>NW_027072129.1:11200000-11800000 GCF_020744135.1 Fusarium venenatum
TGATGACCAGTTGTCATCGCGCGCCATTGCATGGGTTAGTTTATGAGAGCAAACTGCATTTAGGCATTGCTCATTATTACAATAAATCTCTTATCTAAGCGCAATTTTTCCAGATTCCCTGTGATTGTTCATGTGTTCCATGTATGTCCTTGTAGCCACCTCTCGCTCCACGGGCGGCACGATTGGCTTCCGCCATCCTGCTCACTTGCAAATAGTTCCCTCGTCCTGCTTACGCTACCTGTTTCTTCCCGCAACACTCATTCATTGCATTTGACAACTAATCCTAGGTATGTCAAGCCCACCAAGTGGGCAGCAGAAAGTTGGCCCAAGTCGTGGAGTACATCAACAAACAACCTGACAGTCTGGTCTAAGTAGCATAAGCTGGCCTACTAATTTCGTCTCTTAGGCTTCCAGCGCAGCTTTTCTCATACCCTGAGACCTTCCATGTTTTCGCTCACTCGTATCTGGTGCCACCGTCATCTATCACTCTCTTTTGGGGTCCATGCTAACCCGTCGTCAATAGTGTTTATTCTCACAACTACCACCTTATGTCTTCGTTTGTTGCCTGCGTTGCCTACTGGTTTATCATGGCGGCGATCAACTCCTACCGTTCTACTTTCTCAAGCAGCCATCATGGAAGCAAAAGAATTGATCACTGGAAGCATAAGAGACGAAATTAGTAGATAAGTTTATGCTGTAGGCCATGCTTCTCAGACTACTTATTTTTGTACCCTAAGACTTGAGGCCAACCTTTCTGCTACCTTGCTGAAGTAGTTCCTTCCTCCTTCCCTTCCAAAGGTATTTGTTCCTTCCTTCCTCTCTTCTGCCATGGCTTCGCTCGCTCTTATCTGGTGTCTTCGCCGGCCGTTAATCTCCTTTTTACACCTACAACCTCAAACCATTCGTTCGAGATGCTTCGCCGTAATAGCTCTCGAAACACCACGCGCCGCCCGCTCAGCCGGAGCAAATCGACCGCATCTGTTGCCCGAAGCCCCATTCGGGATCTGGAGTCTATTGACCCTGTAAAAGCTGAACGGGACGCTAATCTTGCTGCGGTCTTATCCTATTATCGAGCCAAAGACCAGGCTGACGAAAAAGCAAAAAATGTCTCCCTTACACGACGTTACCTAGAGACCCTGCAGCCACCCAACGGCCAGTGTCACAACACTCAAGAAGATGTTGTTTCTTCCTCATCCCACCAAAAGGTCAGAAAATCTCGATCCATGATGGTTTCGTCGCACGCTTCAGACCTGCGCCCGCGCTCTTCGCCTCTGCCGCCCACGAGCGGTGATGAGGAGCAGCAACTGAAAGATGCGCGACCCAAATCAGCGGCGCTCCGAGCCGCCACATCTATGAGTTTCCTCCGAAGCAGACGAAAGACGGCGGCTTCTCGTGCGAGTCACATCGAAGTCAGCGACGCGGCACTCCGACTCGCCAGAGAGAGGTTCCAACAGATACAAGAGGAAGAGGCGAAGCAGATGGGATCTACGCTATCGCGACCAAAGACCAGAGAGAGCCAACGCTCTACAACCCTCCGCAAATCCCTCCGCAACACTAGCAACACTTCCACCGCATTTACAACGTTTTCCACCAACAGCGCCTACGTTTCCAAGCAACATGTGATCCGAAACACGGCACGCAAAGTCTCACATGGCTTGAGGTCAAAGTTGCGAGGTCTTTTCGGTAAAGGAAAGAGCGAAGACTCTCAGGAACACGACCCATGCGCGACAGAGAGGGATTTTGATGTAGAGAGCTGTCTGCATGTTGGGGACACTGAGGCAATGGAAGAAGCATCTATGTTCCAGGTGACAGCACACGTTCCTTCGTTGCACGATGTACCTTCGAATAAAAAGCTCAGGTCTCGCAAAGGCAGCGTGGAGAGCTTTGGTGATCACTGTGTTTCTGACGATAGGTCTCGTGTCACCAGCTGGACGAACTCGATGACAGACACGAGTCAAGGAACCGAGGAAAGACAGCGTCTTTCCGTCATCAAAGAGAATGACTTCAAGCAATGGCCCGCTCATTCCACCATTCGGCGCGTTCGACCTGACGACGACTGCAAGGGCCATGAGCATGAGCGACAGTCTTCGATATCAAGTTCGGTCACAGAAGTCCCAGACAAAGACTCGAATTATGCGACCGAGACAACTGGGCAAGGGTACACTGGCTGTGATTGGAATGACGACAAAGCGAGTTCCGACCAGCGCACTGTGCTACTCGATGAACTTGATCCTCACAAGACCATCAGTCATCGAAGTTCTGCTTTTTTTGGGAGCCCTTCTCGTCAGTCGGTGAGATCGCCAAGCCCCTACCGTCGTGCAATTCGGGAGATGAATTCTTCTGAAGAGGTAAATGGTTTATTGGGATCACAATATCTTCATTCCCTATCGACCTTGAACCTACCAGCCCGACAATACAGCAACCCGGGTTCAGATAAGGACTATCACGCCATAGACGTTGACAGCGTTTATTCCTTTTATGCGGATGATGTAATCCCAGTACCTCCAGCCATATCTCCAGCGATAGGGTCAAATGTTTTCGAGCAATCTCCCGATCGAAGGTACACCCGCCGGCCATCACCAGAGATCTCAATCTATTCGCCAGCTAACGAACACCAACGTGACACATCCACCGCCAGCTCAGTGGAATGGAAGACCTGGTTGAGCTCGAAAGTGTCCAAACTTGAAGGCCCCACGACCCCAACTAGACGCAAGCAAGAGACCGGCGCCCTGCCACCACTGGGCCACCTCAGAGAGTTGGCTTCAATGGGCTCTACTCCAGAGCTCTCTGTAACAGCCAAATGTACACCAAACCGAAGCCCTCTGGGTAGTGTAAAGGGAAACGCCCAAGCATTTCCTGACAACAGCCCAACAAGACTACCGCGCCGAGCTGGTACCGTATACAACGAGAACTTGGCACCGAATTACGAGAAGACGACCGATAAAGAGAGAACACCTTCCATACCACGTCGGAGCACTTTGCGAGCAGTACCTTCGCTCCCAAGTGTTGACACGCGAGGGAATTTGATGGAGACAGGACCGAAAAGAGAAATGCAACGAATGAGGTCCATGAACACGTTAGGTCGTCTGAACTCGACACCGGAAGAGACTAAACGACGCTCCCGCACACCTGGGTGGCAAGGCTCACCAACCAGATCAAGCCCTGGTATTAACGGACGACACCGATAGAGTTACTTGTCGACTAGATCACGAGCAATGTTGGAGAAGCCAGGAGAAGCAACAAGAGATGCAGAGCAGAGAGCTCAGGCGATGGGTAGCAAGACAATGGTGGACATGTTTCTGAGTAGCCGGCGCAATCGTAAAGATGGAAGCAGTGGACTGGGGAGTTCATCAGCGGCGTTTCTGTGACGTACGGCAGGCCGACTTGGAGTCTTGTTTTATAGATATGAGTCATGCGAAAAACGAGAGTACATGGGTAATGGCTAGGCAAGGCTACACATAGACCCATAGACTTGTATATAAATTAGCAGAAGGGAAGCTTGACGACAAAGGCATACCTAGTAATACGATAATACTGTTATGAAAGTCATGGTATGAACTGTCTATGTGTCCTATCAATGTGGTATGATACTCGTCAAATGTTGTGATTGATGTGCTGTGATCCAAATTGCTAAATACATATAATACAAAAGACATGCTACTAGTCATTATGTTCTCTCTTCTTGAGAGGGCTTACATGTACCTCCCAGTACTTGGCATACTCCTTGGGAAATGTGTCTTCCCTCCCATCCACCCACTCCCCATACTTCTCATGCGTCACAGCCTCGCCAAGCACACCTTGCTTGGTACCATTCTTTGTAAAATCCAGAAAATCCAGCGTCACTTTAACATACTCCCCAAGAGCCTTGCGCACATCCGCAGTCGCGCCCGTAGCGAAATTGAGGAGGAGCGGTTGTAGCAGCGGCGCATCAGTCACGCTGGGATGCGCTGTTCCAATGCTGGTTAGAAACCACGCTGCGCCTACTTTGTCGCGTACACCACGTACTATTTCGGCGACGGTATCAAAGTGTGGTCGGCCGTAGAAAATACTGTGTGTTTTGGACCATGAGTTGGAGTGTACGACGAGAAGAGGAACCGGGATCTCGGTGTTGAGTTGGCCGCTCGATTTACCCGGGTCGAGGGCGATACCGCCGATGGCTGGGTTGGCGGATGTGGTGTTTGCGGTTTTGAGGGCTTGGAGAGCTCCGGTTGCGCCGTATGAGTGGCCGTTTATGGTGAGGTGGTTAAAGTCGAGACGGTTAGACCATGAGTCGAGGTTTTGTCCTTCGTGGCGAGAGTTGGAGGTGAAGATTTTCGAGCCTTTGCCGTCGTTGACATCTTGTAGAACACGAATAGCTTGTAGGATTTCTTCTGTACGAACAGCTAACTGTTCTTGCTTGAGAATGGTGTCGTTCATGGGTCGACTAGATTGAAGATCCTTTTCCTTGATGAGGAATACAGGTCTGTCCTTTTTATTCTTGATCTGGACCATTGTGCCGGGACAGCTACCGTCGCGATGTTCGAGCGCAGCGATGACATGTCCGTGACTGGCTAATTCGCCTATGTAGTGTGTGTAATCCGTTCTCGAACTCACAGAGCCGTGGGAAAATACCATGACGGGAAACTTGTCGTCGGAATCGAGAATGGGTGTGTCAACCTTGGCAGGGATCTTGATACTACCGACCAAAAGCCATAGCGCAAAAGTAAAGATTGGACGGACGATAAAGTTGTTTACGCCTGCGGCGCGAGCGTAGCCTTCTGCTGTAAGACCAATCGGTTTCGGAACCCAAGGATGCAACGCAGCGCGCGAAGCAGCGCCTTGAACGGTGGGATAATACACAGTAAACAAAACAGTCTCGACTTCAAACGCTGGTTTTCCGGTTTCTTTAAGGATAGTATCGGAGATACGTTTCGGTTTGTCAAGTGGAATCTCGAGATCAATCGCTCCGACGTCATGAGGACCAGAGTATGCAGGTAATCGCGACGAAAAGAAGGGCTGCCATGTGATGAAGCAGTAAACGACGTAAATGCCTATAACCGAGAATGTTATATAGCGCCATGTTAGACGTGGTCGGAGGATATTTTTAAGGCGTTGGAATATGCGTGATGATGGTAGGCGGGAAAAGAATGTTGATGGTCTTGGATCTAGCCATCGTGGTTTAGGCTGTGGAGATGAAGAAGAAGAAGAAGACATTATGAGCGGGAGATCCGGATCTGAATCTGAGGGTGTCGGGGAGAGGGAGTTTAGTTCTAGATCCAAAGAGTTTGGGGATTGAGATCGGGGCATGATATTATTTATTAAAAGAGTAAGCTGTAAGCGCTTGTAGTGACTGATTGATGTGATGATGTCGTTGATTGAGATTAGAGTCAAAGTGGGCTGGAGGCTTGTTTTTGACGATGACGCAAGTGGGTCGGATTATATCCGGACGATACGTATTCCCGGAGACAAAAAAACTACCTTAATGAATCTTGGGGTACAAAAATAAGTAGTTTAAGGACCATAGCCTAGAGAGAATAAAATGACCTACTAATTTCGTCTCTTATGCTTCTAGCGTAAACACCGTGCCTTGGTAAAGGCCATGAGACCTTGGACGTATCCTTGTTTCATTGAGTATGTTTACTTGATATGCATATCTCACTGAATCAGAGACTGTATGCATTTAATTTATCTCACAGACGTCGTCAGCAGATGTAAGAAGACGTGGGTGGTTGACTCACTGGTGGTTGAGTTGATCTTGGAGAGATGAAGTACGAAGTGGTATATGGATTGCGTTTGGTGCTTCTCGTACTTTTTAGCAAAAATTGTGCTTGATCACCTAGGTATGTAGAGCTGGTGGTGGTTTGTTTACGATTTTCCAAGTCTAATATCACCTTTTCCCCCGCTCTGAATCCTTAAGTAACAGAACGCAATGCCCAAAGAAGTAACCGTATTCTCACGCATATTTGGTAGTTTTTCACGATTTCCAAAGTCTAATACCGATATTATTTTCTCTCTGCAGCTTTAAGTTATTGAGGGTAGGGCTCAAAGATAGCCTTATTCTCACACAATATATAAATACTGTGACCTGCTCAGCAGTCCACTTCTTCTTCTACCTTCAACATAACTTAAGATAACACCACTAATCGACCATCACACCAAGCTGCCACTTAGCTTCCTCAATTTTCCCTGCCATAGTCTCTATTGTTGACACCTATCCCAGTTACAATAATATGAAGGCTGAACGCAGGAACCTGCATGAACCATATTGTTGCCAAGTGTCCCCTCTTCTGAATGCCTCAATTAGCCCTGCCCTCGAAGAAGCTGGGCTTAATGACCTTGTCCTGTTGAAAGTAGCTACTGCTTTATCCTTTGGCTTGCTAATATGCCTTTCTACTGAGGGGATTTGGTGTAAGCAGGTTGTCCGTTAACAACCATATTAATAAGTCAAGCTCTGCTTGGCAAATTGATATGACCTTTAACAGCTGCAGCCTGTTTCCCCCCCATTCTATTAACAGGCTGCTTGGTTTATATGGCTAAGGCCCTTTAGTCTACAATATTAAGTAAGCCATCGCGAAATTTTAAGACACCGAGAGGCTTGACAAGCTTCGTCAGGGAGCCATTGACCTTGGCAAGGCCGTTGCATTCTCTGCCTATACAGAGGTTAATGGCCTCCTGACGAATCTTGTCAGGTCTCTTGATGTTTTGAAATTTTGCGATAGCTTGCTTTGATGTCTTTAGACTGAAGGGTTTTATATGGATAGAGTAGTATACCAAATCCCCTCAGTAGAAAGGCATATTAGCAAGCCAAAGGAGAAGAGGTAGCTACGTTTAACATACTAAGGTCATCATCTCTTTCACCTCTTGTTTTCAGATGACTGATATTTAATTTCTACGTCTCGGCGGTACTATTAGCTGAAGAAACTGCTTGAATTTGGGAAGGAGTTTGGAATTCCATGAGGAAGAGCAAACAGGGTCTTTCTAGCGATAAAGTTTTCACTCAGGGCACCAATGTCAAGACTCCACTCGGAAAGCCACCCGATGTCGGATTAAGGGCGCAACTGACAACTCAAGGCGTAATGCATGTACCATAAAAGAAATTAATCCTCGTTCAGAGAACAGAAAAATAGACAATTAATATCATTAATCATGAGTCAAACATCAATTGAGTTGCGGGCTCGTGAAGAAGGATCTTTACAAACTGAAGATCTGGATCTCACGAGTACTCATGAATTCTCTCCACTACCGCCTGTAGATGGTGGCAAAGATGCTTGGTTCTTCCTTGCCGCTTCATTCATGGTTGAAGCTCTGACCTGGGGTGAGTTAAGTTCATAAATATGTTTGTTGATACATTGGTATTGATACAGGTCCAGGCTTTCCGTTTGCTTTTGGTGTCTTTCAGGATTACTACAGTACCAATGCACCTTTTGAAGGATCATCAGCTATTGCTGTGATTGGTACCTGTGCAATGGTATGCCTCTTGAACCATACTATCAGACACCCGCTTACCATTTCCAGGGAATAATGTATCTTGGTCTTCCTTTTGTAATGACCCTTCAACGTCTCTACCCAAAGCAAAGCCGCTGGTCTCCGATGATAGGACTCTTCATCATGTGCATCGCCCTCGCGCTGAGTTCCTTTTCGCAAAACACCACACATCTCATCCTCACACAAGGAATACTCTACGCTATAGGTGGATCGATATCCTACTGTCCATGTCTGTTGTATATGGACCAGTGGTTTGCTAAGAAAAAGGGCTTTGCGTTTGGAGTTATGTGGTCAGGCACCGGACTCGCTGGCTTTGCGTTACCACTACTTTTTGAGAAATTTCTCAATGACTATGGCTTCCGCACTACATTGAGAATATGGTCTGTCTCTCTTTTTGTGCTAACGTTGCCATTGGCGTATTTTATCAAGCCGCGTCTTCCGTACTCTGCTACGAGACATATTAATCCTCTGAAGCTGGGCTTTGCGATAAAACGCAACTTTATGCTTCATCAACTCGCCAATATTACTCAAGCGTTGGGATTCTTTTTGCCGGGGATTTACCTTCCGTCGTATGCCCGAACAGCTCTTGGGGCTGGGACATTTGCTTCAGCTTTGACGGTTTTGCTGATCAATGTTGCTTCAGTGTTTGGTTGTGTGGCTATGGGTGCACTTACAGATCGTCTACACGTCACGAATTGTTTCATGATATCTGCTATCGGAACAGCACTCAGCACATTTCTTCTCTGGGGATTTTCGACTAATTTACCTGTTCTGTACATTTTTTGCGTGGCGTACGGGATCTTTGCAGGCTCTTACACCACCGCGTGGACCGGAATCATGCACATGGTATCGACTTCTGTTGGAGATAGCAGCACTGGAAGATCATTTGATCCGGCCATGGTATTGGGTGTTTTATCTGCAGGAAGAGGGATCGGGAATCTAGTATCTGGACCACTCAGCGGGGCGTTGATCAAGGGTATGCCGTTTCAGGGTCAAGCAGCTGGGGGATACGGAACGGGATATGGTTCGTTGATTATCTTTACCGGTGTTACGGGTTTGGCTAGTGGTGCTACGTTTCTCTTTAGAAGGATTGGGTGGGTGTGAATTGCCTGCCGCGAATCGAGACATGGGTCGTGTATCTCAAGATGGGGGTAACTTGGTTAGAGAAACAACTCAAATTAGGGTAAAGAATGACTCGGCCGATTAAAATTGGATCTCAATGTCTTGAAGAAGAAAAACATGGAATTCAAATAGTGGCATAAGGAACCAATCATTGTTCCTTACAAGAGGCTTAGCTTTATTTGACACGCGACTAGAAGGTCACTTACTCACGGCAGATTATGGAAGTGGATTGATTACACAATTATGACACGATTCTGATGCTCAACTTTCGGTGAAGAATAGAGCTCAAGGTATGGGAATATTCTGGACCACAGTATTTTTAGCTTTTGCTATTGCGTTACTATTAAATATGAGACGCATCAATGATTATTTGATGACCATCTTTTTTTTGGTAGTACTTAATACCGCATCACATGTACCCTTTTTCTTCTGCCATATATTTATTTAATTTTGGTACTTTCTCTCTTTCATGCCTACAATCTGGTTATAAAAGAGATATAACAAAAGACGACGTATTCACTCATATCCAACTATTGTCATTCAATCATCATGGCGAAACAAGACCCAAATCAAAAGACACGTACAAATCATGGTCAAAATTACGAAACAGAGAACGAAAAGCTCAGATCCAAGATTCGCCATTTGAGTAGCGAGATAGAGATCATGCAGACTCTTCTGGACAACCACAAACACTGTTCCAAATATCGTCAAAATTTATTATCGAAGATGGATTCGAAAGCTGGAGAAACATCTCTCAAGTGTCCAGCTTGAACAACGACACAGTCAAAACAGTCACTTTATTGCGATGGAGACAGGGTTCAGCCTGGTGCTAACTCTGTTACGGCAGTGGCGCAAACAAAGCCGTGGATTTTATCTGATTGTTGGGAATTGGAATGCAGGAAGAGCTGAGATTATGGGATGGATTTGGAACTTTTGATATATCGATGATACCTCAGACTGAATGGATGGACGGATGAGTGGACTTAAATTAGATTGATGTCCTAGATATATGTAGCCTTTACTCAACACGAACCTTGCGACACTGAACTTTCGATAAATTTATTCATCCCTTTTGCCCCTTTTACCCTTGCCCTCGGTCGACGTATATAAATTACAGCGCATGATCAAAGACTCATATCATGTCTGACCTGGAGTCCACACTTTCTTGGCAAGACATGTGATCGTCGATGTGATCATGACTCGGAGGCGCCACCGGGCCTTTTCATTGGTTCATGTCAGTATGACGGATCGGGATTGTACCAAGACTAAACTCAAACGTATACAGTGCAAATCTAACACTTGATGGGGTTGGCTTCCAAAGTATGATGGTAAATCTGGCATGTTGCTTGGGTGGTATTTATGTCATCTACATGATAAGAATCGGTGTCTCACTACTGACAATCTCAGTCCATCTCCTCTGACCTTGCATACCCCAAATCGTCTTCAACGCTTTCACAGCAACAGGAATACTTCCGAAACTCGTCACACTATACAAATCCGCCAATCTAGTTGAGAAAAACTCCCTGTGCTCTGGCAAAACACTCTCTGCCGCTGCTACAAAGTACGTCCACACAAGCGCGTGAACGCCTTTGGTAGAAGCATCTAGGTTGAGCACCTTTTGACGTAGTTGCTCGACGAGATGGATGGACTCTTCATCAGAGAGGGATGATTCGGCGCGGCGCCGGTAGATGCTGCAGGCGTCGAAGATGGCGGAGCGGATTACTTCAATATTGGGTAAGTGCTCTGAGTCTGGGGGGAGTTCGGGATAGGACATGAAGTCTAGGTATGCTTCTGGGCCGGTGAGTACTTGTAGACCTTTGGATTCGTTGGCTAGCGGAACACCAAAGAGTTGAAACCTATGAACAAAGTCCAATTAGTCTTACGTCACTCAAAGAGGAAGTGTCTGCTTACATCTTGATTTGCTGAAGAAAGAAGTCTTTCAAACTCGGCGGCAGCATTGTTATCCAATCCGGATACGACGTGAGACAATTCAACATCTCGAGAAGATATGTGTAATTATCCGCTCCTGTGATCGTCTCCCCAACAAGAAGTACCAAGATAGTGGCCAGGATATACGGATTGAAAAGCTGCTCCGGGCTGAGTTGTAGAGAATCACGCCGTAGTTTCTGGACGATTGCTTGATGGCCTGTTTCGGCGACGTGTTGTAACCTAGGGTCTTTCTGACCGAGGTGAAACGCTGACACGACAGACACAGCTTGTGCGAGGTTGTCGTCGTGGTATGCTAGTGGTAGGATGACATCCCTGTATCCATTGCTGTTTGAGTCGAGGACAACCATGTGTGAGGCTATTATCTCGGAGACTAGTCTTTGTTAGAGAATGGATTCTTGGGAAATATGTTGGAACGTACAATGACTAAACATCTTTCTTGTTTGTGAACTTGACACTGCGTTGAGAGCTGGGTGAATCGTGATACGATGAGCATACGGTACAACAGCCCTTGGACTCGAGTCAAAAGAGTCATCAGATGATGGTGAAGCAACATCATCCGAAGAAGCAGAGTCTGTATGTTGCAACGTCGTAGGACTATTCCTCCCTTGACCGTTTCTCACGCGATCCTTTCTAAACCGTTTTCCAGGTTCAACCCATCGAAAGGACTTTTCAGGCTGATTAGGACTTGGTTCAGAAGAAGACGTTGTGGTAGTAAAAGTCAATGTCATGGGTGTTGCTGTGGTAGCCATGTGGCTGCTAAACCGGCACCGTAGACCCTGGCCGGAGCAGGAAATACCCTTCTTTTGGCACTTGAGACATTCTGGTTCTGTTTTGTCACACTTGAGACGCCTTTTGCAGCATTCGTAACACCCTATTTGCTAAAGTTAGTTTGTGTTTATAGAGTTAAGGTTGGTGTATTACCGTTGTTTCTTTTGGCAAGCGACATTGAATGGGAAGAGTAATGGGGTCTTCTCGCTCTTTTACCGCTTTTGGTGATTCAAGTCGATCTTTCCGGAGCGGAGCGAAATCTATATCTTTAATATATTCTCTTTCTCCTTTGTTCTACTGACCTTTCGCGATGCATCTTGTCGGCAGTTTGCTTCTATCCGCTGTGCTGAGAGGTACGCAGTGGGTATGAGGAATGCGCATAGGGGCTGTGCGATAGAGTTTAGAGGTCAGAGCGCTAAGAATTGGTCTAGAACTCTTAGACTTTGGATGATGGATGTCTGTCTACTAGAAAAAGCAAAGTCTAACCCGGATGAATTACAAAAAGCACCGATGTAATTCTTGAATTGAACTAATTGTAATAGGAAGGTATTGGTATTTGACATTCCAATTCATTATTTCCGATATTGTTCGGTAATTACTCAATACATCATCACCCAAACCGTTGCCCCTGTCGCCCCAACATGTTCAGAAGACTCACCACCAGTCCACCACACAACACACAAGCCATGGCGCAACGCCAGAAATGACCAATTGATGACGAATCAACACCAGAAGAACAATAGAAGGAACTCTAGAAGGATTCGATTACCACCCATGTCATCTACCGTGCCCTACGAGACACATGTTTTGCTCTGTCCATCAGCCGCAACTGGTAGCACTAAACCCAGCGAGGCAATTCAAGCCACACTGTCCAATCAAACAATTCGGGTCTCCCGTAAAACGTTGCGATCTACCCGTTTAACCGCGGAGATGGGATGAAAATTTGATATCTGGAGGCTACAACTCTTCGGAGAAGGGGAACTCTTAGGGAAAGGCTCGGTTAGGTACGTCTTGATCTAGAAATAGATGGTTCATCCGGGTAATGATTCCAGAAAGCTGGATTACCAGTCTGTTGGTATCGTTAGTATGTGGCTTTATTAGACTTTGAGACGTAAACCAGGCGGCCGGTTCCGACCACTCCCATAGTCAACTGTTGGTGTATACGCCAGCTCGATCGATCCCCACGGGGAATTGGAAGCTTTGATATCGGAATCAGGAACCGATAATTAACTCCAGTTCAAGTGATGGGTAGTGGAGTATAGGGCTGACCTCCAAGTTGACTCCAACCTGTCTGGTGTCAAGCAGTTCGTGCCGCATGTGGGGAGGTTCATGTATGCCGATCTAGCCCAAGTTGTCTATCGTTGACTCCAGTATCGGTAACTTCGCTACCTTGTCTCAAGATAACAAACTCATCATTCATTCGTACCGTAGCAATAGCTATCTCCATCTCCCCACTAAACAACACGACTCTACCCGCTTATCTTGAACATCATCCACTAATATCCTCGGGCGAATGTCACCCGAACCGAAATTTCAAGAGAATTTTTCAGTGGAGACTTGATGGTATAAGTAGTTATTCCCGGTTCAATATAAGGAGAAGAAAGAAGCGGTATCGGTGCACGTACTCTTACTCTGTAAACATAACATGATTCCGACTTTTGTTACTCCCCTACTCTACAAAATATACTGTTTCCTAAATCATACTCTTGAATCACCGTGAAAATGGCTGTGAAATCATCTCAATATGAAGAACCAACCTTTGAACCCATGACGTGAGTTTGTCACTGCAACATTACCACATGGATGAATGTACTCACAGCAAACAGGAGAATGGGGACTCTTCGTCGTGAAGGAACGCGCTCAGAGATGCAAGATCTTGAAATCATCGCTTCAGCAGGTGCTTCTTTTCGACCAGGCGACATTCCTCCTCCTCCAGATGGTGGCCTTCAAGCTTGGACACAAGTAGCTATGGGTTGGATTGCCATCTTTGCAACCTGGGGTTACGTCAACTCATTTGGTAGTTTCCAAGCCCATTACACGTCCACCCTCCCCCAGACACCGTTCCAGATCTCATGGATTGGATCAATCCAGGTTTGGTTTACTTTCTTCGGAAGTGCCTTTTCTGGAAGATTGCTCGACGCTGGGTTCTGGGTTCCTACTTTTCTCGTAGGCTCGACATTACAACTCGTGGGAATTTTTACTATGAGCTTGTCCACTTCGTACTGGCATCTCATGATTACCCAGGGCGTTGTTACGGGTATTGGTGGAGGCATCATCTTTGCCCCTTCGCTAGCTCTGGTGGCGACGTACTTTGAGAAACGAAGAGGTATAGCCATCGGTCTCGTCACGACGGGTAATTCTCTGGGTGGAACTGTTTATCCTCTCGTTGTGCGAACGTTGCTCCCATCGATTGGGTTCTCATGGACGGCGAGAGTGCTTGGATTTATTAACCTAATAGGCTTTGCGCTTGTGGCTGTTTTCATGAGGCCTAGACTTCC
The DNA here is from genome assembly GCF_020744135.1 of Fusarium venenatum. Lineage (NCBI taxonomy): Eukaryota > Fungi > Ascomycota > Sordariomycetes > Hypocreales > Nectriaceae > Fusarium > Fusarium venenatum. The sequence continues at coordinate 11,213,803 of NW_027072129.1, forward strand.
ACCGAGACAAACGGGACCTATCATTGACTGGACGGCGTTTAAAGATATGCTTTATCTTTGCTACGTGAGCGGCTTGTTCTTTTTTGTGTGGTCTGTTTACTACACCTTCTACTATGTGAGTTTCCTTTACCCGATACAAGAGTCTGGTCACTAATGATACAGCTTGCATCTTTTGGACAAGATGAAATCGGCATGTCATTCTCTGACTCATCTCTTCTCACAACAATCATCAACGCCGTCGGTCTTCCAACTCGAGTTTTAATTCCCTTCCTCGCTGATAGAATCGGTCCTTTAAACACCATCGCACCAGCTGGCATGTGTGTAGCCATCGCTGCATACACATGGCTAGCAGTCCACAACGAGACAGGCGTTTACGTCTTTTCTATATTCTACGGTATAGCATCGGGAGCGTTCCAGAGTCTCATGCCAACAGGTGTTGCCAGTATCACAAAGAGACTCGACACTATTGGCACGAGAATGGGAATGTGTTTCAGTCTCATTTCCTTTGCGGGTTTGTCTGGACCGCCTATTGGTGGTTTGCTGCAGTCGAAGAGTTTGGAAGGGGCACATGTTTGGGCTGCTCTGTCAAGTACACTCGCTGCAGTTCTGCTTGTTCTCACAAGAGTATTGAAAGTAGGATGGAAGGTGAAGACTCGATGTTAATTTAGCTACGGACATATATAATGTTTAATCAAAGTCATAGAACTTCCAATCGGCTTTAAAGTCCTTGGAAAGTTCCTCTTCCAGAATCAAAGCCTTTACCATCTCAATAGGTAACCCACCAGTCCTCAAAATCGCATCGTGGTACTCCTTTTGTGTCATCTTTCCACTATTAACAGCCATTTCTCTCAACTTCCACAACTGCAAAGCACCCAGCATATATCCAGCCTGATAAAGCGGCGAATAAGTCCCCTCCACGGATCGTCTCACTTCGCCCTCTGCATTACTCCTCTCATGATTAATCCTGTCAACGAGTAGATCAACAGCTTCTTGAGCCGTCATCTCACCCAAGTGAAACTTGAGAGAAAAGATGATTCGCAAACACCGATGCATGCGCCACCAAAGAGCCCCGATTCGATTCTCAGGCGAATGATGGAAATCATCTCTATCGTAGAATAGAAACTCCCAGTATAAAGCCCAACCCTCTACAAAAAAGGGAGTATCGAAGATTTGTTTCCGGTGCGAGTTATACCGATCGGCCATGTAAAGCTGCAGCCTGTGACCAGGAAACATCTCATGGAATGCAGTGGCTTTGGCGAAATGTTTGTTATTGCCGCGCATGACCATGAGTTTAAGATCGTGCTCCATTGAAACAACAGGGTACGAGACTTGAATCGTTGGACCGCCGAGAAAGAATGGCGATACCTTTTGACGTTCTGCGTCGATCATTATCATGCGCCATGTTGAGTTCGACAAAGGAGGAACAGTAACCAGATCGCGTTCCGTGACGAAGAGACTTCCTTCGACGATCAAGCTGCGTACATATTCTGTTTGTTTTCCAGGATCAACATAATCGTTCTTGACGTGCTCAAGCGCTTTCTTCCATTCTTTTCCATATCCGAGAGCTTCAGATTGTTTTATCATTTCCTTTTCACACCATTTAAATTCTTGATTGCCGATTTCGATGAGTTCTTCAGGTGTGTATGGAATCATTTCTGCTTCGAGTTCAACTTCTAGACCTTTGCGACCGATGGGTTCGCCGACGATGATATCTTGTCCATCCTTTTGATTCATTCCTGCGAGTTCTGTTTGGACGACGGTGAGATACTCTGTGAGGGATGAGTTGGCAGCTTGCCATGGCGTGGTAACCCAAAAGTCGAAAAGGGGATCGTAGGTAGAGTAAAAGGTGAACCACTCTTCCAAACCGTCCAGAAGACCTGTGATGGCTTTGGTGGCGAGATAGCCGGTTGTTTCGGTGACGTTGAAACCACCGTCTCGTACCTTTGTCTGAACACGACCGATGGACTTTGTGATATTGTTCAATAGACCAGCTGTTTCTTTCGCCTTCATCGGCTCAACATCTTGTCTCGCTTCAAGAAGACCGACAAGATCCCCTGCGAAGGGAATAAGTGGCTCATAGCTCTTTTTAGACGTCTTTTGAAGATCCAGATTGTTAAGCTGTCGTGTGTGAAATGTGTTGAGCATGATATAATCCACTTTGCCTTCTTGGTCGAGACTCTCAAAGTCAATCTCGTCAAGAAGATCTTGTTCATTCTTGTGATAATCTTCTAAGGCTTCGTAGCGACGCGATGCAAAGTCAATATTGTAGAACTCGTTAAGTTCACCAAGATCTGCTTCTGTACGTATGACATGATCTGTCATGGACACATTGTGACCGCCAAGAGCTAGTAGGCCAAGTCCAAGTGAGGCGCTGAAGTGACTACCCACTGCAGCCAAAGACATGTCGAGAGGTTGTTGATATGCGTGTGAATTATGAATATGCAGGTCTCCCATGACTGCATTGAACAGGAGATAAACACAGATATTTATACTCTCATTTATCATTGTCTGGTGCTACAATTCGTCTCCTTCGTGAGATGAGGCAGGGTTCCCCGCTCAACGATATAGAGGCACTTTTGGTAGTCATACAAGGATACAGATAAACTCTTTTTGGTAGGTAAAGTTGTTTCATACGTCATTGGAACGAGGTTAAATGTGATTCTAATCTGTTTGTATCTTTGCAGGAAACGTTGCATGCATAGCCGAGGAGGGAAGGACAAGGTTGTCATATCTTGATCGTCTTATGTTTCCCGCGGGGAAGTTGATGCATCGGGATAAGACATTTACAGATTCCTCCAACGAGATGGATGGCAGAGATTTGGTATTAGAGGTATAGGATCAACTACAATGTTTGTGTAACACACATCTTTACACTCAAAGTGTAGTCACATACAGATATCCATGGCACTTGATTTAAGCATACTTACTCGATCAATCTCCAATCTCGATCCTCTTTATTCATTAGTCTCTCCCTGTCTCAATGTCATATTGTAGATCTCACGTCAGCACAATAATACGCGGTGCCTGTCGTATATCAAGTCGCTTTCCTAAACTTCAAGTCCTCCTACAACTTACAAGCTACACCTAAGAATGGCAGTCGAAAACCCTTTCTCAGTCTTTCCAAGGGAGATCAGGGACAAGATCTACAATTACGCCCTGCAGGACACAAAATTTTCAAACTTTCTCGCGCACAAGACAGCTTATACTCCGCAGAGAGCGGCTATTCTTTACATCAACGACGCTATCGCAAACGATGTCAAACATCTATTGTACCGAGACCATGAGATGGTAGTTCACATCGCCCAACCCCGTCGCTACACAGAGGGACCAACAGGCTATCTCTCCCACGTCCAAAACTGCTCAAACCTGATGAAGCAGCGCTCACATACCTTTGTCGCCGAGCTGTGGCGTTCTCAATATTAGCGATTAGATCCTTCGTATGAAGGTTGTAATGATAGCGAAGAGGAATTTGGGAGGAATGTAGGACCAGACTTTATTCCTGCGATTGCTGGCGATGACGATGGAGAGTTGCTGGGTAGGAAATTCTTTGGTGAATTGGCTGCCGTGCAACCGGAATTACCAAATCTCAAAAAGATTGATATTAATTGCTGGATTGTGATCTGGTTAGGATTTAGCAAACACTGGAAACAGCCGCTTGACCAGTATAACGGAACGAGAATGGGACACCATACTGACGTATCTTGTGGTGAACCACAATAAAGGGATTCTGATATATTGGGTTTCACTCTAGTAATATGTCCACAAAGACATATTGTCACGATTACAACAGTGGTAATTCGAAGAATAAACATATAGTCGACTTATAAATTTGATAAACCGCATGTATAAAACCACGCTATACATTCATATGCCTACTAACTTCTAACGTCATAACTCATATCTAAGCAAGGTCATACTCGGCAATAATCTTCTCAGCAGCCGTCATACCTGTCACATAAGCAACAGACTGAATATGACAATTAGCCAAAACAGGCACAACACCCATATCCGCCACACGCAATCCCTCGAAACCGATAACCTTGAAGTCACTATCAACCACAGCCTCAGGGTCATCCTTCTTTCCCATCTTGGTCGTACCGCACATGTGCCAGCTAGAAGAGATGGTCGCTCTCCAATGCGCAAGAAGCTCTTCGTCTGAATCACCCTGGGGACCGACCATGGTGTCGACGTTGTTCTTGACGTAGTTCTCATGCTTGACGAGACGGAATGCATCGCGGAGAGACTCAATGGCTACGCGACGATCGAAAGGTGAAGATAAGAACTTGGGGTCGAACTTGAGAGGGACGTTGGGATCGGATGACTGGAGTGTTACTTCACCTTGACTCTGCGCGTTATAGTAAAACACGAGAATGCAAGAGTAGTTGAGGTTATCATCCGGGAACTGAGGAATAAACCAATGAATAGGAAAGTGTGTCAGAATCTCATAATGAGGCACAGTTTCCTTCATGAGATAGGTCTGTTCCTGAGCAGGAAGCGCCTTGAACTCTTCCGACTGGACAAGCTTGTCAAGCTTGAACCAGCCAATACCCAACTCACAGGCAAACTTTGTCCAGGGACCTGTTCCGTCGCGGCGCCACTGCTCGAGGGCTTCGTCCATGGCTTTCTTGTCGCCGTAGAAGGGCTTGCGAGCTGTGTCGCCTTCTTTGCGGGTATAGACGAGGGGTGTGAACATGTGGTCGCGTAGACCTTGGCCGACGCGAGGGACGTCCTTTACAACGGGGATGTTGAATTGGGAGAGTTGATCTTTGGGACCGATTCCTGAGTGCATGAGGATGCTGGGGGTGTTGAGGGCTCCGGCTGAGAGGATGACTTCCTTTGAAGCAAAGTCTGAAACTTGTTAGCTTGAGAACTGGTCTTGTTCAGTGTGGGATGGCTTACACTTCTTTCCATTGACTTCAACTCCAACAGCCTTGTTTCCCTCGAGAATTACTCGCTGCACAGAAGAATCTGTCAATACAGTCAAGTTCTCAGGCTTAGGTTCCAACAGATCATTAGCTGTAGACCTTCGTCCCTTGTGACTCGAGTTGATCAGAACAGACATTCCAAGAGGGTTGCCAGAGTTGTGATCAGGGTTCAGTGGAAAGCCTGCATCCTCAAAGAGGTCAAGAACGGGAGGAAGATCCTTCTCCCACTCACTCGCATACCCAACATGAAGTTTTCCCTCACTTCCATGATCCTCACTCTTGGGAGCAGCATACTTCTTGTCAATACCCTCAGGTAGAGCACCGTGAAAGTTCTCAAGACTCTTATATCTCTTTTGGATCTTCTCCCAAGAGTATGAATCATCACCGACGATACGCGCCCACTCTTCGTAATCGTCACGAGCACCAACGCTGTAAACACCAAAGTTGATAGCGCTGGAACCACCAAGACCTTTTCCGCGAGAGTAATCCAGCTCTCGGCTATCAGCGAATTCCTGAGGCGTCGTCTTGTAGCCCCAGTTCATGTCCTTGTTCATAAAAGTGAGCCATCGCTGACCGTCAACGCGCAGGTTGCGGTCTTCGTTTGTGCCACCAGCTTCAAGGAGAAGAACACTGGGTTTCTTGGCTGACGAGGCCAGACCTGCTGCGACGGAGCTTCCAGCTGGACCACCTGTAGAGAAAAAGGTTAGCGTTGTGCAGATCAATTGGCAATAGTGTGGGAATCGAGTCATTGCGAACGGACGGTGGCGGGGGAATAACGGACCTCCTACGACAATAAAGTCATAACTTGATGCAGCCATTTTGTAGATCTTTGTGAGTGTGTGATAAGTAAAATGTGTTCAATTGGATGATAAAGGGTTGTGCGATTCAGTCCGACTTAATTATGAGGCGATGGTATGAGATTGCTTAATGTTGATATGAGAATACGAGGTTTAAAAGATGAGGGATCAAGATGAGGGGGAAGGGGTTACGAGAGGAGCTATATACTTGTGTAGTTACAATTGCCCCATCAAGACAAGTCAAGTTTAAGTGACACGCAATGCAGTGCAAGCTGAGCAATTTCATTGTTTGGGTTTAGTTATGCATCCACGATAAAACCCCCTCATTAGTTAACCTGGGGGCAGGGTAGGGCGTTGGTGACTAGGGCGTCAACGACTACTTTAGTATAGTGTAACGTTCGCCAAGTCCCTCATGCTGTATTTAGGTAGTACGAAACAAGACCAGTGTCAAGACAACGATACTGTCTGTTGGTTTGGTTGTTGTTGGGCATAAAGGTTATGGAGTAAGCGGGGATTACGCATTGATACATGGCGGGAATGGGCGGGTGCTAATGCCTTTTAGACTCTTTTCGTCGCTGTAGGTCTCAGGGGTTTCTGTCGATCATGGATTCTTTTATAATGGGGCAATTTGGTTACATCAGCTACAAGGAGTAATGTACCCAGGTAGATATCTACAAGATACTTCTGTCAAAACAGTTGTTTCGTTCTTGATTCAGTTTACATATAAGCGGGCTATTATAACAAGCAAGCCATGTCTTATATAATACACCAACATACATAAATAGTTTCGAATCTGACCTGACCTGACATTGACTGCCGAGAAATAGACCCGCTTTAGGACAAGGGTCTCACATAATCTACCTACGGTAAGACGGCAGACAATCCTTGAATATGGATGGCGAACGGTCATTTTGGTTGAATGTCACATTGAGACATTCAAGGATTAACAAATGCAAATCACTTTGTTTCCCACACGTGGTCTTTCGTCTTCATTTATCACGTCTTGAATCAGTTTCTATCATCGAGATTACCGGACGCCACATAACCGAGGTCTCGGTACACATGGTACAGCTATAGAGATGCATCAACTATTTTGACAGAATCTCTTAGCGACCGGTACGCTATCACTGGGTTATCCCACTAATACTTGCCTCTTAAAACCGGCGGGTTTACCGACCAAAACCTGTTCTCCCAGTGGCCAAAGCACCTATACTCCCCGTTCTAACACGGAGCATACTTCCTTTGACAGCTTAGGCGAACGTTCTTAGCCCGTTGATTTACAGCACCAACTACGGAATATTATCAATAAAACGTGGCATAATCTGTTTTCTGGCTAATCATTCCCTATTGCAGACACTGCGATCTACAAGGGGGTAACCGCAGCACTTTAACATCGACTCAGTGATCGGCTCAATGTACCTCATGTACCTTGATAGATGTTGTTCTAGGGACCTTCTGCGACGTATCAACCTAATCCGTCTTAAGACGGGCCAAGGGAAAGAAAAAGGAAGGGTTGTAGGTCACCGGGTTTCAGACTATAATGTCTCGGCATATGAACCCGTTCTTAGAAGGCAAACCCCCGGGTTTTGACAGATTCTGTTTTTAATTAAACGAGTTTAATACAGATAAATTCATGCTTGTTAGAGCTCAAACTGTATTTATTCCCGTGTGTCCGTCACGACCAGATCCTTTTTTTGTTCTTTTCCTCGAGACCCTCTTTTCAACCTGGATCTACTGTAAACGAGCACATGTCACCATGGACGCCATACAAGAACAGTTTACCCTTCTCTCCCTTGGTCTTTTCACCATTGGGGTGAGAATGGTTGTGAGGACGCGACAAGTTGGGTTTGCAGGATGGCAGTTGGACGATTACCTGATGCCAATTACTGGTGTAAGCTATCCTCACGTATCTCGCTAAGACCCAATCCTTACTGACCATTCTAGCTCATCTTCACTGCCGAGACGGTAGCAGCATACCTCGTCGGAGCGAAATTCCAAGGCCTTACGAATAGTTACATGACGGATGAGGAACGCGCCAACATCGACATGGGCGGAGAAGAACACTACAATCGTGTCTGGGGATCCAAGATTCAAGTCATAGGCTGGTCCTTTTATGCTTGTATTCTTTGGTGTCTCAAGTTTTGCGTCACTGCTTTCTACGCCCGACTCACGTATGCAATGCCACTATTCACAACTAAAGACTGGCAATACTGACTTATTTGTAGATCGGGCTTGTCGCATCTTAGGATTCGTGTCATTGTCGCTTACATCCTCCTCGGAATTACTTATGCTGCTGTCTTTTTTACTATTCTGTTATCCTGTCAGCCATTTCATCACTTTTGGCAGGTCAATCCTGATCCAGGTCTTATTTGCCAACCTACAAAGTCACCGGCATATGTTTTGGTGGTTGTCATTCCCAACATCTTGACTGACATTTACCTGCTCTCTATCCCACTACCTGTGAGTAAAGCGACAATCACTATCGGGATGTCCATCTAACAATTCTGCAGCTTCTTTGGGGTGTCAACATTAGTTTGCGACGCAGACTTACACTCATGCTATTATTCAGCGGTGCTCTCTTCATTATGATGGCTGGTACAATTCGAGCTGTCACCATTCTTACCGTATGCACCACTCATCTCATCTCTGTCAATTCTTACTAACATCAATTAGGCCGGTCCTGAAGGCGCTGTCTCTGGCAGCTCATGGGCATGTCGCGAAACCTTTGTCGCAATTATCGTCACAAACCTCCCCATCATCCAACCACTCCTGCGAAAAGGAGCCAGCCTCATCGGTCTCAGCGTCCTCTTTAGCAAAGCTACAAAATCTGCATCCCAAAGTCACCAACTCAGAAGCAACGAAGGCGGAAGCCGCTTCAACAACAGTCGCGTCAGAAGGACCAACAAATCCGACGCCGGACACCCACTATCTTCAATGCCTCAAACAACAGCCTGGGCAAGCGACGAACAAATTCTTCCACCTCCCGGAACAAGCGGAGGTAATGGCAAGGGGATCGTCGTGGCGCAAGAGATCAGCGTTCAGTCGGAAGCTTTTGACGATTCAAATTTGCGCGATGTAACCAACAAGGATCCAGCGGTTCATGACTGGGGGTACGATAGTAGCAGCAACAGCAGTAACCACAAAAGGACACGGACACCATAAGGGGTGGATCTGTGCCTGTTTATCCTACCTGTATTTTTCTTTGTACTTCTAGATATACCAAACACAATAATGTAATACAAAAAGTCTTCCGATTTCTAGTCTCATTCTGTCGGCGAATAATTAAACAAGGGGATCATCGGAAACACGGAAGATCACCATCCGACTAAGAAAACTCCCGCAAATGACCTGATCTATGGAGTCTTTAGCGGAACCGGCTTACGCCTCCGTCCCCTGTCCCCTGTTATGAACCCCTGGTCCAGGACACAATGCAAACGGAGGTTGCCGTGATTGAGTTTGAAGGACCTTGTTGATAATGAAATATGCTTAAACAAGAGTGGGTTTGTATTATAGGTTCTCGGTTAGAGAAAAGTTAATGCGGTTGTTTTAGTTGTCGTTCATAAGGATGGGATCCCTTGACTAAACAATTGGGGTTCAAAACGAGATGCGAGTCAAAAGAGAATTACAGACTCCGATCTGGTGTAACGTTTGTGTTCAATAAAGCTTTGAACCTTTGTATATCCGGACCTGCCTAATGTTGAAGTACTCCGAGAATGTTTTGAGCTTTGGTATATGCGTAAACTCTACGGTCATGCGCGGGATGTTGTTGACAATATGAATCCCATACCCTAGACTCTCGATAAATGCCGATTGAAGGTCTGATATCAAACTTGCGCTCTTATCCCCCGTTTTAGTGGATCGTCTGTGCCTAGTAAAGATTCCAGGGACTAGTCATAAATAGAGATCTTATATTATTGAGATACAAGAGATATCATATTCGATATTGTTAGCTAGGAATAAAAGGGTGAATTGACTGTTCTGGTTGTTGAGACGCAAGACTCCACAGCCTCTATACTACGTTACTACGTTACCACGTTACCACAACAAGTTGTCTATATCATATGTATTTACGTATCACTAGCGATAGTTATTCGTAAAAGATTGATAGTGATTTGGGATGGGAATTTGGGGGTTATATCGGGACTTGAACAGCCACTGTAAGATGGGAATGATTGGCTATAGTTTAATGATTATTCTTTTCACTGCAATTTTGACCCTCGCCTGGCGAGTATTGTTCTTTCTTCGTAAGACTTGTGGAGCATTTGAGAAAAAGACTGACTGGTTATATATGCATCTAGAAATCTTCCCAGTATACGCGGTCTAAGATGTGATTCCCACCCACTCTCGGCAAAGTTGGGTGACGAATAGTCACAATAATAGTGTCTTTGCAATCGCCCTTTTAATATAATCAATTAAAGACTCTTCAGTAGCTCCTTTATCCTTGGGGTCATAGGATCGACACGCTGCTCTGAAAACCGTACCAAATTACCGTCCACCCTCTCAGAGTGAATTTCCATCGGCTCTGTCTTCTGGAAAAGCTGCGCATAGAAATCTCTCAGCTCCATAGTCATCCTGGTGTCTAGACTTTCAGAGAATCCATAGTCTCGAGCCGCCTCAGCTATGTCAGGTACAGCAGACTCCACCGAAATATTTTGTAGTGCAAGGAAGTGGCGCAACTTCCAGATGGACGGAAGAGGTCTCTCTGCCTCAAAGAATTTTCGCAAACGATCACAAATGCCGTATTCACCGGGTTCGCGAGAGGGTTGTTTTGTGGACTTAAGCCAACACTTGTCGAATATGGTCGTGATCTCTTTTTGGTCCCACGCCTTCCAGAATTCGTCAAAGGTACAGACAGGATCCCTTTGCTTTGCCATTTCCTTCAAGATTGAGGATCCGAGACTCTCTGCGTATTCCAACCGTGACATTGATCCGAACAACATACTGTTATACATATTGGATAGTGATTGTTCTTCGTGCTGGTCTCTGCACACAACGAAGCCAAAATCGAACCAATGGCAGTCGCCTTGGTTCATTGGGGGCGGGTATGCATGTTGTAAGACCATGGTGTAGAATGCAAAGCAATGCATCTTCGAAAAAGGAGTCAAGTCTGCCAAGTCCTTGTTCCGATCCTCAGGGGCTAGATGCTTCCGGGCTTTGTCCTGCATGTTTCGTACCTGTGTCATAGGACTTGGTGGTCGAGGAATTGACTCATGGCCAGTTGGTAGCTCGAAGCGTTCGCGGTGTTTGAGAAACCATGGGAAGTAGCTTCCCGCGCTGCTCTTTGGTATCTTCTCAAAGTTTTCAACTATCTTTGCAGCGAGGTATGTGTCACCGCCAGGATCTGACCGCCACTGGTGAAGTGTTTCACGCGTAACATTGTCGGGAGGGTAAAGTAAAAGCCCTTGGAAAAGCCCAAGCAGATGCGACTGTTCACGACGGTTGTGACATCGGTCGAACCAGTAGTCCTCTAGTACCTGGGGATCTGTAGGAATTGTGTCCTGGAGGGCGTCTGCAAAAAGAAAGTCTGCTGACGTGACTTGTCGCATATTGCATTTGAGGAGGTGGGACAATGGCATTTCTCGTTCACAGTTCTCACTGCAGAACAGACCCTCTCGACAGTGAGAGCATCTTCGAGTTGTTTCTACATCCCAGCACACAGAACAAAAGTCCCTAGTGCTTTCTGGGTGTGTTGGATCTCGGACTTCAATTCTCGGGACTTCCTCGTCTTCGACAGAGTCTAACAAGCTAATCCAATGCCGTTCTTAGCATAAAACCGCAGATAGAGAAGAATAGTAAGAATGAATGGAAAACTAACCTCTTCGTGTTGGATTGCCTCTGTAGGTTTTGAGCTCGCTGGGAGTAGAGATGCTTGGATATGGCGTGAATTAGGCGGTGATCGTCTTGATTCGTTTCCAACGTAGAAATTAAACTGCCACCAACCGTGGATTCTTTGACCTCTCGTCTTCTCTGAGCCGGTAATAGTTTGCTGCGAATCAGCTTCTTTCGCATCCACGTTGTAACTCCCATCGCAGCCTCGTGCAATGCTTGCTGTTCGTCCTTCCCCAGATTGTCTCCAGGGGGAAGAGTCCAGCTGTGATTATACAGCTTGCCATGACAACCACGCGTTTTCAACCCTTGAAAACAGTCCAGAAATCTGGAACATAGCAGACAGGTATATCTGCTACAGCCAATATAGTCAAACCGTTTTCCATTGGCAACGTCATTGGGGTGGCTAATGGTAAAGACTATGAGCTGGAGTTCCGCATGTACTTCCCAAGTTGGTGACTTGAGTCGGGAGAAGTCGTTGACGAGTTTGTTCTTTGTCCATGTGATCTTTGAGCTTGATGTACCCATCAACTTCTTGATGGCTGTATCGTTTAACTGAATGTTGAGAGCTTCAAATGTTTTGGCTAGACTCCATTCTTGGCCAGAGGGTTTCTTTCGACCCTTTGACTTGATAACGGGAATGAGAGACATGCATTCAAATCCCGATATCTGCCTCGCAGCTTCAACAAGAACATGGAACGACATCTTGAGACGACCCAAGAAGCCGATTGCCTGGTGTAATTTTTCACCCTGTCGGCCGAGAGCCTGGAATGTCCCAGCAGAAAAGTTTCTATAGAGATCATGACTGAGAGTCACAAGGCTGTCATGTCGTTCTGAACTCAAGTCACCATCGCTGAAAAGTAACTCGGCCAATAGCTTCAAGTAGTCCTCAAAGTCAAGCAAAACTCCGACTATATCGGAAGGAATACTGCTTTTGCTAGACGACTTTGAAGAGGGACGCTGCGGAAGGAGGTGCTGGAAATTTTTTATGATTTGCCGCAAATTGACGATGGCATCCTCCAGTCTTGAGGATTGGTGACCAAGTAACAAATTCCAGAGTGCATCTGTGTGCTTCTCCGACTCAGCATCTGCCAATTTTCACATTAGCAGTAGTATCTGAATGCAGTGCCCGTAGATCAAACCTGAAGCAGAAGCAATAACCCTGAGCGATGTACATAAGTTATCTAGGAACCTAGACAATGCATCTCCCTCAGTGAATCCGGAATTTATCGCTACAAAGACCTTGACCTTATCAGGCCAGTAGAACATATAGCTAGCAACAACATGGCGACCGCCTTTCGCTGAAGAAACTGTTTCAGACAACCGGTCTAGGAACTTGCGGCGCAAATGGTCGGTGTCGAGGTTACCAAGTGCAACATTCTTCGAAGAGCTTCTGTCGTTAATGGACTCGTCCAGAGATGAATCATCTTCAAGTTCTTGGTATAAGGCTTTATCTTCGAATTGGCGACCACTCCGGAGGAAAAGTAGCTTGGCATATGCGTGCAGCTCTTTTAAGGTGGATTCCATTGAGATTCGTTCTTTATTGGTATCCATGTTGGTGATGACAGAAGAAGGAAGGTTATGATTGTAGAAATAGACAAGACATGATTGAGACTTTGTTTGAGGAGGGGTTCTCTTGTTAGGCTTGTTGGGCATCAAATTCTATGCATGTAACTCAGGTTTGACGAATCAATTGGAAATGCAACATGAGTGACATGCAGTATATTTTGCCACACAGCAGTGACATTTAATTCGTGTTATATATGTTGTACGTATCATTGTTGGGTCTCTGCTTTATGTTAAATAACTCAGTCCCTAAGAGTCTCTGTGGGATGCCTGTGCTAATGCTATTGTGTATGGTAACCACCATCGATAGTAACAAAGATACCGTGCATGAAATTGCTTCAGTCTCCCAGCAGCCATACTACTGCTTCTGCAACCTTCTCTGGGAGTCCTAACCGCTTGAGAGGTGTATAGTTATTGGACTTATCTCGGGCATTATTTCTCATCTCTCCCGATGCGTCTGTCAGAGGGGTTTTGATCCAGCCAGGAACAACTGCATTCTGCTTTACTTGGGGATGGTCCAGAGATAATGTTCGAGTCAGTCCCAGAACGCCGTGTTTTGTAGCGGTGTACGCACCCGAATGATAGAGACCTGATGCAGCAGCTAGTGACGCGATGTTGACGATAGAACCGCGTTGCAAGGGGGCATAGGTACTTTTAATTCTGTCAGCTGAGTCAAGTACACACTCGCGCTGGCGCGCGAGGGATACCACATACCCATTGTCCCAGGGTTCTTGAGTCTCCATCTGTCGAATCTGTTCACGGATACAGAAGAAGACACCAGTCAAATTGTTGCCGATAATCCTATACCAGTCTGGCGTCTCTGTATCACCAGCAGCCTTTTTGAAACCAATGCCAGCACAGTTGACAACATAATCAATTATGTCAAACGTCGTGACTGTTGCGTCAATCATTGACTTGACCGACTTCTTGTCTCGGACATCTGCATGGACCGCGACTGCCTTGAACTCTGGGTTTGTTGCAATCTTGGTGAGCTCGTCTGTGACTGCCACGGCCGCCATCTCGTCGAAGCCGGCCAATGTAATGCCGGCGCAACCCTCGCGTGCTAGGAGTAATGAGATGGATCGGCCAATACTGGAACCGGCGCCTGTCACCAGAGCGTATCCTGGTACACCGAGGGCAGATTTGAAGATTGGAGAAGTTGAAGACGACATGGCTTAACATAGTGAGCGGGTTGAGACTGTGGCAATTGTGTTGCACAACGTCTTCGTTATTTTGTCTTGTATGTATCACAAGTTGATTCCAGTGGACAGGTCGATCATACTGTCAAAGAATCTTATGCCGTGATGACCCCCACACATACTCTCATCGGAGACGACCTTTCCGACCACTTGAGAGTTTGTATTTGTGAGGCGCCCTTCACTACATAGGTGCTGGACTGCAGTATAAATCTCAAAGCGGTGTGGGACAAGGGAAGGAAAGTGATGGTCCCGAATCGTGATCTTCGTCATCCAGTCATATGTCACTATCAAATGGAAGATCCAAATTTTGAACTCTACATGCATGAGCGTGGAGAGAAACACGAGAAAATGCAAAAAGGGCTCATATCCACCTATCGGCTACTCATCACTGACAAATAACAAGCTTCGGTTTTGAAGTAACGTTGAGTAACTAACATTGTTTATGGCTCCGGTGGAAGCTAACTATAGTTAGAACTCCTTTAGCAAAGCAACGGAAACGATATCCACCGGAACGGTATCGGTATCAGGATCTAAAAATGGACGGAGAGTGATCCGCCGGTTAGAGTTTATGAGTCTGAAATGCTGGGCTATTTCATCTTAAGTGCAAATGGCGTACTGATAGCCGCTGTTTCCGCGACTTCCCGTTCTAGTCGCTTTGGCGTCGAAATGTTACCCTTAATTCAAGCTAAGCATTCATACTGGCACCTAATAACACCAGAAACTGTCTTAATAGTATTTGATTTACTTGTAAGGTGTTTTGATGTGACGTGTTTGTGAGAACAGTAGAGTACATTTAGACCAGGCACATATGGTTCTCCATATCTTGTGGTCTCCAAAATGACACCAAGATAAGCAATATTAATCCTATACAGGCCGAATCCTTCTCTGCGCCTGGTTCGCGATAACGGCTATCAGCCGTAGCTCAAACGGGATTCCCCAATCAGGACATTCCTCAAGAATCTCGGTTGATGTATTCCTAAAGTGTTCTCACAGTCTCTTTGTCTTCACAGACGGCGTTCCCCGTATCCTGCCCGTCGATTTCTTCGTCGGTCCAATCATCGGCCCCGGCCATTTCTTACTGCAACATAACCTCGTCCTAGGACTGGACACCATCCAGCCATCTTGCGGTAATACCTTTTGTGGAATGGACTCAGCCGCATGTTAATTTGGCTGAATCGTCTTTGGACACACTAGTCTATTTTAAGAGCCCCCCTCCGTTGGAACGAATTACTCAATCAAGTAAGAGGCACCGAGTATTATTGACTATGCAGTCTTTCAGCGTTTCCAGGTGCCGTCGATGTAATGCAAGAAGTAGGATAAATATCCTTCAACTACCTTCAGTATGTTTGTCTCTCATTCTCATCTCCCTCATCCACCAGCACACCTTGAACAAATTCTGGTATCATCAACTTACAATCCTCAACAATATGGCTGCAAACACCAATCAAATTACGGTCACTCTGCGCCAAGTTGCCAAGATGATCGACCATTCTCTACTTCACCCTACAATGACGGATGCCGATATCCTCAATGGTCTCGCTATTTCCAAGAAATACAGCGTCGCTACCGCCTGCGTAAAGCCCTATCTGATCCCGCTCGCCAAACAGGAACTTGCAGGTTCGGATGTCCTGGTCTGCCCTGTCATTGGCTTCCCTCATGGAAACAGCACGACTGCGGTAAAGGTATTCGAGGCTGACGCGGCTGCCGCTGCGGGCGGCAAGGAGATTGACATGGTCATCAACATCGGAAAAGCGATGAGTGGTGACTGGGATTACGTGGCGGACGAAATTCGCCAAATCAATGACGCCGTGCTGAAGCAAGGTGCAATCTTGAAAGTCATTTTCGAGAACGATTACCTTACGGACGATCATATCGTTCAGCTCTGCAAAATCTGCTCCGACATTGGAGTGGGATTTGTCAAGACGTCTACCGGCTATGGCTTCGTGAAGCAGCCCAATGGACTATACTCTTACAAGGGTGCGACAGTACCTCATTTGAAGCTCATGCGGGCAGAATCAAAGCCGGAGGTACAAGTCAAGGCTGCTGGAGGCGTCCGAACGTTGGATGATTTGCTGCACGTCATGTCACTGGGCGTAACTCGCATTGGCGCTACCGCCACAGTTGCGATTATGGAAGAGGCAGCGAAGCGAGGCATCACAGACCAACCCACAACTGTGCAGTTCAAGCCCATCGAGGAGGATGTAGCCGGTGGCTATTAGAGTCTGTTGTTCACGGTCATTGTAGTTGAAAATATATACATGGATGATCTTGTACTGAATCTGAGCCAAACACCTAAGCCAGGCCAATGGGCAAGGCCACGCAGCGTGTGATGCCTTAGGATCCAGAAATCATGATCAGTGACATAGTTATCTATTGTTAGCAAATGCGGCGCCGTAATCGGTGGAGCTTCTAGTCACGTGCGAGGCTGCTTGGTTGAACAAAACAGCTCCGATTTCCCCTCTTTAGATAGTGAAATTCAAGGCTCATTAGATCCTCTTTGGTATGCTCTATTTTGAGAAAATAGCTGCTGACAACATCTATCGATCAAAAATATGTCATTTGTTTGAGATCAATCGCTATATGATTGGCTTTAGATGCATAAACTCACACAGCTAGACTAATCTCGGAGCCAGCCTGAATACTACATGGGCCAAGACTAGTCCCGATAAAGAAATAGATTCCGACGTTCAAATATGACTTCTAAGTTCCAAGCACAGTATGTTTCCTCCCAATCATCTTAGGATTTGTTTATGCCATACGACCCGCCGTTGACCGTTCTTGCTTCAGAGGCTTATTATTAGGTATGCAATCGAGCTCTCAGAGAGTCTCTACTGCTTGCGAAAGGTGCCGCAAGCAAAAGCTCAAGGTTAGTTACCTTTGAAAAGACTTGCAAATCACATACCAACAGTTATTTAGTGCGATGTCCAACGACCTTGCACGCTCTGTATCCGCGCCGAGGTTGAATGCATTACTTCTCAGACCCAGAAATGGAGATTCCATCAACCCACACAAAAAGAAACCCCTACCAGAAGTCGGGAACCAGTACCTAAGCGCCGTCGCCTCCCTACTCCGAGAAACCAATCATCCACCTCGACGCCCCTGTCTAGTTCCAGACCAGTAGGTCGCTCAAGCTTTGAATTTCCCGATCCCAGCCTAAATCGCGGGCACAATGACTCTACTGGACACACGCACTGGAACGCTAGCTCTATTATCAGTCTCATAGAAGAGGTAAGATTGAGTCTGCTCCTCCACTATGTCAATGTTTTCACTGATGCAGCTTTCAAGGCATTTCAACGTCATGAAGTTCCATCCCCCGAGGACACAGAGACTTCTGCATTACTAGCAAGGAATGTCCATAGTCGACAAATTGCGAGGCAACCAGGCAGTTCTGTTGTTCATTGGTTTACCTTTCTCTTCCACCAGCAAACCTTTAGGCACAAATTCCAGAGTTTATACAACTCCGGGCCAGAGCAGCATTACGCAACAAACAGCCATTGTGGCTATATCGCTGTATTCTTAGCTGTTATTGCGACGAGTCTGCACTACACCAATGTTGAACAAAAACAGAAGCTTAGGTCCAACGGCATTGATACCGAATTGCTAAAAGACAAGATATTGCTAGCTCTCAAGTTGAGATTCCTAGATATCATTTCAGCAGGCTCCCTGGAAGTGGTTCAGATGTGTATCTTACTCGGAAGCTACTACATCTATCACGGACAGCCAGAACTAGCATGGCCACTATGCGGCAGTGGCTTACGCATCGCACAAGCACTTAATCTTCACCGAGAAACACCGCACAAAGAGGATGACGCATCATTCCGACAAATTATCGGAGATCGTAAACGTGCCTGGTGGGCCATCTACGAAATCGAGACATTTTGTTCCATGCTTTACGGCTTCCCTACAAACATATTCGACGGTGATTGCGATGTCGCATTTCTAGACCCTTACGACGAATGCTCCGGATCAGTATCGAAAGGACAGCACGTGTCGAAACCAAATCTTCTGTTTTTCAAATGCGCCATGTCAGAATTGTCAGCCATCATCAAGGGTACCGTGGATAACTTATATCGACCTCGCTCTGGCCAAGTTCAGAAAAACACCGACTACGGGTCTCGACTTAGAAACCTCGTCGATGAAGTTGAATCTCTTAATCAAAAGCTTGTAAACTGCAACGAACGACTTGACACGAAATTGAGATTCGACGATCCGGCTGTTGGTTCTGCTGTGGGTAATCATTCCATTCACAGCTTGGGAACATCTGAAACTGCCTTTGAAGAACGTCTGTTTAGGTTACAAGCTCTTTCCCTTAAGCTTGCATACGAGAATGCAAGAATCTTGATTCACAGACCCTTGCTTTCATTCAAGTTGCTTCAAAGATCTACTGCTGATGGAAATGACCCACAATCCCGTACCGATCCCTTTCAAGAAGCCATGCGTATATGTCGTGATGCTGCATTGAAGATATCAAAGGCCGATCTGAAAATTTTCCAAGAAGCTTCTGAGACATATGCGGTTTCTTTCATTGCTCTACATCTACTAACCGCAGGTGTAGCATAATGCATCTCAATAACTTCGAACCCTCTAAGCAAAGAAGCTTATGAATCTAGGATGGGAATTAGACGCCTTATGCAGATACAGAGTCTACTCAGAGAAAAGTCAATCATTGCCGCACAAGGTCTGGAAATAACAAAAAGGCTGATGTCTCTTGTAATGGCTAAGGAGGTTGATGCCATGTTTGAATTCGATTCTTCAACAGAAGCAGTCGATAGCCAACTACCAGGTAGCTTTGCAGCCACTCCTCATGGCGACAATGTCAACAGACAGCCTATACAACTCGTCGGAGACATGGCTTCATCACAGTTCTCTGAGTGCCCGCAATCCGCCACCAACGAGACTATCTTTTCACTTGGAACTTCTACCATCGAGCACGATAATGAAGCCGACTGTCATTTGCAAGACTTTTGCGAGAATAAGTTTCTAGCTGAAGCAATGCTAGAATATGAACAGGGTTTGTGAAGCCAGATTAACACGAAAGAACGAGACTGACCATGAGATGAAGCTGTTAGAATCCCCACAAATGCATATTCAAGCAACATATCGGCCTCAACTTCGAACCAAAACGACCCGTTCCTTGGGATCTCGTTCCCTTCACAAGAGCAAGGCTGGATATGGGGATGGAATTTCCCGGAATCGAAATAGGCAGCATATGGGAGTAAGTTGCAAATCCGCTGCGACACCAGACCTTGATTGAATAGTCAGAGCAAGGGAACAAAGAAGTTATATTGGTTCAAGAATCCCTGAGTCCATCCGCCAACAGAGGCATAGTGTATGATAAATAGAATAGAAGGTCATGTCACGGGATTATGTGTTATATTTGAATTGTCGGGCCTATTTCTAACGGCAAGACCCGCTTGAGTAAGCTTATCTGGTATATTAGACATGTTGTTTCCGACTTGTGTGTGATTTGTGATGTTTTGGTTATCCAGTAATTTTCGCATTCTCATACTCTGATATGCAGGCCTTTCACCATGTGTAACACATGACGCCCGGTTAATTATTGACACATGAGGATGTTGAGAGAAATGAAATGATTGGAGCTCAACGGGAGAACGGCAGACAAGAGGATGCAGGGGAGATATTATCACGTGCCCAATCACACGATAGCCTCCACGCTCGACATGTACAGAGTAGATACATATGAGCCACTACTATATGTCAGCTTCGTCACAGTAGGTGCTTAGGTATCATAGACGTTACTTGCTAATTAATCAATCTTTTCAATATCCCTGTCAGGGCCTTGAAACTGACTACTACTATGATTAGTAGCATTAAAGTGCTAAGTGAAACTATCCAATTGTCGACAGCTGTCTAGTTGTATGAGACCTATGACAAAAGAACTTCCATGTTTATCCATGTGTGTCATTTTGACAGATGAATCTGAAACTACGAGGGAGCGGGTTAAGATCAAATCGTGTTGAAACCTGATTGGATGTCTTGTTGGTAGATCTCAGACATTGTTACACAATCACAGATTGTTTTTACACATTCCGCTACCTTGAATAGTAAACATGGGGGCGGAGCAAGGCGCCTTCCTTAGCGTTGGTTGCCTTTCCGTCATGTAATTTCCGTTATAGGCTGTATGTAGTCTGTCTTTTGTTGAGAGGCAGATTCAGCCACTTTTCCCTAGCTGCTGACCATTTATTTATTTCTCCTCACTCTCTCACCCTGCCTTTCTTTCTTTCTTTCTCCTGCTTTTCCTCCTTCGTCTAATAGTCTTTCCATTCCATTCAAAATCACATCAAGAATAC
This sequence comes from Fusarium venenatum, assembly GCF_020744135.1. Lineage (NCBI taxonomy): Eukaryota > Fungi > Ascomycota > Sordariomycetes > Hypocreales > Nectriaceae > Fusarium > Fusarium venenatum. The sequence continues at coordinate 11,234,427 of NW_027072129.1, forward strand.
ACCAGACTTTACTGCATACTTCTTACATCATATTCATTCCTTGTTCTCTATAGTACAAGTTCTTAGACATCGAAACACATTATAACAACCTATCCCCGGGGTCATTTTTATTTATACATCTTAACACTTAAGCTTTTGCCCAGTCCTTCTCAGTTTTATCCAAGTTGTTAACAAAAGTTAATCTATCCACACAGATCAAACTTTCAATAAATTATTAAATCAACAAGCTATACAAACAGCAGCAACTTCTTCCTCTTGCAACCTTACTCGACTGGTAAGTATATCAAAGACATAGTCAGTAAATCGCGGTCTCTTGCTGCATATAGTTAACCACTTTCACAGGCTTCATGCAACACAATGCCGGCTGGAATTACAATCGCCAATGACGACTCTTCGGATAAGCTGCACTCCGACGCTTTCAAGGCAGTTATTAAGTACTGCAAGAGTGGAGAGAAACCTGGGAAGCTACGGACGGAGGCTATCGATCCTCTGGGTCATCCATCTTTAACCCGCGACCGTCTCTCTGGCACTGCCCCCTCCGACAGGGATAGTGACTATGCCTTCGACAGTGATATTGACCATGACTTCGACATGGATAGAGACTATCACATTAGAAGGGATAATGACCATCCTTACGTTCCCGAGAATCTAAGACGCTGGATTAATGAAGAAATAGAAGACACAACATTCAGATCAGAAGAATCACTGTATGGGTTCCCCGCATGGTCCCCCTTGTCTCGCTTTAACCGCGTGCCCCAAGTCTCTCGTGCTGTCAAGTCTATTGGAGACTGGCAAGAACTCAACTGGACGACATGCCATAGTATTCACCCAATATCAAGATTCTCGGATAGTTCTTTCGTGTCTAAACCATACAAGCCATGCGTTGTAGCACAATGTTGCTTGGTTCAGGGACATAAATCACGTCATAGGATATGGAGAATAATGTGTGCCTCGCCTGAATGTACCCTGTTTACAGGTCATTCATCGCCGCATTCATCTTTACAGCGTTGCGACGTTGGTGGTTGCACTTTATCCGCAGGGCATTCTTGTGACCACATCATACCCAAGCCAACAATGCGGGAAATCTACGAGCTCGCAACTGATCACGCTTTGGCCGCAACGACGGCGATATCGAAGTTGAATCGCAAGGTTCTCGGGGCTATGTCTCATCAAAACAACTCACGACTAAATGAAACCCTGCTAGGCCAGTTTGTGGCATCGTTAGGTGCCGATATAAATGCAGAGCTCGTGTCAAGGGTGACATTTCAATACCAGGAACAATCTGAGCGACTACATAGGGAAGCTGCGGAAGCCCTGGCTGCCAATACGCTATTCGCACTTAAGGTGGAATCGACCAAGAAAGAATTAGTTGATCAAAGGGCAAAGAGAAGGCGAGCAACATCGGAGACAGAGAAGCCCTTAGTAATTCATCGTGACTTGGCAGACCCGTCTCGGTTGGGACTTCCAAATCCAACTGGACACGCAGCATCAAATGACGGTAAAATCAAAGGACCCTCAGTTTATATGGATTTGGACTTTTCGAATCTCGAGATGCGCCTTTTTGAGCTTTATCCATCTCATGGATCGGACAACATCCGAGGGGCTTTTCGTTGTGCTAATGTGTCGTCCTGTCCGGACTACACAGCCCTTTCGTACACTTGGGGAGACGACACAAAGCTTCGACAAATTTACTTTCAGAATGGGACGGAACTCGGCATCCGAGAGAATCTGTGGCTTTTCCTCCGCGATCAAAGTATGCTGATCAGTCAACCAAAACTGTTCTGGATCGATGCCATATGTATCAACCAAAGCAATATCCACGAGCGAAACCATCAGGTTAACCTGATGAGACAGATATATGCCCGAGCTGGACATGTTAACATCTGGCTCGGACAAGAGGATGACGATAGTGACATAGCAATGGATTTCCTTGCTTGTCGCGCGAAACAGAAACTAAAATGCCGAGGTTTGGGATATCGCAGTCCATGGTCCAGACAAGAAGGAAGGGCGCTGATGCATCTCTGTAATCGACCCTATTGGCGAAGAATGTGGATCATTCAAGAGATTATCTATGCCAAAGACATCACCATCTGGTGTGGCAGTAAGAGCTGCGAGTGGAGTGCTGCCGAAAGTCTCTATCTGAAGATGAAGTCTTTAGAGGATGAGAACTGGCAGACGCATCATGAATATGTTGTTCAGGTGTTACAGAGCTCTGCAGCTGTGATGATATGGCAGCGTGCCCATTGGCGACATCCCGATACCACAGCACCCTCATTACTGACTTTGATCAACATATTTCAGGATTGGCAGTGTACTGATATTCGAGATAAAGTTTACTCCTTGGTCGAGATGGCTAGCAAAGATACAGCCGTCACTCCTGATTACTCACTTTCAGCTCATCAACTCTATCACGATGTGATCGACAAGAGCAACGGCCCAAGATCGTGTGGTGTTCTTTCTCAAATTCTAGGTATTCCTGCCGACGACTTGAACATAGATAAGCCAGATTTGTAAGATACTAGTTGTTTTGACCGAAATTGACTAACGCAGCGTTAGGATTGAGTACCGAAGACATGCTTCTGACAAGTTGGTATTAAAAGCAAGGACACAATCAGATTGGAATTCTGGAAACATGTGCTAGTTTTGAGACTACAAAAAGACATCCTTGAAAGAAAAGTACAAGAATGTGTCCTTCTAGATACATTTTATGTAGTTTCATTTTTATTATCTTTCTATAATGAAGAGTGTTAGTTATTAAGCCCTAATCCAGCCCTGCACACTTTGAACGAAAGCTGCAACCTGTTCTTTAGTTGTAGCCCAAGACGTGACCAGACGTACCACAGCCTTATCATTAGCAACCTGTTCCCATACATAGAATTGAAACTCTGCCAGGAGTTTTGCAATCAAGGCATTAGATCATGACAAATACCTGATTAGTTTCTGTTTCACAGTCTAGGATGTGTCCTGCCTCAACAAGACCAGAGGACAGCAGATGAAATACGCTCCTTGACGATTGAATGGTATGAGAGAAGTCTTTGAATGAACCTTAAGGTGTAAAGTCACCTGAGATGGACACAAACTGACAAAAACATAGGTATATACAACTCTAGGTCAAACACTAGAATATAGGAGATCTATTTACAAAACGAATGTGGATGTTGTATTGAACAGCTCTTAAAGACCTGAGTTTACATAATCGTTCTCAGGCGTAATGCAGAAGTTCACAGGGGCTGCTATAGACCCTAGTCCACTCCCAGGACTGAGATATGGCCGTTTGCTTTCGTCACAAAAGTCCAGCCACTTGTCCTTGATAATGCCGTCACTCCCAATTTCTGCCGACGAGCCCGACATTCTTCCGTCCTGGTTCCAGATGCAGTAGACTCGATCGTAGGCCTCTTCGACGCGGAAAATATTGGACGAATCGCTCCGTTGGGTTGGGATCAATTGTAGCCCTTGCGCTTGAATCTTGTCACCAACAGTGTTGACCGAGCCGTCGCTCCGTAGGCTCAGATAAAAGTAAACAACCACACTTGGTTTATGAAAGTTGCAGAAGAAGACGTAGAGGCGGTAGCTCTTGCTGCCTTTGTCGTATGTTACGACCGTATGTGTAGAATGCGGTGTTTCGATATCAAATAAGGTATTGTGCATCTCCGGAAATTGGACCTGAGTGCTCTGCCACTGACATTTGTCCCCTCGTGCCCACTCGGTAAAATAGTTGAGTGACAGGCTATCGATAAACCATGCATTCTTACATGCAAAGATGGCATAAATATAGGAGATGCTAGGAAAAGTAGCTCCGGGGTTGACCAGCAGAAGTTCATGAGAGTTAAACCCCACCCATGTGTCTGACTCAATCATGACCGGTTTCCACTCCTTTGAATTTGGCGCCTGGACATAAATTGTCTTGCCGCCATTGTGACCTTCCAAGATCTGTGGTTGGACTAGAGCGTGCTCTCTAACGCTGACAGTGTTTGCTCGGTAGTTGGATCGAACAACGACTTCGGGCTCCCTAACAACCTCACTGGAAGATACCACGTGCAGATGCGTGGTAATCTTGACATGCAGCCGCGAAATTATAGGTATTGGCAAGTTTGAAAATTCGGGCATAATCGTTCGGAACGACATCCACAATTCCTTCTTGGGGGACGTAACAAAGCAATAGTCTAACAAGGAGTCGCGGGCGCGTATAGGTAATTTCATGAGGAGAGGGCCCTTTGGGATGAGTTTGCCTGTAGATTTGGGTGCTCTTGGATCAGGGACCCAAACAATAACATCGTAAATCGTGTGTTCGCTAGCATCCCGGCGTTGGGAAAGAGTCAAGAGCTTTCGTTGATCACTTGTCATGTTCACGAGCTGTGGTGTTGACGAAGATGCAGGTTGAATAACAAAGTTGGCAAGGGAATGGTAGCTATTAAAATAGATTTCTGCTTTACCTGTCAGAAAAGGTGGCGGCAATTGGATTATTCAAGTGTACTGTATATACAGCCGGGCCAGGTGTTAGCGCCTGACTCATTATGCTTGTAAGACAAGGTGTGAGACATGCCAGAATTCGACTTGTTCTGGACTCAACTTGTGTGGAGGTCTTTGTCTTGGCATTTACAATTAATAATATGAAGCAATAGTCTTATGCATGTCTGGCAATAGTCTTATGCAAATTTAGCAATAAATCACATTAGCCGCTTCGGCCTGAGACATACATTCTAATAATCTACGGTCCAGACTTATGTCGAAAAAATGGGGCTTGGTGGTTTTAGAATATCAGATCATGGAACTTGCAGATTGTAACCTCAGCTCCCACCAATTCTCTGTCACAAGGCATGTATCTATACAAAGCATATAATCATTATTGGAGCAATGGACCCACAGATAACTGCAGTGAGCCCAACCACTTCCAACACGATGGCCTGGATATAGACTGACGACAGTCTAGGCCTGGACTGAGATCTCGGCCAGGTCTCACCTTCCCCAGCAGGCAGAGACTGCAGCTGAGCTCAGCTGGCTCCGAAGACGCCACCGAGTCGTCAGTTAGGTTTGTCCTTCCTCAGTTTTAGACTATCTAGCCACTGACTGTAATGTAGTGAGTGCTTATTTTAGGAGTTCAACTACCATTCCTGCAGATCTCATCGGTTCAACTTCACTTCCATCCAAGTTTCAAGTTCCATAATTTCATTTTTACCGGAACAAGTCATGTCCCCTTCAACTGTAGCGCTAGGTCGCCCGATTGGCAAGTTTGATACTGATGTCAACGGCCTTGCTCGATACAGTCTCCCAATCGACCTCCCTAAGGGCAGAGGACATGGAAACGAGCCAGTACTATCTTTCGAATACTCTCAAGGTGCTCCAAATGGAGTTCTTGGCGTTGGTTGGGCGATTAGCGGTACATCTTCAATTCGCCTTGGGCCAGCCGCCCTCGCCTTTGATGGGTTGAATGATGCCCCGGCAGGATTCGATCCGTTCGTGCCCAGATTGGCACTGGATGGAAACGTCCTACTCAATATCCAAGGAGATTATCTGTCATCAGAAGCTGTTTACAGAACTGAAATTGACAGTATGGAACAAACGGTCAAAGTACTTGGCGATGGATTCGTTCTCAAAGATTCCACTGGCCAAACAACTGAGTACGGGACTACATCAGACAGCCGAAGTTTGGACAGCCATGGCTCTCCAATCGAGTGGCGCGTCAAAAAACGGATCGATCCCTTCGGCAATTGTGTGACTTTCCACTATGAACAAGCACTGGAATCTTCTGCTTCTGAGCTCCAAACAAAAAGCGCATGGTATATCTCAGCCATTGCATACACTTCAAACATTAAGACGGGTCTTGAAGCGAGGCATCTTGTGACTTTCGAGTACATGGCGCGAGATGACCCAGTTGTTCAGAGTGTTTATGGTGATAGAATTGTTTGGTCAAGGATTCTCAAGGCAGTTCATATTGGACTTGCTCAAAATCCAACCAAGAATCGCATTCGTTCTTACCAAGTCGATTACGTCAAATCTCCAACTACGGCCTCTTATATCTCTACACTGATTGAAGTTGGGTACCAAGGTGGTCAAGAGTATCGACTAGACCCAACCACATTCGAGTACAAGAGCTTTCATGAGCCAGCTGATCAGTTTCATACTACTGATAGCCCTATTCTATCCTTGTTAGAATCGTCTAATACAGTCATGGCGATGAATCTAAACGTCAGTGGCCGTGGAATGGCGGACCTGGCCTGTTTCTCGTACAATACTGCGGCACGGCAGTTCTCCATCAAGACCTTTCTGGCAGAGAGGACTGGCGAAGTCATTGGTAATGGTCCTGCGATCACCTGGCAAGCCTCACAAGGCGAAGGTTCTGATGCACAGCTGCCCTTTATTGACCCCAACTGCATCGCCAAGGCCTTTGGTGCTGACCTCAATGGTGATGGGCGTGTCGACCTGATCCTACCCTTCGAAGGCGCAAACGGTACAGTTCATCTGTCACTGTCCGAATCGATCGGCACTGGCTTTAAACACTATCAGGTTCTAGAGACCAACTTGCCTTGGAATGACAACAACAGTTTCAAGGCTGTAGACCTGACTGGCCGAGGGACGAGTGAGATCGTTCAGATTTTTTCCGATGGAGAAAAGTTGGCTCTTCGTACATACCCATCCTTTCAGAATAACGGCGAAAGTTTCCTTCTGGCGGGACAGATCCTGCATACGGACGATAATTTCGCTGGTACTATTGACTGGCTCGACATGGTGACACAAGAGAACGGAGCGAGGAGTCTGCTCCGTATCTGGCGAGAAACCGTTCGTGGTGGACTCAACCAACTAAAAGCAACGAGATACATCCTGAAGGATGCCAATGACCCGGCCAGTGGATTCGTTGAAGCTTCGACGTCCATGCTTGGACTGCCTGTGCCAGAAGACAACGCAGAGATCTCAGTTATCGCATGTGACATCAACTCTGATGGTGTAGAAGACATTATCACTTGCGTTGTTGAAAAGCCTGGAAACGAGATCTTGTTCAAATTCAATACTTTCCTTGGTGATGGACTTGGCTCCTTTTCGTCCCTTGGACACACTTTTGAGAAAGAGTTTAAGCTCAAAGAGCCCCTTAAGGATGGCTCATTTCATTTGGCAAATTTTCTTGGCTCGCAGACACCAGATCTTGCCTATGTTGGTTGTGAAACATCTTCTGGGGACGTAGTAGCATTTATCGCTGAAGGCTCACATAGTGGCCTTGTACGAGACATGCTGTTCGTTCGCATTGCCTCCAATGTTCCCTTCTCTAATGTTCGAGTGTCGGCATCGGACCTCAATGGGTCTGGGGTGAGCGATTTCCTCATACAGGCGGTTGAGGGTGGAACTCTCAAGGTTATAAACGCCTACAACGTAAATGACCCTTCAGACTTTATGGCCTCTACCACTTCACCTCTTGGAATGAAGACGGATATAACTTATGCATCGTTATCGGACCCAGCAGTATACGAACCAGACACGAAATGGGATGAATTTAGGTACTCTGAACAAGCTTCACAGCCCGTCCTCGGAGCATCAAACTTGGTCGTCTCGAAAATCACGCACATCAATGACGCCAAGATAAATGCGATTCCTTTCGGTGCATCACTGACGAAAATGTACAAGGGTGCGAGGATCAACCGCCTAGGACGTGGATGGCAGGGCTTTTCCAACATTGTCACGACAAACTTTTTTGAGAAGGCGGAACCGGTGATTGTCGATGAAGAGTTCCAACAAACCTTCCCTTTAACAGGTTTAAAAACCAAAATCGACACAATGACCTCCTCAGGCCCCGTACTTAAATCTGAGAAGACTGACTATGGACAATCCCACGTCCAATTGGGTCAGTGGAAAATCTTCCGCGTGGATCGCCTCAAAGCGCAGTCAGATATGCTTGATCAAGGATCAGTCGTAAGAACGACTGGTAGAGAAATTATCCCTGATTCGCATGGCAATACTCTGCAAAAACGAGACTTTGAAGTCCAGAACGGAAGACTGGTACATGAGTCTTGGGAACGGTCTACGTATACGAAGATCAATGGTATGGCTGGTTTACAGACATCCAGAAAATGGACTTCGAAGAGAGGCAATGTTGATCAGTCAAAATTCGAGGACGGAGACTTTTCCTTTTCGCTTTTCGATTATGATTCCACAACAGGAAATCTCGTAACAACCCGGGAGTGGTCCTCTGACGTTAGCACATTCGCAACTATCAGTATCGAGTTTGATGGTTATGGCAACGAAATCTCGAAACTTGACGCATCTGGACTGAAAACAACCACTGTATATGACGCTAAGCATCAGACCTTCCCCATCCGCGTAGCATACGAAGGAACTGGCGTTTCTCATTCCATGCTTTCCGTTTACGACGAAATCTCGGGACTGCAGATTGCACAGCGTGCTACAAACGGCCTCTTGACGTGTCGAGCTTATGACGCTTTTGGCCGTTCCGTACAGTCAAAGGTGGGGAGTGTAGATTCAGCAGGAACCCAACAGTCGGCCTTGGAATTCCTTGGGTCGACTTCTTTCATCTGCCATGAAGACATTATAACACACTTGGAAAGAGTACATCTAGACCCCCACACAAGCCTCAGTTTTGACAGAGTTGTTGCCAAGTCGGGCTTGCCATACCTCTGCGCTGTCTCGCTCGTGGAAGCCAGTGATGGAACTTCGGGGCGTACAGAGATTTTAGAGGCCACCAACTGCACCAATACCGTGTGCCGGAGGAGCAGCAAACATGGTGAGATGCAAAAATCATGGAAGTATTGGAACTATAACTTCCAAGGACTTTTGACACTTGAGAGCTTTCCCATGTATCTACCTCCTACGGTAGGTACGGACGAGGAGCTGGATTTCGTTCCCAACGCGTCGTTGTGTACCAGAATTACTTACAACGGTATCAATATGCCGATCGAGATGGTTCGACCTAGTCATACTGGGACAGATCATTTCGTTGTCACCAAGCTTGAATACTTCATCGGTGGAGCAGTCATATGCGAGAAGAACTTTCGTCGTGAAGGGATAGAAGACAAGCTTTTGTCAACTACATCCAAAAGCATGTCTCTGATCGCTGGTGAAGAACGTGTCACCAACATGGTAGATGAGAATGGCCTCAAGTCAACTTTTGTCTTCGACGCCGCTGCTCAGCTCATTACATGTCGCAATGCGGGGAACAAGACAGAAACGAGGAGCTACAACTCACGTGGTCAGATCGTGAGCCTCAACAACGTCCACCAGAACATGCATGCAGATTCCAGCTCTGTTGCAATCCGCCGTTTTTACAACGTTAGTGGATGTCTCCTGGCAGAGACGAACGCACTTGGAGAGACTATCGAATATGAGTATGATTGCATGCAGAGACCGCTTCGAAAAGTCGGAAAAGATGGACGGGCTATCAAGTACGAATATGATGCGAATGGCCTCGAGTCTTTGTCATCTGTCACCATGTATGCATCTCCTTCTGATCCCACGTTTGAGACCAAGACCACGTACGAGTATGATATTAGAGGTCGAGGTTGTACGAAGGTGATATCATTTGCGGATGGAAGTTCCTATGCCACCTCAGTTGAGCTTGACTGGCAGGATAAGGTTATCAAGTCTACCTTACCCGACGGAGCCACAGTGAACAAACGATGGCAGGGCGGACTCCTCTGTACGAACCATCTCGTCAGCCCATCCTCGCAGAAGTGGGATCTAAAGGCCGACGTCACCAGCTACAGCGCGTTCGACAAACCTCAAGGCTACCATATCACGGGAACTAGCTTCACCCGAGACTTTATCCATGAGCACAAGTTTGATGAACTAGGTTTCCCAATGAGTCATAGTTTGACAGCTGGTGTCCCATTGGTACAGAACCATTATCTGTATGGCGACCTCAACCAACTACAACGTGTTCATGAATTCGGCTCTGGGCAAACTACTGATTACTTGTATGCTGGCAAGCGCCTGATGTCATCAGAGGCTAGCAATAACGGCCGCATGACATCATACACCTACGATGACTCCGGAAACATGATTTCTAGAGGTGCGACCAAGATAGAACATGGTCTTGCCAGTACCAGTGGGATTACTGACCAAAAGCTTACTTTTGAGGTTGGATATGATGGGGCTGGCCGAATGGTTAGCCGTCAGACGCCGGGGTCGAACTTGTCCGTTGCTTACGACAGCTTTGGAAATATGTCGATGGTGACTGACGTTGCAATTGAGCAAACAACCAAGTTCTTGTGTGATGACCAAGGCCATACTCTTCAACGCACGCGGTCTGATGGTAGCCACGAGATATTCATCTCCAGAGGATACACTATCATCGTCAAAGCCAATGGACAGCGATCCATCCGCTATTCTCTCTCTGACAAGGACGATCTTCTTGCTACTATAACGAAGGATCAGAAGTCAGAATCAGTTCCTGTACCAGGGTCTCCGAGTGTCTCAGTGTATTATACCGACACAAAGAAGAACGTGACACACGTGTTCAATGCCGACGACCGAAACTTGGGCACCACTGCCACTGCCAAGCTTCGTTATGATGACTATGGCCTCTTCTTACCAGATCAAGAGAAGCCTGAACAAGAGACTCACTTGAACACGTACGAAGGAAGGCCTATGGAAGGCATTTCGGGTCTTCTTGACTTTGGCTCTCGGTGGTACGACCCCCTTGTTGGACGCTTCACTACGCCAGATGATATCACCGACCCGTCGTTGCTTGTTGCACAAGATGGCCTCAATAGACACGCGTTTGAGAACAACGACCCAGTCAACCATGTCGATCCCTCGGGGCACTGGAGCCTCAATGCCACCTTGGGCGTCCTAGCGGGCGTTGCTCTTATTGGTCTCGGGTTTGCCGTTGTTGCTTTCACAGGCGGAGCGGCAGCACCTCTAGTAGCCGTAATTGCCAAAGCAGCACTGGTGGCTGGGGGCATCGCGGGAATCTCGTACTCGTTTGAAAACAGTAACGAGATGGATAAGGGTAAATTTTGGAAGGGCTGGGGAATGACCGTGGCTGTCAACGCGGCGGTTGGTGCCGTAACATGTGGCATTGGTGAGTTCGTTGGTGCTGTTTCCGGATACTCGGCCTCAATGCAGCGTCTAGCCACGTCGACGAGATGGGCCATCGACAGCTACAAATACAAGTGGTCTCTAGTCGCCGTCAGGGTACTCGGTAACGCCTTGATGAGCGGTGTTAGCTCCGTGTTGACGAAAGCGGCGGGGCGGGCAATTGGTAATGAGTTTCTGGGTCAGAAGAACGATGTCTGGGGTCATGTGAAAAGTGATTTTTGGAAGGGATTCGCCACTGGCTTTATACTCGGTGCGGGAAATGAGGTAATGGGTAAATACGGCGACCGTGTGAGTGAAGTAGCAAAGGCCGATTGGCAGAGGTTTAAGGACCCTAGCTTCTCCAATGTTTACAGCAAGCCGGGAGTTTGGGACGATATATTCGCAAACTCAACTAAGACCTTTAGCAGTGGCGGTGGTGGGGGAGTCCCATGGACACAAATTACTTACAAGAACCCCTTTACTCAATAAGGGTAGGCGTTAACAAGAATTTACAACAGTTGAATTAATCTTTAAAATCAGCAATAGCACCTCGGTAGATAACAACTTCAGTAACGTGACTCTATTCAATTGTACGTAAATGTGCCGATCGACTGGCTTCTGGAATGAACCATGAAGGCTCTGAAACTAACTTCGCGCCCAGCATTACTTAGTCAAGGCGGCAGTAGTGGTAATAAAACTACAATCTCCACTGGTATCGAAACCACGTGTGCTACATGCTACAGAAAAGGCAAGGCGTCTGCTTTACTCATCGTGGATGGCAGCTTTAATACTAGCACCATCTTGGATCCAGTCGAAGATGCTGTGACAGACACATTTGACTAACTTAAAGAATGGACTGAAGGATTCCGCTTTGATGTCGATACATTTCAATTGGACGTCCCGCCCTTTGATATCGATGTAGACATCGAATTGCCCGACTTCTTCGAAGCCATACTTAAGTTCCAGTTTGACCGTGTCGAACTTGACGTGGAACTCGAAGCAACTTTTACAGGAGGAATGACATACCGAATAAATCTCCTCAAGACAAGAGGCATGCATATCAAAATCGTTGGATATATCTTCATGGGTCTAATCTTTCCCTCAACCTCGTACTTAGTAGAGGCTGAGCTGACCATCAAGAGCGGCTTCCACGTCAAGTTGGATGATGGTATCCTTCTCAAGATGGTGCCCTTTGCTGAAGATGTATCCGACATGGTCTTCAACGTTGGCGGGTCTTCATGGGGCCCAACAGCATCGACGGAGATCCCTATCTTTACTGCCAGCGTCACTGCAGTCTGCGCATTTAGCCCTACTCCGGCGGCAACACTATGGCTATTGACGGTCGTGCGCTCCAGAACGATGATGATGATCTTGAGACTACAACTCTTACCAGGCAGAAAATTTTACGCAATATAGCATGTTTGACTGCAGGACTGCTCGACTGCCCTGCGTCACTGCAGACTGCATTGAAAACATTTATCACAGAATCTCTGGTCACAGTCTTATCTTCAGGCGAGGACGCAATTTGGCCGATGATGACTGGCTCTGTCACCTGTAGTCCTATCGAATTCGGGGATAATGTTAAGGAGATGGTGACAGCCAATGGTAAACCAATAACCTATACTGGAGGCGGCGACAACGACAATGATGACGATTCAGTCTTTCATCAAAAGTCTGGGGGCGTATCAAACGCCATTATCGTTGGCGTTAGCTCCGATTGAGTATTACTATCCTTGTTGCCTTGATCTCGGGCATCTTGTAAGTGCCCTTATGACCCTGCCCTTATCTTGGTCCATATATACTGACTTTTAATGAAGCTTTTTACGCCGGCGTCGCGGCAAGGTTGCCACACCAATCCCTGTCTTCAAGACTCCTATAACTCGTATAACTATTGTACCCGATGTCAACCAATTGCCTCTAGTGAACCACTAGCAATAGGTGTCATGTATTGAAGACACACGTCATGAGAACTAGTTGTCTCTTGTCGAAGGAAAGTGCACAGTTGTTTTATAGCTACCTAGCAAGGATAGATTTCCATTCATGAACTACAATCGGACAAGTTCTGTTCAATAAGCTCTTGACCCAGGGTGCCATATCCTCAAGGTCTTTCAATAGAATAGTACCAGTGTTCACTACCATCTGAAGAGATATTGTAAAGATACCCAATATCCACACCATCTTTGTTTAAATTACGCGAATCAACTATGCGATCCTTTGAACACAATTTGCATTGCTTGAAAGTAACGCCAGATTTCCCTTCACAATTTACCCCCGAATCCCAGAATTGCGCGCACTTCTAGTAGACGTGGTCAGGATGTACTATTTTGATAGGTGCCATGATGTGAATACAGGCAAATACAAGATCGCTCGAGTTTAATATAAAGATAGATGTGCCGGTTAATGTTGGTGAGAAGTTTGTATGAGGATTTCAGTCTTTGGAAGAATTTATACTCGCATAATTTCACATGACCAGATTAAAAGAGTTATGTCAATCACAAAGGAAGATTATATAGTTGAGATATCATCATGCCTACATTCAGTAAATCTGCTTTATACTTCTGCGGTCACTCAAACTCACCTCTTTTGATAGATCGTCAGTGAGTCACCACAGATACTTACCAAGGCAAGTGATTCAGATTTCGCTCATCAGACCTCCCCCACCCGATACTCCCACTTCAGTTCCCTCAATGTACTTACTCCTCCACCTTATACCGCCAAATCTCATTGCCGTACACATCATGAGAGATGAGCTCACCAATGACTCTAGCTTCACGAGCCATCGCAAGGGCCCCGACCGTACGCTTTGCAGAACACCCAGCGCAGATATCGTTCTCCATGTAGTTGATACGCCGACAGGGCTCCTTGCCACGAACCTTGTCCTTGAAGGTAAGCTTGGTTGTCGGTCTGCATTGCCACAAGATGTGGTCTGGGTGGTCGATTTCGTCCGGCTTGTTTGATGCCACGAAGTCGATCGTGGTGAGATGCTTTTCAGTGTTGTCCATCTTGACTGATTGCTGTGAATAGATGTGAAAATTTGTTTGTAGTTTGTGCTGCTGTGTTGTAGGTGTATGTTACAAATAGCAAAGCTTGTGGTTGATACAATTTCTTCATGACTAGAAAGTAGGGTATATGTACGCTGTAGCAAGAACAAGCTGAGCGGAACACTGTGTATGTTATTGTACACAAAGACGTTGTTTGCTGTATTTATCATTTAGATCGCCTTTCGTCATCTTTGTTTTTAGAGACTTGTTCAGTCTTCCAGTGATGAATTCAATAAAGACAACTCAATGTCTTTGTTCAGGCCTCACGGTCACGATCACGACCAAAACTCAAGCAATGAAAGTACGTAGAAGGGGTTCTAAAAACTGTAACATTGTTCTACGAGAATAACCTTAATTTGTGAAATAAATATCAACTAAAGGGTTATCAGTGCCCCAAGCGACAAAACCTATCGATAATACCCCTTCTAGTGGGTAGCAGAAAAAATGGCCTCCTAAGTCTTAGGGCATAAAGATAAGTAGTCTAAGAACCATAGTCTAAGGAAAATAAAGTGACACACTAATTTCGTCTCTTATGCTTCCAGCGGCTAATATTTCTGATACCCTGAGGCCCTTCCAATCCGCCGATGGATGTCTAGCATTGTCGTTCCCGTATGGCCAAAACAACAGGCTTGTCTTCCTTCGCCAGCGGTTGATGTGCCTCTCCATTGAGCTTTGACTCGATGATGTCTTGGTTCTCGAAAGAAACTTGGGATATACCTTGATCCTCAAGAATCTCATCCATGTTGGCAGCATCACTAGCAAAGATCAAAGTAAGTGCGTTGGTGATTTCGAAAGAGGCGTCCATGTAAACATGACTTTCATCTTGCGTGAGCCATTGCTGGAGCTTTCTAGGTAAGACCGAGAAAAAACACAGTTGCTTGCTGTTGTTGTCGTTGTAATCCACATAAATAGTGAGATTGTCGTCGCAATCGGGGGAGATAGACACAAGTGCCTTTTGTGAAGCCCTTGCCTGGAATGTTTCATCATCCTGAACAATTATCAGATCCGTCGAGATGCAATCCACTTTGGCAATCTTTGTTGTTCGTAGTTGCTGATATAAAGAGAATGCATCTTCGCATGATCCGTAGCAGTTGAATGTTTCAGCAACACTAAAGAGATGATTGCGATTAGATTCAAGACCCAAGTTGAGATTGATGGACTTACCGAGCAATATGATACGCCTTGTCACTCAAATCCCATTCTTTTAAGATACATGACGGAACAACATTCATTGTCTCTACCACACGTATAGAGAGGCAACGATCTTCAATCGAGAGCCACCTAAAAAGTGGCTGTAGCCGTCTTACCTCCGTGACGTCGAAGCTCAACATCTTGATGCTAGACTGTAGTGACTTCCTGAGATAATCGCGGTCCCCAATGCAAAAATCTGTATCAAGAGAGCATAGTTCAACGGGGCTCGGCGGTTGACCTTTCGCAGTAGGGCGTCGCACGGGGAAAATCTTTGCTGTCCCCAGTGGTTCTTCTTCAAATTCGTGGAAGAATCCCGCCTCATCCATGAAGGATAACATGATTTTCTTGACTTGCTTTACATCCGTTGGAGTCGAGTACACGAGTTTGTCGTAAGCAGATATTTTGACACCCAGTTTGTTCACAAAGAATTGCTTCAGGCCCGGGTACCATGTCTTCAGGCTGCATTGCATCGGTGTGACTTCTGCCTCAGACCAGAAGCATTCCTTGACGGAAAGCCACATGGAACCGTCATCATCTTGGACCAATATGACTCTCTTATCACCAAAGGCAGTCCTGATACTTGATTGTTAGCTTCACTAGAAAAAGCGATTTCAAAGACCGGCATGCGTACCTTATTTCAGGTGATACTTTTATCTCCTTGTGCAAATAATTGTAAATATTTTCAACGCGAGCCACGTCGTTGCATCCGTTATCTCGCAAAAAGCATAGTTCCTCCACCAAGTTTTCCATAGAGGCATCTCGGATACGTAATATCACACAGAATAAATGTGACAAATCTTGCATCGTTTTCTTATCAAGAACCCTTTCTTCGTAAAACTTCTTGAGAGAGTATCGCGAAATCATGTCACTAGGCGCATTCCAGAGACAACGGGAGGTGTCCGTCCAGATTTCTCCTTTACTATCCACGTATAAAATACCGGAATCTTCAAAACCCTTCCTATGTTACTGTTAGTTACATCGTTGAAGCGGTAAAGATAGAAACCTACAGCGCTCTCTGCTTTTCGTCGGTAGGGCATATCTGAAACCTCGTTTTTATGGCAGAGTATAATTCGAAAACTTTCTTCATCTGCGGAGATGATAGCTTTTTGCACGAGTGCTTGATAGAGTCCAAAATCTGAAGTAGAAAGTCCAGATCGTTTTTCTGTCTGACGCCGAAGTGCTTTGTTAGAAACGACCACTTGGTGGTGATACACAGGCCCTCATATTTATCCCCTTGAAGTTTCAGGAACGGAAACTTATCGGGATACTCCATGTAGCGGGCCACAATATCTTTGAGTTCTTGGAGGGGTACACATGTGTTTCTAAGAGCCACAGAACGGTCCAAGCCGCAGAGGCCTTTGGCAGGTAGCCCTTGAATCTCAGATACCAGAGCTTTATTTTCCGCGATTTGAGGCTTTTCAAAATCCCAAAGATGTTGAATTAATCCCAGAAACCTGTCTGGGCGGTTCCTGAGCACATATGTACAGTGTTCAGAAAGAAGATTCGTATTACTCGTGGTTGACGAACCATAGTTGTCTGACTCTTGTTCAGGGAGGGCTTTCTGTCGAATCAGGCTCAGCCTTGGCCTTATTCCGAGGCAAGTACATAACCATGTCTTCCAAGACAAATGTAAGACCTGGTCATGCTTTGGTGTATATCGCAGTATGTCCGGATGTAGGAAGTCGACAGGATCGCTAAATCCAAACATACCCGCACCAAGGAGGCTCTGGGGAGTATATGGATGTTCCATCCCTGGTAAGTAGATGATACTTTCCCAAGGGTTCTTTGACTTCATATCCAGGGTCAAGACCCTCACAGCGCGGTACTGCTGTTCACTTTCAGAGCTGAAGGGTTGATGAGTGAGGTATAGATAGCCAAGATAGCTTTTGATATCATCAAGTGAAGGGGACTTTGAACTGGAAAGCTTAGCAAAGATTACTTCTCTCATCCGAGTCACAGGTACCTCCACCACTCCGAGTTGTTCATATAGCGCCTTCGAGTAGACGCCATGCTTTAAAGATTCATTCATAACTCTGCCAGGCAATCCCAAGGCAATGTCGATACCTTTTGTCGTAGGGAAGTAGACTGGCTTAGTCGCTGCTGATACCATGCTGCCATCCTTGATTTGTAAGAGAGGCAGCGATTTAATTCTGTCGGAATACTCATCGTTGGCGAGAAGCTTAGGAAGGAGCCGCGCTAAGGCACTATGCCAGCCCTTGGGCTGGCTCAAACCTGGAGTGATAAAATGCATTTCAAGCAGCTCGACACATTGAGCGTCAGTCAAAGCCGCAAGTCCATAGTTTTTGAGGATACCTGCCACTCCTGGGGGATAATTGCTCGAAAGAAATGGATCATTGATCTTGTCGTCCAACAATGGGTTTCCGCTATCGTCTTGAGCATCGGGACCTGGTGCAGCAAGGTGACTGATAAGACGCCAATGCTTCACGTGTCGTGATATGAAAACCGGGTTTCGCGAGATCCAATTTCGAATTTCGGTATCAAGGTCAGGCCAGAACGGAGCCTGTTCTGTTGCACCGGGTCTGAGAAACAACGGCCAGTGATATCGAAGAGTCGGGTGCTCGCAAAATTGCAAAATCGCTTCTAGGAACACGGAAGAGACGTCTTCCTGGAGACCTAAATTGTCGAATGGTTTGGTAGTTGTACTATATATGTCATCTTCGATGTCAACGTCTGCGTGAATGTGGAACTTGTATCGAAGAGTTAGCGCAGTTATGTCAAACTGGTCATGATATGACTTACTCCAAGTGGAGATGTTCCAAGTGGAATAAGGTTGAAAAGCTTCTTTGCCCTTTTATCGTCTGTTAAAGGGAAGGCAAGTATGAGCTTTGTTTCATCATTATAGTCTAGCTCCGCGACATGGTAAAGTTGAGCATCCATGTGCTTCTCATTGCTGTCAACAGTCGTAACTTTCACAGAAACTCGATGTTCGTCCATGATTTCCTTTTGAAAATGCCTGGATTGACGTATCTTGCCATCGTTATCGAAGTACTCGATCTTCATAAACTCCATATCGTCAAGGAAGAGAATACTTTCCTTCTGGAGACTCTCGAACTGAGAGGCAATGACTTCTCTTAGTTTCTGGATCTCTTTCTTATTGCCTTGATCGTGAAGATTGAGCGTAATGCGGGTAACGTTCTCGGGGACAGTGTCGACGGAGGTCACCCAAACAGGTCTCATGTCGCCATTGTCATGATCGGCGGGATTGTGCTGGAATTCGAACGAGAAGTTCCCCGACTGGATGCAAGTCCTCTTGGTCGCGGCGACAATTGTTTTGAAGTTGGCTTTGTTTGTTGCCCGGCAGATAGCTTGGAGGTCCTCTTTGGTCAGGTTGTCACTATTGCAGTCGGAAACAATCCTGTCGGGATAGACCTTAAAGGTAACAAAGGGAGAGTCCTCTTCTGCCTTGGCCGTGGTGAAGGTTTTGCCGTTGGTGTACCGGAGAAGTTCAAACAGTAGTCTCTTCGCGCATTTTTCAACGTGCTTCCCCAGAAGTCTTTCAAGTCAGCGATCATGCATACCAACATATTTTCAGGACACTTACGTGCTGTGGCCGCTCAGGCTTTGGATGATCTCTTCTGCTTCCTGTGCGCTCGCCATGGTGAGAAATTAAAATGAAAGGAAATAAACACTGATTCGGTAGTAAGTGATGAATACGTAGGAGAAAGGACTTTGAGGGAACATGCCGAGAAGGCCGAGAAGAAGAAGATAAAGAGGTATGAACTCCCTCGGTGTTGGCAAGGATTGGACGGATGGTGTAGGAAACATCAACCAACATGCATATTCCGAGACACCAAATTAGTGGGGGCTCTGGAAGAATGACCAAATACCCCTGTTATTCACCTGGAGCTGAACATGATCCCTGGCGTTTAACATACATGGCCCTGGAAATTAACATGGTGTGATTCAACTTTCACGGAAATCACCAGTCACAGCTCAGACTAGGGCGCTTATCTAGTATGTTTTCTCTTTTCCCATCTAATGAACTAGATGGCACTGCGGACAGCTTGTACCAAATGCAAGGCCGAGTCATCACACCCATCGATCCCCATGTCACCGGTGATAAAAGTTGAACAATGTTTGATTGAATTAGTTATTTCTACCCTGATCAGTATGAATCATGTCCCTAGAAACTTCCTGTGCTGACTTACTGAAATAACTATTTTCTAATCGGATGTGACATGATCATTGAGAAGTTTCTTGTACGCCACTATCTAGTCATTATTATTTGAGGCTGAATGCCTCTGATAATCACTAAGCCCTTTGTATACACTAGCCGCATCTGATATTAGAAGGTCTGCAATAGGCGTGTCATTCGTGCCTCCTCCTCCCATTCTAGATTCCACCGCTTTTACCATTTCTTTCTACTCGATGAGCTTTGGCTTGGGCTCTGCTGTAGGCTCATCTACCTTGGCACCCTTCTACCTCTCATCTCTAGCTCCTCTCCTTTGGGCGTGTCTGCATGCTGCTCGTCCTTCTTGTCCGTGATCTCCTTCTTGTCGTCCAACTCGAGAACAACCTCAGAATCCGAGTTTCCTTCTTATCTGTGGTCTTCTTGTTGTTGTCTAGCCTAAAACTGACCTCGGATTTAGAGTCCAAGTCAGAATCAGACCCAGAGCTGTCGCTATTGCTCTTGCGCTTAGCTTTAGCTTTTGCCTTCTCGCATCCGTCCTTACGTTTCTTCTTGCTCGGGGTTGCGCCTGATCTTGAAAAGCATACCATGCGATAGAAGACTTCCGTTGCTTCGCTCGTCGCATTCTTCGGGTCTGCTGTTTCGGTCACCATAGGTTTTTACGGATGCCATGTCAACGAAGTTGCTGAAGATCAATAGGGTTTGGGGCGACGCGAAACACAATGGTGATCGGGGTTCATTGCATAATAACAATCGTTTGCGTTCTTGGTACAAGATAACTGTTCGTCTCGATCCACGGTCTCTATCTTATCCAGTTCTCTGTTCGTTCGTTCGTCCACCTGTCAGCACGAAGTGGTTAACGCTGGTCACTTATTTCCCGCAAATTCGTTCTACTCCTCTGTTCCTCGAATAATTCCATGCAGATCAGCCAGTATTCCGAAACAGTCGAGTTTGAAACGCAAAGGCCTGATTGTTACAACTTGGTAGAGTGCCCATCCTTGTTGTACTCCCAAACCTCAACGCCGTCCGCGGTCTTCCCGACGAGTTCTCCCATGATGTGGCGGGTTCTGTCGACAGCGAGGGTGCCGACTTCTCGCTTGGCCTTACACCAAGTGCAGGTTTTGTCCAACATGCCGTTAATCTTGTCGCAGTAGTTCTTTGAGGCGGGGTCTTTCAGGCGCCTGTAGGCCCAGAGGACGTGATCGCCACGTGGTTCGGTGGTCTTGTCGGACATTTTGAATGACAGGCTGGGATATATTGAGTAGGACTTCGGTCGAGGAGTCTTGGTCGGTGCTGGTAGGGTTCTGGAGATGTCTGAAGGTTGATGTTAGTTCGGATACCTGACTACAGACAAAGGCCCAGGGGAAATCTAACCAAGATATGTAGTAACCAAAATACTGATGAAATGTATGTTGTGTGTCTTTAGAATGGCAGTGTTGTTGATGTTGTTGCTGGGTAGACCTTTGGATGAAGTTACGCAAGATTAGTTCGGTCAGGATGAAGGCAAGGGATATAAATACCAGCGGCTACATGGAGGACGTTTGAACGCAGTAAACGACTAAACGTATTCCGTTTGACGTTGAAGTATTCCAGCAGCGTTTGGGAAACAGAGGCTCCCGCGAAAGAATAAACAGGGCGTTTGGAAGTGGTCTGTCCGTTTGTACGTGTGGCATTGCTACTATCTTCGGCGTTGAAGAGAGTCGATAAGGTGATGAGAACGAAAAACCAGCAATTAACAGAGTGGGGGAAGAAGACGCTGTCATCCTGTTGAGATTGCAACACGCTCCTGGAGCTAGCGGGAACAGACAATACCACCCTAACCGCCCTAACCTGAGGACCGACATAAGTACCTGGCCGCCCCATGGAATTCTTGCGGCCCGCTCATTTGTCTTCACTCTTCACCCTCTCACCTCTTCTCTGTCACAATGGCCACTTCTTCAGACGACATGTTACCACCTGCCACTGACTTTGACGACTCGCCTGTTTGGATCAATGACCCTGAATTCCGTCAGCCTCGCTTCGAGGGCGATCCACGATGTCGTCGTGGCGTCATGGCCCGACTCAAAGCGCTTCTGACGTTAACAGAGGGACACAGACCGTGCCGATGGGGATTTGCCATTGTGCGCACCGCTTATGGGCCTGGCTCTGATGAGCAGTCTCGACGCGCTATCAACATCGTCAATCGCGTAGCTCAAGTTTGAGCCGACGACGAAGCGAACAATGTCAAAGAAAACATTGGGTATTACAAAGACAACAGTACAATGCTTGACCATATTCCCGTCGAGGTTGACATGCGTCCAAACGAGGAGTTTTTGCGCCGCTTCGAGAATGATATCCTTGAAGACAAAGAGGCCCTGGACAATGCTTCGTTGGCCACAGTTTGCGCCTATTTCAAGAAGTGGATTTCGTCTAAGAACGGCACTGCCCTCATTGGCGATATGCGATTTGCTGCTTGCATTATGCTCGACGCCGATACTTTGGATCAGCTCGCCGCTGCGCCTGAGGGGTTTCCACGGGACACCCAGGAAGGATATCGATCGTCGTACTGGCTCAAGCTGGTTGAAGCCGAACCAAATCCGGACGAGGCTGTCCGTGTTCGAGTGTACGGCCATGATGACCTGATGAAATACTGGTTCGATCACAAATTCCGCCAGCGCCCGATGACGGAAATGACTCACAGGCAAGATCGCGAGAATCCAGGAGTACTCTACTTTGGTAGAGCCCGGCTAGGTATGATGATGCCAACGATGGGTCTTCAAGGTTGGTGATGGGGTATCCCGGACGGTGTGCGGTCTCTATTTCATAATCTTTATGCTTTCATCGGTTCTTTCATCGGTTGAAGATACCATCCATGTTGCTAGAAGATATGTTAGCCTCCTAAATCTTATGAAATAAACGTAAATTACCTAAGAAATCTAGTCTAAGTAGCATAAGCTGACCGACCTAGATACAGGATGTCAAAGTTTTTCTACAATATAAACAAAATGCCACACCATAACACCATCTAAGCACCCTTCTTACTCCAAAGTCAGCATGTTCTCCGGCATAATATCCGGATCTCCAATCTGCTGTACAATCGCCATAAACTCCTCCGAAGAAATCCCAATATTATCCAAAAACTCCAAATCACTTATCCCCTCCTCTAAATCCGTAGTCAAAGGCCTCTCCTCATCCACTTTCCCTGCAAGCTCAGGAGCGGAAGCTGCTTCATCCGTCACTGCTAGAGACAGTGTTTGTAGACCTTGCTGTTGTACCTGCGCGACAAGTTCCTGACACTGCGCTTCGAGATAAACGAGTTCTTGTTTGCGGACTTTCGCCAGTCGGTTTCCGCGTGCGATCATGTTGTCGAGAAGTTGGTGAACTAAAAGGCGGCTGTTTTGGTCGTCGGCGACGCCAGGGAATAAAGCTGTTGCCATGTTGAGGTGGAGAGCGGCTCCAAAGGTAAATTCGATATCGTATGGGAGGAATACCTCTGTAGATTGTTAGAGTGAAACCCAAATCAAGGGACAGCCGTGTTACCGAGAAGACTGTATTCACTGGTCAGAATCTGGAGTGTCTTGACGGCTGATTTGATGCCTGTTGATATCACCGCTGCTGTTTGTCCGAGAAACGCTTCCGAGTTTTCAGCGCCCGGCTGACCAAGAATATCGAGACGTTCTTTGAGTACTGAGAGTAGAAGAGGGCGTGTTGCTACTATCACACACTGGATCTGTCAGGACCCGCCATTTAAGACATCGGAGATGTACCGACCTGGTGATATAAAAGTGTAATGTATTTCGTGCCGCGAGGCATCGTGTCTACCGAGTTTCGGAATTTCATTGATATTATCTTTTCAATCTCTTGCGCGTGGTGTGCCAAAGTGTGAAGAATCGCCTTGGTCTGTTCGAGGAATTGTCCGAGTGGCGTTTTCTCTGGTTTGTAAAGCGCTGCATGTTGTCAGACCGACGCCGATACTTTGAAAGCCCCGACTTACTTGTTAGAATTACTGATAGCAGATGCGACAAGTTCACCTGCAGACTTCGAGCGCTGTCGTCTTGAGATCCCACATTGGGAGGGTTGACTGGCGTGGAAATGTCACTATCCTGAACTGACATGGGCAATCCCAGAGAAGAAGAAAAGTGTCGGTCCATGATATACAAAGTCCACCATAAGTCGCGGCATCGAGTAACCGTTTCATTTCCTAGTTCGCTGTCCGGTAGCTGTGTATGTAGCCCTTCCAAAAGAGCTATCCTGATGGCCTGGCCAAGCTGTGACTCGTCAGCATCTCCGTTTGTAAGGCACATGTCTACTTACGTATACGTGCGCAGACTCCCTCTGGTCGATAGAGTAAAGATACAAGCCACCCATGGCCAAAACCTCAATAGCGAGCAGACTATCCTTCCAAAGCGCTGTATGATCCGGCATGAGACCCATCGCTCTCACAAAGAACTTCGAGCCGGGGGGTTCGGTGGAGGGCATCCATTGGGAGGAGTGAAAGGCTGTCCCAAAGGCCAGAATCAAGAGAAACTTAACATACCAGAGGCGGTTCTCCTCTGCCTTGGTCTGCGCGTCCGAGTAAAAGTCACGGATCTGGTTGACGAATTCCACTTCGTCGAAGAGTCGGTATGTCTGGCCCAGGTGGAATTTGAAGGTGTGGAAGAGGTAGATCGCGTAGTCGAGAGATGGTAGTCCAGTGACATCGGGCTTTTCGTGTGGAGGGCGGATGTTCCACGATAAGGTGTATACGTCGTCTTCTATTAATTGCGGCGGAATCATGTCTCCTCCCGGTTGCAGTTTGTCGCCCAACATGAGCATTAGTCGTAGTGTGAAGGACCAGGTAGACCACGGAGCCAGCCATACTGTTACATCAAAGTCAGTGCATTTTCAGAGAAACTGCTTGGGTGCTTACTCCAGGTACGTCTGTTCTTCCGCGTGTTCTTGATAATCTTGGATGGGATAGTAAACGCGCTAGGCCAAATACTCAATGGCGACTCGCTCTGCGGCTGATACGATGAAGATGAGGTGGGATCTTGGTTGACTAGGTCAGACTCGGATTGTTGAAGTGAATGCGAGCCTTCGATCGTGAGCGCAGGAGAAGCAAGCCTGGTATCGCCTCCGCACTCACCATTGACGTCGCTGAAAGCTGCATCGCTTGTACGTTTGAGGACGGGTGAAAAAGAATGAGGCTGGGATATGGTGGGAGAGCAGTATGGCGCAGATGATGCTTCTATGGACGAACGATACGGTGGAGGCGCGGAGGATAGTGTCGCTGAGGGAGTTGAGCGATAGATGGATGGTGTATCTGTATTCTGCCTGTTCTCAATGATGGTATTCGACGGCGAGCGCTGGTACTGCTCTACTTGTTTTTGAAGGTCCTGGAGATATCTGGGTGGACGTTAGTGTTGTTAACAAGGTTGACGTGGCTGAACCAACTTTTCCGAAACCATAACCTTTGTTACGCCTTCTGTAAAACGGCATTGTACTTGACGTCGCTGACAGTTCTGACACGGGTCCTGTCCTGAACATTTGATCTTGCTTTGTCTACAAGCGACGCAGCTGTGATGAAGTCAGTGCGTGAACGAACAAAGGCAAGACTTGAAGACGTACGCATTGGCTGTTCTTCTTGCCTTGCGAGGCTGGCTTTCTGACGCCATGACGTTGATGTTGGTGTAGAATTTTGCGATGCATCCGGCCGCGTCTTGTCTATTAAAGACGTTGATCAATGAGAATGGTCATAGATGGCAAAGATGGAAGAATGTCTGGAACGGGGCGTTTCGGCTGCAGCGTGCCCCTGTAAGGTCTCACTGGTTAGCGCAGTGTCCTCCCCAACACGGTATCGGGTCCGTTACCGGGTGATTCTGTAGATGTCTTTGATGTAAGGTCCGTTGGGTTTTGATGCACATCCTATAACAAAGTATGCGTGACGTTGGAGATGATGATGTGGAAAGTTTTCCATCGTTTATTATCTAACCTCTCTCCCTGCAGATACCCGTTTCGATAGCGGTCAATGACGCTGAACGTTATCTATCACGGCAAGATAAAACCAACACTCCCGCTGAGTTTGATCACGTTCATTACCAAGATAAGAATAGTCGCGTCCCCAACCCCTGCAACCATTCCCCGCACTTGGGTTAGGTAACAAACGACGATGAAATAAAGAAACTGGACTGATGTCAAATGTTTTATTCTTTCACCGGATACTGTTCCCGAGATAGCGCGGGGTCAATATTTTGGAGCTTTTACCGTTGTAGGCATGTTTTTGCAAACCTCACATAAGCCACGTAGTCAAAGATAAGTTGGGGAAACAGCGTGATCGGCAATGAATTTATTGTTACATCCAATGGCTCTCGGGGTATCAAGGGCCGGTAGACGCGATGCAGGGATCGGCAACTGTCCCGGTCTGATTGGATAACCAGCAACTACATAATTAAATGCTCTCTATATCCTAAGCCATTAAATACTTTAACCTTCCCTCAAAATTCCGATGGCTTGTACAGACGTCACGTCATATAGCCAGTGTTCGCGTTCGTCCGCAAGTACGGTGCCAAGAAGTCCGATTTTGAGGTTGTCATGGGTCAATGCATGCCATCCCTCTTGACGCCGTTGTCCGCATGCAGGACGACTACAATACTTTTCTGCCATGTCAATTTTATTGCAATACATACATCGCCAATTCTCGTGTTCCTTGATGATAGTGGTTCTAGGTGCCATGGTGAAGCCTACGTTCTGTGCATCAGGTAGTAGGTTTGTTGGTTTTCAAGGTATTTGCTATTGTTGATGAGTGTTTGTCTGGGATCGACTCATCTACTAGTAAATATATCGATTTGCCAAAGGAACAAATGGAGTCTAGATATTATGAATCAGGATCCAATTGCTCGCAGCTGCGCAGATACAACCCTGTCTTTGTTCACAGTTGAGCCATGTTTGTGATCATCCGGTACAACTGGATCATCTCTATCAAACCTTGAGTTCGAATCAGTGTACTTTCCAGCAAATGAGTGACTTAATATACCACAGTAGATAATTCTAAACGCCCCTTCAAATCAGTCTCAAAGCTCGTTGCTGCATCGTATGGCTGTAGTAATAGGAATTAGATACAAAAAGCTTGGTTGGTAACAGACGGACAAAGATACAAATAGGCATTGACGCTCAGAGACGTCGGTTATTATTCAGCCTAGAAATTGCAAGCTCGAATTCTCTTCAATGTTTCAAGAGCTCTGTGTCCTATTGGAAGGTCAATTTGCTTAGTGATCTCGATAATGGTATGAAATGCAAAGTCACTGGATGTGCCAAACTTAGTGGATGCATTACCCTCTAGACACGTAAGAGTCAGCTCAGGACACAACAACATGTTTATTTTCAGTATTTTCCCCGTCTATTTTATGCCGTCTCTTAACTAATTTGAAATTGTTGATATCAGAGTACGATCAGTCGGGTGCTGCGTCCTGAGTATCAATTCCCACTCTCCTACAGGGTAACTGACATTGCCCTAAATTTGGTGCCAAGATCGAGATCGACAGATGGGCTTCAGCGTACCAGAGATGATAGTCGTTGCAGACATAGGAGAGGAAATTAGTAGATTAATTTATGCTACTTAAATGACACATTGAGATTGCTCATTTTTGTGACCATGAGACTTTCGTCTCTGCCACCGTCAAGAGGGCCATAGTACGACAGACAGAATAATCTTGAAGAGACTCGTTTTCCATCCAATTAAGTTTGGCCGGAGGAACCCGCCCGGTGGATGGCAATGGCTGTCGTTGATTGGATACACGAACCCGCAATTACATCAGCGATCGTACGTACCTTGCTCTCACGCGATCAAAATAGAAGGTGCGGTAGCAGTGAGCCATCACCTGCAGTACCTGCTGCACTGCACTGACTGTAGCACCTAGAAAAAGGGCGATCGGCCGTTTTTCGGAATATTCGTTCAAAGCTTCTTCCCAGCCACAGGAACAAGTCAATCTTAATTGTCTCACCACAACACAGACCTTTCTTCATCTCTCTCCCTCGACGTCGATCATACATCGTACATACATAGCAAATGCCCTTGTCACGTCAACTTGGAGCCTCGATCGCATCGTGGCTCGTGTCAGCCCCGCCATAGCAAATCTTGCCCTTCCTCCCTACCTACGCTACGTCACCACTCAATCAATACTAAGCCTTGATCTTCGACAAGCTTTCCCCAAAGTCTCGGCCACAGCCATTACACATCATGGCGCCCTCACGAAATAACTCCAATGCCGCCGCCAGAAGGGCCATGGTCGTTGAACGAACAGCTTCTTCAGGCTCATTTCACGCCGGCGCGCCGATCCCAACTTTAAGCAACTTGCGACGCCAATCGCATCGATACCAGACATTTCCCACCACGCCGCCAAAGACACCCCTCGAACAGCCTTATACAGGTTCCAACGCGAGCGATTCCGATGATGAAGACGACGGCGAAGAGACACCATTGCCTGTTCGACAGCTGCTGTTGCTGGCCTTCCTCTCCCTTGCCGAACAGACCGCGCTGAACTCAATATCTCCATACCTTCCCGAAATGGTCCTCAATATGCCAGGCATTCCCGATGAAAAAGCGGGATTATATGTCGGAATACTTGCGAGTTCCTTCGCATTGGCGCAGCTATCAACCAATTTCCTCTGGGGATACGCCTCGGATGTAATTGGCAGGAAGCCGGTTCTGATCATGGGCACAATTGCGCTTATGGGCTGTTTCTGTATCTTTGGCTTCTGCAAAGAGTATTGGCAGATCGTCGTCGTCCACGTCTTGATGGGACTACTCAACGGAAACGCTGCTTGTGTCCCGACAGTCCTCGGAGAAGTCACAGATCGATCCAACCAAAGCCGCGCGTTTACATACCTGCCTGTCATTTATTCCCTCGGCAGCATTACCGGACCTGCTCTGGGAGGCATACTTGTCGGGACAATGGGTAAGAAGTACCCTTATTTGGCTCCCAACATCCTCTCTGCTGGTCTCCTAGCTGTCAGCGTCATTGTGGTCAGCATCTGGTTCGAGGAGACGCTGGATAAAACCCAAGTCGCATTTGAGAAGCCCTCATGGGTCGACAAGATCATTTCCTGGTTTCCTTCGCGACCCCCACCCCCTCGACGTCCCTCTTGGAGTGCGCGCTGGCCTCGATCGCAATCTCAGAACCAGCCCCTCCTCTCTTCCGGCCGAGCGCTCGAATCCGATTCGGACGAAGATGAAGACGAGACTGACGATAGCGACAACAATCTCGACCCCGCTCTGTCTGCCTGGAAGGATCTCAGCCGAACCACCATCCTGGTCCTGTTCACCTACCTCGTCTTCCAGCTGTCCAACATCTCATTCAACAGCCTGTACCCCATCTTTGCTGCGACACCTGCACCTGCCGGTCGCGACTTGCTGCCCAGTAGAATTGGTGTCAGTTTGAGTATCGCAGGATTGGCAAGCTGCATTTTCCAGGCCTTCCTATTCCAACAGCTCAAGGCCAAATTGGGCAACCTGGGTACCTACCAGATCTCCCTTCTGGGACTTGGTATCAGCATGCTGTTTATGCCGTGGGTGGGTTACGCCGACGACAAGCCCTTATTTGGTGTCGGAAGCGGCAAGATGTGGCTGTACATTGAGCTTGGCCTCGTGTTGATCTTGAAGAACTTGTGCGCCGTTGGTGGTCTATCAAGCGTAATGCTTTTGGTACGTCTCTCCCAAACCTTTGGTCTCTTTCCTAAAATTAAGTCTTGCTAATGTGTGTAGATCACAAACTCTGCACCGTCGCACGCGAGCCTTGGTAGTCTCAACGGCATGGCGCAAACTCTATCCGCCCTCGGTCGCAGCTTTGGTCCCTTCGTCTCTGGCGGACTCTTCAGCCTCTCCATCAATATTCGCCCCAAGGGCGAGGCACTAGCCTGGAGCATCTTCGGAGGTCTCGCCATCCTAGGCTGGGTGTCCTCTCTGTTCATCCGCCGAGACGGACTTGAAAGTGATGATTGGCAGGGCTCGGACGAGCAATCCGCCGACCAAGCTGAAGAAGCATAGCCAGCTCACGCTGAATAAACTCTAATAGAACATTTTAGCATTTTGCATGGAATTGGTTAGAGACTTGTATTGGGATATTCTTGTTTTGATGATGGGGCGTACTGGATGGGTACTACATTTGGAGAGTTGATGAAGTAACGCAGCTTGGGATTTAGTGTTCAATTGATACATAAATTGGATTGTTCGATTCATAAATTATAAATAACTATGAATATAGCCTATGCTTTAAATGTTCTAAACCGGTAACCACTTCATAAATCAGCACGCCGAAGATTTCGTCACGAACCCCATGCTCCGCCGAAGAATGGGTCGGTGATACTCTGTATTTTACTACAAGAATGCTTGTGCTATAGGGTAGGCTCATTGGGCAAAATTGAGGTCATCGTGTGGTCCTCTTTGCCTATCTCTGCCCTCTGTGGCCTTCAAGGCATTCAGGTCCCCCGATACAAGATGGGCTTCATGCAGGATCGTGTTTTTCCTAGATTGCCTTTGAGAGGGTTTGCACTGCAGCCATACCTGTTTGGAGTCATTATCGCCCGACAGCCGGTCGCGCAAATACTCAATCGTCTACAAACAACAAAACATCGTGTCTTTGCGTAATCCTTGGAGTAGTGGCAATTATGTGGTAAGTACGTTACATGCAAATTCCAACACCTCAACATGGCGATTCCCGAAAAATGGCAAATTTGACATCATTTTCGCAAATGCCGTTCGTTACCAACTGACTCGTGTAGACTACCAAAAGCTTAAAAACCTGAATCTCACCAGCTGACTAAGAAGCCTAACTTTTTCTCTGCTCCACGGATATACAGTCAAGTCAGGGTAAGGATAAGGCGGCTGAAGCATTAATGAGATCGGGAATCCACTCGGCGTTAATGCAAAGATTCGCTGCTTCGCTTCTTCGTTTCATACCGCTTTTGCTTACTATAGACAGCGCTAGAAGTCTGTAAAGAATTCTACGACGAACCAAAAGAAACGGAGACGCCGAGGCTATTCACACCGTCAATCTTGGTCTGTTTTGGGTAAAGTAGCCGAGAGAATGCCACGTTCTCCGCCCGTGTTTAGTTTTGTGCTGTAAACTTGTACCCTTGTCTTGATCTTAGATGCTGACTGTCAAAGGTAATCGAGATTAGAATCTGACACTGGGGGTACGACAGTAGACTCTCGTCAGTACGGTAGTCATTCTTTCGTGATAATTACTGATAATCAGTTCAATTGATCAAGATATGTTGTATGTCCAGAATGTCATCACTCATGAGGTCATTACCCCTTCGGGAAGTATCACCGTTACTTTGTGGATCGACGCAGTGACGTTTTTGGTTGTTGAGAAAAACTTCAATGCTTTTTTGTTTCTTACAAATCATCAAATAGCCTCGGTACGTGGTAGCGCCACTTTTGACGTGGCTACGGTACTTGAGAGGTGTACTCTTTAGCACCACTGTAAAATACATCCCACTTGTATATATAGATGCCATCTCTGTAGTGACGTCGTTCATTTCTCATACTCATTCATATCATACCAACTCTCATACATATATACCCATCTCTCTCACTCACCTTTATTCACTTAATCTTATATACACATACATATATAAACCGCCAATATGACACAAAACAAGACCTTTGTTTACAAGAAGATCCCCACCGGTCTCCCCGTTGCCGGCGAGCATCTCGTCACTGAGGACCGACCCATCGATATCGACTCAGCTCCCGAGGGTGGTGTTGTCCTCGAGGTCCAGTATGCCTCTTTCGACCCTTATCTGCGCGGCAAGATGCGCGACACCACTGTCAAGTCTTACGCTCCCGCTTTTGAGATCAACGACCCCATCATCAACGGTACTCTAAGCAAGGTCATCAAGTCCGACAACTCTGAGTATGCCGAGGGTGACCTCGTCACTGCCTACCTCCCCATCTCCGAGTACGTCCGTCTCGACAAGGAGACCATCCCCAAGGTCAACCTCCGCAAGGTCCAGAACCCCCACAACCTCGATCTCGGCCTCTTCCTCGGCCCTCTGGGTATGCCTGGTCTCACCGCCTGGTCTGGTCTTCACGAGATCGGTAAGCCTAGGAAGGGCGAGACCATCTTCATCAGCTCCGCCGCCGGTGCTGTTGGTCAGATCGTTGGTCAGATCGCCAAGCGCGAGGGTCTTACTGTTATCGGTTCCGTCGGTGACGATGCCAAGCTCGACTTTATCACCAAGGAGCTCGGCTTCGACGCTGGTTTCAACTACAAGAAGGAGTCCCCCAAGGATGCCCTTCCCCGTCTCGCCCCCAACGGTATCGACATTTACTTCGAGAACGTCGGTGGTGACCACCTCGAGGCTGCTCTCACCAGCTTGAACAACGGTGGTCGTATCCCCGTCTGCGGTCTCATCTCCGAGTATAACACCCCCGCTGAGAAGCGTGAGGGTGTCAAGGGTCTCATCAACCTCATCGCCAAGCAGATCAAGATGGAGGGTTTCCTCGTCGCCCACCCCCAGTTCGGTCCCAAGTACTACAAGGATCACCAGGAGAACCTCCAGAAGTGGCTCGGTGACGGTAGCGTCAAGGCCAAGCTCTTTATCACTGAGGGTATTGACAACGCTGCTGAAGGTTTCATTGGTATGCTCGAGGGCAAGAACTTTGGAAAGGCTGTCCTTAAGCTGCGATAAGTTAATGCGTTTATGCCATATATACATATAAAATAGGGCGGGAGAAGTTATAAAAGTATAATATCAAATAAAAATTATCAAAATATCAAAATGTTCCATACAAACTAGCAAGCGATATTCATCAACCAGGCTGGAATAAACATCCTAAATCTGGTGACTGCAGTAAGTGTTGAAAATGCGGTGAAAGTTGGGCTCAGGGTGAATCGTTCAATCATAATATAACTTTTGATATAGCTTTAGTAAGTGATGGCGTAATGCCATCTGCTCTCTAGAAGTCCGACTTGCGGTCGTTTTGACGGGTGACGCCAAGCTGAAATCGACCTTGGGGCATTGGAAAGATTCGCCGCTGTAAGCATAAGGGATGAAATTAGTAGGTCGGTTTATGCTACTTAGGTCAGGTCTCTTAGGCGGTTTATTTTTTGTACCTAAAGCCATCCTGCACTTTCCTCCAAACGAAGCAAGAGGCAACCTTTTGCTGCCTTCTTTACCCACTTCTGAACTCAACACCCTCAGCATCTTCATCATCAGCATCAGTATCAGAATTAACATGAATAACTCGGAACAAGATCCAACACCCTCAGACATATTGATCCCCCAGAGCGCTGTTCAACTGTACAGGCGACAACTTTTTCGACGACAGAAATGGTTGATAAAGAAAAGTCCGAGTAGCTATTTGTATCGTCTCCACTCCGATCGCAACGGATTACCCATGCTGAAGTTGGGGAACGAGCCCGATTCTTTCATACCGGCCGACACCTCAGTCGAAAAGCTGTACCATCTTCTGCTTGAATCCAATGTCCACGAATGGCTAGAGTCATCCCGCGCCGAAGTGCACATTGGAAAAATACATGACATCCAAGTTGAACTCCAGAACAGACCTCTGACTACCCATATCGAATGGGAAAAGGCAATTGAAGCATCCAACACGGCATGGGAATACCGGGATAAACGAACCGACCGGCGTATTATGCGGGTCGCATGTCAATTCTTGCACATCTTTATGCAATGCAGACGTACTTGCGTCCAGGAACTGTGTGTTCTACACAAGATCAACAATCCACTTTTGTCTTATTCGCCACCACTGTCAGAAACTGCTCGTATACTCGGAAGATTGTCAGGGACATCATTACCGATAGACCGAACTACCAATCACCGCATATGCGACGATGAAGAACATCGGATCTTTGCCGATGCCCAAAACGACATCGAGTTTCTTTCGGTATTGGACGGGAAAAGTGATATGACTAACTCGATGCTCGACAATATGGCGTACAAACGCATTGGTACTGCTAAGAAGATATGGAGTGTTCAAAAGAACTTGGAGCTGCTGAACACGCTGGACCAGATGCTCTAGGAGGTGCTGGTAGATATATTGACGACTACGGGATGTCCGGGTGCAATTAAATTAGGGTACACTGACTAGATGGTCTAAGAAGGAATACACTATTCATCAATTCTATCCAGTATTTGTGCAATGGAGAGTTGTGAGAGCATGAGAGACGAACTTAGTATACCGGCTTATGTGACTTAGACCAGGCTCTTAGATTATTTATTTTAGTAACCTAAGACTTAGGAGACCAACCTTTCTGCTACCCACCTGGATGGAGGCGACGTTAATGAGGTCGAAAATATCATAGGCATTCTGATAGGTCATGTTCTCAAGCTTGTAGTCATAGATGTCCATCATGAGAGGGTCGAGGTCACCGTAGAACTGTCTGGTGGCAGCAAACGTATCCTTGAACTGAGTACTCTGGAAGTACGACTTTTGGTCTTTGGTGGCAGCAGGGCAGCCGTCATCGCCCTTGATCCAGATGGTATCGGAAGAATTCTCATCCTCACCGTGAAGCACGATATATTGGTAGACGTTGAGGGGGGCCGTGTAGTTGGTGTCGTTGTTGAGCTCCTGGACACCCACGTTTTCATTTTCATTGCTACCGCTGGGAGGGTAAAGGCCCTAGAGGACAGCAGTGGCCGTATTGAGCAGGACTATCTGCCCAGATCTGGTTGGGGACATACTGGTCCTATGAGATGCCCAGAATCTGCTTGCTGGGGCACGCTCCGAGAAGAGCAACAACAGTCTCTCTAATGTCTACATGTTCATACTTTTGGTAACTCTTCGCCGGCGGCTGCTGTCACAACGATTTGATTATACTGCCGTCTACCTCAAACTATACCTGCAGCGGGATTTGTTCGGAGCTGAGAAGACGTAGTCTCTCCTGTTGTTGCATTGGCCAACTCCAGATGCCGAGTTAACTTGTAGAACCTTGTTTTAGCAAAAGTTTGAAAGCGGCCGCTCGCGTCATTGAGGGGTTCAGTATAAAGACTTATAATTAACAGATTTAATTGGTTAAGTATGTATAGTAAGATCAAAGAAAATAAGGTTAGTAAGAATGTAGTAAGATAAAACGAGTAAAAGTTGAGTACTAAACTTCCCCTCACGAATTACCCGTCTGATGTAATTGCACCAAGTCTAGGAATCATATTACCTCGATCTCTGCTCTTGACTCAATGAGTATGCTCAACGTGGCTTCGTGTC
Source organism: Fusarium venenatum (assembly GCF_020744135.1). NCBI lineage: Eukaryota > Fungi > Ascomycota > Sordariomycetes > Hypocreales > Nectriaceae > Fusarium > Fusarium venenatum. The sequence continues at coordinate 11,269,018 of NW_027072129.1, forward strand.
AGGCCGTCGACGCTGTCCTTACCAGATGCGCCACATTCTTAACATTCAACGCGAAACCCGACGCCAGCAATCTTGCCATCATTCGCGCAACCTTGGGTAGCATAGGCGACCTCACCAAGAACGTCGCCATCCGCGACCTCCGCTCCAACCTGACATGCACAGTCGGCATAGGTAGCGACTTTTGGGATCGCCTAACCCACGCGCAACGGCCAAAGGAGCTTCATGCCCTCCCCGTCATGAAGGGTCGCGTTCATGCCACCGTCTCGACCCCAGCAGATTTACTTTTCCACATTCGCTCCGACAGGAGAGATTTGTGCTTTGAGCTCGAGCGACAGGTCATGGATGGATTTGGGAGTTCTGTCCAGCTCACAGACTCGACAGTTGGATTTCGCTACTTTGACGCGCGAGATCTCCTTGGCTTCGTTGACGGCACCGCCAATCCTGTTGGACCAGCGACTATGCGCTCAGCAATCGTCACAAGCGAAACCGACGAAGCCGCAGCAGGAGGTAGTTACGTTGTAGTGCAAAAATACCTCCACGACTTGGCAAGTTGGAAAAAGCTCAAAGTTGATGAACAAGAATCCATCATCGGACGCACCAAGGTCGAGAATATGGAGCTCGATGATGCGGCTGAGGGGAAACAGGCAGCGCATAAGACTCTCACTTCGATTACGGACGACGACGGTATTGAGCTGGACATCGTCAGGGACAATATGCCATTCGGCTCACCTGCTTCCGACGAGTTTGGCACGTATTTCATTGGATATTCCTCAAAGTTATGGGTTATAGAGAAGATGCTGGAGCGCATGTTTGTTGGGTCACCGCCTGGCATGCATGACAGGATCTTGGACTATTCGACTCCTGTCACTGGAAGCACCTTTTTTGCACCGTCAGCAGATATGCTTGACAGTCTTGCTGATGTTCAAGATTAAGGCAATAGAGAACATCATGTGAATTTCTTAGTTCTGGGGATGATCGCTTGGTCAGACTGTCAGCTATTAGTAATAATCCTTACTAACCAGCTCGTTTAAGCAAACGTTAGCTTAAACATTCCCCTATTCTTACTAGTAATCCATAAACACCAATAGAAAGAACCAATTCACAGATGGAGGGGGGCTCGGCAAAGCACCTGGAATCCCAAAGTCAATTATCATGCTTACCCCACTTTGGAGGTGAACGTTGCTTATTATAACTGATAAGCATCCTCTTCCAGTTGGCTGAAAACATACGCTTGTAAAGTCTGTCAACTCAATGCGTCGCTACATAAGAAACAAATGCGAGAGCATACGAAGTTTGCATACGTAAGGGCTGCATCAACCCAGTGCTAACTCTAAAGACATGACCCTCGGACTTTCGTGCCGTGCAAACCAGTCAAAAGTCCCATGCAGGCTAGAAACATAACGAAAGTGCGCTCTATGCAGTGTATGTGCAAGACTTGAAGCTTACTTTGCGTCTGAGCCCGACTCTGTGCATGATTGAGTATGAAGTGAAGCCGTATTGGATCCTAATTGTCTTAGTTTGGGAGATCTCAGTTAACTACTACGACAATCACTCCCCAACTTATTGTTCGTGATCTCAAAGCCAAAGTCGACTAAAGCTGGTCCCAGAAGCATAACTTTCTAACCGAATACCCCCCCTTTCTGGATATACTTCCGATTCAAAACTATACCATCTGGGCTATAAGCGTTGTCTTGATTTCGGCATCCACTCCGACAAGGTAATCTGTGACCTGTCAGCACTAATCCATCAACTCTCTCTACCTTATTGGCAGATGTCACAACCATGTAGGATGAACATACCTAACACCTTATCTTTTAACTCCACCGACAGATCCTTGATAGTTGGCGCAATGTTGTCAAAAAACTGCTGAAGAGTAGACAAAACCACATTATCATGGTCGGAATGGAGCTCTCACTGAAGTAATTTGTTGGAAAAATAGCAGGTTGTTCCACAGTGATACGATCGATGTCTTGGGGAGATTGACCGATAAGTTTCTTCCAACACGAGCTTAGTGATATTTATTCTTCCTCATCATCCATCAACTCTAGCCATGAGCTGCTTAAAGATTTGGTTGATGTACACCTACGAACATCTTCTCTTGCACTAGACCCCTTGTGGATGCGTTAAAGAGTTCAGTGCTGCCATGCAACCTCGAGCTTCTACTGTTTTCTTACTGGCGTCACATCAGGATAGTGCGACTCTCCTCCTTGATTCACTTTGGCTCATACGCCACCCAGCTCAGCGGCTGCAAGTCTGACACAACAGCAGCAAAGCGAAGAGCAAATAGAATCATGAACACGATATCCGAGCTTGTCAATCAGTTAATCCTTGTTTGGCGATGAAGCTACTGCAGTTGTGCCTGGGGAAGTGCATGCTAAACCTTCTCATCCTGTAGCTCCTCATGTTCAGATGCCTGTCCAGACTAGATAAGCTAATTCTTCTTTAATTGGCCAATTCCTCGGTCCTTTGACCTTCTTTTCTTTTCCGTCTTCTCATTTTAGGCTGACCTTCTATCATTATTGAGCACAATCTAAAGATACATACCAAAACGCCAACAATCATATTAGCACCTCAAAATGGCTGGTAAAGTCCAAAACCCACCGTTTCCGCTTCATGAGAAAACGAAGAATCGCCCCGATGAATGGAAGATCGAACAGGGCATGTCCGCTGCCACGCTTCCTGCGTTGGACATGACCGGTCCCGAGACCGTAGCCCTCGACATACAGACATTCGGGCCACTGACCAAAGATCAGAAAGCCATTGACGCCGTCGGGGATCGCAGAAAGCTGTTCAAGATCGAACGAAAGGGCTGGAAAGGGTTAGTATAGCTTCCAGTTTCATGATACATATCTTCCAGTGCGGGATATGTAGTTTAAGACATCGAACTGACAAATTTGCTTTGCAGTTACGTCGAGTGGGAAAACTATCCTGACAAGAAGGCTGCCGCGTACAAGATCTTGACATCTCAGACCTTCCCACCGAACCCTGAGTTCCAGCTTGGCGAGATCCCGCCCACCAACCCTGTCCTGCCTGGCACCCATTGGAAGATGTGGCACCACGCCCTCGGAGGCGAACTTGAGGACGTTCCTGGTGACTCGTGGAATACGGTCCTCAAGGAGAAGCATCCTGATATGCTGCACTTGTTACAATTTCCTTACAATGGCGAGCCACCCAAACGATTGGTCACTGACAAGCCCATCACGCCAAACTCCCTACACTTTGTTCGGTAAGCTGCCACAATTCATGCAGCCGCTTGATTGCACTGACTGACTGAATGGCTCGCAGCAACCATGGAGGTATCCCAATCATAGACAAAGAGGATTATAGCTTCCTTCTTGATGGTCTTGTGAACAAGCCCCAGTCCTTCACCCTAGCTGATCTTCAAGATGAGTCACGCTTCCCACGCATGAAGAAGCATATTACAATGCAGTGTTCTGGTACCCGTCGTATTGAGCAGATTCTACGCTACCCAGGCCAGGGCGACGAAGTCCCTCAAGCTCCATGGGCAGAAGGAGCTATTGGCAACGCAGAATACGAAGGTGTCTCACTAAAGAAAGTTATCAAGGCTTGCGGCGGCCTGAAGGATGGCGCGAAGCATCTAGAATTCTACGGTGCAGATACTTACTTTAAGGACGATAAGGCTATGAATTATGTCGTATCAGTGCCATGGTCTAAGGTCAAGGCCAATGAGATCATGTTAGCATGGAACATGAATGGTGAGCCGCTACCACTTATTCATGGTTATCCGCTTCGTGTGATGTGCTTGGGCTATATTGGTGCAAGAGTAAGTCACTGTTACCCCTACCACTATCATTGATCTGTCGCTCATCCCTGGTTCCATACGTAGGGCGTCAAGTGGCTGTACCGCATCAAAGCTATTGAATTACCCAGCCGCGCTCCCGTCCAGAGCCAAGAATATCTGTACTTCCCGCAACAGGTAGCCAAGCACAACTTCAAACTCACCGACGGCATCCAGATCCAGGAGATGCCCGTTAGCTCAGCCATTATGTCTCCTTGGACTAAACAAGTCGTCATCCACAACGGCCTTATCCGCTGCAAGGGCTGGGCATATTCCGGCGGCGGTCGTTGGCCAGAACGTGTCGAAGTGTCTGCTGATGGCGGATTCAACTGGTACACTGTGCCCGAAGAGAACTTATCCAAGAAACGCCGGTGGTCGTGGCGTACTTGGACGTTCGATCTCCCCTGTGATGTTGAGGGGTGGGTTGAGATCGTCGTTCGCTGCTGGGATAACTCCCTCAACACACAGCCCCCGGACGTTCGAACTGCGTGGAACTGGGGTCTTCATGTCACTAGTTCTTGTCACAGAATCAACATCTTCAGCGTCAATAAGAAGCATGAGAACACCAAGACGAGGATGGACGAAATGGACAAGAGAGGTGTCCCGTTCGCACCTTTGACGGTTCCGTTGAGCTTTCCTGCCCAGTCGTGGGATGACTATGAGAAGTATTGGAAGGAGCATGATCCTCGTGATGCTGAGGAGAATTGATTGTAAATACTAAATTGAAAGTAACGAGAGAAGTATCTTATATTGCTTCAATTTGGCTGTTTATTTTCATACCCTAGTGTTTAGGAACTTACTAGCCTTGTGCAGGTGATAGAGGAAACTGTAAACTTGTATTAAGGTAATCCCAGGTGGCATGCGGTAAAGAGAGGCATAGCGAAAGCTAGATAACTCAAGGTAGATAAACATCTTCATAACAAGCACATTAGCTTGACAGGTCTTTAGATACCCGAATCCTCTTGCGTCGCGTTCTCATTCTTATTAAACATTGTGTAATACGCAGCCCAATTGTTGCATTGCTCCGAGTAGTGTGGTACAATACCAGACTTTTGGAATGCCGGTCCAATCTCTCTTGGTGACTCGACGAACTGAAGCGCAAGTCCACCACTGGCATGCCAAGCGATCTATCAAAGTCAGAAGATGTTTGTTTGTTAACGGATGTAGGAATACTTACATGGCAGTGCATAAGCCAAACGCCAGGATTGTTCACTAAACGGTTTGTCAGCAATTGGAAAATAATGCGGGAAGGGTACTCACTTTGGAATGCAACAACGAGGTACCCATTGACAGGAAGTAGTGCCACATCGCGGCGAGGCGGATTGATTGTTTGTAATTTGACCTTACTTGGATCAAACTCCTCCGTACCGGAAGCAAGAACAACAAAGTCATGACCGTGGATATGCATCGGATGAGCCACAGGAGCCTGTGTCTTGTAGATCTTTGGATGCCCAGGCATATTGTGCAAAGACTCCTTGAACTTGCCTTCAATCAAGAAGTACACCCAACTGCCGTTTGTATACTCAAGATTGACGGGTTCGTAGCCTTTGGGCCACTTGGGATGCTTCCAGTCTTTTTCGTATGCAACCTTGACAAGACTCAAACTGGGCTCAGCCCAATCAAGGTAAAATGATGAATCCTTAAGAACCCATTTATGAAGCTGAGAGCTTTCTGCAGTGTCGTCAGGATAACCCACTAGATGAACTTTGAAGGATTCGTTCTGATAGTTGACGTTTGTGGCGATGGAGATATTCCTCTTGACGATAGGTTTGAGTTTGGTGCCCAATTCGTCTAGACATCCGTAGCAGAGATGCTTCTCGTCCGGAGGTGGAGTCCATGGCAACTTCTGGTTATCCTTGTCGTAGCGGATAATACCTAGATTCGAGCGAGCTCCTCCATTGTTGCAGTCTCTCGCATGCATCCAAAAGTTGGTTCTCTTGGAGTTGGCTGAATCATGAAGCGTAGCATTTGCCTCAATGATGATATCATAGCGTTGACCAATAGCGATGTTGAGAATAGAGGTATTATAAGGCGTGATAGGAACAAAGTCGGTAGCAACAACAGAGAAGTTGTGCTTGTCGATCCAAAAGGTCATGTGTGTTGAGACACCGGTATTGACGAGACTCATTTTGTATTTCTTGCCTTTCTCGAAATTGAAGTCTGTTAATTTTGGGAGGCCTACGCAGTTCTCGTCACAATTCGGATTGTCCTTCAAAGGACAGCAGTAGTATGTGCCCTTGCCATTCATCAAGATGCTGTCTGGCGCTGGGGGTCGTCCTATTTTACTAGTCAGCGAAATATGTCTTTGATGGATGGATAAGTTAAGCGCTTACCTAAGTACTCAAGCATCACCTGGGAAAAGGCTGTTTTGTGGAAGTGATCTGTGATAAGTACGGGGCCGAGATCAACATCGTAGTTCATGCTTGTTGGTCCGTTGATCTTGATTGCGCCCAACAATCCATCAGCATCTGTTTATGAGTCAGTAATAAACCGTCTTATGAGCCGGTTTACCAACACTGAAGACTAAAATGACCTGAAAATGTTAACTCTTGTCCATTCCCGTTCAAGTTGGTGTATCTTACTGTGATACCAAGATGTCCCATACTGAGTGGCCTTCCAACGATAAGTCATGGTCTCACCCGGCTGCTTTCGTTAGAATTTGTAGCTGACCATGATATTTCGATCACACTTACAGGGATTGGGCATTCTGTTACACCTGACACACCGTCCATCCAGTTAGTGTTCAATTGTCGGATACCATGCCAATGGATCGATGTTCCGTTGAAGTTCTTGAGGTTATTGAAAACGGTGATTTCTATGAGCGTAAGCAATCTCTTCCAACTAATGAGTTAGAGACTCACCAAATGTATCTCCCCAGTTTCCTTCTAGGGTCGGTCCAGGATAAGACCCGTTGAACAGTAAGCGGTTGACCATATATCCGTCAGGGGCGATTCGATCTTGGCCAACCACAAGATAAAACTGAGCCTTTGATTAGTATTTACTAGAAAGAGAATAGAGTCAAGTTACAAACCTGTCTAGTTACACCTTCTGGAATAACCTCCTCATAGTCGGTTTCAATATTGAGGTTTGGAGTCCAGCATTGTCTATTATCAGGCGTATTGCATGAGCCATCAACAATAGTAGTAGGATCAAAGACGTCGACTACTGATTCAACTGGTGCAATTTGCGAATGGTCAGACGTAAATTTGAATTGATCATTGAAGCCACCGCTCACGAAGAGGAACTCTGTGAGCCTCTTCCAGAACCCCATTGCAGATGTTTAGATGACTACCCAGGGCAGCAGAGGATGATGAGCAAAGTAATGAAAGAAGAAAGCGATGCAGACAGGGAGACGTAAGAAAAGTCCTCATCCACAGACAGTTTAATATAAAGCTTTCAGCCCCGCAAGAAGGGATAGCCAGTATACGAGACATAGTCACATACCGAATTCGAAGAACCATTCGATAGTCTCGTGCGGCTGAAGTGACTTGATCTAGAAATCCCACGCGGTGGCGGCATGGCACATATGTGACTTGCAACTGCATTCCGGCCCCAGCTGAATCACCAAGTGAGTGTTTCTGGATCTAGTCCAATGCCGATCTTTCTTTTCTCCCACAGTAACGCGATAAGATGGTTTTGTGCCACAATACTACACTCCGGCGGCTACGCTTATCTTCAGATCAATAGTCCATTTGACTATTTACGCTAATGCGGGAGTAAGGCTGCATATATATTCGATCTAACTTAATCCATATTGCTTTCAACTCTGCTCTTATCTCTGTCCAGTGGTAAGAGCAAAGCATTGACGGCAATTGGAAGAATAAGTGTTTCGAATATGTGCAAACCGGGCAACAGAGAAAAAAAAGCCTCAAAGAAAAACCCACTCAAATTTGAAACAATTCACATATGACCTCGACCGGTCTTCTCAATTGATCTTGTGAAACAACTCACTACAAATCACTCTCTAGACATGTGAACGCTCTAGACCAAGCCAAATGCAGGGAGGCAGTTGAGGAGGTTACTATGTTTGATACGGCTAGTCCAGAGCGGTTGAGCGACAACCCTAAAATGGTACGGTGGCTCAGCTGAATAAGAACTGGACTAACCGAATCTCGAACCAACGTGCCTTGATGGGACGCTACTGTTGTATAAATGAAACAAGCCGTTACGCTTGGAATTTCAGCTTGATGCAGTCAATCTAGTAGTTAGCAATAGTGGCATGCGGAAAACTTCAACACCGGCTTAGTTGGATGCTGAAATGGTGGTGTTCCTCTGCCCCTAAAGCCAAGAATACGACATTGATATCACCCCCACGATGTTGGAATCTGACTCTCACGCACTGAAGACAATGCAATATCGCAACTCGAGTTTCTGGGGAGTAAATCGCGCATTGCAAGCCTTATGTCTTTCCAAGAGGTCAAGGCGGCCGATGTAGGCCTCCAGTAGCATCAAGAACTGTACGTAGGGTCCAAGATGTACGCTGGTAGACCAATGCACTCGACTATTAAAAAGATGTGATCCCAACCCATTTGTTCTTGCTTATCATCATCACCATCGGCATCTTGATCAAACATCGCAACAATGTCTGTTCCTGCTGATCCCTTGAACTTTATCCCCGCAGATCTCTTCTTCCCTACTGTACCCGGCTTCCGCAAGCCTAGGGACGTAGTCTCTGTTGAATCATCGCAGTCAATCAAGCCTCTCGACAAGCTACGTTATGCAGCTCACATCACCCTTGCAGGTGTCAACGGCGACTCTGAGACGCACTGCTTGGTTCAATTTGTCACTCCATTGATCTGGAGAATCAGATATGACCCCAAGTACACCAGTCTCAATGACTTTGACAGCACCAACACGTACGTAACATGAAAGACTTTTGAGCTTACTCTAATCCCAGTGCAGACGTACAATTGTCAGAGATACATTTCCTGAGCTTGTCGATGGACTTCAGCACGAGTACCGCGACTCCGACGCCTGGAATTCTTATCCTGCTAAAGGTGAATGGTATTGGAATACATCTTTTGTGGAGAAGGGGCCAGGCCATTATGTTCTGACTGTGAGATCAACATCCAGATTGTCTTGTTCATACTGACAAGAACAGGCCAACGAGTATGCGAACTCCACCGCCGAGGCTAAGCCCAAGACCAGCTTGCATATCTTTTCATCTCCATTTCGCATCGTTGTATGTTTGTATTATCATTGCGCTAGATATCGGCTGACACTTCACAGGCTACTAGAAAGCTCACTGTGTTACCGGAGGGTGATCAAAGTATCTCGCAATCCGTGGGTATCAACAACGCTTTAGAAGTTGAACAGATTATCTGGCAAACCACCGACCAGACATTTTCCTACGAAACGAACGGAAGTATTGATGTGATCAAAAATGTTGTCCTCAACGTCAAGAAACCTGGCCCTGCTGAGTATCTTGGCTTTGGTGAACAGGGCGGCAAGACTGTATTGAAGAAGCCTACTTATTTGAACTACTTTTGTAAGAACTCCTCCAATCCAGAGATAATTCAAGCTAATTGTTTACGTTATAGGCTATGACAACTTCAACTATCTCAAGGTCTACGGCAAGGGTGCACTTGATAGTAGAGAGCCGCTGTATGTATCATTTGAAGCATTGAGAACAAAGACTAACAGTCTAGCTATCAATCGTCCCCATTTTACCTTGAGATGAACGGAACTCCAACTTATCAAAACGTCACTGGTGTTTTGGTGGATAATTATTCCCAGGTTGCTATTGATCTCGGCAAGAATGATTCCAACATCATCAGCATTGCCACTCGGTTCAACACATTTGACGCGTACATCATGACAGCTGACAATGTACCAACTATGATCTGGTTCGTCATTTACTCATACACCTCTTCCGATCAATACTGACAATCAGATGATAGGCAATACACGTCTATTATAGGAAGACCCAAGCTCAAGCCCAGATACATTCTTGGACACCATCAAGGATGTAAGTTAAAAACTCGCTACGTGAACTATCTATATTGACAATTGCAGGCTATGGTTACTCTAACGAGGGCACGGTATACAATGTTGTCAACGCTTATCGTGGGTCAGACATCCCGCTTGATGGAATTCATCTCGACGTGGACTTTCAGGTAAGTCAATTTTGCCTTCGCCACAGTGGTACTAACGAATTTCAGGAACGCTACAGAACATTTACAGCCAGCACAGTGAACTTCCCCAACCCCAAGGCCTTTTTCAGCAATCTTAAGAACCAAGGAATCAAAGCCTGCACCAACATCACGCCTATCATGACCCTCCGAACTGAGGTTGCGGGTGATTACAAGCAGTTGGACGCCTTCTGGGATCATCAGAACCCAAACAACCCGGGGTCTAAGTGTATGCTGGTGAAGGACAAAAGATACAAAGACGGACTGAACAACTATCCTCCAACATACTGGAGATATGATGGTCCCAACAGCAGCGGGCCACTTGCGAAGGGTGTCAATCCTACTGTTTACGGAAACGATTACTATGGTCAACCTCAGCGTCTGTCGTTCGCTGATTACCCCGGAGGCGAGGTCTATGTGGACCAGTACAACTTCGATGAAAACTACAATAGTGGATACCCATTCCATGGCGGTGTCAGCTATGGTCAGACTTTGGGAACTGTGAGTACCTGCTCACTGGCATTATAGTTACAGGATGAACTGCTAACGTATATAGCCTGGATACTACCCTGATCTCAACCGAGCGGATGCCAGAAAGGTCTGGGGCGAGCAATACCAAGACCTTTTTGACGCTGGTCTCGAGTTTGTATGGCAAGACATGACCACACCCGCGGTAGGAAGGTCTTATGGTGACATGCTGGGCTTCCCATCTCGACTCCAGATGACCGACGACAGTCCTCACGGTGCACCAAAAGCCAAAACCGCTATTGAACTGTGGTCACTCTACTCGTACAACCTCCACAAAGCCACATTCCATGGACTTAACAGTCTCAAAGGGCGAGAGACTAAGCGTAACTTCATCATTGGTCGAGGTAGCCAAACCGGAATGCATCGCTTCGCCGGTTTATGGACAGGTGATAATGGTAGCTCTTGGGACTTTTGGAAGATCTCTGTTGCTCAAGTCCTTGCACTCGGTTACAGTGGACTGACTATTGCCGGTGTCGACATGGGTGGATTCACTTCTGACCCAACTTCGAACTCACCGTATCCTCGTTGGTGCAACCCCGAGTTACTGATCCGATGGTACTCTGGTGCTTTCCTCCTACCCTGGTATCGCAACCATTACATGCAGCATTGGGATCAGGAATCCAACCCACCAGCCAAGGTGTTCCAGGTCAGTTGCCCCTACACGGCTCATATATCTTGATGCTAACGAAGTACAGGAGCCTTGGGCGTTTAGTGACGTTTTGTCGAATCAATACGCCCATCTGATTCCTGAAGATCAACGCGTCTTGTATGCTGCTGTTGTCCCCATCTGCCGCTACTATGTCCAGCTACGATACACTCTTCTTCAAGTCATGTACGATTACATGTTTGCCAACTTGATCAATGGTCTACCCATCGCTCGTGCAATGGTAATTACCCACTTCTTCAAGTTTTTGACTCTTACTAACTGTTGTCACTAGCTCATCACTGACCCGCTTGATACGAATCTATTCAACAACAACGAGGACTTCATTGATACACAGTATCTGCTTGGTCACAACATTCTTGTTTGCCCCATCGTAGACCCTCAAGTATTCAACCGGGACATTTATCTCCCCGGAACAGATTTGTGGTACCCTTCCAACCTTGAGGTTGATAACGGCAGGAACTTGGGTCATGATCCTATCCTCAAGCATGCTGCCGATCTGAAGGAGCCAGTACAAGGTGGTAGAACCATCAGCTACGGATGCAGCATCCGTGCTACTTTCGGAAACCTTGACAATATTCCTTTCGTTACTCCTGTCTATATCCGTGGTGGTACGTGTTTATGTTATGCTAATGGGATGGACAATCCTCTAATAATTTACAGGTGCTATCATTCCTCAAATTGGTGTTCGTCAGTGTATCAAGGAGAACGACCACAACCCACCGACAATTCACTTTTACCCCGGTGGAAAGGGAAAAACGGTATGTTTCATGCAAAATATCTGCATTGAAAGTTGGACTGATTCTTGACTTTAGAATTACTCAATGTACCTTGACGATGGTGTCAGCAAAGACAGCGCACCTATCAATCTACCTCAGTACAAGTATCAAGACAAACCTAAGAAGGAAAGAAGCGCCAAGGGCATTCACAAGGAAGTGAAAATGACTCAGGTGCGTATCTAGACTTGATATTTCACGATATAGCTAACATCAGTACAGGAGACCACTAGCACTTCGCGAACTCTGACAATCTGCCATCCATGGGATGGATTTGATGCGACACCAACAGTCGGCGACGCTTACAACTTTGCTGTGTGGACTGTGAAGAATGGAAGTTCACCTCAAGTTCAAGTTTCGTTCGAGGATGAGACTGGCAAGACTGTCACGGAGCTTGGCCTGCAGTACAACTACAATGCTGGCCGAGGCGTCTTGACTGTCAACATCCCTGTGGCCCTTGTGCCGTCTCATGACTCCCCTGTTCACACCAATGGTACCTCGAATGGCATTGCCAATGGCGTGACCAATGGTTCCCCTGCCAAGAAACCACTCATCGTTGTGAAGATCACTGGTCTTCCTTGAAAGGCCATGGATGAAGAACCGCGATTCAGATAATATTTCCTATGTATTTTCTTTAACCTAATAATTGAGATAGTATCAGATCGTTAGAATGAATATCACTGTTAGTTTCTTGAGACGATAGACCCAGGATTAATTGACATCCATAATACTGATACACTTTGATGTTAGTAGATGACGGAAATCAAGTGACAAGTATGCAGCTCAGCTAGGACGTCATTTGTCTACTCCAACCCATCAAGCACAAGACTCTGCCAACTCGCACTCCAATCCCCAGATTTCTTTCTCCCCTCCCAAATCAACGGCACAACCACCTTTGCAGGTTTAGGCGTAAAGTAAACCCCCTTTTCATCCGTCACACCCAAACACGTCAACGCTCTCTCCTGTAACTCGGGCGTCACAGCTTCGCACCCCGCTACAAAAGCAGGCCACGCCAAACTCGTCGCAAAATCTTGCTCGTCGATCAACTCGCTCAAGCAAGGCTCTAGATAATCCAGAGTTTTACGGACCTGGTCTTGGAGAATCATGGCATTCATGTCGTAGACACGTCGGTAGAAGTAAATTACCAGTGCTTGGTGAATGGCGAGTGTCATGGAGCGGATCTGCGGTTGGGTGACGAGATCGTGGTCTGCTGTGGTTCTGGAAGATATTTCAACGGGTCCTGCAGAGTCCAATGTCGAGGGCCAGGCCCATATTCTGCTTTCCAGTGTTTTCGTATGCTTTGCCAATGCTTCTGATATGCTTGAATTGCATCGTGCGACATTCTCCAGACGTGCTTTCTCATTTGACAGAGAAACAGTCTGACTCAAAAGTGTCATCAGACTCTCGGGAATACCGTATATCACTGGGTACAGAGTGTGATTCCATTGACCTTGAATCTCTAGGTGGATATCGTTGTATCCTATGTCGTCTGTCTTTTCTTGTGCGGGATCAAGACCCATGTTCAAGCCCTCTTCTGTAATGCGGAATGTTCGACTGAGGTCTCCAACTTGATTTTCGCTGGCGGCACTCTCAGGGAGAGCTTCTGTGCAGAGAGACATGCTTTCTGCGATGACACGTAGGTGGGTGTACATGTGGTGCAGAAGACGAGTTTTGAAGGGATTTTGGTTGACAAGGCCTCTTAGGCGGATGAGGCGTTCAGCGTCGAGAAGGAATATTCTAAAAGCACGGGTACCATTATGGAGCTGACTTTGTCAGTGTTTGGTCGACAGTAATGAGCAATTAACTTACCGAAGTCATGGCCATGGCGAGAATTGCCATCAATAGCTCTTTATAGCTAGCTTGCTTAGGCCCAAACATTTCATGCTGAAGCGCTTGTCTCAGGTGATTCTGCGCTCTTTCATGATTCTTCAATCCAACTTCTTTCCATTTAGAATCTGATCCTGAGATGTGAAGCTGAAGTGCACTATGTGCGAGAAGAGTATAGAATATTGATGAGCGAGTATGAGATGCCTCATTCCAGAGAGATAACTCTGCGAAGGTCTCGAGCGCACAGGGAAGAAAGATTATCTCCCAGGGAGATTTGCGCTTTGCCTGCATTGTTGAACGTCCAGTCATGTTTTGTCTGTAGTGTCGGAGTAGATATTCTGCTTCCTCTGGTAAACCTGTGCGACTGGACGGTGTGTCTCCTGGGTACGGGATTATATCAGTGACAAGTTCTGGGTCGTGGGTCTCCTCTGGCTCATGTTCAGGAGGACCGATGACCTGTGATATAAATCCTGGACTGAAAAGTGCTAGCCCTTCAGCACCTATATGATCATCCATGAAGAAGCTTGTCATGGATGAGTCATGTACTTGATCCGTCATACTCGGCTCTTCGATGAGCCCAAAGTGTGGGCCCAGTGATGCGGTAAAGATATCCATGTCATCCGTAGGAAGTTGGTCTGGCCACTCGGAGCGCTGAATTTCCTCAATGAAGCCGTCTGTTTCGGGATACATGCTGGTGAAAGTATCATCGGTGTTTGTATCCGGCGAACACTCGATCGTATCCGATGGAGATATTGTCTCTCCCATTGATTGAAACACACCGAATGGACCCTTGACCAAAACTGAACCATGATCATCAACAGTCATCTTCTCACCAGCAGAGTCGATATCAGCTAGAAGAGACGCTGCGGTTTTTCTCTTCAAACTCTGAGAGAGCTCATCACTCATCTCCTTGCGTTGACTCTCTACTCCACAAATTAGCTCCAAATCCACATTTCGGTATGATCGGAAAACGTACCGGAGAAGAGTGGGTACCGATACTCGGAGCCCCGATGGCTCTGCTGCAACTCGGGCCTGACAGCATCATCCGTGATCCAAAACAGCCTCGCCCCATATCCTCCACATGTCAACCCCAGACGTTGACACGTGCCACATTCAGGCTGAGCCTCATCGCATTTCGCATGTCTGCTTCGACAGGTGCGACAGCCTGTAAACGTTCTTGTTCGTTCTACCTTGCCACCACCTGAGCCTGAACCTTGTAGCTTTGGCATATTGACAGAAATACAGAGTGAAGAATGACGAGAAGGGAAAGTGGATTATCCAAGAGAATTGAGGAACAGAGTAATCTGTTTTTGAAAACAGACATGGAGGAGGTGATATGGCTGTTCGTACTTTCGTGAGGTCATGACGAAAAGAGTATGTTTCCGCGGGGCTAGATATCTGTGGTTAGACTCAACTTTCGGTTCACAATATAGACGAGCTAGTGGTGACTAGAAAAGTCCACCGCCCCAGTCTTAGGGTGCAAAAATAAACAGCCTAAGAAGCTCATCCTGACTCGCATAAGCTGACCTGCTAATTTCGTCTCTGGTTGCTTCGGTGGCCAAATTTTCTAACACCCTACGAGCGGCGTCCTTGATGTAGCGTACATTTCCATAAAATTGATCGCGGATAGTGTCAGGGTCGAGAAGAATAGGTGTCTCGGTGTAATTAATAACTTGGTAGACTGTCTCGTCATATAAGCCGATGACACTTTGATGGTTTTAACTTCCTTCGTCTGCCGTCTATGAAACTATGTAGTTCTGTAACATATGGTTGCGTCCACAAATACTTGTTCCTTCATACCCCTCATGAATACATGTAGTCATGGGAAAGATATTACTGTATCCCTCGATGTGGGATCCATTCTCTGTCGCATAACCATCCGAGCCTTCTTCAAAGATCCGACATCTTGGGTTGGGACCTTACAAGTGGAACACGCCTCAACCCAGATGCGTCTGAAGAGACTTTGGTACCCTAGAGACGATGAAAACAATTCATTCAGAACCACACCGTGGAGCGACCAGCCTCGCTACTAAGTTACATCAACAAAATAGTATCTGTGCTTGTAAACGCACGAGACAATAATACTCGAACCGCGCTGCCCTATGTCTCTGCCTATTGTAATAGTACTATTCTTGAGATTATTTTAGCGGAATCACTTGTTGATGTCGAGACGAAAGACTATCTAGTTCGAATAGCAATTTCCTTTGCCGTTGAGAATGGTCACGGACAGATTGTATCGCCACTCTTGGAGCATGGTGCAAATCCGAACTCGAAGGATCTGACTGGAGCTTACCTGTTATGGTATGCATTACAATGCGGCCATGTGACGGTTGTCAGAGTGCTTGTGGAGAGTAACTATCCATCACACTTAGAATTCGATACTAGGTCGCAGAGGGAGGATCCTCTTGCGTGTACGTTATCTAATGGGTTCCATAACATTTTCGAATGTTAGCGTAAGAGGACGGTATAGTACCCATGGCGGTTGGGTCTGGTACTGTTACGGTTCCTGAGTTGGCGATTAGAAACCGGGGAAGAAAGTATAGCTCCGAATCTTGTTACGAAGTATGGTATAGGTGGAGCCACCAATGACCACCTGGACTCCTGGCTGCTGCTACTTACATCGGGAGCACGAAACTTGTAGAGCTTTTACTATGGACTAATCAGGCTAATTCAAAGGCAGGGCGACAAGACGAGTTCAAGGGGCTTACACCTCTTATGGTAGCAGCGGAGCAGGTCTTTGTTCCTTGTGCTATATAGATATGTCGCAAGTTGACTAACAGCTTGGTATTCCGGTATCTCTTTGCATGTGCTGAAGGAAGAAGAAGTAGGCTGCTGAGCTGGTGTTGCCTTGAGAATAAGGCTTCATGAGCCCTACCTCGTGAACAAGCACCGACCACAGTGACACTTTCCCTACCAAAAAAAAAGGGCCCTGCCTGACGTGTGCTTCGTGTCTTCCAATCCACTGCCCGGTCGATTATTTTAACCTCCAAATCATCAGCACCTTTCGGCCTTCTTTCTTCACAACATCTATCTCACCTCACGCCCACATTACCGTCATGGATGACCGAAAGCACCATCAAAACGAGGACGATTTGTCCTCACGACCGTTTCAAAAAAAAAACCCGTTCGGAATCAAAAACGGAATCTTTCGATACAGGCGACCAAGTTTCACAAGTGCCTGAGGATGAAGCCTCGGAGCCTCCGCCAAATCTGGAAATTGTCGACGCGGTCAAGGAATTTATTTGTTCTCGTCCAGATGAAGACTATGCACCACCCACTTTCGACTGTGTAACGATCACGGTGCGCGTGGACTCCGCAGATCATCTTCTTGTGAGAGTCTATCAAGAGATCTGTCCAGAGGACATTCGGGGCCTTGATTTGAACTTGCTGGAAGTAACGTCCGTGGCCACGGATGGTATCGCCTTCGAGTTTGCCTCTTGGCTGGCGTGTATCTTTAAAAGCGATGTCGCATCTTTCGAAGTCATTCCAGTTCATTGCGAGGATGTCTGTCCTGAGTTCAACTCTTCTTTTACTGCCGTCCCCGAGCCAGCGATGGAATACTTGTACACCAAGTACGCGATTCTCACCGACTACGAACCCGTTACGAGTGAGGAACAGACAGCGATCAAGGATCTCGTTGCGTTAGAGGCACGCGTCTGCGAGTTACTGATGAAGAACCCCCATCCAAATATCGTCAAATACTGGGGGTGTTATGTTGTTGACGGCAGAATTCGTGCGCTCTGCTTTTCGAAGTACCGGATGACCCTTAAGCAACGCATAGATACTGGGGTACCGTTTGATACACAGAGCTGCGTGAAGGGTATTCGAGACGGTATTCTTCACCTGCATAGCTTGGATCTCATACACAACGACATCAATCCGTACAACATCATGATTGGTCCAACCGATAACCCTGTCATCATCGATTTCGATTCGTGCAAACGAGAAGGAGAACGTTTGGTCAAAATGGGAACTCCGGGCTGGTTTGATGAGAATTCCAAGACAGCGGTGCCCGAGAATGATTTTTACGGTCTTCGGAAGATTTAAGAGTACCTGTCGCTGCCAAAGGAGAAGGTTGAGAATACGAATTAAGATGTTCGCATAGAGGGTCAGGAAGGGGCGGGGGCTTTAATGGTCAATTCATGTTTCCACCTGAGCACTTTCAAATTACTCCAATTGACTCAGTAACCGATGTCTTTAATCCGGCTACTATTATTGATAGCTCATACAACATGTCTAGCTAGAGTAGAATGAACAAGCATCCTAATGGCATTGAAGCGTGGATTTGTTATGCACTTGTGTAAATTGAATGAAAGAACGCATCTTGCTTGAGCAGCTATCTGATACCCACCGGCTGTGCTGAAGGATAGATGTAACTTCACATGCTTAAACTAGTATCAAAAGTCCACAGTATGCTTTGATATTTTTGTATGGACAAGCAGTTACATAATAATAACTCTACTCTATTTCCATCATCAACGACCCGAGATACTCACTGCGACTTTTGCTTTCAGGATCAAAATATGGTCGCTCACCCACGCTTACAGCCCTGGTCCCTTCTCTTGCACCAAAATCTCCATATAGGTAGTCAGGAGTAGCTGCGTGGTAGGTACAGCGATTATCCCAAATCGCGATGTCGTTGACGTTCTGCCACCGGCTTCGTACTTGCAAGTCATGATTCTCTACGACAAGCTGAAGAAACCAATTCAGAAAATTGTTTGACTCGTCTTCGCTAAGCCCGTTTATATGACTAACATGTTGTCCCACGGCGTAGATGCTTTTCCAGCCTGTGACTGGGTTCGTACGGACAACGGGATGGATGGCTTCGAGCAATTCACCCTTGTTCTCTGGAGCACCGCGCTCACCGGTGTACATTTGCAACCCATTGTCACGAGCGTTCTGGTTGAAGCCGGGCTGAGCATATGTTGCTGTGAGCGTTTCAAGAAAGGTTCGCAGTGGATACGATATTCTATCGTAAACTTCATATCCCGATGCCCAAAGAGTATCTACAGTCGTAAGTATACGTCCACCAATAAGCAAGGCTTGGGGTTTTACGAACCTCCACCAGTCTTTGGTAGCTGAAGCATCCGTAGTAGAGTGTAGTCGCTAGGAACTGGCTCAAAAGCGATGTCTGAGTGCCATTGGTTGCGCTGAGACTGCTTCCTTTCTAAGAAGCGCGATGTGTTGAGCTTTTTAGCCTGTTCTGATGAAACCACACTTATCTCGTCGTCGGTATAGTTACTTATATTCGAGTTGTTGACAGGATGGATATGCAGTTTAGATGTGGATGGCTTGCCAGATAATTCTCCGAGACGCTGGACAAGTTCTTTCTGCAATTCATTCGTGATGTTATCTTGTTTCCGGAAGAATACTACTCCTCTTTGAGAAACTAGAATGCCTGTATTAGTCTTGACTTAATGGAGCCACTGTAGCATAAGATAACATGGTTGAGGCAGCTGACTACTTACTGATAATAGCCAGATCTCGAATGAGTTCATCTGAGTTTGAAGCTCGTAGAATGCTTGCAAGATCCACGGTGAGATATTCACGCCCGATGATGGGCGTTAGATCAAGATGTTCGAATTGATTAAAGGAGCCCTCGCTTTCGAGGGGTTCACGGTGGCCTGTCAGGACAGGGGGATAGTCCCCCTTTGGAGGAACGGATGAACCTTCGTTGCCGAGTTTAGAGGAAGGGCCTACCATTGTGACGAGATGATTGAGATTCCGTATATCGAGGTGAAAAACCACTACCCCGATTCTTTGTGAAGATGCATGCAAGGTTAATCGCGCATGCAGGCTGCGGCTTACTCCTCACTAACATGATTGGTCACATGTTACCAACAGGGCGCTCTTGACATAACATGGTGTTTTTGTAAATGATGTGATGTGTGAGAGTAAGGTTACTTTATGAGCCTTACCTTTCGTGACAAAGCTGCACGCTTTTCGAGGTTATCATAGAGCGGGCATCGACTATATGGTCTATAAGCTTACGGCTTGTTGCCTATTACCAACTGCGGACTATAGGTACAAATCAGGCTGGCAGCTCACGCACCTCAAATCTTGGCTCAGCATCACTCAAATTTAATTGGCTAGAAGCTCATAAGTTCCCTTGACTTATTGGGCATTTTTATCGAATGCTTCAGACCCCTCATATTGCTTACTTTTGCATAGCCACCTTTGAGGTTGAAACTAAACACAAAAGTCAACAGGCCCCCAACTGAATCGGGTGAGCTTTACTATCACAATTCTGGCAGGTTTCATCCGAAAAGACTACATTATTCTCTAAGGGCTTTGCCAAAGGGTTCTAGGCGTGGGATGGATCCTCTTAGCATCACCAGTGACTCAGTCGCTCTGGCCGCTGCGGTCTACAAGTGCGTAATTGAAGTCAAAGGGATTGTTGGCACAACCACCCACACGGCCGACTCGCTCTTAGATTTATCTGAAGAAGCTAGATTAATTCAAGCAGCACTGGAGGGCGTTGAGGACGCCTTGCAGGATGATCAGGAAGCAATCTCGCGATACAAGGTTGAAGGGGTCTTCTCAATTGCAGTCAAGGGTTGCCGTGCGACTTTGGCATGCATCAAGCAAGAATTTGAGTTGCTTTTCAATCGCAGCGACTGGCAATCTTGATTTATGGCACTGTGGAAGGAAGACATGAAGGGGTTGCTTGGGCGCCTTTATCGCAAACGAGAGAGTATTATGCTGTTGCTTCAACTTCTAAGCCTGTAGGTCGATCCAGAAACCCAATATAGTATCTTACTAACAACACGATCCTAGATTCCCTTGACTCGGAGAGAGCTTGACCACATGGAACCAGTTGAGGATCTCATTGACTTGAGCTGTGAGCCAGGTCAAAATACTACCTCAATGTCATCACAAATGCCCTCCCAGTCCTATCCGGACCTAGCAGGTCTGCAGTTCATGCCAATAACTGCGCACGAAGCAGCTGACGCTAGGAGTCTTGACACATCTCATACCGTCGAGCCGATAGATATACAAGGGATGGTCGACCTTTTGAAAGAATCTGACATATTACCTAAGTCAGGAGATAAGGGTTCCCCGCATTGGCTGTCCAAAGCCCGACGGTGACAGCAAACTCAAGCGCGGAATCCTAATAGTAGCAAGTTGACCCGTGGACCTTCGAAGTCATCTACAAACAACCCTAAGAAGATTTTAATTCCGCACTCTAAGAAAAACAAAGGCAAAAAGGACATTTCTGTTTTTGGATTGCACATCTTGGATGCTATAGGAACGCTGATGAAGTTCATAGGCTTCTTCTATATAATAGCCCTCATTATTGATGTTATATATATCCTTATCGGGAAAGTATGTTATTAAGAGAACCTGAATTTGATGTTCAGGATATTAATCTGTATAGATCTTTTATTAGAAATTAGAGTAAATTGACAAAGAGAATTCTGTTCTTGGCAGGGACCCAAAGACATTCTCATACAAAAGTGTCGAGATCAGCCGCATAAGCGTCACTTGATTCCCATCACCTAGCTAGCAACGGCGTAGTTCAATAGTCGTGTCTCAATGGATAGCCTTGTTGAAAGGAGCAGTTTCTCCGTTTGGATTAACCAATAGTCAGCTCTCTTTCAATCCTTTGCTGCAGGTTGCCTAGTTAGTCTTTCAGCTTCTGCACGTGCTATACACACAGAATCCTTCTGCAGTTTCCGAAGCCGCGTTAGTTAAGCCCAATTGGTAGATCTGAAGTGTGGTGGCTGACATCGGTGAAGCTAGGACTTTATAGGTCCAATATTAGCGACGGTCAGATATCAGGCTCTGAGTTTCGAGACAAACATGACAACCATCTCAAGATGAATGGCCTACATACGGCTATGTATCTGATTGTCTCCTGTTCCCCCAGTTCTTATTTCCATACCTCTAAACTTTCGCTTGCTCTGCGTTTGGCGACACTTCATCTCATCCAAATCCCACCCTCCATTGACGATCTCAGAATGGACAGTTCACCAGTCCAGACAGTAGTCCTCCCACCGGATCCCGTTTTTGGATCCGCCGATCCAATAGCATTTGCCTTTGCCATCGTCGCATCAATCCTCGCGTCCCTCACACTGATGGACCAGCTAGCCGGAGCCATCAAGCGAGGCGCAATCCTCTCCATCATCAAAGGAATGAGGTTAATCTTTACACCCGATGCCGTCGATGCCTTTCATCTTCATGGAGATATATGGGCAAGATCAGATGCACAGAACTTACTCATCAGTCATCCGGGCCTGATGCATCTCATGCTTAGACACCCATGTACCTGGTCACCCTGTCCTGACCTCGATCGAGCAAATCTCGCCATGACAGATTTTATCAATCTTTCTTGCATTCGGGTTCTAGACGATTATGATGGCACAACCAAGATTATGTTCTTGTTTCGGTGGGCTATTTCCTCTGTTTACGCGCTATGGCTATGGCATTTTCGAAGTAATCGGGCATTCACTGAGAAAGAGTTCAACGAAGAACTAGATCAATGGTTTCTGTGTACTGTTGCAAGCTGCACAGATATGTCGGAGGAAGAGATGCGCTTCCTGGAAAAGATAGCTAATCTGCGAATGCTACGTTGGAACAGATTCCTCGGAGACGATGCGCAAAAACTTGCCTGGGAAGTCCCGCAGCAAAGGAAATACACGACGCTGTGGCTTCTTCTTGGCATGAAAGAGATTCTTGGAACAAATGACAAAGAAGGGTATCATAATATTGGCAAGACAGGTACATGGGTCAGCATTGATCACGTCGGTATGGCGGTACACTTTAGGTTTGGGCGCAAAAGACTTGGTTTCTGGACTGCCTGTCGCATATGGAATCTTGAGGGCAAGCAATGGAAGACTCCTGCCGGACATGCAGAATTGGCAATGAGCCCGAAATTATCCTGTCAACATCGATTGACGAGCGATATACCAGACTTTGGCAACTGCGTCGACGTTGGCTTGAATTCTCTCTTTTTTATGAGGACGGACAAGGCGTTCGTCAACGATCTACTACATCTCTTCGAAACGTTAGGCCCAAGTCACGTTCAAGGCCTTTTAATACCGGACGACCAACTCGCATCGCCCATCGAGATTATGCAGCTCAGTGCAAGAGCTTTGAAGAGCTGGTGTCGATGTACATCGATGTACAGATCCCTTCCCAGCTATCTATGCTGTGTTCCCGTTTGCGCAATCTTCCTCCGAGGTGAGGCCATAGCCAACATTGCGAACTTGCCTTTGCGTGCTTCGGGGCAGATAGTCTATATCATCATACCCAACGGGAAAGGTCTTCCAGCTCAGGTAGTGCCCACGGATGCTCCTTTAGTTAAACAGGGAGACAAGGATATCATTACATGTATGATTGCTTTTCAAGGGAAGGTGATTCTTGATACGGGTGCTGCATATAAGCCCGTTGTACCATGAGAAGGCGAGAATAAGAAAAGGCTTGAGGGTCATTATGTGATATAGAAGATCTTATCACAGACCAAAGAACCTGGCACATAAAATTTAACATCGTGTATCGATGTTCCCACAATAAACGGCTGTGAATCTTTTGTCCATTAACAATAAGAGACTTGTTGTAAAGAGGGTTGGCCTCGCCGCTTCCATTTGTGGCATCCAAGTCTTGCATAAGTAGGTACAAACTTGCCGCGATAGCCTCTGACTGCACATACCTGATCCACCAAAGTCTTAATCTCTGTTCTCAGGGTCCAGCGCACAACACTTTGACCCCATACTTGTATGCAATGACCAAGCACGAAGATTCCACGGCACGAGCCGAGTCAATGCCCTCTCCACTGCGCACTCTCCAAAAGCATCGTCGCAACCCGAAAGGGATCTATCGCAGCCCTAAGAGCCAAAAGGGCAACTTAATAGACACCATGTCAGCTCTAACAAGCAAGGGGATCCCTTCACCAGGCACTACGTCAGCTTTAATAGGCATCGTCGCAGCTCTAAGACACGTGGGCTCTCCAACTAAGACTGCCTAGGTTTGTAGTCTGCCTGGAACAGAAATATAATGTTTTAGTTCAAATCTCCTTCAGCGGGGGAATGAGACGGCCTAGCCGCTGTCAACGGTAGCATTGGTGAGAGTAGTAGGGTATATCGTTAGTTTCCGCCGGATGGGGAGACTATCTTTGTTAGTGGTATTGGCAATGTTGGCCCAACTCAATCAATTGTCTTGTGATGGGTATTTGCACTATAAAGTTTGCCGAGAATCTGTTTGCGATGGTGATGTTGGAAGCATTAATGTTTTTGTCTCACAAGATTGGCGTGTTGATGAATGTATACTTTTTACATCCACCGGCCGTTCTTCAAAGGGTCACAAAGTGTTACACTAACTTCAAATGAATGTCATTCTGGAATCGATCTGTTGGTTGAATCATAGACCGTAAATTTTCGGCAGCGGTACCGTACCTCTGGGTCTGGGCCTTTGTTGATGAAATGGCTTTCAGTAGCGCGGCCACGCCGACAAAGGTGGACTCGTGTTGATCTGGACTTTCATAGGCCCGGGATATTTTTTACCATTCTTTTCTCAGCCCTTTGATCGAGATTGAAGTAAGAAAAAGAAAGGAGGTTTGCAGATGGGATGAAGTGAAAAGTTATAGGGCTGAGAGCTGACGTTGTGATGTGGCCCACGCACAGCGCACCGACTCATGTCTGGAGCTGAATGTGTACGTGTTATTGAATCGACTGCATGTGAATGCAATATATTTGATGTTGAATGATGAAAAGTCAGTTTGAGACCAGAAACATCCCTGTTATCAGGCACCTAGTCTAATTTTATTTTTGTATTGCAGACTGATTCTCAGTCGCCGTCGCGTGAGAAAGTGGTGATAATTGAACTGTGATTACCCTACAGCCTCACCTGCCACATGGCCCTTCAGCTCAGGGGCTGTCCCAAGAATCAATTACCAGCTCATTTGAACCGGCGCAATTATCTATCCGCTTCAAACCAATCCCAATCAATTAATTACATACATTAGTCTGTTTACCCTCTCCAGCTGATGACATCTACGGATAACGTGTCCCGTGTTGTTTCCTGTTTGGCTGTAGCTGTGTTTCATTAGCAGATAGCCAAGATCAAATTGCCATCCTTCTTGATGAGCTCTGTATTTGTTTCATGTTTGAGGCTAGGTACTCTGCGTTACAACTCTCTCATACACTGGTGCTGACATGAGTGGTCCCAGACTTTTTGGCGCTGGTTTCAGAAATGTCTTGTGAACTGTCGATCATTCGTCCCAAACACTTGGTATGGATATGACGGAGTACTACTGCATCTGTCTCCGGCCCGACAGGAAACGATCATCTCCAATTATCACTCTAGCGTCCGAAGCGAAACGGTAATTTGATCATAGCACATACATAATTATCCCGTGAATTATCCCCATCAGTTGACATTTTTTTTTTCCATCTTTATCCGGGTTCCAATCTCCTGGGACAACCGAAACGGAGTTGGATGCTTCTTCTGGAGTAGTATTTCCCCAGTTATCCCAAGAATGATAATGGTGGCTTTTTTCTTAGTGGCAACAGGGGGGCCATCTCGCGTGATAGGAGAAAAAAAAAGAGCAGCTATTGAAGTGTGTGCGCACCAACGGCTTCGCGGAGAATGATGCCGTAGGGGAACCAGTCTGTGTTGGTTCGTGATCAGATCTAACGATTGCATCGTGGCGCAATGTCTGTGTTTTTTTCCCTCCTTGGTGTCTTTGCACTGACCTCTTGACTACGGGACAAAATATCCGTGACATACCCAAGGGTCCATCCATTAACTATGAGTGTGTCAATGCGACAAACATTAGGCAGACAGCATCTGGAGCTTAATCACGGCTTGCTTGTATCGAGTTAATTTGAATAGAGTTTATAAACAGAATTACCTGGCTTAAACATACCCGAATGAATGGTTGCCCGCGCAAGCCACTATGGATCGCGATGCAGATTCGAGATTTGGCCCGGATTCCGCGTTTGTTTGTCGTTATCAGCCACGTTCATTCGGGAAGTAAAGTGTAATTTGTTGGAGGTGGCTCAGAAATTAATGGACAGTTATCTGTGTGGTGGTAAAATAATTTACGTGCCGTGCCGTCAAAATTCGGACACTCTTTCCGATCAGATTGAGACCAGGTCAGGCCGAGTTCAATTCAGGCTGGAGAGCGGAGACTTGGATAAGCGAGGTTAGATGAGATGTCAGATTCAGATCCACAGATCCGAGAAGAAAAAAACGACAGTTCACATTCAACTCCATCATTTGCCACTGAGGTCAAACGTCTTTTTATCCCTTGCTTCTTCTCGTTCTTCGGCTTCTTTTTCTTTTTCTATTCTGGTTCATTCCTTTGTTCGTCCCATGTGGCTAGAGTGGAAACAAAGTGTTGGCGTCATTCCAGTCCCCCCAACAAGGTTACAGTTTATCTTCACTAGAACATGTAAATGACCAGAACAAGTCTCGGCTACCAAAAGACAAGGTGCAAGAAATTAATTCAGTGGCAGTCAAATTGCAAGACAAGTCTCAGTTAAACCGTTACAAAATGGCCTGACATCTCGTCATTTGTCTCTGACTCTTACTCTGACTCCTTGCATATCCCCAACCTCGAGTCTATCCGTTAAGCAGGGAGACTCCAAAGAAGAGATTGATCACATTATCACCAAAGCAGAAAAACCTGGAATGAAAAGTGATATTCCCCAAAAGTTAAATAGCAATTAAACTTCTGGGAACTTTTATTGGAATGCGGTTTGTTGCCGTTTGCCAGAGACTCTGGGGGAATGCGAAATTTACAGCGCCAATAGAGTTAATTACAGGCGGCCCCAGAGCCCCGGGAGTAAAAAAGTGGTGCGCCCGTAAGAAAGTGGGAACGTGTTCCGGTTCTTTGGGATGGGATGCATATTGCCTTGGCAGCTGTCAATTAATTACTGATACATCATAATTACTGTCTTGCATATGATGAGATCAGTGATAAAAAAGCAAAGTGAATGAAGTTGGCAGGTTAAACACAGAAACAGACGAACCTCTAAACGGTAACTAACTAACCCACCACCGCTAACCTCCCCTGTAAACTCCATGCGACATGTCCTTTTTCCATCACGTCAAATAATGCCAAAACGAACTGTTGGTCATCCCTCTTTTTTTTACTTTTCTCATCCCTAGAAATCCTACTCTGACAAGGGAGAATAACCTCCATCATCAACCACTTTATTATTATTATTATTTTTTTTTTTTTATGTTTTGCTCGGTACGCCCCTTTCTTTTTTGTCAGAGTGGAGATTGAACTTACACCGGATCGAGCATCGCGCGGGAGATAAGCGTCAAGCTTCAGACCAAAGACCAAGGCAAAAGAGAATCCAGACCATTGGCGCCCTTGCATATGTACACTCCACGTGGCAGTTGGGTTTCCACCATGGACATGTTTGTACAGTGTAAAGAATGGCCATCTATTCACAGCAGAGAGGATGAAGAACAAACAATACCAAGGGTGGCGTTCATACCGAGGCTTGGATATAGATATGCGAGGCTGTTTAATTGACAGGGTCACATTCGCTGTGGACTACCATTTCCCATTGATGCAACACTACATCGGTAATAGCAAAGATTGACGATTGTCAAGGTTTGTATTGACCACACGCTGGCTTGTCCTTCTACAGTGGAGAGACAGACGGTCCCTAGTCAAAAGTCGTTGAAGGGGTCCGAGACATGAGCGCACCGTAGAAGCAGGGAGTCTATACGAAATACTATGTACATTTACCCGCTGAAGGATCCAAGCAAGGGATTATCACTTTCGAATCGTTTTGTTTATATCGAATTGAATTACTTATTTGTCAAAAAGGACTCTCAATCCCCTGTCCTGGTTTGGCGTCAGGAACGTCTGCATTTTCCCGATATCCTAGCGTAAAGTAAAATGTCCCATCCATCGCCAACAGACACACAATCCCCAAGCTCCAAGCCACTAACTAGTCTTGGGTGCAATCTTGGGTGCAAACTTTACCATTTCTTGTTCACCCTGCAGTAACAAAATGTCTCAGTGAAAGGGTGGCAGGGGCATTGAGGTAGTAGAACAGATACAGATAAACAGGGTAGTCGCCCTTTTTCGCATAAGATCTAGGTCTACCGAGGATATCCCAGAGTTGCATTGAAGAATAAATAGAGCACAAAGCATAAACCTGGCCAATATTACGAGATGAGATGAGATGAGATGGTGACTGCTACCCTCGAGTCTGTTTGCCGTCATCTACCTCGGTAGTTTGTATTTCTACTTAATCTGGACCCATCGATTCGTCATGCTTCACTCGGAAAAGTCTCGTAAAAAACGCCGTCTCTCTAGTTAGTTAATAATGACCGTACTTTATCTACCACCATTTATCTTAGCTGTGCTACCTTATTGCTAGGTGGTCCGTAAGATACGTACAAATCGTCAACTGAGCTTGGACGACACCACCAAAACACACCCCGGAACCCCCCTAGCAAAGCTTATTGGCCCCCTGTAAGATTCGTGGCTTTTTTTTTCTTCAGAGTTGAGCGAGAGACCTCTCTCGCTGTATCACCAATTCTGTGCACGCTCTTTGCCCGAGCGCGCATTTATTTATTGGTTATTGTGAATTGTTACACTGGATGAATTGATTTGTCATATCTATCTCCCTCGCTTTCGTCTATATGCATTATCGTCCTTGCAGTAGCAATGGAACCCAAGAAAGATGACCTCAAGTAAACCCGGCTTAATAGCATAATAGATGCCCAAACTTGACCAAGAAGAGTAATCTGCCCCGTCTCGTTAGTTAATTGACAGCTATCTACTACTCACTGTGATATCTCAAATGCCACAGCGTACCAGGGGTACAACCCCTCCAATGTTTAGACCCATGCTCTTAGACCCATGTCAAAGCGCCGATCTACCACTCAAGCAGGGGTTTCCCTCTGTCTCCCTACGTAAAAAAAAGTGATCGATGTGATGCGAAGGGAGTGGACACACCTTGTCCTGGGTCCAGTACAGTCCGGTAGATCCGTTCAGACGCATCACACTAAACCTGTTGGACAACGCCTCTCCCCTTCAGCTCTAGACTAGACCCTTGCTTAGTCCAGACCGGGTAACAGAGCAATTCAGTCAATGTCGCATCGCATACCAAACTACGTATGGATACTTGGAGAACTAGGGTCCCGCTTACTCTTTCACTTTTACTACAGTGCGGTACCTGAAGAGCTGACTGGTATGCTATTCCGCACTTTGGGAGCTCAAGATATGCTTGGCTTGCGGCCTCGACTCGACTACTCGCACAAGACCATACTCGTTCTGATAAAGCCTGTTGCTCCCGCTTTCCCTTCCCCTCCTCTCCCCTTCTACTAAGAGAGCCCATATCCCCCCTCTTGTCTTCCTTTCGCTCTTTTCTTTTTAATAATGACCACTCAAATCGCTTCTCTGGGTCCTGCTCCTGCTCCTGCTACTGACAAGGAATACTCTTTCTTCGAAGCCCTTGCTCTTGGTCCAAGGGAATCCTTCTCTCTCGTCTCAAACGAAGCCCTCGGTCTTCCCAGCAGTCCAACCAGCCCAACCAGACCTCAAGCTCAAGAGATACAAAAGTCGAGATCGCCACTGCTAGGTTCTCTTCCTGAACTTAATCCATCTGCTCGACCCGTCACGCCTCCTCATACCAAGAAGCGCCTCGCTCAGATTTCCGCTCAGGCGTACGTTCCCGCTAGTCCTGCAAAGAGCACTGCAGTGCCACCTACATCAAAGTCTGCTTCCGCCACAGCGCCTCTCAAAAAGGCACCCTCTGTCACCACAGTTTCCACCATTTCTCCTCCTAATACTAGCGCTGCGAGAGCACCCACCGCAGCTGCAACAACAAGAACAGTTCCCCGATCGCTCAACAGCAAAAAGAGCACCACAGTCATGGCCAACAGCGTAAAGGCTCAGAGCGCCTGCTTGGAGCTATGCCACAAGACCACCGCCCTCGGCGACCGCATCTCGGTTCGCATGCTAGAGTACCTCACAATGGTGACCAAGCAACCCCACGGCCTCGACGTCCTCGCTCACGACTTCCTCGACACATGTGAGATCCTGTTCTCTATCGAGGCCGGCCTCGGCGAGTGCATCCGCAACCAACAAACCTTTCCCGCCGACGTCATCTCAGAGCTGAGCAAGAAGTTCCGCGTCACACAAGCAGACTTTCAGCTTCTTGACCAGATGCTCGGCAGATTCTTGGAGAATGAGCGCAAGGGTACCATGGGTCGCATGCGTCGTGGATGGGGTCGCATCTTTGGTGATAACGATATCGAAAAGATGATCAGCGCCCTCGGTCGCACACGCGAGAGTCTTCGCATGAGCGCTCTTATGTTCCAGTGGAGCTTAGGCAACGAGAAGATTGAGAATGAGCTCGGTATCGGATACACCGGTCTCGCAGCTGCTCTCGACCGCATGGACTCCCGCGCTGGTGTCGCACCTCGATCAAAGGTTTCCGACGCTGGTGGTTCTCAGTACAGACCATCTTCTGCCTCTGCGCATCGTGGTATTGAAGGCCATGTCATGTCCATCAACTCGCAGCCTCCTCTTCCTCCTCTCCCCTGGGCTGAGCGCTCTGCTTCTCTACATACTGACCCCATCGCTTCTATTCACAACGATGCGCGCTCATTTAGCAATCACCACCACAACACTGCCAGTTCAGTGCACTCCAATGAGCGATACCACTCTGGAACAACAGCTACCTTTGATCGCATGAGCACTTTTGATGAGCACCACGAGACACGGTCGCAGCACACCCAAATATCAGATAGTGAAGTCTCTCTTGAAGAGCTTGCTGGTCTCGATCTCAACGGTGGTACCAAGGCTGTCCGCATCAAGGCTGACCCCTTCAGCATGCCCCGCTGGAACCCCCGCAACACTGTCGGTGCTGACGCCACGAACCTCAAGACTGCTCTCATCAGCGCTGTCCGTGGCAAGAACCACAAGCTCATCGAGCAACTCCTGGACCGTGGTGTTTCTCCCAACACTGGTTCTGATCATCTCGCCCTCAAGGAAGCTGTCCTCAACACCGACTCCGAAGCTGTTCGTCTACTTCTTCTCTTTGGTGCTGACCCCAACGGTATCGACCGCGACGGCATCACCCCTCTCTTCGCTGCTGTCGAGCGGTCTTTCATTGCCGGCGCTGTCCCTCTTCTCAAATACGGCGCTGATCCCACTTTCCAAATTGGCCCCGACAATGAGACTGCCCTTGCTGCTGCCTGCATGGCCAACAAGGTCAACTTTGCTCATCTTCTCTTGATCTACGGTGGCGACCCCAACCAGTTAACCGCCACTGGCGAGACACTTCTCAGCGCTGCTATCAACAAGAAGACACCCAAGAGGTTCATTGATCTCATCCTTGACTACGGCGCTGATCCCGATCTCAAGAGTCGTGAGGGTAAGACTGCTCTCTTTGAGGCTATCCAGAACTCTCGTGTAGACATCGTCCAGAGTCTTCTCGACCATGGCGCCAACCCCAACTTACCTGGCCCCAAGCACATGCTCTGGCCCGCGACATACCAGTCTGCATGTCTGCAAGTCCTTCTCAACCACGGTGCCGACCCCAAGAAGGCTCCTGGTATTATGGAACTTGCCGTCAGTGTCAACAACATCGAGTCGGTCAAGATTCTGCTCAACTCAAAGGTCGACCCCAACCAAAAGAAGGATGGTGTCTACACTCCCCTCTGCACATCGATCCGTGACAACCGACCCGACATTTTCCATTTACTTCTTGCCAACAAGGCTGATCCCAACGTCCCTGCTAGCGAGTATCCCGCTTTCAAGTGCATCACGCACAACCGTCTTCAGTACCTTCCTCACCTTGTCGAGGCTGGTGTCAACCTTTCTTCGCCCAAAGGTATTGTCGAGACTGCTATCAGCGTCAACAACATGGAGGCTCTTACATGGCTTCTCGAGAAGGGCATGAACCCCAACGACAAGAACCCCAAGGGTCACTCACCCTTGACGACTGCCATTCGGGAGAACAGAGTCGAAATGGTCGACTTCCTCCTCAACCACGGCGCCGACCCCAACGTTCGAGGTCAAGATTGGCCCGTCTGCATGGCCGTCCGCAACCCTCCCATCCTCAAGCGCATCCTTTCTGTGCTTGCCGAGCCCCGCGCCTTTAAGGGAGTCATGGAGATGGCCGTCGTAGCCAACCAGCTCGAATCCGTCAAGCTCCTCCTCAACGCCGGAGTATCAGTAGAGGACAAGAATGGCGGTGTTTTCTCTCCTCTCACATCCGCCATCCGCGAAGACCGCAAGGATATCGTGTGGTTCCTCATCAACGAAGGTGGCGCCGACATCAATGCCCCTGGCGAGCATTTGCCAGTGGTTAAGGCCCTCCGCCGATACCGCGGCGACGGCGAGATCCTCGAGTTTCTCCTCGAGCACGGTGCG
The DNA here is from genome assembly GCF_020744135.1 of Fusarium venenatum. Taxonomy (NCBI): domain Eukaryota; kingdom Fungi; phylum Ascomycota; class Sordariomycetes; order Hypocreales; family Nectriaceae; genus Fusarium; species Fusarium venenatum. The sequence continues at coordinate 11,301,098 of NW_027072129.1, forward strand.
GACCCCAACAAGGTCTACCGCGGCTGGAACGGTGTCATGCAAGCCGTCGAGAACGGCGACGAGCAAATCCTCCGTCTTCTCGGAGAAAAGGCCGGTTTTGACTTGGATGTCAAGGATGAGCTTGACCGATCCGTCACCGAGATTGCTGCTTCCAGAGGATGGGACGAGGCTGTTGCCATTCTTGAAGAGTACGCCATCACAAAATCTCCTTAATTTTTTTTTCTTTCTTTCGATGATGTGTAAGATGATGAATGCTTCTGGGTTTTGGGGAAATTATCTTGGAGTCTTGTTTGCTCTTGGTCATTGGGAATTGGGTTCATCCTGGGTCTTTTTTTAACACACTATATCCTCTTTGTTCTGTCTTTGTCCATATCCATCCATCTACACGCTGGTACAGTAATACTGGACCGATTGTACTTGCTCAGTCTTTAGACATGCATATTTTCTTTGTCAAATTTATTTATGATAATATTCATCATCTCAAAATGAAGCTCAACTTTACAATAATCGTCTGTGTATCCTGATTGAAGGTGAATGAAAGTACGTGAGTGTAAATATTCGAGGTGGCCGTCGCAGTTGGTTGTTTTAGTGGATGGCTATAGTGGTCAGCCACTGCAACATCACCTGTCGGCGTGGCAGTTAAACCAACACGACCGAGAGTAAACCATCTCAATTACATCTCAACATTTTGACTGACTTGATCTCAATTTATTACTTTCTGTCTACATCTACAGCCTATTTCCCATATTTATATGAACACTCTTAATTTGCGTATACGCCTCCAACCCTGCCTCACCAAGCTCCCTCCCAATGCCACTCTGCTTCACACCTCCAAACGGCACTCTAGGATCACAATCCTGACTACTATTAATCCAGACCATTCCCGCCTCAATCGCCGCAGCGACTCGATGCGCCTTTTCCAAATTAGTCGTAAACGCAGCAGCACCCAGACCGTACGCCGTATCATTCGCCAACTCAATAGCTTCCTCCTCTGTCTTGAAGGTAGAAATAACCACCACTGGACCGAAAATCTCCTCGCGGAAGACCCGCATGGAGGGCTTCACGTCGGTAAAGACTGTAGGGGAAATGTAGAAACCCTTGTCTGAGCCGTTGATCTTGAGGGGACCACCTCCGGCTGCTACTGTTGCGCCTTCTTTCTTGCCAATGTCGATGTACTCAAGAATTCTCTCGTATTGCACCTTTGACACCTGGGGTCCTTGGTATGTTTCCTTATCCCACTGGTCACCCACTTTACTCACAGTGTTGAGCGTGTTGACGAACTGCTTGATGAATTCTTCATAAATAGTCTCTTGCACAAGAATACGCGATGTCGCAGTGCAAATCTGGCCTTGGTTCGACATGATGCCGAAATGAGACCATTTGACTGCCTGGTCCATCTCAGCATCGTCAAACACCAACAAAGGCGACTTTCCTCCCGTTTCAAGGGTAATGTTCTTTAGTGTCTTTGCCGCGACACCCATGATGTTGGCAGCTGTGGCTGTAGACCCCGTAAACGCGATCTTATCCACCAAGGGATGCTGTACCAGGGCTGCACCTGTGTCTTTGCCTAGACCATTGACGATGTTGACTACACCAGGTGGAAAACCAGCTTCCTTGATGAGTTCACCCAAGACCAAAAGACTCAAAGGCGTCTGCTCAGCTGCTTTGATGACAACTGCGTTTCCACAAGCCAATGCAGGACCGAGTTTCCACGTAGCCATAGAAAGAGGATAATTCCAAGGAATGATCTGCGCGATGACACCAACAGGCTGACGAATTGTGTATGCAAACTTTTGAGGAGTCGTGTTGATGGTTTGACCAAACGTTTTATCAGCCCAGCCTGAGTAATAACGAATAACACCGACAGCTTCAACGAGATCATTCTCTAGAGTCTCGATGTACGTCTTTCCGTTATCCCATGCGTCAATGGTAGCGAAGAGTTCCCGCTTTGACTCGATGAGGTCTGCTAGACGGGCCATGAGTTGACCTCTGTCTGAAGCGGGGAGGTCCTTCCATGAAGGGTGACGCATGGCTGCTTTGGCGGCCTTGACGGCTTTGTCGATGTCTTGTGCATCAGCGGCTTGGACTGTAGCGATTTCATTTTCGGTGCTGATGAATGTGAGTGAGAGTAAATAGATGAGGGGGAAAAGACTTACGCGGGGTCGATTGATGTAAGGGTTTGACCACTTGATGAAGAGACGAATTCATTGTTGATGAATAGGCCTGTTGGTTGAGACCATTTTACCCCGTTGGGAGCGGTTAACTCGATTGAAGGTGCCATGATGAGATGAGTAGACTCTGTGAGATGAATGAATGAATACTTTGAGTTGAGGTCGAGGAGTCTCTTGTACTCATAGACAGAGTAGCTGATATGCTGAATAGTCACTCCGAATAGAGAAACTGACTCGATGAGAATGGAGAGCAGTTCCGTAACGATAGCATCGCGGTGGCCTTCTCTTTTTAAAAACACGCATCCACTGCCACCATCACCTGACAGGACAGGAAGGAAGGTGAAGCCTAACTCCACTGTATTTATAGTGACCCCGCACTAAACATTCCCCGCAGTGGGTGAAACAGCCAGCGCACTTTATCTCCTCTTTGTTATCACCAACACGACATGCAACACGCAATCAAAGATAACAAAATAGGTAAGCAATCTTTACTTTACTCTAAGGAATCTCTCAAAGCTTGGCCTTTTTCGCCTCAGCCTCTTCAGCCACAGCTCTAGGAATCTCCTCATCTAGACCTGTCTCAGTTGGCTTCCAACCCAAAACTTCTGTGGCGCGACGAGGCTTGCTTCGAGCATTGCTACCGAAAAAGACTGAACCGGCAGGTAACGCTGTGTCTACTTCGGGTTTCCATAGCTCTTCTACTTCTAGCGTATCTATATGTCCCTGATCCTTTGCTGCTTGCGCTACCTTGTCCGAGATGTCGGCCCAAGTCTGTGAAATGTTAGCAACAGTCAGTTACCCTGGAGAATGTTGGGTGCTTACAATCTCATTCGAACCAGGGAAATAAATTCCATCTTCTCCCCACATCTTCTTATCGTCATTTCCCTTGGCGGCATTCTCTGTAAGGATAACGAATAATCTCGCAAGATCCGCGACGTGGACATTTGTCCAAGCTGCGAGACCTTTACCCGCTCTCACAGCGTGTCCTCGCTCCAGAGCAACCTTGGCCAAAGAGGGGATCTGCACGCTGCGCTGCTTAACAGGACCCTGTCCTTTACCGTAGATAATAGGAGGATAAACATTGGCAGTCTTGATGGAGGGTGTTTCCTGTGCGATTTTGAGGATGTAATTGTCTACCACGCGAGACTCGTGGCTGCGGATGAGATCTTTGATTGACGAGACACCGTCCAGGTCATCCCAGACCGCGTCAGAAGGCTCACCAGGCTTGAAAGAGGGGGACGAGAGATCCTTTACAGGAAGCAGACTTGCGCCCGAAATTTGGATCAAATAAGCTATACATCATTAACATCATGTCTGACAATTGATTCAGTGCTCAACTCACCGCTTGATTTGTTCTTCAATCCTCGGTGAATAGCCTGCAGAGAGCCAATGTGCTTGTTTGACGCGACATCTAACCAAGTCAGTACAACCATCAATATCTTTTATGATACTACCTACTCAGCACAATATCGGCCTGTCCAGCCTCTTGTTCCACGAGTTTGCTGTCGTCCAAATCACCTACCACAGTGCGCACCGTAGAATACGCCTGTGAAATTGTCTCAGCGGCATGGCTGTCGCGCACAAGCGTGACGATGTTGTACTCGGGGTGAGTCTTGGAAAGCTCACGAAGGAGCTGTCCACCGACGTAACCCGAAGCACCAGTTCTGTATTTTGTTAGTAAGCGCGACAGACAAACAATTCAGTAGTGGTCTCACAGAAAGATGGAAGTCATTTTGTTGTGTGTGATGGATTATTTAGGCGCTATGTTGCACTGAAGATTCACTAGAGAGGGGTATCTATTTATGCCCCTCCAAAACAATCACCAAGATTATTATTATTAAGCTACAAATTACGACATGGCGGGGAAGAATGATCTTGATTGATTGCAAAGCCAGTGGTTTAATAATGCATGCTTATGAGTAATGTTTGTCGCGGAAGCTTACCCTTTTCAGAGACAACACCTTAAACAATCAACACCCCACTATTTACAGCTTCGGGTCGTCGAGACTTACCTATTTTTGACACAAACACCAGAATGAAGGTCATTAACCATCACGCGGGGTTGATCGGATTTGGTAGAGATAAACAGATGAGAGAAGCATATAATACAGACAGATGAACAGCAAGTTCACAAATTAATATCACATATTCTCATCATACTCATTCAAAATGGCCCCTCAAGAACTCACAGGCATTCTCGTCGCTCTCATCACCCCCTTCAAGGACGATGGCTCCGTCGACTATGAAGCTCTCGATGCTCATATCCAACGTCAGATCAAGGCTGGTGTCCACGGTTTCGTCCCTGGTGGAAGCACAGGAGAATTTACTGCCTTGACCGTCCAAGAGCGCAAGGACGTTCTCGCCCAAGTCGTCAAGTCAGCCGCTGGCCGTGTCCCCGTCATCGCTGGTATTGGCGACCTCACCACTTCCGGTGTCGTTGACCTCGCAAAACACGCTGCTGAGGTCGGCGCCGCTGCTACCATGATTGTTCCTCCCTTCTACGATGCCCCCAACCTGAAGCAACTACGGGGTATGTTTGAGGAGATTTACAAGGAGAGCGGTCTTCCTATTATGTACTACAACATCCCCAGCGCCAGCGGTGTGAGTCTATCTCCCGCTGAGATTGCCGGTCTTTCAGAGGTCGGCGTCAAGTATCTCAAGGATACATCTGGCAACGCCCCTGCCCTCACAGATCTTCTCTTCCACCACCACAACTCCATCACTGCTCTCAACGGATGGGATACTCTTACTTTCTACGGTCTCTGCGCTGGCGCAAAGGGATCTGTCTGGGGAACCACAAATGTTCTTCCCGAATTGTCAGTCCAGCTATGGAACGCTATCGCCGTTGACGGTGATCTTAAGAAAGGCCGTGAGCTTTGGAGCAAGATCTTTCCCGTGTGCAAGTTCCTTGAGGCGCATCATTATGGAGCTGGTATCAAGACGGGTATGGAGTTGCAGGGCTACAAAACTGGCGGTTTGAGGAAGCCTTTTGAGCTTCTCGAGGGTGAGGAGAGGGCGGAGTTGGCGCAGCTTCTTAAGGATGCTGGTGTTACTTTGGCTTAGATTAATGCATTGGGAGTGTATGTGGTAAAGATTCAAAATAGTAAAATAGACAAACTCGAACATCACGATCATCTTTCACCGTAGCCATTGATATCTCGGCTATAATCCTGTCCAGCTTATTGTTACCTGCATTGAGTGGGATACCTTGTTTGGAGTTTTTTAATAGACAAGGAGTGAAAACACTACTGTGCCCTCGTAGTTTTTATAGATGTGGATAGCTTTAGCACCAATAGCACAACTGCTTGGTCTGATAGAGAAAAACGCCCGCTATTACCGTACCGTATTAACTCATGATATTCGGTAGCGCCTATGGATTAACAGGGGATTTTGTTATTAGGCCAGAGACGTTTTAGACTAAAAATGCCACTTCTCTTGAACTGATCAATAAATGAAGACCGCCGGATATGGCTAACGGTGTCCACAGGCGCTACCGAATGTCATGAGTTGATACGGTACTGTTACATATCTGTGATGACACTATAGAGACTAATGGTCACTATTTCTATCGTCTGTTCCCTTTTCTTCGCTCTGGTAAGATGCTTAGTATACAGTTATAAATATAAATTGCTGTCTAGAGCTTGTACTTTGATGCAAGGCTTGATACCCATGTTGAGTCCTGCGGCTTTCATCAACTTGATTCCTGTGATCCCTACTGTTACACATCTGTCATATTGCTGTTTAGGTCGCTGTTTAGTTTGACAAGATTGAGAATGAGCTGCGAATCATAATTGTGCTCTAACCACAACCCGTTGCAGTAAAGTACTTGTCGAACTGAACGCCATAAAGATCATGCATCTGATCAGTCCAGCTATCACCATGTTGACAACTAGGTAGTTACTTTGTTAGTCATAGCGTAAGTGTTCTTGTTGAGGAGATTAGTCGTTGGGACAACCCAGTTTTAATGTATTAAGTTTGTTTTACGTATGGACTATCGCGTAGGACTCTGAATTTACTGAGAAGGGTTAGGCTTCTCCGTATAATCGAATAGTCTAGACTTCCTGTGCTGTCGCGGTAGGCTTCCTCCGACATAATTCAGTGTCTGTGCATATTTGTCAACGAAATAGAGTGGATCGATGCCTAGACAACATCCTGGGGAAACGTGGAGGGCCAAGAAGTTCGGAGCTGAACCCCGACATCGATCCCTTGGCACTTGGCATCTCCATCTACTTGCCTGTTCCGTGAACTGAATAAACGGAAGTAGTTTTAGTTAACGGTCAGTAGCAAAAGGGGTTCTATTCGAGACGGGACTTGCGAAGAGTAAGCGGTCTGTATTGGAAGGGTACGGAAGTCGATGACCTGGGTTGATGCGGGTTCTCATGCCCTTCGCGATCGTATCACAAGATTCGCCATTGACAGTTACTGCTACTATAAGACTGCATGGAAGTTACTTAAACAAGTGAACACCCTTACTGTGAATATCCTTATGGATGGCCACTCGAGATGTTGCACCAAGTGTTTTACTGGGACGAGCTTATCAAGGCTCGTTGTCACTCTGTCCTTTCAACTCCACATTATACCGACGCCCCCGAAAGTCAATACGTCTTGTATGGGCCAATGTGGATGTTGTTACGAGACAACCTCTGGTAGTCTTACACAGCCACTTGAGATGAGTCTAGACTTACGAAACACTGATGACACTGTAGATCATCAAACATGTGCGCTGAAGATCCAAGGTATGCTTGCCACCATCACACAATCCGCGAAAGACAAGTACCGTGAAGGCAAGTATCGCGATAACCAGACAATCTCCTGAGAGAACAGACCAGTCTTATAGTCAGGCCAGATATCAATACAATACGAATGATCTAACCGAAAGCTACGAGGCAGTTATTTGCATGATATCGTGCTCGAGCCATCGGAACATGGCCCGTGTATACACCCATACTCCTATCCGGACATTACAACACGAAGCATGAATTCCTCAATCAGATTGTCGAATGTTGTATCGTTACGGAACATCACCCGTTGGTCTTACTATCGGCGCCTCCGTTTAGGTTACTACCGTCATCGGAACCGGTTCCACTACTTGAACAGGCTGACAACGGCTGAACAATAAACTGGGGAATTTAGCATTTGGACTCGTTTCATCTACCGTCCCGATGCTTGCCGTTATCAACGTTGTCCCCAGAATATTAGACAAAAGTAAAAATGCCTCGTTAATCTAATCTGGCGCCGTCAGTACCCCCTTCGTGTGTGCACAGATGCTCACGACTGATAACGACTCGCGGAGGGTTTCCCGATGGGTTACCATCGGGTCATGCAATCAAGGAAACCCCCTAATCCGTACAGGGGTTAAGTAAGTAACCCCGAATTCGTGAGTGTAACTGTACTGGGGATGGCTGACCAACCATAACGCGTATGCGCGAAATAAGCCGTTCCAGAAGGATACTGCTTACGGGTAAATTGGAGTCGACAGCCTCATCTGTGTCTGCCGAGGAAGAGTTTTTGCTTGTCTATCGGGAATGCCGAGAGCTGAGAAACATCTCCGAAAATCTCCAATTTCGTGGTGAACTTGAAGAGTGAGGACTGTCTCTTTTATCAACACTTGACAATGGAAACACACGGGAAGATGAATGTAATTAAAGGCCTCTTGATCCCACAAAAAAGAGGATATCGTGTCATTGTCAGTGCCTGTTTATTCGTGCGGAATGTTGGGGTTTCTCCATAACTTGGAGATGCCGACCGGATCATGTCCCGATTTTTGTGCTTGTTACTGGGGAAAAATGATGGGGTAGAGATTACTGTAGGTAATGAAAACTCAGCCTCTGACGACTAAGAACTGTACGTACTCACTGTGGAGAAGTGACTTGAAGACTTGACCCGCTAAAAAAGTTAAACCCATCAACAGTGGAACATAACAAACGTCATCGCTCAGGCCTCTTTTTGGACTGACCTTGTTTTCTTTTACGTGATAGCTTCTTTCTGTCTCAACAAGCACCTCATCTTCTGTGGAATAGACCCTCTTTCTCCACGATTTCATCGTTCTTCCCCATGGGGGAGTTCAGATGCCAAGCTCATATAACCTCTGTGCAAAGAATTGCTGAATGATGATCAATACGGTCTGCTCATGGCTTTCTCCACATAAAGATATGCCAATCATAGATAAGTCCCGGGTTCTACTATCTCGGACATAGCGAACTGGGGGGGGGGGGGGCGATAGAAAGAACCTGTCTTGCAGGTTTTCGTGGTGCAAAGTATGTATCATTTGGGGAGGAAATCGACTAACCCCGTATGGGTAAAACAACACGGGGATCGACTCCATAGCGTGGTTTCCTGGTGTCTGGACTAGGGGGGGCAAAACTTTAGCACTCCAATTCCCTCTGGTCTGGTTAGGTTTACTCTCATGACATACTGGTACCATGGCATGACAGACAGGGCCAGAGCTCCCGTCTCTCCAGAATGTCCGAAATGGATCTTTTGTATAAGTTAAGCCCACTATCCCCAGATTTTGATCATCTCCTCTCCACATTCCACTTCACTCTCTCTTCGTCTATCTCTACCTCCCCTCTCTTTCCTCTCTCTCCCCCTTCCTGTCTCTCACACACAAATACTATTCAACTCTTCAATCATTGAGTTGTCTAGTCAAGATTTGTTAGTTCGTCTATTGGTCAATTGACTTTGCCCTTTCATACCGACGACAACATGTCGCACCACGAGAACAACAACCTTTCCGAGAAGGATATCAAGCGCGACTTGGAGAATGACCCTAATTCTCTGAACAACACTCCTTCCATCGCTGGAGCCCAAGTTCACGATGATGTTTTTGGTGATATCACAGATGAAGGTCCCAACTACCGAGCTGTAAGTGACATGTTACGCGCATCAATTGACTCGTTACTAATATCTTTAGGTCGGATGGATTGGTACCGTTGCCCTTATGATGAAGACCCAAATCGGTCTTGGTGTTCTGTCCATCCCAGCTGTCTTTGACGTCCTCGGAATCGCTCCAGGTATCATCTGCCTCATCGTTATCGCCGCCATCACAACATGGTCCGACTACATGGTCGGCGTCTTCAAGCGCAACCATCCCCAAGTATACGGTATCGACGACGCGGGTTACCTCATCTTTGGTCGCATTGGACGTGAGATCTTTGGCGTTGCCTTCTGCCTCTGTATGTTTCCTATCACCAGACCCTTATAAAGTATTTACTAATTGTCCATAGACTGGATCTTTGTCGCAGGTTCTGGTATGCTCGGTCTTTCTATCGGTCTCAACGCGGTCTCTCTCCACGGTACCTGCACAGCTGTCTTCGTCGCTGTAGCAGCCATTTGTGGCTTCTGCCTCGCCAGTGTCCGTACCCTTGGCCGAATCAGCATGCTCGCTTGGGTCGGTCTGGTCTGCATCATGACCGCTATCTTCACCGTCACCATCGCAGTCGGTGTCCAGGACAAACCTGCCGATGCGCCCCAAGACACCGAGTGGAAGTCGGACTGGAAGGTCGTCGGCAACCCATCCTTCACCCAGGCTATCTCATCCATCTCGTCCCTCATCTTCGCCTATGCTGGTACACCCGGTTTCTTCTCCATCGCTGCTGAGATGAAGAACCCTGCTCACTACACTCGATCTTTGATCGTGTGCCAGACTGGTGTGACTATCACTTACCTTGTCATCGGTATTGTTGTGTACCTGTACTGTGGATCTTACGTCGCCTCTCCCGCTCTCGGTTCAGCTGGTCACTTGATCAAGCGCATCGCCTACGGTATCTCTCTGCCTGGTCTTTTGGCTACAACCGTCCTCGTCATTCACTTTGCCGCCAAGTACGTCTTTGTTCGTCTTCTCCGAGGAACTAAGCATCTCGCTTCCAACAGCGCTGTCCACTGGGGAACATGGATCGCCTGCACTCTGACCACCACCGTCATCGCCTACCTGATCGCCTCCGGCATTCCCGTCTTTGGTGGCCTTGTGTCTCTTGTCGGTGCCCTTTTGGGTACGCTGATGTCGTTCCAGCTCTACGGTTGCATGTGGCTGTACGACAACTGGGCCAAGGGCAAGCGTGACCCCAATGTCAAGTGGTACCTCATGGTTGCTTTCAGCATCTTTGTCATTGTTTCTGGTACCTTCCTGATGGTCAGTGGTACTTATGGATCCATCGTTGGTATCATGGACTCGTACAAGGCTGACGGCGGATCGTCTGCTTTCTCTTGTGCTGACAACTCCAATTCCACTTAAGCGACAGCGTCTGTTTTGTGTTTTTAGCATTTCATTATCCAAAAGGGTAGAGAGAAACTTATCTAGAGCGGTCATATATTCATATTTTATGAGGTAGAAGAATAGACATACTATCCTGTTACAAAGAATCTTCTATTGCTATGACTGTAAACATCTTGAAAATTATAGCTTTGGCTTGTCCTTGTTCTCCGAACTATCGAGATTGCCTGACAATATGGCATGTCGGATTCAAAGCATCAGATGTCACGTAAAGAAACCTATGTTTCTCAGTCAATTGACAACTGTGAAGACATCACCTCGAAATGAATACGATAACCTTACACCTCACATGTACTCCTTCAAGACGTCAACGACGAGGCTAAGTCGCCTCTCCAAAAAAGACGTTGCGCCACTTCACCGAAAACAAATCTCCACTTCGCTCTCGACCTGCAATAGCTTCGATGCCATTATCAAAGCGCTATCATCATATCGAGATTGTAAATGTGGATATTTCAGATACCCACACAAAAGCAAGATTCTAGAGTTGCATCCGTTAAGTCATAGGTAGATCCCTCACATGTCCATCCTGACGTCTTGGTCTGGACCGATCAGCGGGAGCTAAAAGCTTGTTGTGCAGGTGGAGGCGGCTAGGTGAAGCCGGTACTTTGACCGTCTTGACGGGTACAGCTGGAGCTTGAGCTTTGACTTGGGCTTGCAGAATTTCTCACGGGACGGTCTAGGCTGGTCTGATTCTCAGTAGTAAGCTGTCGTCTGTTGATGTTTTTGAAACTACCATTCGTGAAACACAGCTGGACTGTGATATATGGCCGCTATGTGAAGAGCTCTCAGTTGGGGAAATACGAATCCGACCTGGGTATGGCGTCCAGCATAATGGTCAAGTAATTGGGCCTTGAAACACAAACTCTCCAACATTAACCCCTGCTTCCAGGGTTCGGTAAATGCTTTTAACAACCAAGTTGGGAAAGCTGTCCAGGGTGGGCCGACCCAGGCATGAGGCTACTGTGACTTCCCGCCAGGCTAGCAGCAGCGTGGGCGGCAACCGTCGGCAAAGAATGTACAGCCCTGCAAGCTGTTTGGACCGATCTCGGAACAGGTCCAATACGGTATTTATCGGCAGAGTTGAGTTGAACCTTGATTTGGGACTGGGTCCCCATAGAAAGTAGAGACATAGACTCGCTTTATGACTATGTATGAGTAGATATAATTATGTATCGATATCTTTTATCTGACCTATTCTGATTTCGAACGGAATTACAGACGGCAGAAGAATGCCAGGTAACACGCCGGCTATCCCGTCAGAGGCAGCAACAGCACGTACCAGTTCCTGGCGTAATGATTGAATATCAGCTCGTGATCGAATCAAAAGATTGGTTGAAGTCTGACTCAACGCCAGGAAATGCTGATACCACTCTTTGGAAGCATATTCATAGCACTGATTGTTATAGCTCACATCGGTCGAATCTTTCCCGAGTTCAACATTTACAGTTTCCTGGTCGCCTTGTAGCTTCCTCATCTCAAGATATCTCCAGCAGATTCGAAACATCAGACGATTGGCTTCATCCAAATTAGTCTCGGAATATGCCATGAAGACACCAAGATACATAAGAATTGTCCTGAAAAAGGCAATGACGATGCTGAGAGGGAAGAGCTGGAGCGAAACCTTGTCCAGGTGCATTCGCAGAATCTTTCTGAAGTCGTAGATCCAAGGAGCGGACAATAGGTCTAGCTGACGGAAATCTGATATCGACCAGTCTCTAATCAGACAGCTCTTCATCAAGTATTCCTTGGCTGTTTGGTGTGTCAGATTGACAGCGTCTGTCTTATCATCAAGAAAAAGTATAGGCTTGCACAAAGTCCAAATGTACTTTCGACAATCCAAGTACATTGTATCCGGGATCCTATCGCATTGTTTCATCTTCCACCCCAGGCAATAAGACATTGCCAGTTCCCTCTCTGTCAGTGGCCTGCGAGCAGCAATGACGCAATAGAGGATAAACCTCACGCGCCTGTTACCGTGCGCCGAGGTGATCTTGTTTAGTATTCTATCGTATACCTCGCTTAGCTTAGCGGGCATCACCTTGTGGAGGCTCTCCTCAGTTACGTAGTTGGACCCTACGCGGCTGAGAAACTGATCAGGCGTTTCTGTTTTTAGGTACTCAATGAGGAGTGATACCCATAAAAAGGTGCGGCCTGTCGCATAGTAAAGCCTCCTCTTAATCTGTTCACGAAGCTCCAAGGGATAATTGGCAAGTTCCTCTATACGGGCATCAATGACCTTCACGATATCATCTTTGATATCGTCTAAATGTATATGAAGGCCAAGGTAGGACTGGGGCTTTGTGACTTCGGATCTGCAGTTCACGAGGATTTTGGCTTTTAGCGGACTTGCCTCATCACTCAAATGGTTGAGGAGATCGGAGACTTGAGAAGGTAGGCATTCATCCAAAGCATCGAGCAAGATGTAGGCCGTTTGGGTCAAACCCTCTGTCATCTTCCTCAGGCATCCCCATAGGCTGGATAGCTGTTTGAGGTCAGTTCTTGACACATGCCGGACGTGATCAAACAACTGCGGCTGCTGCTTTAATAGCTGTGCAATTAAGGAAAGGATAGCAGTCGTAGCGGATGATTGGTTGTCCGCCCTATCGTCAAAGAAAAAGAACAGAACGATGAGCGGACAGTCCTTATCCGAACTTTGTTGCAGATCGTCGATAATTGTGGTTAATATGGTTGTTTTACCAGCTCCTGGGTCTGCGGATATCCAAAGACGATTTTGTTCATTTCCGTATAGCCAGTTGTGATACTCGTCTCGCTGTTTGATCCATTGGCAGGTCCCTGGAACTCGCCGCTTGGAGGCTTTGATGGATTCCAGAATACCGTCAACATCAACAAGTCCTGAATTGCGGATCCATTCATCGCACGCCTGTCGATCATACGCTGAAGCCAATCTTTGGTTAGTTGTATTCTAAGTGGCTCCTACATACTAACATACCGTGGGACGCATGCTCAGCTCCAAGACTAAAGTTCAAGGTACTACCGCTCTGATGAGTACAAGTATCACTACACCACACTGAAGTGAATTAAGCTGTACTTACCCGGCGGTGACACTTTGTGCCACCAATCCCGTTCTTCCTCCTTCAATATTGATAGAGGTCATCGAGGAAAGAAACGTTATTGTATAGTCAGCTGAAGGTTCTGGGAGATGACTGGAGATTGACTACCGAGAATCAGTCTGTCAAAGAAGAATAGAATGAAATGTGACTGTAGGTTCAGAGGTGCGCAAGGTTTCAAGCTTCTGGTTACTGATGAGCTGCAAAGTATGCGAGCCACGTCATCTGACCCCAGACCGACAAGACGCCAGCTGAACCCAAGGCAGCAGGAGGTGTGATAATTGCCCGATGTCGTGTATGTAATGTGGGGTCATTCATCAGGTTATGTTGGCTGTGTGTCAGCCATCTGCAGAACCCGTCACATTTTGTGATTGATCATCTTGGCTCGCTCCACAGTCATATCCCGCGGCGGGAGCCTGGTACCGATGTCTGATCACAGATCAAAGTTTAATTTACTAAAGGTTAAAGTTTTTCCATGAAGAAACGATATAGTAATACTTAAACAAAGACGGGAAAGCTTCAAGAGAACATCAGATAATATGCATAATAGAAGTATGCCACTGACTATAAAAGAGAATATGCAATGTCCGAAGTATTCAGTAGAAACTACTGCAGGTGACTTTGCATTTCTTAAATGTTAAGACACAAGCGGAAGACAATCGACAGGTCTATCTCAATTTCGTAGAATAATACGCATTTTCGACCAAGAAAAAGGAACTGTTGGACATGTGCATGTATAGCATACCCGATGCATCCCGTCTTAGTATATCTAGTAGGCCGGCATAATTGCATATGAGTTATGCTTGTGCTTGTAATCGTGGTCACCTTAGCCATGCCCAAGGTTGAATGTGGCATTATGCAAGACTGGATCCTGTGCCACCATAGATACCATTGCACTATCCTTAACGGTGACATTCTGGATTCGCACAGCCTGAGATATGAGTGAGCAATCGACTACACCGTCAAATGGAATTTTGGAACAAACCTGTGATTTCAGTGCCGATTTGTCTGATAAGTGCCACTGCCCAATGATAGCCTTTACACAAGCTGCAGAAGCCAAAGAGGCATGCTCTTGCCAATCCTTGTTCTTGTGGCTATCCGCATAATCAGAAATGCTTTTGACGAAAAGACACGCCTGATGCATAGATGTACCCGCTCCCTCCATATCCAAGGCGATGACTTTACTTCCCTTGGCGAGATTGTCCCTGTGAGTTCCGCTCTTCATGACCGTATCGCCACACCCAACTGGTCCGAAATGGATAATGGGTTTGAGTTCAGTTCGTTTCTCACGACGATCCAAGTCGTCGCAATGAAGTGACTCGCAGGTTGAGCGCCTTGCTGTATCGCAAATCTTCTCGTCCTGTATGCAGCAGTCGGCGTCGCGGTGGATATGCCAGTACGTGGCATCATAGAGGTCATCCGCCAAGCGAAATCCGGTTGCAATGTTCTCCGTAATAGTCGTTTGCATTCTCTGTTGGAGAACTTCTTTCGAAGACTCCAGTTTCTTGATAAATGCTTGTATTTCGACACTTGGTTTACCAAGCAAAGCTTGGCTGTGCTCCGACTGCTCAAATTTGTCCGGGTACTGTCGACCCATATCAAATTGAACTACACTGGTGCCAATCACAACATCTCCAAGTCTTCTCTTCACCTCATCACCATTTTTCGGTACTCCTCCACAGATTCCTGCAAGAAGTGCCAACTTGATGGCAGTGTAGGTGTGCTTGAGGTGCGTGGAAGCGAAAGTTGCAGAGATTTTCCCAACGCTGGGCATATGAACAAGAACAACAGGGTGCCCATCCATTTCTCCTAGTGTGTATGCATTCTCATCGGGCTGTGTCTTCGTAGCTCCAGAGTAATCTGGATTGCCCACGGTATCATTCGAGGTGTTCTCCATCAGCTTTTGAATTGCGCGGGCTTCAGTTGGCAGAGCGCAAATGATGGCGATTTCAACATCACTACGTTTAACTCCTGACTTGCGTGACATGACTGGTAGTTGGATTTAGGTTTCAACATATATGAATAGAATAAATGACACAAGCATGGGACATTATAAATTTGGTAAAAGATAGTGCTGAGCAGGACGTGTTATTAAATACATATTCCTTTCGAAACATGTAGCCATGAATGATTGATCACATGTCCTGCATGTCAGACCAAGACACACACAGACTGTTAGTTATGGACTGCCTGAGGTCGTGGGAATGAAGATTGAGTCTGCCTAAATCAGCCTGAAATATGTACTCCTGAGCCGCCCTAAGCTGTCCCAGGTAAGGGTGGCGACGTATCATGTGCGCCAACTGCCTCAATTGGTGGGAGATAACATCCTTGACAATCTTCGTGTCCCCTTGGGGAGATCTCAAATCGCGGATTTCGAGATATAAAACTGTCCATGGTATTGTGGTATGGTATGGCATTCGGTTAAGATCTGATGACATATTACTCAAGTTTGATGGAAGACTTTGGAAGGTGATGCCTTCTCAGGTCTTGGTGGTATGGCATGGGTCGTGTCTGCTGTGCCTCGATCAGGCTACCTATCAAAACCAGTATCACATCAATATTGTCTCAGCCATGAGGGGAAACCCTACACACTCGGTCTCAGCATGCATGCGTAGAAAACATCTTTACCAATCTAAGGGATCGCCAAGATAACTCCGCCAATAGACTTGGATAACGAGTTGATGAGACTGCTTAAAGCGCAAATTTAGCAATTACAAGTTCATCACAACGACAGGCCGCTTGGCTTAAATGTGAATGAACACCATCTAACACTAACAAATGAATGCAGGCTACGCATCAATATGCGACACAAATAATTACCACCCGGGGTATAGGTGAGTTGTCTAGATATTGGGCAGTGTATTAATTCTCACCAAACTCAACCCTTGTTTCTTCTCACCTCCATAGATTCGCTTTCGAGTCTCAACCACTTGTCCAGAAATGTCACTGCTAAGAATACGAGTAGGCCAGACGATACAAACTTCTGTTATTTTTGTGTTACCAAAGATAGAGCATCTTAGACTCCGAGGTTTATGACAGTCTAGAGAGTGTGCTGGTTGAATTAGGCGCAAGATGGGCTCTTCGCGGACTGCAATGATGGGTCACATGGTAAGATCTTCTCAAGTTACTCATTAAAGCCAAGCTGTCCTGTTAATAAATCTCGGTATTTGCGGTCTGGAACTGAGTAGGGAGGAATGGAAAGACATGGCTGAAACCCGCATGAGCTAAAGACTCTGCTAACAACAGCAACCTGCGCTAAGATGATGCGTAGCCAATTGACAAGGCGGTCGGGTCACTAAAGCTGCATAAGTGCAAATTACGGTACAAATGATTCTTGAAAATGGCGGACTACTGGAGTTGGGGCGTGAGCTATTGCCAATTAACATCCAAGGATGTCAGCCACAAAGTAGAAACATCCCACGACCAACAAGCAGTGCAATATCACCTAGTCATTACCCTCAGTCTGATTCTTGTTTTCTTCTCTCTTTTCCTTTTCTACACCTTGAGCCTTTACATCTTGAGCACCAAGATGTCGACTAAACCTCACCCAAAAGAACCAAGGCCGGAGCTAGAACGCCGACAATCTCTAGATATACCTGGAGCCGACGAAGCGTCCAGTATCATAGGCGATGTTTCTAGTCGCATAGAAGAGGCTACTACACAAGTAGAAGACGACGTTGTTTCACAGTCACCATCACAAACATCAACTGTTGAGGAGACAACGAGTTCCACGGAGCAGCCTTCACTTCCTTTGACTACCATCTTCACACCAAGTAAAGATTGCACAGGAGATGATGCCTTCAAATCAAGGACAGTAGGCAGCTATGTTTACTGCCAGTTAGAGGACGGCGCAGACAGATCGACATGCTACCCATCCAGTTATTCGGAGTACCAGTACGACACGATGAAATACTACTCTCCAGGCGTGTGTCCCCTTTCATACGTTTACTTGTTAACCTTTAAATCGGGTCTTGGCAATTCGCCTACCACAACCTACGCTACATGCTGTCCATCGTGAGTATATATTATTACGCAATTGTCTAATGTATTACTAAAATAAAGCTTAGCGGTATGACAGAATTGGCAAACAATTGGTCCTGCCAGAAATCGCTCACGACACACGTTACAATTACCAATGTTACCGATTCCCAAACCACCGTTTATTCTACGACCTACTGGGCGAATCCCATTTTCGTCGCATGGCAGGAGTCCGATCTCTCTCGCTTTTACCCTCAATCTGAAGCACGTGCGGCTCTCCAAAGCGCCGGGGTGACGTTCCCAACAAACACAGAATCTGGCAGCTCGACTTCCGAAACAGAAAGTGGAAACACTCAATATGAGGATTCAGAAAGCGGAGGTGGCGGCTTGAGCACTGGTGCTATCGCAGGAATCGGTGTTGGTGCTGGAATTATAGGGATTATGATTATAGTAGCCATCTGGTGGTTTCTGAGGAGATATAAAGTGAGTCGGAGGACCAGCAATGTTGATGAGAGAGAGCAGCCGTGGGAGCAGCAGATTTATGAAGCTCCGGACACCAGAAAAGATTTCCAGCACATCCATGAAGCCCCGAACGACATAAAAGCTTCCCAGCAGATCTACGAAGCTCCAGACACCACAAAAGACCCCTATCAGATACACGAAGCTCCGGACACCACCACCAAATCTCCAGATAAGCTTCACGACGTACCAGAGTATGAGCTCCAGGGTTGATACAGGAAGGCAGGGAACGCAAACTTTCTTTATAGCAAGATAAAGTTCGCGGGAAGAGTGGAATATAATTATGGTCTTTGAAACTTACCATTTAATACGCCTCTCATTCAGTCCAAGACTGCGATATGCCAACGTCTCAAAATGCACGATGTATATAAACAAGCATTGTAGGATGTATTTCCATGTCCTAGTCTATCGAATATTCACTTCTCGCTAAAGGTCTACAGTGACCTAGGTGAATGATATAGTGAGCTAGCATAATGGTACACAACCTACTGCCTACATTCAGAAAGTGTCACTGTCCTTCTTTTTAGGGGATGCAATAAAACACTTCGGGTACACGATAGGGTTGTCATAGTCAAAGTCTTTCTGTGTATCTCGTCTCAAGGAAGGGGCGGGATGAAACATACCTTGTTGCACTCATCTCCAGGTTGTTGGAGCAAAACATCAAGTTAGCAAAGCATTCAAGACCAAGGTAAGAAGATACGAACATTGCTTGCCATCACGACATACGCCCCGTCAATTTTATCATTTCCATTCATAAGAGCTCTCGTCTTTGCAAATTCCATCTGTGAGAAACCAGTCAGTTCAGCACGTACAAACAAGTACTAAATACTTTCCCATTTCTTATGTGTGCCTTCGATATACGTCTTCATTCCTTCTGTCACGTAAGGCTCCGACAACCACTGACCATGAGAAAAAACATTATGAACCCGATCCTCAGCACTACCCTTGATGTTGTCAAATTTAGAACCTAGAAGCACGGCCTCGACGTACCCGGTGGTAACATTGAGAACCTCGTTAAATACCGTGCCGTAGGCATTTACCAAGTCATCAGCTAGATCATCCTTGGATACACCTGTAGGGAACTCGCCACTGTTGGCCGAGGCTGAGGCAAAAGCACCCGAGAAGAATGTTAGAGTACCCGCGGCACTAGTTGACTTGGCCCCAAGACCAGCGGCCGAGGTAAGGATGCCGACTAGCATATTGAGCATCATGGCTCTGTCGTCTTTAAGTGGTTCGCCGTACTCGTCGACAATTTCCTTGATACCGCCTGCGAGCTGCTTGATGCTAAAGTTGATAGCACCTGTCTAAATCTGATGAAATGCACTGAACATAACGCCGATCTGCTGATGGACATAGAACGTCGTCTCAGGGGGAGTATACTAAGAGCAAGGAGTAGTGCCCGGCCCTTGGCAGGTCGTCGATCCAAGGTTCTTGCAGTTCATAGTAGAGCCGCCCTGGCTACTGCCACCGATAACAGCTTTGAAGAACTTATCGGTCCACTTGTCGGCGTCGTTCTTGTAGAGCCAGTCCTTGAACCATTTGGCCGCACCGCTCTTGGTACACGACTCAAAGTCCTTGTCCTCGTCCTCAGAATCGAAAGACCACTTACAGATTTTGTCGGTGTTAGCGCCCTTTTCAGGAAGATCAACGTCGACGATCTCGTCACCTGCAATGCGTACATCAGTTGCTTTCAAACCATCAAAATCGCCAATGATTTGACCAATGCTTTCAAACTTCGGAGGGCTTCCACCACGATTGAGAGAATCCCATACTGAATTCTCTTTGATGCAAAAGAAGTCGTCAAGGCCATCCTTGTTCTAAAATATACCAGTCTATCAGATTTGAGAGTTGCACCACGATAGGTATGCTCACAAGATTAGCGAATGCGTAGCCTGATTAAAATGCATTAGTATTGTTCCAAATCATAGAATTTGTTGATGTACTTACGAGGGCCAAGATTACAGTTCATATCAACATAGAATTGAACCGACTTGTCAAACTTGCCGCCTCCCATGTTCTGTCGGAACCAGTATGCATCCCTGTCCTTGGTGTTGTGGTAGACACGGATCCAGTCATCGAGGGAATCTGTCCGAGGGGCATTGGGATCGCCTTTCACAATATTCGCAACGAAGATATGCCAAGGGATGTTATTAGTGATGGATTTGGGGTCACTGCCCTTGTCGATAACGGCGCTCTCAAGGGTACCCCCGTGAAGTGCTCGTATGGACATAGTTGCCATCATCGTGACCACTCCCGAGCTGAGTTTGGCCCAGCAGGCCTGAGTTTCCAGCAACCTTTTTGCGCTGCTTAGACTGGCCAGTGGCTGAATCTTCAAACCGCTGACTGCTGCAGGCGGCTGAATGCGGTCCTCTATCTGGCTGATAGCGTCCCACCAGACTCTAGCGAAGAACTTGTAGCCTTCATCAGTAGGATGGTCCTTGTCTGGCACAATGTCGCTCATCTTAATGACATCGCCAACATCGGCAAGTCCAATGCGGGTTCCTTTCTTGTATCCTTTTGCGACACTTCTGATTTGCCTGCTGATGTCTTTGCTACACGCATCCCGGTCCGCATCTCCGTTTCTGAGGAGTGTGCATAGAATGACTGTCACGCCGGGCACGTTGTCGAAGATGTCATCTACCAAGGCTTTTGTACGCTCGCCTGCTTTGCTGGGATCGTCTCCGGGGTTACAGTCATTCCTATAGCCACGTTAGGTTGCCAACCGAAACTGCTCCAGGCCGCACTCACAGTCCTGCGTTAATGAGAACCAGGTTAGGCATCATCCACTGGCTCTCTTTCCAAGCACCGTGTACTAAACCAATGGTCCAGCCAGGATGACCTTTATTGTCCTATTGGATGTCAACTATGCCGCCATTGTGAGCAAAGCATAAGTTCAGCCAACTTACTGAATCAGCCATGGTACCGCCAAATCACGTTCGGTAGGCAGAGCGAGAGAAGTTTCTTACATTACCATATATAAAATATTGTATTGAAAAATATGATAATTTTATTTCATATACTAACATGTTCTTTCAATGTCTGAGCTGCTTCACTTGTCTCTTTTTCCCCACTCTTATACAGCCTATACTCCCATTGATATAATCTGGTTGACTCTACCCAGACTTTAATATAATAGTTTCCAGACTTTCGACCTCGTTCTCGGGCATTATCTCGATATGAGTAACGTAGAACTGCTCGATTTCCCGAATTATGGACATCTCGTTAGTGGTAACCAAGTTAATGACCACACCCTTCCTGCCGGATCGACCGCCCCACCCAACGCGGTGCATATATTTGTCGGGCTGTTTTGGAAGGTCGAAGTTGATAACAAGCGATACCTGTTGTTTGTCAATGCCACGGGCGAGGAGGTCAGTAGCCATAAGGATACGAGAAGAGCCACATCGGAATCCCTCCATAATCTCACAGCGGTGGATCGCGTCCATATCACCATGCATAGAGGAGACAGTAACGCCGCGAGACGTAAGCTCATCAGTAAGCCATTCAAGCTTTTTGCGAGTACTGCAGAAGATAATTGTTTGGAAGATCCCCATAGTGTCATATATCTGAGAAAGCAAATCTAGCTTAGAATCTTCATTCTCAGCAGTGATATAGAAATGCTTGATACCCTCGAGGATGGGCTTGGCCTTGACGATAATACGGACGAAGTTGCGCATGAACTTGGTAATAATCGCGAGGACATCTTCGGGCATAGTAGCAGAGACGATAATGACCTGTGTAGACTGTGGTAAGAGCGAGAAAGTATCTTGGACCTGCTCATCGAAACCGCGAGACACCATTTCGTCAGCATCGTCGAGCACAAACATCTTCGTGTTATCGATGCGAAGGACGCCGCGCTGGATCATATTCTGGATACGGCCGGGGGTGCCGATGACGACTTGCGGGCCGTCCTTGAGCACTTCAATATCTTCTGTCAAGGGGCCTTTCCAGGCGTAGGAGGATATGTTCATAAAGTCACCGATAGCAGATATGACCTTATGAATCTCCTGCGCCAGCTCACGCGACGGTGCGAGGACCAGAGCCTGGCAAGCCTTCACGCTGGGGTCAATTCTCTGCAGAATAGAGATACAGAAAGCGGCGGTCTTTCCGGTTTTAGACTGCGCTTGTGCGATAACATCGTGACCTGCGGAAAAATGTGGTGAGTACTTTATTTATCGCGATGTACGCAGGCTTCCCTTGCGCCGCTTTGACGTCATGGCGAATTCAGAAAGGGGCTATTACCTTTAATCATAGGCATCATTGCACGCCGCTGGATAGCAGAAGGATTTTCGAAGCCATATGCATAGACTCCGCGCAGACTATTACTCTCAAGGGTCATGGCGTCGAAGCTTTCAGTGATCTCATCGAAGTTGGACTCAATCTGAGCTGCGTGAGTGGAAATAGTCAACCATATGCTCTTTGAAATTGTACACAGAGGTGCTCGCCAGACTCTCACCACTGTGACTTACTGGCTTCGATGTCCTCAAGATACTTGTCGGCCATGATTGCGGGCGGATGGAGCGACAGCGTTAATCAGCGTATCGTATTGGTTTCGTTGGTCTGTATCTTTGGAGCAAAACGCCGCAGTAGCTTTAAGTGAGAGCGAAAAGCTTCCTCTGCTATTTGTTTGACGTGTTTCCTTACAGACAGCTCGATATAAATTGAAGTAAAGCAGAATGAACTAGTGAGATATTTTAAAGCGTCTCATACTTTGCAAAAACACAACCTGCTAGGAGTCATACTGATGTATTAGAGGGGCAAGTGTCAGATTAGGCACCTGGCTTACCTAATAGCTTCAGGCTGGGGTGAATTAGATATAACCAATAGTGACTGCATATCGTTGACTAAAGCCGACGGACAACAAACGGATTGTAATCACCAAAGCCCTCCTAACCTTGACTGACCTAGACCTACTGCATGGTAATAACCCAATCAAGACGCATAAGAACTCTTTTCCAGTAAAATCTATAACCGTAATGTAAAAATGATGGAGGCAACTGGTAGTATAGGTGGGGTAAGGCAGAATGAGATACCACGAGGCAGAGTCCTTGCGAGCAGTGATAAGCAGTAAAGTGAGCACACGTAACAAGAAGATTTCGTGTTTGTTTGAGAATAGTATCTCAGCTTTAGAGGCTTCATTCTTTTAGCATGTCCTTATATCTCCGCCGAATTTATAATAAAGTCTGGCAATTTGAACTTACCCTCTATGGATTAGCGCACCTATTTCCAAATGTTCGCCAGTATTCAATCTCGTTCGGTTGCTGGCTGCAAATCTTTTCAAAAGAGACTCAAATCCAGATAGCCCCCGCCACAGCGATAGGTCAGATTTATTCCATAGATGCTATCCTGTCTCATAAGCTATAGCGCTAACAACAACGATAGCATGATGGCACCAAAATCAAGTATCTACCTCTAGAACCATCTAACTTACGGCTATTTGTCTTGGAGCCTGGATCAGGTACCGATGCCTTCTCTGGTCGAATTCAGCACACCTCGTGGAACAAGGATTATGAAGCCTTATCATATGTCTGGGGTGATGTGCAAGATTCAACAACTACGTGCGTTGATGGAAACACTGTATCGGTTACAAGGTCACTAAGGACGACACTTAATCATCTGCGTTACCCTCATCAATCAAGAACACTTTGGATCGACTACATCTGTATCCATCAAGAAGATGTAGTAGAGCGAAGTTAACAAGTCGCAATGGTGGGTCTGATCTACGAGAGAGGAAAGTCTGTTCTTATATGGATTGGTCCCTCTACCTTTTACAGCCCGGTTGGTATGGATATTATCCGTTATTTTGCCAATGCAGAGAAGCCCCAGGATCGTCCTGTGTGGCAGACCTACTCCCAGCACCAAGCCTATCAGCTGTTGCAAGATGTGTTAACTCGCAAATGGTTCTAAAGGATGTGGGTTGTACAGGAGATTGGACGATCCTACTATTCCAGACTGATCTGTGGAGGAGACTTCGTTGAATGGCAGTCAACAGATTGTGCCGCTGTAGGACGGTTTATACGAATGATCAAATATGCCGAGATTCTACCACAATGGACTCAATTAGGTCTCGATGCAGTGGACCTATGATCGTTACTGGAAATGCTATATTTTCAAGAGATTAATCGATTTACCAAACCTTGTGGAACATGTATGCGAAGAGCTCCTGATCTTCTAGATATCGCTCATACCATGCGGTACAAGGAGTGCTCTGATCCTCGGGAAATGATATTTGGCATATGTGGAATGGTTGAATACCTATCTCACTTGGAGGACTTTAAACTAGATTATAGTATGACAGTTGAGCAGGTGTATCAGGAGGTAGCAAAGGTATCATTTCAATAGCTATAATCAACCGCTAGCGCACAAACAATATTGTCCAGTTAAAATCGCTTCTTATCGATTATTAGAATGAACATCTCAACATCTCATACCATAATCACGAAAACATAGTTCTCTTCGAGCTGATCCAGACCTTCTTTATACAATCCACAGCATATCCTAAGCCTCAAGGCCCCGAATCATCTCTTCTTTCACCTCCCTCAAAAAGTTCTCTATGAATACCTTATCGTAGTAACTCTTATTCCAGCTTGCCGTCAACACATACTGATCCCTAAACGTCCAACCATGACACTGAACAGCCTTTGCTATCGTCTGCGTCCCCAACCAAAAGTCTTCCACTACCACCTCTCCTTCATTCTTTCCACCAGAGACGGGATACTTGCGATCCAAGACCTTCTCTACCAAGCCCATGCTGGCAAAATCGACAGCTTGGACAGTCGGCATATCGGGAGGTGGAACTGTGTTGACCAATTCAAGAATCCTTCTGATGAAAGGAGCACCGAGATCAGCAGTGGACACGGGTTGTCCCTTGTGATCCTCAAATCCAGAATTTCTGGCACGTCCGTACGACTTTTGTAATTCCTCACACACTTGATCAAAAGTCTTGTTCTCGTTTACCACATCCAAGACAATGACGGGGAAAGCAGCGCAGTATTCACCAATAGAATACTGAGGCGTATTGTATGGAGAAGGGAAGTCTTTCTGTATGTCAACGGGGGCAAATCTCCCGTAAGACTTGCACAGCGGGTGTTGTGGATACCTCGCCGAACAGCAAATAATCGCAGCATGGGTAGCGAGAGATATTGTGATGCCTTTTGCTTTGCTCCCTGCCAATAATTGAATTGTAGTCTCTTTACCAAAATTGAGAGTGACTCGGGTGGAGTCCCCGGGAATGGCTTCATCGCTTCCCTCTCGTGGGGGAAGCGCCACGCTGGGCGCACCGGCCAACATGTCAGTGTACATAGTATCTGCAGCTTTGACCATGTAGTCTGGGGTGTTGGCCTCGTCAGAAAAGGCGTCCAGGATCCAATCCACGTTTGGTGCTATGCTGCCATCGCCGACAGGAGATGTGAAAGTATCGAGTGCAGCGTCGGCGCCTTTAACGAGGGATTGTGAGAGAACATGAAGAAAATTGACCGCAATGGTCATTGCAGAACCTCCGTCCATGCGCCAGTGGCTTGTTTGGAAGAGCACTTGAGAAGAGGAGGGAATCCAAGTGCAAGTAGCATACTCTTCATCTTTGGCTGATTCGAAGAGAGCTGTGGCGCTTGTTGCTTTGTGATCAATTGTGAAAGTCTTAGCCAGCCATTCCTCAGCGTCATAGGTGGGAATGAGTATAGCGGGAGTCCTTCCGAATTCATCAGTGTGATTTTCCAAGTTGAGCACGCTTCCAAGGTGTGGATGGTGCTTTACTGTCGCAGCCCATGCTGTCCTGATGTGGGCAACTGGATCGGCCACCGAAGAAGGGAATGACAGCTTCAAAGCAGTGTAGATGGAAAGATGGTCCTTTGAAAGGGGAGCTGTTACGGTCTTGAAGTGATGGACCAGCTTCTCAACAGTTGAGAAGGGACGAGCTCGAACATCTGGATTAGAGGTGAGGGTGGTGAAAGCTAGGTCTAACCGAGCAGTAAGGTAGTTGGGGTTGGTAGAGCCCATGATCCTTATTTGGGGATGAATGTAGAATAAAGGATGGTGATTGTTTCAGCGATGCTAAAAAATCGCAGTTACTTGGGATGAGAGACTTGTGGTGGCTGATCAGATGGATATACTGCTTTTCATCCAAGTCCTAGGCTGTAAGCAAAGTGCATCAGCGCAAATATGACAACACCTTAGAAGCAACCAAGTCCGAAATGATTCAGTTCATTGTCCGATGGCCTTTGCGGAGATAAGAACAGCGGTCCCTAGATCGTATTTGTAAGCCAAGTACAAGAATCTCATTTACGGATACCCTATAAGCGAATATGGCACAATGGCAATTGGGGACAACAAGGTCCCTTGCTACCATTTCTAGCGGCACTCGGAACTTCTCCCGGCGGAAGCAAGTAATCCTTGTCAACTTCACGTAACATGAGTCCTTAGCGCGATGCATGTCAGCTTGACATGAGTCCTTAGCGGCATGCGAGTCCCTTAGCGTGAGTCCCTAGCGTCAATCAATCCTTTACGTTTCATCGCAACGACATGGGGGTTTTCGCTTCCTTCTGCTTACTACCAGTACCCTAGTTCGGGATCCGTCCGCAAAGAAGGGTCCTTTTTTGTATGTAGTGGCCAGATTTTACCGTGATGAGCTTCACAGTATATGTATTCAAGACAATCTGGAACGTGTCTTAGTATCAAGGAAAATCACCTACCTTACTTAGACCCATTTTCGTTCACCATCTCTTTTCGAAATGTCTGCCATTGCTGATCAAACCGGCACTGTGGGTTTCACCCATGAAGCTCTTGACCAAGAAGCTCAAACCTTCTATCGCATCATCGGCGACTTGAAGTCAGGCCAGCGACCCTTGATTGCAGCCCATGGCGGTCCTGGCTCAAGTCACGATTACTTCTTGAACCCTCTTGCGAGTTACCCTAAAGAAACTGGCAGACCTTTGGTGCTGTACGATCAAGTCGGCAATGCCAAGAGTACCAACTTCAGCTTTGAGTCAAAGTCGCTGCCCAAGCTGTCAGTCGATATTTACACTGCTGAACTCGACAACCTGGTGACAAAGCTTGGTATTCAGGAGTTTGACTATCTTGGTCACTCCTGGGGCGGCATGATGGGTCTTGAGTACATCATCAAGTACCAACCCAAGATTAAGCACTTGATCCTGGACTCTGTTCCTGCATCCGTCGAGCTGTGGACGAACAAAATCAAGGATACCTTGAACGAGCTAGACCCTGCAGAACGGGACCTGGCACTTGAACTGGACAGCACCCAGCAATACCAAGATCCACGCCTGCAAGCTATCTTGAAGAAACTGCAGGATAAGCATGTCTGCCGATTGGACCCTTGGCCAGAAGCCGCTCAGGGTTTCTTTGGCGTCGTCATGAGCAATCCGGCTGTGTATGCCACTATGCTGGGACCTAGCCAATTTGCCACATTGGGAGCGCTGAAAGGTAAGCTAACCCAAATTCTGTTCTTATAATATCGTGCTAACAAATCTCATCAGGCTGGTCTGTTATTGGCCGTTGCAAGGACATCAAGGTACCAACACTGGTGCTTCACGGCGAGTATGACTGGGCAGACGAAGCTGGTGTCAAGCCCCTTGTTGAAGAGATTGAGAACAGTCACCAGGTTACACTCAAGGGATGCAGCCACATGTGTCATTTGGAGGATCCGGAGGCGTTTAAGAAGGAGGTTTTTGGGTTCCTTAATAATTAGATGTAGACATGAGACTTGGACTGTGTATAGAATGTTTTTGCAATTCACATACAAATGCACATAAGTGCTATTCATCTGTAAAGAATGCCATCATCTGGACAACCAGCTTTGCTATGCGTAAATCTCGTAACAAAGTTCGTCTCCTCATGGGCAGAGACATCCCGTAGTCGACGACATGATCGTAGTTTTCGCACTTTCCGTAACTTCAATCAAATGGATGTCACCGCCCTAAACTCGCCTCGGAGAATAGGATAATGCACCCCCCCGTCAATCGTAATTGAGCCGCTTATTGAACCACTATCCATAAACCATCCTCTAGAAGACACACCCCCTAAGGCTGACGGAACCCGAGTAAATGATCGACAAGAGGATCTTACATCTTACGGTGTCGACCAACCCCTGTTCACGTTGCATTGGCTTAGACAGGGGCTATGGCATGCTTAGGGCTTAGCAGCCTATTTCCCGCCCCTTAGTTCCTCACATTAACCCGAGGACCAATCGGTTTCATTGTGGAGTTGCAAAAGAACCTGGTGTAAGATCAGTGAGACATTGTCTTTGTTTGCCCTGCGTCTTACGGCACGCCCAACAGCGGAAACGATGCAAGCGAAAGGACCTTTTCTTTTTCGGCAGATCCCTCGCTGATTAATTCGAAATCAATTATTAAGCCGTTGTTCAGTTAGACACGTGTGTCCACATGTCAGAAAGAATTGCTAGCTAAAAAAGATCATGTCCTACTCTCAAACGGCGACATTCAACAGTTCCCATCATACAAAGACCATGTCTGACAGAGAACACGCAGCGCCAGTCATGGCAAATGATGTTACTGCCGACCCTGAGCCTGCTTTCAAGGTCGAGACCAAGACTGAGGCTAGGGAGACGAATACCGACGATGATAGCCAAACTTCTGAGGTTGAGTATCCTAAGGGATTCCAGCTTACTTTCATTGCTATTGCGTTAGCTCTAGCCCTTTTCTTGATCGCTCTTGACATGGTGAGTTGTTTTCCTTCCTTTTTCTTAATTTCCAGCGACTAACCGCATTTCTCCTCTAGACAATTATCGCTACGGCTATTCCCAAAATCACGGACGAATTCCAGGGTCTCGACAAAGTCGGATGGTACTCTTCTGCCTTCTTCGTCACCATCGGATCTTTCCAATCCTGCTGGGGCAAGGTCTACAAATACTTTCCACTCAAGATATCGTTCCTTTTGGCTATCTTTATTTTTGAGATTGGTTCCGCTATCTGCGGCGCTGCTCCCAACTCGAATGCCCTTATCGTTGGACGCGCTATTGCCGGCGTAGGTGGCGCCGGTGTGAGTGCCGGTAGCTATACCATCATCGCCTACTCGGCTACGCCTGAAAGACGGCCCATGCTACTCGGTTTATTGGGCATTTCGTATGGTTTCGCCAATGTTATCGGTCCTCTAGTCGGTGGTATCTTCTCTGACAAGGTTTCCTGGAGATGGTGCTTCTATATCAACCTACCTGTTGGCGCCATCTCCATCGCCATCATCACCTTCTTCTTCAGTGACCCACCTCAGGCGAAACCAGCCCGCGTCCCCTTGAAAGAGAAGATTTTGCAGATGGATCTCGTCGGTGTTGGTCTTCTCATCGCTGCGACTATTTGTTTTGTCCTCGGCGTTGAGTACGGCCAAGGAAAATACAGCTGGGGAAGCTCCAAAGTCATTGGCCTCCTCGTTGGTTTCGTTCTCATCCTCCTCGTTTGGGCGGTGAATGAGTGGTGGATGGGCGAGCGTGCCATGATCGTGCCACGTATCATCAGAGACAGAACGAACTTGGTCATGTCTGGTGTCGCTATCGCTATCGGTGGTTCCTTCTTCCCAGTCGTTTACTACGTGCCCATCTACTTCCAGAGCATCAAGCACGCTACTCCTATCATGTCTGGTGTTCAAAACTTGCCCATGGTTATCGCTGTAACATTCGGCATCTTCCTCGCTGGCGGTCTCATCTCAAAGACTGGTCGGTACCAACACATTTTGCTCTTTGCCCTTGGTCTCTCCACCGTTGGCGCGGGCCTCATCTACACCTTCGACCTGCACACCTCCACCGGCAAGTGGATCGGCTACCAAATTCTTGCTGGTGTCGGTTGGGGACTTGCATATCAGATTCCTTTGACTGTTGGTCAGGGTTCTTGCGATCCCATGGACATGGCGCTCATCACGTCAAACATTTTATTCTTCCAATCTTATGGCGCTTCACTTTTCATGTCGGCCGCCCAGGCCGCCTTTGTAGACCAAATGACGGCAAAGGTCATGGAACTCAGTGACAGCATCAGCAAGGACCTGCTGGTTCTGACAGGTGCTACGGATATTTACAATGTCTTCAAGGGCGATGAGCTCGCCGATGTGCTGGCTGGCTACATGCACGGCCTCAAGGTCGTTTATGCCATGGCCATCGGAACGATAGGCATCGGTTTTGTGATTGCTCTGGCAATGCCATGGAGGAAGCTCAAGCAGGGACAAGCCACAGGTGGCGCTTAGATGGCTACGGTGGGACTTGCAAGATTAATTTGAAACATTTCGCTGTTTGTTGGCGTGTTTGCATATGTATGGTCAGCGTTTGGCGGAAAAGACGGTCCAGGGGGGGTGCATTTTCGCAATCACGCAATTATAGAAGTATCATTTATACAGGGAAGAGAAAAATCATTTATGCAGGCAAAGAGAAAACGCCCCACAGTGAACTGGTGAAGTTACAAGGGACGGATAGAATGTGCCGTGAACAAGGCATGTAACTGAATGAAACCACTACACATACCCTACAGTTTGACGACATGACTGCTGTCAAACTAACAGATATGGCAAAGTTACTTCATTTTTGATGTCCTAGACTTTCGCTCAGGTCTTCTCAATTTTGTCTGAGATTCTTAATACAGGTTAATGTCTGCTTAGATGAATTTCTCAAACAATCCTTAAATTAACGGTTCTTTCAAGACTGGGTTCTCCAACACATGTGTGACTTATATGGCAGCTGCTCAAAATGTCAAAGTTTTATAGTGCTATTGTGAATGCCGTGGCACCCAGAAAGATGCATCGAAGGATCTTGTAACCAGGGACCTGGTAATTCATGGGTCCTTGTCAACAAAAACATAGACGGACCTGTCACATTTAACACGCTGGGTTCTTTTGTGTAGGGATGCATGCGTAACTGACCACCAAGATCGGTTGGAAGATTCTCAATTGTTCAATCTATTTCTGTTCTAAAGTAAAAAAATATGACTACCATTCTATTGTCACTGCAAAGTCCCATCGCGCCAAAAATAATGTACCACCAACTTTTCTCCATCATTGACCTCAAAGATCAAGTAGTCCCTCCCTAAGGTTGCTAAAGCCATAGACGTAAACCGGCTGCAACTTGGCAAGACCCTTTACCCTCTCGACATCTTCATCAACCATAGTTACTGACTCGTTTTCACTTTCACTAGTGACCAAAAGACCACGGGGATAAATGTGATCAGTCCCGATATCCTTGCCCACAAAGTTGAACAAGTCATGACGCTCCCTGTAACACCAAGGCTGACCATCCTTGTACACCAAATCGTGGGTATCACGGACATCGCCCGAGTAAACACTCTCAAACATACCACCCACGTTGACGGAAATGGATGACATCCATGGCACGCGGAACACGGATGCCTGGCCTAATCCCTGTGGGACAAGAGGGAACGACAGCTTGACTGCACCACTGGAGGCGTGAACTGACAGACGCACGTGGTGCGGGAGAGCCTTCAGAACTAACCCTGTAAAGGCTTCAGAGCGGGCCATGGTGGCTCGGGCGAGTTTCTTGGTAATCTTCTTTCCCTGCATGCGGCTGAGTCCCTGCATGACTGGGGTGTACTTGAGATCAATCTCGTAGAAACGGCTCATTTGGGTGTAGGTACGAAGTGAGTCAGGGTCGCGGGTGAAGAGTTCGTCAAGTAGCTCGGGATGGGTGTTCTTTTCGATTCGAGCACGGCAGTTGTGTAGACCCTCAATGTAGGATTCTTTGTCGAGGGGTACTGTGGGCACACCCATCAATTCGTGGGGGGAGCTGATTCTGACGTTCAGGCCGTATTTCTTGGCCATACGGTCGATGGCTTGGGAGTACTCCCAGACTTTTTCGTCTGAGGTTGGGTAGATGTCTGTTGTCATGATGAGATATTGTTCTTTTCCAAGACTCAGGGGTTTACGTACCATTAAACACTGCTCCGTCGGAAGCTACTGTCACTTGGGCTCCAAAAGGGTAAACTTGACCAACATCGAGTGTCATGGAATGGAGTTTGTAGAGTCCGATGTATTCTCCCATGTCAGGAAGTGAGCCAGTCACTTTATCGGGGTTTTCCTTGTTAATGTTAGACCAATAGCTTTATAAAGATAGAACAAGGAGAAACACGTACCGACTTGAAAGGGTAGGATGGAATGACAAAGTTGATGGGTTCACGACGACGAATCCAATACTCGACATGAGTTCTGAATTTGGAGCGTCCCTCCCATCGTTCAACACTGTCGGCGCCATCTTCTGTGGTCTTGGTATGCATACCATACTTCTGGACAACATCCAGAATGGTATCGGCCAGTTCCGTGATATAGAAATCGAGAGGAGCATCTGAATAGCGTCAGTATTGTTGTAGATATCAAAGATAGAAAGTAGGTTGACATACTGTCTTCCTCGTCTGAGAGCTCAACTTCACGTACTACGACGGAAGCGGACTTTTCAGCCCTTTCGGCAAAAGCAGATCTAACTTCGAACATGATGTATGACTTGTAGAATCACCTGGAAGATGCTTAGTGAATGTCTTGGAGAATGTGAGGATCTGAGGATTTCAATATTATATCAAAGCGTACCTAACCTGCCTTTTTATCTCAAAAATAACGGCATTCTCTATCTTTACAAGCCCGTTTCGTTTCATCGAATTTGACACCCTCCCTCCATGCATTGTCTTCGATCTCACTTAAGGCGCAGTCTGTATCAAGATGGGAGCCTAGTCTCCCTCGCCGCGTGAAGACGCTGGTACAGCTACTGTATCCACAAGACAATGAGACGGAGACAAGCTGTGGTGTGCCAATGACCTTATTCCGGGTAACCGGCGGCCTGTTGCTGTAAGAGCATGGGTAAAGGTATGGTTGAGAAAGCTTGACAAGGTTAAACAAACTTTGTTCGAGAAGACTCGGAGTCCGAGTGGTGGCTTGCGCTTACGGCGTGGTATGGTTCAGCTCGGTTTTGTTGATTGATTATGTTACGATACAGCTGTAAGCAACCAAGGACTTTTGGCAGGGTGTGACAGCTGGATCGTCATCCTGGGTTTAAGGGGTAAGGCGATAGCTCGATCTGAGTGGCGTGCTCGCTTTCTCTTGGTCGGCTTTGAGCGTTTATATTCATTGCTACGTTACTACGAACGACTGAGAGTACTATCTATAGAATCCTAAAGTGTCTGTCCCAAGGCAATGGAAAGAGAGCAATGATCGTCTCGAACGTCTGGAGTAGAAACGCACATATAACGACGATCATTGAGTCTGTGCGTAAAAGCTCTTGTTCTCTCCAAATACATGCAGTTTGATATCTACATTTGATCATGCCTCCATACTACGGATATGACGGAGAATATGCCTCGGCTAATGCTCAACTAGGACATGCTCGACCCTCTTTTTCTGTAGGGTTACTTAACGTTCACTGAGTAAACAATGAACTATGACTGGGTCTGGCATTCGGGGATTATGCGGTGATCCCGCGGCGTAATTCCACGTCAGACTTACGAAACTGGCGCTAAAGGACTCAGGACTCGCAGGGCAAAATTTTTAAACAATTAATCCCTACTGTAGGACCCTACGGATTTGATAGGGTTGTGCTCCAAATCTGGTGGCTTGAATCGTGCATTTGTCAGAAAAGGTAGGGGGAGTACCCTACGGATAGAATATACGATATTTCCTAGCGCATTAACTAACCAGAAACGTCAGCGGCACTTTTTACCCGAAAGGATCGATGATTTCATCCACGCTAGTAATGTCGAGATCGCAGGGTTCTACAGTACTTGCCTCATAGAGCTTACGCTAAGGACTCTCAATTTTTCTTTTTGAACGCAAAATGTAATATGAAGTCGGATTTGACCCGCAAAAGCGGCGTGGTCTGACAGTCCTGAGTAAGCGTTCCTCACGAGGTTGGTAGGTGACATTTTCAATTCTGCAGGGACGGATACCCCAACGCCATAAGCGGGCGTAATAATACCTGCCCTCAGTAGTTGCGACCATGTGTCGTTGATTTAGCAGTTCTCGTCGAATCTAGCCAAGTCTCTTAGTTAGGACATGCTAAAAGTAGTGGCCGCGATCTAGGCAGGGGTAGCCCTTGGCGAGTAGTGATGGCCAAGCCGAGTCAATCCTTATGCGGCGTAGTAGCACCGCAGGCCCAAGACTTCCCGCAATGGGTGCCGCACTAGGGACTCTGCATAGCCGGCTATCGTCAGCCTCAAACCCTTGGCCAGAACGCCTATCTATGTGTAGTTGGACGTCGTTCCATGACCCGAGTCTATCCACGTATGCTAAATAGCGATAGAGAACCAGGTTGCCTTTTCATCTCACATCACCTTCTAAGCTGTTCTGTTTGTCATTTTCCAAGATACCCAGGCCACATTGCTAGTTACCCACCTCGTTCAACTACCTCCATTCTCTTGTTACTCTCATCTGTTTTCAAAATGGGTTCAGTCAATACCTTCAGCCTGAGTGCCGACAGCACCAAGTTCCTAAATGAGTCCGGAGCCTCAGCAGTCGGCTCAGGCATTGTCCAGCGTTTTGAGCGCTTGACGGGGAAGAAACCTCATCACTTCCTTCTTCGACACATTGTATTTGCTCATCGACAGTTAAATGACATCTTGGATGCTTACGAGCGACGTGAACCTTTTATCATTTTTACTGGACGAGGGCCCAGCAGTACTAGTATGCACGTTGGTCATGCTCTACCGTTCCAGCTCGCCAAGTAAGTACTTTGTCGTTAGCTCACTCATGGACCAAACACTGACTTACGTAGATATCTCCAAGATGTCTTCAAGGCACCCACAATCATCATGTTGACGGATGACTCCAAGTACCTGTTCAATTCAAAGTACACATTGGAAGATATCAGACGCTACACAATCGGAAATGCAAAAGATATCCTTGCGTTTGGATTTGATCTGAAACTCACTTACATGTTCTCATCCCTTGAGAACAGCAATGGTCTCCTTTACGAATGCAGCCTCGAGTTTGCCAAGCGCATCACTCCAGAAGAGGTTCATCAACATACCGGCTTTCAATATGGAAGCATGAACATTGGCATGTTCAACTTCTTTGCCAAACAGAGCGCCGGCTTCATGCCTGGTAGTTTTCAAGACATTCTACCAGACGTCAAGACAAAGGGTTTGCCTAGTCTGACCATTATCGGTACTGATGTCGATCCTTTCTTCTGGATTAGTCGTAAATACGCATCTCAGGTTGGAGAACGCACACCTTGTTTCATCTACACATCGCTAGTACCCAGCCTCGATCCCAAGGACACGGGAAAGATGTCGGCGTCAGTGACTTCGTCTGCCATTTTCCTTGACGACGAGGTTTCTGTCGCCGAGAAGAAGCTGAGAAAACAGCTTAGCAGCAATGATGCTGGCACTAGGTCGACTATGCTTGATTACCTGCGGGCCTACCAACCAAATGTTGAGAACTTTGCAACGTTGGAGGATTTGAGCCATGATGAATTGGTGCACGAGGTCGTGAAAGCCATCAAGGCATACTTGCAGGACTTTCAGAGTAGACGAAAGGAGATCACTGATGAGGTGTTGGCGGCGTTTATGAAGCCACGAGTCATTTCATTTTCGAACTAAGGGCAAGTTGATTTTGTATAGAACAGGAGTTTTCAATAGACGTGCTTTGAGATATTCACTGATATTCTGGTGGTGTATCTTAGGCAGTAGGAATACGAGAATTTAAGCATATTTGTGCATTGGAGGTCTAGAAGTATGCAGTACCATTGAATCTGCATATACGAATCCGAAAATTAATATGTGACATTTCTTGGCATCTTGGCGCAACAAAAAAATTGTATCAACGGCATATACTGAGTACTGTGTTTGCTTTGACCACTTAAGCTTTCGCCCAAGCCTTCTCAGCCTTCTCTAAGTTATCAGCAAAGGTATCCTGAGTATGATGTTATCGGAACATGTAGTTAACGAAGATCAGTGAAATAAAGTAACGTCTCAGCAGCCAACAAAAACAAGTGCGCCTGTAATTACCAATGGGTTTGATGGGTTCGAGCTGAAAGTATAATGTTCTCTAGGCGTGCAGCTTGGTTACGAAAGGTAGGGCTCATGAAGTAGCCTTGTTATCATACAATACAAAGACAATGTCAGCTGCTGATCAGCCAACTTCTTCTTCTTCCTTTAGCTCAACTAAAACATTTACTGCCGAAATACCAAGATGTCAGCTAACTTGCTCAGCTTGTCATACGCCGTGATCCCTGTTGCTAATTGA
Source organism: Fusarium venenatum (assembly GCF_020744135.1). Lineage (NCBI taxonomy): Eukaryota > Fungi > Ascomycota > Sordariomycetes > Hypocreales > Nectriaceae > Fusarium > Fusarium venenatum. The sequence continues at coordinate 11,337,286 of NW_027072129.1, forward strand.
TTTTAGCCACAATTGCAGGGCCTCACGACACCTATCGCTATTAAGCAAATCGGATCGATATTTAGCTAGTGATGCTGGATAACTAAAATAGGTATGGTATGGTAATACGGTTACAGGGCCGTTCCGTTCCATCACGGAGCCGTCGACTCTAACTGCATTTATAGGTCCACTCCAGGGCCGGGAAGCACGGCATCTAGTTATTCTAGTTTCCTAATTGAGCAATGCCGAACAAAGACAGTTTGCTTGCTACACATAGTGGAGGCTATGTACTGATTACCCACTCATTAACATCCTATCATAATTAATGTCTACTCAAGAGGAACCTATACCTAGCCAATGTCTTCGCGTCTTCTGCAACGTGTCGTATATATCAGTGGATACTGCTTGTTGTGCAATGGGGCGGCTTATACAAAAGCTTCCATTGAATTTTGCATGCGAGACGCCCATAAGCAGCCGACATATGCAGGCCTACGAATCTACCGTAAGCGTCCTTTTATGCGATCTTACATTATATTGTCCGCAATGATCGACACAATATTTCCGCTTTTTCGATTGTCAAGGGTAAGCACCACACCACCCTGAGAGATGATAAATAATTTTCAGCTACTGTGGCTTTCACTTATTTCGTCTACTAAACGAGACCGTTCATTGCAACTACGGATGAAATCGACACCCCGTTCCATGGATTGTTCCATTATCCCCATTTTTACGCCACACACATGCGGTACGATGGGATCGAAATGCCTGACATGCAAGTGAGCGTCTCGAGTAGGTGTCACAAACTCCTTACCTTCACGGTTCCCGACGTATCAATTTCAAGGACTGGAAGGCGAGTCCACGGTTAGAAACGGCAAAACTCGGTGCTAGCCGAATCTCACGCAATGCACTTGCAACCCTTCGAATCTCACGCTATGCATTTCCGCTCTTTTGAATCTCACGCAATGCACTTGGACCCCTTCGAGGACTTCATATTATGGCAGATTTTCCACTAAGCCTCGGCTTTCCTAACGTCCTATTTGCCGTCGCATCACTAAGTACCATTTTAAGGCAATTGCGCCGCTCGCTATCCGACCTGTGTCTATTCCCAATCACCTCAAACTCATCTGTTTTTCAACCTTAACATGACCTGGCACGGTCACATAAAAGACGGATCAAGGCCATTGATGAACACGGAGTGAGTCTTTGAAGAAACGCTTCCAACCTCCCCAGAATCTGCACGGGACTCATGAGTATTTCATGAGACTAACGCGGCAAGAGCAAATATTTGCTAACGGACTACATCAATGGCACGAAGAAATGCAATCCGCTAACGGCACTGACTATAGGCCAACAAAGTCTCCGCGCCAGTCACACCAGTCTAGAGAGCATCATCCGTTCAATGCTTCGGGAACGTCATTGCATCATCAACACGACACGCACAATGCTATATCGGATGATTTTAGTACGGGGTTCCCAAATGATTTTCACATGGTGCGTTGAATTCTTCGATCAACAGATCTGGTCAAACAAATTTGACTAACATGATTCCAGGCCTACGATCACACCGGAAATGGAGTTCCTTTCATGACAAATCACCAGGACCCTCTAGCACTTGTTTCAATGATGGCTGGGTGGCAGGATTCTCTAGCTTTTGACCCAACAATAACAGGCTGGCAAGATGCCATGACCTATGATTCGACAATGGGTGGCTGGCAGGATTCGTCCTCCATAGACTCTTCCAGAGCTTCATCAGTATCTACCAACAGCGGCTCCTCTTCAAGAGACGAAGGTACACAGGAATCATTCATTTGCAACGACGAATGCTGTCACGGAAGAGCATTCAGCAGCCGTGCCAATCTTCGACGCCACCAGAACGAAAGGAAGGGACTAAGAAGGGTTTATGCCTGTAGTTTCTGCCACCGCGTTTTCAGCCGTTCAACTGCTTGTCGGTTACACCAGCAAAATGGCGTCTGCTTCAAGTCCAATGGTTGGGTTGGTGAGAGCCCTCAGCAGTGATGAAGAATCACAATTTCGGAACGATATACGAACCCCTTTCCTTTAGCCTGCATTAGACAAAGATAGATAGATACATGGTCAATTAGATATTTATTGAGACACAAGTCATGACATATCATCCTGCTTAAGCTCCCCTCCTTAATTGAAACGGTGAAAACGCACATTATGAACACAGCTCATGAAGTCTATTATTCAAAAGCATATGGCTGAGCTTTATCCTTACCCACTAGAAGATACCTTTCTAGCTTGGCCCACAATATATAGTGAACTTGAAGTATGCGGGCTATCGATGCCAAGTAAGGCATGTCACCAGGCCTTGCCGTATGAGCTATTTCCATTTATCATCTAGGTTAACGAGAGAGACCGTTATTAGTTTCTTTGAGTCTCTGGCAAATTATTGGATTGTGAAGCTATCTTAACTAGACTCTGCTATAGCAGTATGCCTAAGTTATCCAATTTGTTAAACGTATATGGTACATACACTAATCTTATTCTTAAATGCTAAATCCATTAACAAAAATCAAATTCATTAAGAGCTAATATTCAAGTGAGTGTTAGTGTATTACTACTATCCACAAACTATTTCATCGAGTTGTTAGAGCTGCCTAACTACCCCTGGGCGCCTCTTTGACAGAAATTGCGACTTCTTCGTTCATAGCGGATATAACCGTAATAACTAATAGAACAGCGTTAGTAGACATTAATGAAAAAAGCTAAAAGATATATTTCTTACGTGCGTCTGTGCCGCTGTCCTCGTATTCTCTAATTACATCACCTATCTCACCTTCAGGAACAGGAACATCGTTCTTTTCTCCTCCATCAGCTGTAATCAGATGCAGAAAGTCATCATCGATGTAAGACTAAATTGTCAGCATGCGTCCTACATCCATAAAGTGTATGAACTGACAAACTGGTACTCCCTACGGCTAACATGAGGAACATCAACGTTGGCATCATGTTTGACTGAGTCCTCTTACTTCTTGCCATTGAAAATATCAATGCCAATAAAATGAACCTCTTCTTGATCGTTGGATAATTCGACAATCTTGCATGGGCGACCATTTATTACAAGATGTCCATTCTTCCTCAAAGTTGAAGCTAGGGCAGAATAGGTACCGCCTTGACCATCACCACCGCGAAAATCATGCTGCTATTTGTTAGTTTGCGGAACAGTAATGGTGGATTGGAAAAGCTAAGAGTGGGACTGGGAGAACTTGGTATTGACTTTACAACTTACATCATGATCTTCACTGTCAGACATTGCAATAGATCTCAAATCCAAAGTTGGCGGGCTTGATGGCAGAATGTACGAGGTTAAGGGTTTATTGTGAGGAGGTTAATAGATTGTGGACAACACTGAGTAACGTGCTTGATAAGCGAGTGCACCAGACAAGCGAGTGCACCAAAAATCCCTCACCTTACAACATTTTAATCTAATTGAAGATATCTCAACCATTCAAGATGTCCCAACCTTCAAATGAAGCTAGAATCCTTCTTGCCCTTCAGGCCCTTCAAAATGACCAAAAGCTAAGCTTACGACGTGCCGCAGATGTATATAACGTTGACTACTATGCATTACGTCGTCGTCAGCACGGCATTTAATTATAACGCAATTCTATCCTAAACTCCCGGAAACTATCTGATCTAGAAGAATAGATAATAGTTTAATTTATTCTTGACCTAGATTCGCAAGGATTTCCCTCGCGATTGCGTTTTATGGAAGAAATAGCCAATTCTCTGCTTATAGACTGCAATGCGCTACCTATTGGCAAGCGTTAGGCTTATAACTTTATTAAACGATAACCAGAGCTAAAGACGCATATCTTTCGCAGATATAACTATCAGAGAGCTAAATGCTAAGATCCGACGATTATTCGGGGCTGGTTTCGGCTTATATAGAATATAATCGCAAAGTATAGTATCTGATTAGGTAATATCTGGAACTTTAATAAGACCGGCTTTATAATAGGCCTGATACAGTCCGGGATGGTTATTATAGGCTCAGAAAGGCAAGGAAGACTGAAATCAGTCCAGCCTGGAAACCGTAAATAGATTACTGCAATTCCAGCGATAAACGCTAAAGGTCAATCGATCCCGCCGTTTATCATTAATTCAGGCTAATATTATCTTGCGAATTAGTACCGAGAAAGTAACCTCCCGGCCAACTGGGTTATTGCAACAAGCCAAAATGGATAAACAAATAACAAGCTAGGTCTTAAGTGGCTAAAACACTTTAATTAAGCGACAGCTAAGCAATCAGTTAGTCTGTATCGTCTCTTAATCCTTAATAGTCATAAAAGTCACCACTCAGTCGACTTTGAGAGATACTGTCAGGATTACAAGATTATTACACTTTGCATGCCTACTTATACATCCTACTTACTCCAGCCTCTCGATATTAGGTATTTTTCAGTGCTGAAGAATGCTTATAGTCGAGAAATAGAGCATCTAATTAGATGCTCTATAACCTACATTTCAAAGACTGAGTTCTTCCCTGCCTTTTATACAGCTATAAACCCCAACGCCTCCCAGGGAGGCAAATTAATCACTAAGTCTATGGGTTTTAAAGACCCTAAAGACAGTAACAGAGGCTTAATCTCAATCTAAATACCTTACTAGACGGGTTATTATGCATAAGAGCAGCTCCCCAGAGTTAATAATTCAGGCTATTAAATTAAACATAAAAGCAACATTGGCAGTTATGCATAAGGTTATCTTATTAAGAGATTAGGTCTAAAATCTTAAAGAGGCAAATAGGATATTAAGCCGTCGCCGGAGGGCAAAAAGGATAAGACTACAGAAAGGAGGGTTAATGACTATACAGGAAGGATTACAGGTAATTAATCAGATAGATATTGATACGCAGGTAGTGGCTGAGTCATCGAGAAGTGGTAGACAAGGAAGGTCGGTTAGACCGGGTGTTCGGCGATGTAGTGTATGCGGCAAGACCGGGCATAATGCAAGAACCTGTCAGGAGGATATTCAGGCCTCTGGAGATAAGTATAGTGGGTGATTTTAATTAATTAGATAGGTTATAGTGGTTTTATGTTAGAGATAATAAAGAGTATTAAGATTTTTGGTGCACTCGCTTGTCTGGTGCACTCGCTTATCAAGCACGTTATTTATGATTTACTATTATGACGTAGGGCGGCCGCCTCTTACGCTATTGACTAAGTCAAAGCGTAGCACTAATGCCTTTTGACCAGTATGATATCGTAATTTGCCCACTATCTATAGAGATCTGCACCAGGCTAATGCATGTCTCCAACTGGTTATTGTAACTTTCCCTTTTTCAACTTAGAACTCACTATCAATCAGCCCGATTTTCTTCTCAATTGGCTCAACAGATAAAATATCTTACCTATTGACTTTGACAGCATGCCGGCCGTAATGAATTGAGTGAAGATCTACTGAGAATTAATATAATTGGCCATTCAGGTGCCACGTATCTCAATGCCCTTTCCTTCTTCAGCAATGGACAGGTAAAAGACAATAGATTAGTATGTTAAAGAGATCCGGTGTTAGGAGAGTACCACCGCAGGCAACAAGGGTGGCTCGGTCGTTGGTTTAAACAATCAGTAGCTTGCCAATTATATAATACCTCTTGTACCAGTTACTTGATTCTCAATTTGATTCCAAAGGCGCTAAAGGATCCGCGACTGAGACTGGCTGCGCACTTTGGGGTACTGGCGCATACTGTCAGCCATCTGTTAACGAAAACCAGTTATTCACCAAAAATATCAACGTCGTCAGCAATTTGTTTGCAACCTGCAACAACTACTGCTGCTGGGTTTTCATTTCTTAGAAAGAGCGATGTAGGTCAATGTCTCTGTATGAGAGACAAAACTGGCACAATTGCTTACCATTGGCTTTACACGTATCACATCGCCGGCGGTGCTCCAAAGGTCTATGGGAACAACCTCCTCCATGTCTTCAACTACTACTCGTACGAAATTTTTCACTATGTTGTCGAGTTCGGAGAGAACGGTCAAGTTCTTATTCCTGTGGCCTCTGGTGCTCGTTACGTCCTGAAAGACATGTTCCTAGCGTTGGAGTACCTACATGATGAATCGGATTCATGGGACATCCTCTGGCCAAGGCAATAGAGCAGGACAATACAGACCTTACTAAACGTCCTTACGGCACTGCCTTGTAGGTTGCTTGTTACTCGGGCTCTGAATCCATGGCTACCTGCTTGGACTCTGGATTTCCCAAAGAAAATAACTACAACCTAACTAGAGCTGGGTCAATGATGAACAGCAACATCAATTGGATACATCTAATTGTTAGTTCAATAAATAAGGTATTTTAGAATCCAGCCGTGACCAGCCTGTGTTTTTCTGACTAACGCGAAGTACTATCTATAGCGCGGGTCCGTGGACAGCTCAGGTAAGACATGGCGCTAGGTCTGGAGCAGTCGAACGCCAATAACGCGGCTAGACTATTGGCAAGCCATCTGGCCATTTTCCCAAAAACGTCGTGGTTGTTGAACTATTGCAGTCGAGAGCTTGAAATATCTTCCAGCTAGCGCATGTGCATACTATTTACCTTTTGTGCAATTATTATTGGACTTCCAAGTTCCATGAACATTTGTAGTACATACTGTCATTCATCTATATAAGCCAGCTCCCCTTCCATCTATAGAACTTAACCATCACCGACTCACCTTCAACCTACCACTATTTCTTCTCAAGACTCTCAAGTACAAGCTATTCTCTCATTGCAATTACTCTGATTTTTTTTTTTTTGGAAACAAAAATGCCACACACAAAGACCCCCATGGACAAGTTCTACGACGAATACAACCGCTGGCACAAGAATGAGCTTGACGCCATTAACCCAGACCGAGGCGTCTCGATCTGGTTCATGAACAACACGGACCAGGAATTAACCTGGTCAGACTCAGGAGTCGACCACGGCGAGCGAAGCAAACTGGCACCCGATACAATCGCTCCTTGGAAATGGGGGAGATGGGCATTGGAGTCTTCTGGATTCCAGACTGGATGTGAGGGCTGGATGACATGGGTATTCAGCGATGGAACCAAGGTCGAACTGGGATATAATAACCCGTACTATGGGTCTAATTCTTATTCCTGCAGTGTCGGTTCGAGTTCATTCACTATCCGCAGGGAAGGGGGAGATGGAAATTGCGCTATTGTTAACTTTATTCTAAGCCGAAGTTGATGGGGATTATCTAAGAGGCTGATAGTAGTTTGAAAAACTACTATTTGGGTTTCTAGGGACATACTAGGTACTGGGCATGGCGGGATGCATAAAGCGTAGGTGGGATCCTCTTGGGTGAACTGCGACGAATGGCGCCCTCGACCCTTTGCCAAATTGGTGGATGCCAAATGGTCCCCATCCGGGCCGTCGACTCGGAAAGAGTCCAAGAGGGTTCTGACAGCGCTGCGACCTGGATGCTTGGAAGCGCGCTGCTCCATGCGCTTGTACATAGCAATCTCATTCTCGACACGTTCGTCAAGTGCTTAGGAGCGTGCAGAGACCTTGAGAACGACGTGGCATCGTTGTCTGCGTTCTCGGGTATGTTCGGGAACGATATATTGTGGGAGTGCGGAAAGGAATGACCTTAGGTCGTTTGCCAGCCATACTGTTGAGCTGGCACCAAAACCAAGCTTCCCTATCATTTGGTACCGGTCAACAAAGACTTCACCGATACGCACAGGATAATAACGTGCTGGGAGATAGTCTGGCAGTGTCTCCTCCTCGACTTTACTACTGGCGGGGATCCGAATGAAGTTTTGGTTGGGAAATATCCGTCGTCGTAGCGGTACTTGACCACTTGACCGAGACCATACACGGGAGAAAAATGACATAGTCAATGATGGCGAAGATGAGATTTACAGGCGATACATACACAGAGCTGGGACGCAGTTGTTGTATTGGTGTTTTATCCATCAACCGAGCATGACTAAGAATTACCCCGCGCTTCGAGCTATTCCTTGAAAGACAAAGAGAGATACATATTGTCACAATGAAGCTGGCAGCATTGTGCATGATGGGTGAATCGAAGAATGCTTATGCTAATTAATCTGCTACTATTTGTATAGTCCACCATGGAACATTGCACGAGTTAGAGGATTATCTTCAGTTTAGACATCACGAGAAAGGGTTGATAGTGAAGTTATTACATTCAAATGAGTAATCTATATAAGAAAATAGTTTCCGTTCACATAGTCTTAATACCCAAAGCCCATCGAAAGAAAGCTTTTACTTCTACAGGTTTCTCAGTCAGAACATCTAACAAATACCCTTGATTCCAGAAGTATACCCGTCCAAGTTGTATTGTGGAAAGTCGTTACTAGAGGCCCTGAAGCATCGTTTGCTTCTCTCGCTGTAAGTGAAAACAGAGCAATTGTGATCGGTAGCGCACGCCTGGACACAATCGTCTAGGGTATTGGCATCTATAGCTTGAGTAAGGCCACTGAGGAGAATGCCACACCTAATCTCCATTGTTCTAATACACTGAGTGGTATCTGAGGGACATGTGGCGACGGGGTCTGCAGCAGTAGTCGTCGTAGTTGTCGCCTCAGAGGTCAAGGCTTCTGAACTTGCTGCCAAGGACGTGGCAAGAGTCGTGGGAGTGTATTCGGCCGTGTCCGTCGAAATGGCGTCGGAGGTGACATCCGTGGTACTCTCTAAGGCAGTGGTGGTAGTCTCAGTGGTCTCAGCTGCTGTGGCAGCAACAGTCTCAGTAGTCTCGGTGGTTCCAGTATCCTCGCCAGCTACTGTAGTAGCAGTAGTCTCAGTACTGTCGGTAGTCTCGACAGCTACTGTAGTAATCTCGGTAGTCCCAGCTTTTGCAGTAGCAGTGGTCTCAGTAGTCTCGATCGTCTCGCCGGTTACTGTGGTAGCAGTGTTTTCAGTCAGGATAGTGGTAGATTTGTCAGTCTGTTCGACTGCAGAATCGCTCAGAAAGATCGTGGATGATTCGGTGGTTGGCGCTGCGGACAATGTAGTAACGCTGCTGATCTGGGAGGCAGTGGTGGTGATGGAGCTTTGAGGTTTGCATGGTCCAGCTAATGCAACACCAACAGCGGCCGGGAGCATGAGAAACGAGCGAATAGCGACCATGATTATGGCCAGGAGATGAAATTTGGCAACAAGTTCAAGTATAGCAACAACCAGAATGGAAAAGCAGAAAGACGAAAACTGAGGATACTGTTATTTGTATTATTTTCTTCTTTTACCTCCTCGTTCTTTCATTTCCTTTAGCGTTGTTATTAAGCTACGACGATTAGATCTTGAAGATCCCTATAACGACTAAGCAGATAAAAGTTAGCCAACCTGGGAGGATCCAATGGTTCTAGATTAGTGACATAGTCTAGACTCTCTTTTAACGTTCCTAACCCAGTATTATTTTCTTTTTAAAAAATAAAACCCAAGTTCGTAAATATCGCATCGCCGATCGATGACCAACTATCGGATTATGATTCACACTAGACGACATAAAAAGGGTGTAAGCCGGATGGCACATTTTTAGGATTAATATAAGCATGGTAAACCAGCGGAGACTACGACAAATGCGACTAGGAAACATTTATTGTATTATGGCTCTTAGTGTACAAATAAAAAGTTCACTATAAGGTGAGTAGGTTGCAGACATATGCGGCAATGTCTGCATGTTCTTGAATATTCTCTGTTCTGACTCTCCAATTGTTTGCCTTTTCGTATCCTCGCATATGCATCGATGCCTGTGGCTTACAGCCGAGTACAAGCTGGCAGAGAGATTCTCCACAGTCAGTTAAACTTCAATTCTTATAGATTACTTCAAAAGAATATCACAGAACATGAACAATCCATCGCCGAAAATGGATCCAGCTATCGCCGCCCAGCTTGTTGAAAAAGCCCGCAGCTACGGTCTTCATTCTTGCGACTACTGCCAAGCAGTTTTTATTGACCTCACCTCTCTGGCCCTGTCGAGTGGGGAAGCTGATGATCACGGAAGCCGGGATGTTAATGAGCTGCAATCGGGAATGTGGGACGGATCCCTCTCTAGTGCGATGAGGTTTTGTAAATTTCAGTTCTCTCAAAACATCATCGCTGAGGCCCAATTTAAATGTCCCTTATTCGAGATAGAGTTGCCCGTTAACCAAGGAGATTTGGAATTGCGCTATTTTACCGTCGGCTTTAACCCGATCCATTATGAGATATCACTTGCGAATATAAGGCTCGACATTAGGCTTCCGAAAGGTATTGTAATGTTATATTCCTTCAAAGTATGATGACTGACTGACAGTTTCCATCAAAGATTTAATGTCGTTGGTCCCAGATCTAGGAACGACTGGAGTACCGATTCATCCTTGTATCAGATCTGACAAGACATTTTCTCGTGCTCAAGAATTGATAACCAAATGTTTGAGTGAGCATGAGAAATGCAAGAAGACCGGATCAGCCCCATCGCGTTTACTTGATGTTACCTTTAGCAGGACAAGACTGGTCAACACAAAATTCATGAAAGATCTAGTCTGGGTGGCCTTGTCGTACTGTTGGGGCGGTCCACAACATTCCCAAACAACATATCTCAATCTACAAGACCTTTATCGTGAGATTGTGTTAGAAGATCTCCCGCTTACTCTCCGCGATGCCGTTTATGTTTGTCGACAGATGGAGATCCAATATCTTTGGATTGATTCTCTCTATCATTCAGGAGGAGACAGACAATGCCGATCAAAAGAGAGAATCCGATAAAGATCAAGAACTTCGAAAGATGGCTGGTATCTTCAGTGGCACAGTCCTTATTATTGCTGCCTCTTGCGCATCATCAGCCGACGAGGATTTTCTCCAAGATCGTCAACAGTACGAACCAGCAATCAGCATCCCTGTATGCGTCAATGGGATCTACGATATGGCCCAGTTAGTTTTACAACGTGAGGACATCGACGAGTCGCTGGAAGTAGAGCCGATCGATGGTAGAGCGTGGACATTTCAGGAGCAATTGCTTTCATCACGAATGTTGAGCTTCACAAAACAAACTATGCAATGGCATTGTCAGTTCCGGGACTGTAACATCTCCCAGGATGAATTCCATCTTCTTTCTAGTCCTGCTGACTACTTAGCTGCTTACGATGAAGGTACTTGGGTAGAGCTAGTCCAGGAGTATTGTCACCGTGATTTGAGTAACTTGGAAGATAGACCTATTGCCATTGCCGTGGTGGCCGAGACATTTGCCACTAATACACCCAATGTCACAGCGTCGGACTTTGTAGCCGGCCTGTGGAAAAATAACATTCTGGAGGAATTGCTGTGGTTCCCCAATAGACAAGGTCCCAGACGCGGTAACTTACCAAAACTGTAAGGTCCTTCTTGGTCTTGGACTTCAATCCCAGAGATGATCGGTTATTGTTGGGGAGTCGAGTTTGAGCCCACAGCTTCTTTAATTGGTATAGATATCGATCTCGCGGATCCCCATTTCGTTTTCGGCGATGTGAAAAGAGGCAGAATGCGTCTCAGAGAAATCATCTCGCGCCACCACACTGAACGCATGCTGCCACCGCGCCCCGATTGGACGACGTTTGACGACAGTTGCCCGCGACTACATGTAGACCGTCATAAAACATCCATGGAAGTCTTTCTTCTGGAGTTGGGCATTCAACATGACCCGACGAGGCCGAACAAAAGTGTTGGTTTAGCGCTTCAATCGACCAGAGAGATGGATCAGTTCGTGAGAATCGGGATATATACTGAAGATGATGATAAACACTGTCGTGGCTATTGTATGGCTTGTCAAGAGAATGGCCCAAAAGAAGAAAGAACAGTAGAAATTATGTAGCTGGGTTTCGGGTTACAGCCAATGAACCTTATTTGTAAAAAGTAGACAAATACTTATTATCTTGGTCGACATTTAGTCAAAAGCAGTAGTTGTATCACAGAGAAATGAAGATTTGCATGTAATGGCATTTAGAAGAATGTCCTATGAAATAGAAAATAATCCAATATATTACCTCAAACCTGGAGCTTCCATCCTCCTCCACTTTCGATCAATATCCCTTCGGAGGCCTTTCCAACCTTGGTTCTGATCCCCCATGACTGCGACTTCTCCGCAATACCATTTTCCTGAGATCTGTTCTCCTGAAGAGCAAAGAGCTCAGTAGCGTTAGAGCTCTTGACGACATCGACGCCTATCCTGGCAGTGTGGATTACGATGGCCACGACAAAAGCCACAGTAAAACCAACTTGACCAGCTAGCAATGTCAACCACTGCCAACGTACAAACATATAGGTCTCTCGATTGAAACTCGTTCCTCTTGCAGAGCCCTGTGTTTCAGCAGATCTAATACTACCACAGCGTTAGTCATTTATCAGATGCGATGCGACCGAAGACTCACAATGCTGTCATTCCTTTAGCGATGTTATTTGCATATGTCTGTAGGTTCTTCCAAGTCAAATCGTCAAATTCTTCATCAGGTGTTGTACCGGAAACTCCGCTCATGAGATTATATCCAAACTGGTATGCTAGTCCTGAGGAGAAGTGATTACTTAGATCAGAAGACCAGGAGCCAGAGAAGGCCTGTCGGAAATCTTTATCGATTCGGATATGGACTAACGAGGTAGTGACGTTGAAAGATCCTCGTCCTTTATCGTCTGAGAGAATAAACGAGTTCCATGTACTATTATCGTTCGAGGTAGAGGTCGAGGAGCTGATGTTGACAGAAGATGCTGATATTGTCGTGCTATCTATACCATCCTTGACTTGGACGGCATAATTCTGAACGCAAAAATGCCATATCAGCTCCATAGCTCGAAATCTGGTCTTCATGTTAGGACTGGCATTGCTGTAAATGATAAAGAAATGTGCAACTGTTGCTTCTTTAACATCGGCATCCCACTCCGATAACATCTTTCGTCTTGGAACTTTATCATCATCTTCGGGTTGCTGGTGAACGGGGGAAGAGATGTTCGTCATGACATGGAACTTCTCCGTAAAATTCAAAAACCCTAAGCCGTTGGGCAATGAGGCATTGTATAATCTCACTCCATCTACGCCTTCTGTAGGCCCTGATACGTTAAGATATTCAGTGACATTCTTTATGCTAGCGCAAAGACCAAGCGATAAGACCGGTGGCCATTCGCATAGCATTGTAGAACAAGCGGGTTCAACGTGAGGAAGTGTTTGGTTGACAGTATAAAAGGCCGCTTGATATGCACCACGTGTGACACCCTCAAACACATCCTGACCTGACCATTATCGTCATTAGCATTGCTCTTTCGATAGCTTGAAAGTTTACATACTTTCGAGACCCGAGTCTAACAAGGACTGGGGGAAGGATCGAGAAACTTGTACGGAAGCAGTTCCATTTGGTACGAGGATGTTCTCAGGCCGATATGTTATCGTCGATTGTGTAACAAATGATGTAGCAATGCCCGTCGCCCAAACAAGAGCTGCAACAGCGCTGAAATAAATGAACCTGCGAGAACAGAGTAAGTAACTACAACCTCATTCTTATCCAATACGTTGTCCAACATACCCTCCTCTGATTTTTGGTACCAGGCACATAGCGCCCCATGGGCCTCTGCTCGCTTGATCAAAATCATGCAAATGTTTCAACGGCCGTCTCCCTGTTGCAAACCAGTTCCATTTTAGCTGCGATAGTCCCTCCTCTATCGGAACAATGACCATAGCACGACAAATAGTCGAGAGAAGTGCGATTATGGTATTCACCGTGAGTCCTAGTGGCCAGTCTGGAAGCGGATGATTATCGAAGTGGAATAAAACAGCAACCAGGGCTCCGAAGAATGAGAGTGCAAGAGCGCACCAGATGAACTCCGCTAGCCATGGTCTCACATGGCGCCATGTCGTCTTCTTCGATGCTGTATTACCAGCCATTGTAGGTTCCTCCGACGGAATATAGGTGTACCGTTGTGGTTCTGGTTTGGTGATGTGAGTCTTGTCGGTGGATGTCTTATGCATGCTCTAATCCACAAGCATAGGCCGAAGAAGACTCGCAGTCGCTAAATGTTATAAGATGGGAGGTCGTGTACTTGTTTTGATTTACCGACAATTCAAGGACGAGGTGCAACACAGTCACAGCTAAACTTAGCTTCGCCTGGGAAATGCTCTTGGAAAACCCACTAACAAGACTATATGACAAGCCACATCGGCGGAGTTTATATGGAAACCTGAAAACCAATACTGCCGCGAAACTCACCGATTGATCCTTGGTTGATAGCGAATAAGCCATCAAGATTAGACATTTCTGAACCCGTAACCCAAAACAGGCGATATCTTTCGATGCAAAAAGCAAATCATCTGTAGCGCAATACCATACCGGATTTGGTTCCAAGGTGCGCATGTCCGAACTGAGATATGGCCCCCTGTCCAATGGATTCGCTAAATGTAGGGCTGCTTACGGTATCCAACCAACGTTGATCTTTGACTAGGAAACTGGACCATGCTCGCTAACCCCTCCTTTTTTCCCTGGTTAAATTCTTACTGCGTATTTTGCCTTGTCGGTAACAGTAGGTAGAATGCCTACCCGCCTTGAATCTATAACATCGAGAAATAGTACTACTGAAGGTCCAAATCACCAATTTAGATTGCTTTATATATAAGATATAAACATTGTTCTAACCGACATCTCTCGTCCCAAACCACCATTTCCTCGCTTGACGCACAATCCCATCCCATCCCAAAAGACTGTCTGCCTTGGGATCAGTAGCCTCCACATGATTCAAGTTCGCCAGAAATATCGACGGGTATGACGCCATGTATGCTTGTGCCATGAATCTCTCCATGAAGGAAGTCTCGAGGATCACCGGCTGATGTTCCCCTGTGTGAGGAAAGTACGGCGACGCCGTCAAATATCGGATTGCAATACCCAAGGGAAAGGTGGAGGCTAGGACTGCATAGCTTCCGCACTGCGATTGGTGGCAGAGAGGTATGGCGTATAGAATCTTGTGTGCGTATAATGTAGGATTTCGTGGATGTTCGAATTGCCCTTCCCCTGGATGTGGAAACGGAACTTGCGCCTCACGTGCCAAAATCTCCGGCACGTTTGAATGCTGCCGCGCAAAATGCATTGTAGTGTAAAGAATGATGCAGCAACTCCAGTATAAGAAACTCGGTTGCAACACAGCAATATCCTCGTCAGTCTGTAATGATGGGAGCTCTTGTCGCCCCACTACCGTGCTGTCAAGCAGATAAAATGCATCGGGCATAATGTCTTTCCATCTCACCAAGATCTGCTCAAGTTGTAAACAATGACGTACAAGCTTTTCAGTTGCTTCATAAGTTTCTACCTCGTTGGGATCGAGGTCTCTAAGCAAGTCTAAATCTTGAAGAAGTCCAGGAATCTGAACTAGTACATCAGTCAGCAAATCAAGCGGGGATTTCTTGCGATTCCTCCACGGGAGAAGCATCCAGTCTTCTTCACTGAAGAATGAACGTTTTCTATCAGTCACGCAGTTGATGTACTGTTCAAAGATTAGTAAACGTTGAGCCGGATAGGTATTCCAGCAGCCTCTACATACCGAGACGACCCTGCTATCCGCCAGTAGATGCCGTGCCGGACCTTCCCAATATCCACAAGGCCCTTTGGCTTGGAAAATTGCCATTTCGCCGTCACTGTGAGCCTTGTAACTGTCTATCTGCTGCTTTGGCCCTGATGAAACTACTCCCTTGGCTCCATATCGAATCTTGTTAAGTAAGTCACCAACTAATACCCTAGCAAGTAGATCGCGTTGAGGGGGGCATGAAGTACGTACCTCATAAAACCGGTAGAGCCGTACTGCAGCAATCAAACCGTTGCTTGTAGCTCTCTTAGGGTCACGAATCGCCATAGCAGTTTCTCGAAGGCCCGCACGGTATGCCTCAAATGCTTTTGCCCTCAGCTGTTGATTGTCGTCTCGCTCCGCTAATGCAGCTAGACCATGCGCCAAAGTGATGAACTGTAGAGATTTCTCAGATCCACTAAGATACTCATGGTATCTGACCCAGCCAACAGGGGATAGCTGGGACGTGGTAGATGAGAGCATACGGCCATTGGGAAGGTACGCCGAGAGAAAGAGGCCTATGTACTTGGTGTCCCTCGCACTTCTGACCAGTGAGTCGCACAAGGTAATACTACCTGACTCAGCTGCCGTCCGAATAGGATTGTGAGCCTTGGTGTACGTGGCCAGCTTCTTGCTCGTGGTATTAATCCAGATGTGAGGGTGATCGTAGCCTTCGCATACGTAACCCGCTGAGATACACCGCTGGCAAAAAGGCTTCTTTTTATCGCACTAGGGGATCAATGTGATCAACATTTGCAAAACAGTAGATGGTAATTGGTCAACTCACTCCCTTCTTCCTTCTGGGACAAGTCAAACAGCCTCCCGCTTTAGCTGGGACGCCGACCATAGTAACAAGGGAGGTAGCGTGCGGTTTGTAGTCGTCCGGTGAGCGTCACAAGGCAACACAAAAACTCAAGTCAGAGTCAAATAGACATGACTGTTGCGCGCACTTTGTAGGCCTTTTAGGTAGAAATCGCATGAACCCACATTTAGGGCAATGTCTGTCGATTGGGTGATGACAGCTTACTTCATATTCAGCCCCAGCTTGGCGCTTACGCCGATGTATTTTCAAGTTTATAATCCCTGCGCTGGAGATGATCTTCACAACGCTCCACATTTCTGCCAAAGGACCATCCTGCGCATCTGACACTCGCGCACCTTCTTTCTCTTTAAGGAAGGGTAGCCAACTGGATATTCTTACAATACATGCTTGCATCTTGCATTATGGATGCTGGCAGCGAAGAAATTGTTTTTTCTTTCTTTCTTTGTTCCAATATTAATTGGAATCTTGACGTCAGATGGGGCTGACAATGGATGTACGTAGGACTCCAACGTAGAAGTAAATTCAAGATCAAGGCTTTATTTAATTGTGTATATATATGTGTGCATGCAATACTCTGAGCTTCAACAATGATATTATTGCTTCTCAAACATCCGCTTCTACCAGAGAACAAGTCAGTACAAATACAGTTATCAACATGGGTTCATCAACCCGCCCCCCAGCCAACCGCTTTGTTGCCGTAGCTCGTCACGTATACAACCCCATCGGCTTCAGCAAAGGATATAACTTCGTCCTTTGGTTCATCTTTGCCGGCGGTCTACTGGGTTTTATATGCGCTCGAGCCCCCTACTTCGACTACGATGGCGTCTTTTGTAAGCCTGACTCAAACGGTGGATTCTTTGGCGCTGCGGCTGGCGAATGCTGGTCCTATGCACAAGAGTCCCACCTCAAGTTTGGTATCAAGATGCATCTGTGGACTGTCCTTCCTGCTGGGTTCCTCGCCTTTCTTCATTTCCTTCCGATTCTTAGACACAAAGTTATACTCTTCCATCAGATTAACGGCTATATCACCATTCTGCTTAGCATTGTGGGCACAGCTGGTGCTCTGATGATTGCTCATGTATCTTTTGGCGGAGGCGCAGATATACAGGCTGCTGTTGGATTGCTGGCCATTTTGTTCGTTGGTAGTCTACTCGTTGCTTTGTACAACATCAAACGACTACAATTGGAGCAGCACAGGGCTTGGATGTTGCGAGCTTGGTTTTATGTAAGAGACATTCAATTCATCAATCGACCGACTGTTAAATACTAACTGTAAATAGGCTGGAGCAATCATATCTTGTCGACTCGTCATGTCCAGCGCGGCTATGATCATCTCCAAGTGGGGGGCAGTATACAAATCTTTCTCGTGCGATAAACTCGCCTCATTTTACCAAGACGATGAACAAGGTTTTATGCAAAAATATCCGGTATGTAATTCCACCGACGGGTGGGTTGCGGTCAAGGCAGATATCATTGGCGGAGACGGAGAAAACGCCGCTGCAGCAATGCATGAAACCTTTGGAATGGCGGTTTGGTTGGCTCTGGCCCTGCACGCTATTGGGGTCGAGATATACGTAAGCCCACGTGTTCATTGTTCCGCTGCCATAACTAACTCAGCTTTATCATAGCTTCGCTTGACCCCCGCTGAGTCTGAAAGACTTCGAAACATCTCCTACAAACGCCAGATAGAGGCTGGATTTAAGAACCCTGGTAGTGCTGGGTTGACTATCGATCGGCTCGGAGACTCCACTGCTTGGGAACCCGCCATTGGTAGGAATCAGCGAGATTCGGCATATGCTTTGGTTGACCATGTCGGAAGGACGAACCTCAACGACTCACGCTCTGAATATGTATTATTGCAGCCCGGCCATACGCAATACGATCCATACATGCCACATGCCTGATGGATGCGTGTGAGAGACCCGTCGACTTCCCAGATGGATCTAATATCCTAAAATCACAAAACTGGATTCAGCCACTATGTATTGGCAAAGGCTATTTTTGTATCTATTAACTTGAGTCTAAATCTTATAAATCTTTAAAGATTCTTTGAGTATTCCACTTCAACTGCAAACTCGTTATCTTTCTCATCAACCAGAGTGACCGTGATACCCCATCCAGGTACCTTGTATGACTTCACACCACTCATAGTAAGGGTAGCGTCATTCAGAGGCTCCCAACCAGAAATCTCGCTGCCGCAACTATCAGAACCAGGTGTAGCATCTAGCACACGGATAGGCCCTAACCCTGTACTAAGGCTCGTATCAATAGTATAAAGGAGAACACCGGGTGCACAGATCTTCTCATCAAGACCTTTTGCCACGCGCGCTTCAGCAACAAGAGCAGAAGTCTTATTGGTAGCCACGACTATAGCCTTAGTGCCACCTCCTTGGGTCGCCACAGGTGTAAGAGTATGCCGGGTAGTGCCGTGTTCAAGAATACAGTCGACATCCTCATCCTGTAGCCAACCTAGCCTCCATTTATCCCATGCGAAAAAGTCAGAAGCCATTCCTCCAATGTTACCCATAACATCCCATCCACCAACATATTCGCCAACGGCCAAGTTTGAATCGAGAGGGTATAGATCGGGCAGACACATCGAGTGACCTGTCTCATGGTTCAGCGCCTTAAAGCCCCAAACATAAGGATCAACACCAAAGGTGATGGCCCTGTTGGACACAAATGTGTTGTCTCGCGTAAAAGCACCAAAGCTCGAGGCCAAAGAGCGACCAAACCATGGATTGTTGCGAGAAGTGACGATATAGAGGATGTCTGTCTTGGCCGGAGGTGGGTTTTCGCCATTATTCATGTATGCGTCCAATGCGTCCTCGACGTATGCATATTGTTGTTGGTTACTCAAACCTGCATCCCAATTATAGGACTCGGCAGAATGAGGCATGCGATAGAACTTGGAAGTGTCGGCGGTGATGTTGAGTGCGAGCTGACCATAGCTAGATTCCTGGAACCACTTGTTTGCATCGGGAACCAGGAAATCGTAATTCTCCTGAGGAGAATCCTCGGTGGCTTCGGCGTCAGAGAAGTCGACAAAGATCATAAAACCCTGGATGGTTCCAGTGCTGGGAACGCAGTCGCTCATAAAGCCGTGACCGACACTTAGCCATGCATAGCTTCTGGGTAGCTTACAACTCGGAACCCACGGAGTGTCATCTTCAGGGAACGTTCCATTGACAGATCCGGTTCCATTGGTAGGTGTGTTTGGATCCAAGGGTTGCGTTTGGTTGCTAAGTTGAGTGAAGTTTGTTGCTGACTGTTGACAGATGGAAGTTGCCAGTGCCGCTGGTAAAACCAGTGAAAGTAATGTCGCCGAAATCATGATGTCAATTCTCAAACGTTGAGAGTTTGATCTGCTCTGAATATCATGCCGGCTTTTTATTCTCTTTATAGAACCATATTTACTCCTGATCCGTATTCAAAATCTACCGAGGCCACTAGGCCCAGCAGTTGATACCTCAAATAGACTAGTTAGACCTGTCAAGATCTAGCGTTAAGCTTAAAGTGGGACAAGATGAGGAATACGAACATTTGAAACCCAGGTTTGAGTAAACCCCTTGTTTATCAACCCTGGGACTATCCATATAATTTCGTTCTTAACGCGTACTCGTAAACGATCGTTCGTTCTTCACGATCCTAGTTGAAATCGCATAATCGTTTATTGTAGTGCTTAAATTTCAGTTGGGCGCGTTACAGGGGGAAACCGACCTCCCCCACAGGTCGACACCGCCAGTCTTTTGATTATGTAACTGGTCGATCTCAACTACCCTGTACCAATCCAGCAATTACATTATAATACAACATATGGTTGGCCTGTACAGAGTAGCGAATGTCGGTTTCTCCCCAAGTCAACTTTCTTCTCCGGTTGGCTGCAATGATTTGACTCAGAGCAACAATACGAAATTTGTGTTGAGATAGAAGTTTCGGGTACAGTATGGTTGATTGAGTTTTAAGATTGCTAGTTGGCGCTCTTCGAAATACCTGAGTTTGACAGTGACAATCATGGCTGTTTAAAGCGGAATGAGCAGCAGGCTTGTAAAGCGAGTTTGCGCATCAGACGTCCGGAGTTTCCCCCTTACCCCTAGCCTAGATCCTAAAAATTGCACTCAAAATGCTAAGAGACAGTGCTAAAAGTCTTTTGATCATAAGACGCTAAGAGACAATGATCACCTCCGCCCGACATCCGAGAAGGACCCGCCATTTCATTTGCCTCATCATGCCAAATACGATCTAGGGGTGAGTTGCAGGGTAAATCGGTATGGTTCAATTACTTTATAGCTTAGATTATTTTAGCCAACTTAGTTTAAGCCTGAGTCTTTGAGATTCAACAACTCTAATGGTCGCCGATATGCATATCCATCAGAGATCAACCATCGACGTCGAGTCGACGCTCGCGTCTCTCACTCTTGCTGAGAAAATATCCCTTCTATCAGGTTAGTATGCAAAAAGTATTGAGTATCTCTCAACTCACTAACAATTGGAAGGGTCCGACTTTTGGCACTCTGCCGCTATCCCGTCTAGGGGAATCTCTGCTATCAAATGCACCGACGGTCCCAATGGTGCTCGTGGCGGTCGATTCTTCAATCCAGTTCCAGCCCTATGTATACCCTGCGGGACTGGCCTCGGTGCAACATGGAACCCGGAACTTCTCTATGCAGCAGGTCAGCTTCTCTCTCGAGAATGCGAAGCAAAAGGCGCCCATGTATGGCTAGGTCCGACAGTCAACCTTGTTCGAGGCCCTCTCAATGGTCGCGGATTCGAGAGTTTCTCTGAAGACCCTCATCTGAGTGGCGTGCTAGCTACGGCTATCATCAATGGAGTACAGAGTCGAGGTACAGCAGCAGCGTTGAAGCATTTTGTTGCCAATGATCAAGAAACTGCCAAAATGTCAACTGATATCTGCATGTCGGAAAGGGCACTGCGGGAAGTCTATCTCAAACCTTTTCAGATGGCGGTGCGAGATGCTAAGCCAAAGGTTGTCATGTCATCATATAACAAAGTGAATGGAGTTCATGTTTCTGAGAGCAAGAAACTTTTGCAAGATATTTTGCGAGGGGAATGGGGGTATGATGGGCTGGTAATGAGTGATTGGTAAGAACACCATATCAACTGCTAGCTTCCAAGGCTAACAAGACTAGGTACGGTACATATGGCTGTACTGATGCTCTCAACGCCGGCGTGGATATTGAAATGCCCAGTCCTTCCAGACATCGTGCAGACAAAGCTATAGTAGCAGTCGTTTCGGGAAAGGTTAGTAGAAAGACGATAGACGATCGAGCAAGAAAGGTTCTTGAACTAGTCAACAATACGGCAGCAGCACGAGTATCGACAAAAGAGACGACTAGAGACTCACCAGATGATCGAGCTCTCAACAGACGGCTAGCTACAGAGAGCGTCGTTCTTCTCAAAAACTCAAGTAATATGCTACCCCTTCAGGCTCAAGGCTGCGAGGATATCGCTATAATAGGACCAAATGCCAAGCTTCCCGCTGCGTGTGGCGGAGGAAGTGCGAACCTACGGCCATACTATACAAGCTCGGTCTTTCAAGGGATTAGTAACCAGTTGCCCCCAAATGCAAGGGTTCAATTCGAGCCTGGCGTTTTTGGGCACGTTTTACTCCCATACTTCACCGGGGATCATGTCACTGATGAGAACGGAAATCAAGGTGTTTCCATCTCTTTCTTCAACGAACCAGAGTCTGCTCTCAACAGAAAACCCTTTGACCAACAAAACATACCAGATACGACTTACCAACTAATGGACTATAACCACCCAGACAAAAACGAGACTTTCTATATGTCAATGAAAGCCAACTTCAAACCCGACATTGATGGATTGTATGAATTTGGCCTTGCCAGCTATGGTACCTCGAAATTATACATCAACGACCAGCTTGTCATTGATAACGAAACAGCACAGACCCATGCTGGAATATTCTTCGGGCACGGGTCTACAGAAGTGCGTGGATTGTATAAGATGGATTCAAACCAAAGTTATCGCCTACGAGTCGAAACTGGCAGTGCATCTACATCAAGGACTAGCGGTGGTTCATTCATTCCCATTCCTGGAGGAGCCTGTCGACTTGGCGGCTGTCTCAAGCTTGAGCCAGCAGAAGGTATCAGGCGTGCAGTTGCAGCAGCAAAAAAGGCTAAGCATACTTTCATTGTTGTCGGTCTCAACGCAGATTTGGAAAAGGAGGGTAAAGATAGAGAGTCAATGTCCTTACCACCTCACGTCGACGACCTAGTATCAGCCGTCCTGGAAGCCCAGCCCAACGCCATTGTGGTAACTCAAGCTGGAAACCCCATTGAGATGCCATGGCGCCATCAAGCCAAGACTATCCTTCATAGTTGGTATGGCGGAAACGAGGCGGGTAATGCTATCGCGGATGTGGTATTTGGTAAAGTCAATCCGAGTGGAAAGCTCCCAATGACCTTTCCAAGCCGACTCCAAGACGGACCAAGCTTCTTGAGTTTCGGCAGTGACAATGGTAGGATCTACTATGCTGAGGATGTATTTGTTGGCCACCGTTGGTTTGAGGCACGGGGCATCGAAGTAGCTTTTCCGTTTGGGTAAGTCATCATCTCTACGATTTTGTATTCATTTACTAATATGGCCAAGTCACGGTCTTAGCTACACAAAATTCTCTACATCTGAGATTACGATAAAGGAGAATGATGTACAAATTGACGTCAAAAATACAGGCTGTACGGCTGGCGCTGAGGTGCTCATGCTGTACATATCCTTTGACAATTTCAAGTCGGGCAAAAAGTCGAGATTTTTACGGCCTGTTCGAACACTCGTCAGTTTCAAAAAAGTCTTTCTTGAGCCCGGTCAAGAGGCCTCGGTTGTTTTGACTTTGGACAAACACAGCACAGCGGTGTGGGATGAGATGGCGGATAGTTGGTTGTGCGAAGCGGGGACATATACGGCTTCTGTGGTGAGCTCAAGCGACATTTTGGAAACTAGCTTTGTCGTAGACCGAGACATGTATTGGAGCGGAGCATAGGTTCGATGGATGCATTGCAGGGTATGTATATATATCGACATTAATTACGTATAAATAAAGTAACATCCGGGCCTTTAAAAGGGATTCGCATCCGGCATGGTCCAGTCACCATAATTGAGAGGCCAAAACGAGTCCATAAACACATCTGGTTGCCCAGAACCATACTGTCCATGAAGCCCGATGGCCAAAAAGCTATCCAGCTGAGGTTCTTCATCTCCGAAATACCCACTAAAGTCGGTTGCCTCTGATTCCATTGCCTCGGAAGGATGAGACGTGACATTGATGGGACCAAAGTCCGAATTAGCCGCCACTGTAATTTCTGCTGTAACGCGCTCCGACGAGTGGGTAGCAATTGATGAAGTCCCAGCTTCAGTTGCATGACCTTGCTCTTCTGGTTGGAAGTTCAAATTTTGAACGACTTCTGTGACACTGTGCTTGGAAAAGACCTCGCGTACTTGCGAGTTACCCTCAGCTACTTGCGGTCGTGAAAATATATTGCTTTCAGACTCTTCCTCATCCCAGATTGACGGGCACGCATATGGTCCATCTCTTATTCTTTGTGCATCATTTACCAAATCATTTATACCCTTCAGTAATATTGCCGTTGTGGGTAAAAGCGCAGCTTGTTCTTCAAGCGCTTGCGAACAGGCGGTAAGTCTTGCAACCAGTTCTATCTGAGGCATATCGCCCATAGGATACTGCCCGAGTCTTGAGATAATCCTCGCAGAGTGAAATGCACACATAGCCATAGAAGGATCACTGATTAATTCAGAACCTCCCACAGCTTTTGGAATCTCAAGGATTTTGGAAACAGAAACAGCATGGAAGAGGCACTTTTCACGACAAGACGCTGTGAACTCGGGCGATATTTGTAGTATTTCCGAGGCAGGAAGACCCTCTCGGAAGCCGGGGATAGTGAAGCGGAAAAGATCGCAGTGTGTTTGGTGATACCAAGCATGCAGCATCAGGAATGGTGTGCGGGAAGGCGAGAATGCGCGTAGAGAGAATGCTGTTCGGTCCAAATTATAGCGTGCTGGCAGCGAAGCAGAAAATTGGCGCAGTTCGTTTTCGATGGATTCGACGGCTACTAGACATTGTTCGATCGGCTTTCGGTGGTTGGTAATCGTTAGAGTAAGTCTATGAGAGTCAGTTGGCGCATATAAAGAGAGATACAATGCCGTTACCTTTGTACGCGATTACGAATGTCCAGGACTCGGATGCAGTAGCCTAGAAGGCCTACACTGGTTGTATCAGGATGTGAAGGCGGATGAAGAAGTTCAGTAGTGACTGGCAGGTCCATAGAAAAAGACTTTTCGTTACACGGAAGTCGAATATGGAGAGTCTCGGGAGTACAAGCCGTAAATTCCGCCTTTCCACTCGAATACAGCGAGTCCATGATGTAGATGGACCACATCAACCGTCGTCTCCGCTCTTGTACTAAGAACTTTTGTCGAGTATCCTCATGATTGAGTCGAAGGATATAGGCAAGTCGTGAAGTCAACGCCATGGATACAAGCATCTTACTAACGCGCTGGGAAAGGTAATGATCCAGCGTGATAAGTAACCATGCTTCTACGTCTGATATTTGTGGGTGAGAGAGTTGCTGCAGGAGACGTGACTCGGCGTCCTGAATCCATTTTCTTGCGGTGTTGCGATGCTCAGAACTGCCTGGGTGTATGAAACGAGATGTGATGCCGCATATTGCCGACAGAACGCATGGGTTCAGCTCATTCTTGGACCATGATTGGAGAAGAGTTGCTCTATGGAGGAATCCGTAGCATGGAATTGGGTGGATGAGATCAAAGTAGGCGTCAATGTGCTGTTTGACTGTTTGTTTGTTGAATCCGAGGTCCCTTATCACGATGAGACCTGTCTGTATAGAATTGGTCTTGGGGTAGGCTTACAATAGTAATTGTTGAGGCATCAGCATTGATGCGGATGACGCAATAGGTTGTACATGAGTCTGTGTTGGTGCACCCGAGTCTCCGGCTGGCGATACGAACTCGGATGAGTCTGACGTTTCGACCTGAGGCGATTGCCTCGAGTCATTTACCTGAGATGTTGAAGATGTTGGGTAATGACAATCAATGCCGCGGTCCAAACATCGAGAACATGTCGGTCTTTTGCCAGAACACTTCAATTTGCGATCCTTGCACCGAAAACATGCTCGCGATACCCGTCGTCGCTCCAAGATTTCAAGGTTGCTGTTATTTTCCACAGGTGACGATAGTAAAGAGCATGAAAACTTGAGTCGTTTGCAATTGCCACAGCCTCGAGGTTCTCCATCGCATCCTACCTAAAATCCCAATCAACAAACGAATATGGTTTAGATAAAAAAAAACTGCATACCTTGCGGTTCCGACATTGAGCACATATTTCGGATGTCTTGCGGATGCGCGTACGTGATGCGTTCCTCTGATCAACCATTATCGCGTCGATCCGATAATTTCGGAAGAGAGCTGCAAGAATGGAAGTCGGGCGGAGGAAGAGGAGGAGAAATTTGCCCCAAAACTTAATCTCGTTTGTCAATTCCCCCCGACTTCCGAGCTCGGGATGCACTAGCTACTTTTGATACTCCACATACCCCAGACCTTTACCTTGGTCCCATGGGGAAATCAGGAGAGCTACCAAGCTAAGCAGTCTTTTCATCGTGGTCTCGGCCGGAGTTGCCTTGCTGTTGGTGCAACTCGTGATACTAAGATTTTGCGGGGGAAGATGCTTTACGATTCATTTGACTGAGTATATCTGCAGCATCACCCCGGCCTCAATTGCCTGTCATCATCCAGCAGACATCAGAGT
Source organism: Fusarium venenatum (assembly GCF_020744135.1). Lineage (NCBI taxonomy): Eukaryota > Fungi > Ascomycota > Sordariomycetes > Hypocreales > Nectriaceae > Fusarium > Fusarium venenatum. The sequence goes on from NW_027072129.1 coordinate 11,363,433, forward strand.
CAAGCAACTGCTCTGCCATCAACCATTGCCACGCTACACCGACACCATGTTGTCCAACCACAGAATTTTAAAACACTTCAACCGCCATCTAGGCATCGCCTTCGCCGTCATTGCAGTGTCGACATTCAATTACGGTTTTGACAATGCAGCCTATAACAACACCCAAGCCATGGAGGCATTCCAGACCCAATTTGGTGAGTGGGATGCCGACGCTGGAAAGTACAGCATCCCTCCTTCGTGGCTCGCCCTGTTCAACAGCTTGAACTATATCGGTTTCGGTGCGGGAGTCATCATTGGCAGTCTAGTTAGTGAGCGTTGGGGTCGAAGATGGTGCATGTTTGGCATGAGTGCTTGGGCATTGGTCCCTGCCATTATGGCTGTGACATCTGTCAGCAAGGAGCAAATCATGGCCACCAGAATCCTTAACTGTAAGTTCAGTCACTCTTCTATTGCGCCTTATCAGCTGACCCTATTAGACATCTACATTGGCATGGAGCTCGCCGTTGTTCCCGTCTACCAGTCCGAGATAATGCCACGCGAAATTCGTGGGTTTGCCGTTGGCTCTTACCAATTCAGCTTGATGGTAAAGTCATTTCCTCAATTCCATGTTTCTCACAATCTAACCGTGTCAACAGTCTGGCACCCTCATCGTCGCATGCGTTTGTAGAGGCACAAGTACTCTAACAGGCAACCTCTCGTTTCGAATCCCCTTCGGCCTCTTCTTCATCATCCCCGTCTTCGTCATGTGCGCTATCTTCTTCATTCCAGAGGTACACCACCATCCACATACCTACATCGAACTCATAAACTAACCATTTAGTCTCCACGATGGTTGCTCACGAAAGATCGAACCGAAGAAGCACGAGCGGCGCTTGGAAAACTAAGAGAAGGAAAACAAACCGAAGCCGAGATCGACGAGCAGTTTGCAGCGCTCCAATACGCGTTGGAACATGAGCCAGAGCAGGGAAACTACCTTGAACTCTTCCAGGGAAAGAACCTCAAGAGAACTGCCATCGTTGTCGCCATGAACTTTTTCCAGCAGGCGACTGGTCAAGCGTTTGCCTCGACATACGGTGCTATTTTTATTCGAGACATTGGGACTGTCAACCCATTTACTATGACTATCGTCAATGCAGTCGTCAACCTCTGCTCTGCGTTTGCTGGTCTGTATCTTGTTGATCGGGCTGGTCGCCGGTAAGTGCTCTTTATCCGAGATTGAGACATATTGCTAATTTGGTATAGCCCTTTATTATTGACTAGTGCTGGATGGATGTTCTCGGCAATTGTCACCATGGGCGCTCTGGGAACTGTATCGAATCCATCCTTCGGTGTCAAGTCCGGCATTGTTGCCATGCTTACGTTATTCGGCTCTGGATTCACGTTTGCGTTTGCGCCTCTTAACTATGTCATCACTACCGAAATCCCTGCTCTCCGTCTTCGAGACGCATCTCAGCGAACTGCCTCTATTGTCAATGTCGTGGCCAACTTCCTTGTCAGCTTCAGCATTCCTTATATGCTCTATGATCAATACGGAGGCCTAGGATCCAAGGTTGGATTTGTCTTTGCGGGTATCCTCGTATTAGCTATCCTCTTTGTTATCTTTTGCATTCCTGAATGTAAGGGGAAATCACTTGAGCAGGTTGACCGCATGTTCAATGAAGGTATTGCCCTACGCAAGTTCGGCAAGTATAAGCCCGAGGAGATGACAGGTGATGTGGAGGAAGTAATTGAGAAGAGTGGAAAGTAAACTATTTCTAATGAATTTTAATTATCTATGTATTTATTTAATTAATTAAAACTGTTGAAGTATACAAGCCTCAATGCCACTAGGATGTTAATCCTTTTACTTTGACAAAAACTACTCATTATATTTTCTTTCCAAGGATTTCACTCTTGGTGCCTAACCAGATCCAGTTTAGACAACTTAGGCAAAGGTTCACTTTTGAAATGCCGCAAGTCTCAGCAAAGGCCATCAAGTATGCTTAATACCCCTGATGACAGCAGACTTTCTCTTGGCACTAGTTCAGCCTAAGAGATCTAACTATCAACGCACTATTGAGTCACTAGCTCAATAGACGATCAGCCAGCAAATTAGAGATTACCATAGAGGAATATAGTGGGAATAGTAATCGCTTGGTGGAAATTATTGACTGCAGTTTGTACTAGGGTATGGGTACTCATATATACACAACCACTGACAATTCTTTCCTACGAATTCCTGTTCAACATTCTCACTCTTTACAACCCACCTCCATTCACTCATTAGAATGACTCGCCTTTCTGTCCTCGCAGGATCTATTGTCCTTCTCGCCTTGTCTGGTGTCAATGCTGGACCGTGCCGTCCTTCATCATCCGTCATTACAACAAGTCTCGAGACGACTGCTACGCTGACGGAGATCAGCGAATTAACAAAGACCCTTGAATCAACATCCTTAGTTGAGCCCGAGGTGATCGAGACTCCGACTATTACACTCTCTACTACTGAGACAACAAGCGCCGCTGCGGAGACTACCGAGACTACCAAAATCACTGCTGTTCCTACTCCCACCACTGCTGAGACTACAACAGCCGCCATCAGCACAACCAGCGCAGCCCCAGTTCCTGAAACTCATCGCAGCTGTATTGTTCTTCCCAATCCATACACTGCACCCGATGGCAGCAGCTTCACACTTTCATGCAACAACCATGCTGGCGTCTACGGGCCGATTGACAATTACATCGTTACGAGTTTCGAGGACTGCCTGCTGAAGTGTACAGAAGATTCTATATGCGTTGGTGTGGAGTATATGAAGTCGATTACCCGCTGTACTACTCTCTTTGCAGCTGGCAGTCCTACAAATGATAATAGCATCGATATTGCAGTGAAAAACTAGTAGTTGGAAGTGTTGGAGTGCTCTTTTTTATATTCTCCTTGGCTTCTACCAAGTTTAAGGGTGTTCGAAAGACCGGCCGTATATTATTGCCTTTTCATTTTTAGTTTGAGTTGTAATATAAAATTTCTCAAACACCCAAGTAAGATGCTTGCAAGCCAAGGCGGATGTCGGCTCCTTACCAAGCCGGCTATTTTATCTGTACTGAATGAACCAACAGCTTTATTGCAAAGTTTTCAGCAAAGCACAACTAACAGTCAACAACCAACAGACAAATCAGGCCTCTGTCTTCAGATCTCCACAGTTATATTAGGAAGGTGGCTGTCCCGATGCCTAGATGTATGCAATGAAGCGAAATTACTTGTACTGCACACTTTTGTGTATAACTGACATCGACTCTGCTCTTCAAGACATAACTGTGACGCAAACCATTTATTTATCAATCGCCATTATGGCTGCCATTAAGCGTACGACTCGATTCTACGCTATTTTGGTATTTCTTTTCGCTTTCGTTGCTGCTGATGATAAATCACCAGCAGATGAAGTTTATGACCCATCTGCATAATACGATCCGTCGAACAATTATCGCCCACGAAACGTAACTGGCCTAGGAGACTTTTACAGTTGGGTCGGATCGTGAGTTTCGAAAGTCAAGAGGACCAAGATGTTGAGCTGACCGGAAACAGTTACTACAATGCAACGGCAGAGGTAGAGCTTGAATTCCTCTTCAGCTGGCAATATGGCGGGCCATTATGTCCTATGTGGCAGAATTACACCCATACCGCCAAATTCGATGCCGTTCTGAGTATCATCGAAAGAGGCCACTGGAATGCAGGAAATAACTCCATCATCTTCTGGCTGACACTTCTCCCACAAAATTCGCCGTCGTTTAATATTTCCAGCTTAACATACGAAGATATGACCAATGGGAAGGACTTCGGTATATCGTATCCCATTCTATCTAACTCGTCAGTTCGCCCCAATCTCATACTGTCTTCCTTACTGAACCCTTATTAGTTTATATGAGCATAGATACTATCGCCCCGAGAACAGCAGAACATCACCTCCTCGTTATGGCTCGAGCCTTGATCTTTTTGACTTCACTACCAGCCAGATGTCTGATGGAGCTTACAATATCAGTGGTACGGTTCTCCGCGAACGTGACCGCGAAGGCCATATATCAAGTTTCGCAAACTTTAGCAGCATGCCAGTCTGTGATTCCACCACACAGACCGACGACGCCGGCCTATGGATCTTGAACAGCCCATTTTGGAATACCGAGGGCGGGGATGAATTTCAATACCCTCATACCAGCATTCAGTTCGATGATAAAACCGCAAGTCTTACTTTAGACGCTTCTTTTCACTTGGAGCCATATATCCATCCCAATCAGACAAGAAGGGGTCCTTCCGCCCAAGGTTTCTTACGTGTCCGCTTCTCTGGTGTCCTGGATGAATATCACTCTGACACGCTGAACCTGAATGGTAGTACGCCTACATGGTTGCGGACAGTTGGATTCTCAAATGACTCTTCCAATATTGGATACTCGGAGACTTCCGAGAGTTCAGCAGAGAAGTTGAATTTCGGACTTGCATTTACTTTGATAGGAATCACTACGTTTGTCATGATAACAATTCTATAATTAATCAAATAAGTTGTTAAAACATAGGTCACAATTACTCAATGTCTGAGAGAGGATGTATCCATATACAAATTGGTCATTGTGCAAGTTCCGCCTCTACGTGACTGTTTCCTCTTTTCTTCTAGCAGCGCTTTGTCCAAATGCATTATATTCCACAGATCACAATACCAAATCGTAGAACCAATAATACCGGCATAGAATGATGAACATTGATTAGCCAAATCCAGCGAGTAGTGCGAATGTGGCAGACTGACATATTCGACACACAGCCTCAAAACATCCAATGCAAGGGTGCAAGTGTACCTACTGCAAAGATTTCTTGATTTTGGATGTTGATCCTAACCTGTGGACTAGATAGTTAGCCTCATCCATCATACCAAGTCTCCGTTGCGGACTAACCTTGGCGCTTTGACCTCTGACTTCAGCTGAGATTGTGTTTTAGGTATAGATCTGTCAATATTGCTTGGTTGATCGTAAAAGATGGATATCGGAGCGGGGTTACAACACATAACATTTGAACTAAGAAAAGAGTTGCCTATCAACAGGAGTGTTGATAGCTGAAATGGTATGAAGACTGTCAAAATTGGACTTTCCTTTAGGAAGATGAGATTATTCTGTCCCCACCCCACATGGTATATTGCTCTATCATGTTTGCTATTGGTAACAGAATACTACGAAGAGGGCATTTGAGAGTCTAGGCTCATTAACGTCTAATAAGGTTGACATATAGGGGCAGGAATGCATGCCAGCATAGGGAGAAAAATAATTAAAAGGTCCTTGAATAGATGAACTCGCTCTTAATGACATTACATATCTTTTAATGTGTTGTTCCAGGTAAGACGTCACAGAAGCCAATGGAGATACGACACGACGACACGTAACGATGATGCCAATCAAATACTATAAATCCATATTCTGTTCTGTTGAATGATGTAGTCTGTAAGACGTAAAACACGCAAATAATATGAGTCATAGAGACGCCCTTGGACAAAACAGAGATTTCTCTTGTGTCATCATATAGATTGCAAGTGATAGTGAAATGGCCAGCAATCAGCATTAACCGGCTGCTGTCAATAAGGCCGCATTTACAAACCTATATCGCAACCAGGATCCAAAAGACTACCTCAAAACATTGTCATCCCTTGAATACACGATCCCACAGCACGTCCAACCTTTATTCCATCGACTCTATGAATTGTCCAGTCGGTGTTTAGCCAATTCGGTGATTCTAGACGTGTGCTGCTCGTACGGAATCAATGAAGGTCTACTTTGGCATAATATCGACATGGATACTTGGACAGCTCGCTACAATGCATCGCAGCTCAGTGCGGAGAATCAAGTACGGGCTGATAAGAAGTTATTTGCGACTAGGACACGACCTTTCAGACCTGTGGTGGTAGGACTAGATACGTCAGTACCAGCCACTCGTTACGCTCTCGATACTGGATTAATCGATTCTGGCTGGTCCGAAAATCTGGAAGTCCAAGATCACTCTACAGACTTTTGCAGAGCGGTACGAGACGTCAGTCTTATAATCTGCACAAGAGGTGCTAGTTATGTAGGTTCTCGCACCTTTTCTCGCATCATGAAGGTGATCGAGAGGCCCATGAATCTCTGGATGTTTTGTACCGTATTCCGAATGGTCCCTTGCGACGATACTGCAGCATCACTGCGAAGTCACGGGCTCGAGACGGAAAGGCTTCCTGGTGTTGTTCTTCTTCAACGTCGGTTTGTATCAGCTTAAGAGCAGAGCGATGTTATCGAAAAGGTGCTTGCTCGTGGGCTGGACATAGTGAGATGTGAGGATCAAGGGTACATTTTTGCGGGAGTGCATATATTTCGTCCTATCTTGGACATTTATGAACCACCTGTGGAAGAATTGGTGAAAGAACCCTATGGCGGTTGATGGACTATACCTGTATCTGGAATATAAGACCAAGAGAGAAACTGGAACCAGGAAAGAAAGGTTTCAAGGATTGCTGGGTGAGTACTATGTTGTGGAATTTCGTGTGCCGAGTGTTAACTGTGATAGGATGCCACGGAGTATGTATGGTATTCTTTGAAATGATTGTGTCTAACATCTATGGGGAAATCATCAACCACTGTGTCGTTGGTAACCACCAATTGTTCGGAACATGGGAATACGATGGTCAGCTATATCAGTTCAATGGTTACTTCTCGACTTGAAAGATTCCTTAAGATAAAATCTGTGCTCTTCTCGTAGTTGGATTGAGCCTGGCTCACAGTCTTATATACGGCTCATTGATAATAGTATCGCTTTCCAGAACCCAGATGATCCGTGAACGCCATTTCAGCCCGTGGAAGAAACATATAAAAAATTACGCCTGGAAGTCGCCAAGTCCCAAAGTACCAATACGGGAAACATATTGCACCGCCACTCTAACACTACCTATTTTCGTATGTGACATTCCATGTCACCTCCTTGTTGATGATTATCTCATGACTGCCTGTCCGAGAGATCTCTTCCTCTGTTATATCGTCCAAACTAGTCCTCTCACACTCATGTGTCACTGTTGCTTGATGCGCAATAACGTCAGGCCTCCAATTGCAAGGTCGCCCACTGCTTGATATCGAAGCAACAGACGATATGGTTGATGTAGTGACCTCTGGGCAACTAATCTTGGCCAGCTCCAGATCTTGCAGCGCAACCGAGTTCCGTGCGTATGCATTCGTCTCGTCAAAGGCGACGGGAAATCCCCAACCAATGTTGAAAGAGGACATGAAGCTCTTGAGGTTGGGTGAGGTAGCGGATAGAAGAGACCATGAAACCATGATCTGCTGCCACATGAGGGTTTTTGTGACCGCGAATTGAGGTTCATCGGCGAGCGGGTACTTGTTGGCATAGGCGACGTGCACGGCTGTCAGAGCGATAAGAGGTAGACGGAATGAAAAGGCAGCGACAACCTGCCACTTTCGACTGTGGCCGATGTTAACGGACCATACCAATTGGACGATGAGGGCGAGTGTCAGGAGTTCCGTCACTATGTCGAGTGATGCGATAGATAACCAACGGCCCCTCTGCGTGATACGTTTGTTAGATTTGAGCACGTTAGGAGGGAATCTTCGTACCTGATGTGGACATCGATCGAGATTGTGTACAGTCAACACACTGCCAGGATCGCAATTTATGAGGAAAGAAAGACTCGATGAAACGCCCCAGATAGCAGTGATAACTATAAGGGCGATGCAAGATGGTTCGCTTTTACCGGGTCTGCAGTCGATGATGCGTCGGATGAGAGCAAGGATTGAACATTTGGCAAAGGTCAGTGTCATAAGGAAGAAAACTGTCGATGCTATAAGACACTGGATTGTGGTAAGTGAGGTGCGGTATGCAGACGACATCAAGTGAAGCTTACTTTTGACGAGACTGCCCATTGCTCCGGAGTTGTGATGTGGTTCTTCTTGCCAAGGCCGTTGCCTAAGCCGATAAACATGGCCATCATCTGGCCCAAGTGCATGACCTGTGAAGTTGCCACTCGGTCAGTAAATGATGTGTCACAGCATGACCTGTTAAAAGGTTGTTACTCACAACAGCCACGCCATACAGCGCGTCGTCCACGCCCAGCATGCAGTATTTGATGTAGAACCTCGCCACAGCCACATGTAGCGCGTAGATCAGTGACAGAATAGTCACTATCCATAGCTTCCCAGCATGATCATCTGGGGTGATGGGAGAAAGACGATTTGACTCATTCTCCACCATGGTGAAGTCGGAAAATGACAAGTCAAAAATGAAAACATGAAAATGCGATCAAAGGTGGAACCCGGCTTCTTCTTCAAGGAGTAGACAATGTCTATTGACATCCGATTGCATCTCAGTGCCTCAATTAGGCTACAAAGAAGATACATACAGGGTCTGGCGTTGGCCGTTGGTGATGACCTTTGAGGCTTGACAGGTGATACCTGGCACCGAAAGTCTTACTTTAATTTCGTGCTCGGCATTTCGCCTGGATCTGTATTCATCGGGGATGGGGAAAGCGAGTACCAACGATCCGAGATGCCAGCTGAGATCCAGGCAGACAGATGATAGCATCGAAACATCACTGCCAAGCTCTGTCTTAGAATTCACAGCAAACATTTCCCAAATCGTACCTCAATAGAAGTCGAGAGTGGGGAAGCGCCACGTTCCCGATCTGGGTCTGAATAAGGTCTTGTCATACCAGATGATTCTGGGCAAGCCTCAATCACTAGCGAATCACAATTTGACGATGGCGGGAGATTTCGCTGTTGGTTCTATTGACATACAAATCCATACATCACCCCTTGGGCAATGGAATTCGGAGCAGGATGGAGCACGCGAAGCCTGCTTATGTTGGCCAGTGTGAAACAGTTCAAAGTTCTGATTAAGATGTAAAAGACGGTGCACAATAACGGCCCAGCCCCCGATCGGAGTCAATTGTCAGTAAGAAAAACCTGTTGTAGTCACATTAAATTATCGGAGATAACATTTTAAGGTTAAGGATGGATCAAAAAGAGTACTGAACTCGGGACGGCGCGAGCAGGGTGGTGATCCCGCCTGGTCTAGGTTCAAGGGAGAGGATTCTACCCCTGTAACATTGTGCATTCACATGTGCTACTGCAACAGCTCACTTGATGAACAAGGATGAGACAGATCAGGGCTCGGCATGCCAAAGAGGAAAATGTCGGATGTGACATTGTACTGGGGCATGTTTCTCGAAATCTTTATTTCCCGCAGTCTTTTCCTTCTTTTTTCTTCAATCTCAACATTCACGTTCGCATCATTTCAACAGATACTACCACAGCGTCCGGTTAGGCATTAAGATGACCAGCAACCAAGATAAGAAATCGTTCGAGGTGAATGATGCCATTGGCTTCAGCGACAGCGACAACAATGTCGACGAAAAGAAAGGCACCCCGGCCGATCGCGCCGACATGTATCGGCTAGGTAAAGTACAGGATTTGAGGGTTTGTGATCATCCCATCTCGACGACATTGTAACAACGCACTGACCTGTCAATAGAGGAACTTTCGCTTCCTGTCAATCTTTGGTTTCTCCATGATCCTCATGTGTTCATGGGAGTTCTCTCTCAGGTAACATCCGTCTGTCAAAAACTTGGCGGTCAATTGACTGATGATATCTCCGCAGTGTATCGACAATTGGTCTCGTCAATGGCGGTACAGCTGGCTTAGTCTGGATGTTTTTCATCTGCTGGATTGGCTTCCTGCTTGTCAACACATCAATGGCCGAAATGGCTTCAATGTACGTACTCATATTCCCAATGACCTCGACATCCCTAACTAATGGTTATTGCAGGGCCCCAACGACCGGAGGACAATACCACTGGGTTTCCGAATTCGCACCACCGAAATACCAAAAGCTTACCAGCTACCTCATGGGATGGATGTGCGTCCTGGGCTGGCAAGTAGCATGCGCTTCGTCAGCTTTCATCGCCGGCACTCAGATCCAAGGTCTGATCATCCTGAACAACCCTATTTACGTCCCTCACCCATGGCACGGAACACTCCTTGCCATCGCCGTGGCTGCTTTCACCGTCGTCTTCAATACTCTCCTCGCTAGGAAGCTTCCCTTGATCGAATCGATTGTTCTAGTCATTCACATCTTTGCCTTCTTCGGTATCCTTGTTACTCTCTGGGTTCTATCCCCAAGAGCCAATGCGAAAGCGGTCTTTACAGAGTTCAACGATGGAGGCGGTTGGGGAAGTCTCGGTGGTTCAGCACTTGTGGGTATCCTCGCTGGTATCTTGCCCCTACTCGGTGGCGACGCTGCTGTTCACATGTCAGAGGAGCTTCGCGATGCCAGCAGTACTCTTCCGAAAGCCATGATCTTGACAACCGCTGTTAATGGTCTTTTCGGATGGATCATGGTCATTACATACTGCTTTTGCATCGGTGACTTGGGCGAAGTTATATCCTCGCCCACCGGGCAACCTTTCATGCAAGTGTTTCTCAACTCTACACAGTCCGTCGCCAGCGCTACAGCCATGTCTACATTCATCATCGCCATGACAGTATTTTCGAACTTGACAATGGTGGCTACAGCATCTCGACAGCTTTACGCCTTCGCCAGAGACCACGCTGTTCCATTCGACACGTGGTTCTCTCACGTACCAACAGGATATGATGTCCCTCTCAACGCAATCTTCGTGACATTCATCACCTCAAGCCTGTTGTCTCTCTTGAACATCGGATCCTCTGTCGCACTCAACTCTATCACCTCACTAGGAACAACAGGTGTCTTGTCCAGTTACATCGTCTCAATTGGCTGCATGATTTGGAGACGATGCACCAAGAGTCCCCTCCTTCCTTCCAAGTTCAACCTGGGTAGATGGGGTCTAGCTATCAACATCGCTGCAGAGGGTTTTTTAGTGGTGGTCTTTGTACTCGCTTTCATGCCTGGCAACCCAAACCCAACAGCATCCGAGATGAACTGGAGTATCGTGATGTATAGTGGCGTTGCTCTTTTCTCTGTTGGTTACTACATATTCTGGGGGCGACACCGCTATGAGGGCCCTGTGGCTTATGTTCGCAAGCTTGAGCAGTGAAGGAAATGTACCTGGTGGTGGAAGTAGTGGGGTTGGTCGTTTGTCTCAGTAGCCAGATGCGTTTAGCAAGTGCCTCGAATTATTTTAAACTATAAAACTCAATTGCCACACGATCTAGGTGCTTTTTACTTTTAAATCCGTTAGTTGCAAGGGATCAGGTCATTTTCACTGAAACACCGCTTGCATTCCGTTTAGTGTGGCGTGCAGGAAAGCCATGGTGTCTCGTCCATGCTTCCTCAGCTTCTGGAAGTACTGCAAATTTAGCCTAAAGAAAACTGCAGTGGCTGTTTATGCGACCTGAATGACTGGCCACAAATTGTCTGTTGGTTCAACGCGCAAGTGAAAGTGGTGTGGAGATCCATCGGAATCAGACACTTAATCCCTGAGAAAGATCCCTGACAGCACATCTACCTCGCTTCTTCGAATGAGCGAAATTGAATTCCAAGTCGTACGACATGAAGCTAGGTCAATGACGATAAAATTAGGTAAGTGCAGATAAGCAGTTGTGGACAAGAGTTGGCGGCACTGATGTATAAGAATGATGGGCTCTGCACTCCGCATGCAACCGATAATCACCGCCACTACCGATCCGACAATTGGCTTTAGGCTCATCAGAGCCATGTCTCACATCACCTTGCGCGATGCAAGCTACTTTGAACTCACCGAAATCGCCCATGTCATGTCAAAGGCGTTTTGGGATGACGAGCTCTTCGGTGATATAATACATCCTCATCGAAACATCTTTCCAGATGATCCACATCTGTACTGGCTGCGACGGGCACGCGTCAACTACTGGGATTATCGCTGGCGATTTATCGTTGCTGTAGCCAAGGACAGTAGTGGAAAGGAAGTCATCGCTGGTATTGCGCAATGGGAAAGATTGGGAGAAGGAGGAAAGAAACTTGAATGCTTCTATCTGGATCCTCGTGAGGACTCCTTTTCTCACTCTAGATCTTTTGACAGCTGACTTGTCGTCGTAGGAAATCTTCTCAAGCCACTGTCTGCATTGGTCATGCACGTGAGGGCCGACCTCTCGCCCAATCGAGCAGCTGACCTGCAAAACGAAGACATCATTGAGCGATCATATCCATGCTTCAAACACATTTGGAGTCGTAAACGAGCCGAGTCCTGGTATCTTGCAGCATTAGCAGTAAATCCGGACTTCCAGGGTCAAGGCGCGGGGAAGAAACTGACACAATGGGGAATTGAGCAGGCGCAAGCTGAAGGTGTTTGCGCCTCGGTCATTGCTGCTCAAGGAACGGATGAATTTTACAAGAAACTTGGGTTCTATGAGCAGTTTGGTAGAGCAACTGATGGGATAGGGAATCCGCTGGCTCATGTCCAAGGGTCGAATATGTATTGGTACTGGCCGCGGACTTAGAACTTATGCTACAACAACTATGACAAAAGTGCCTAGTAACACAGAATCATATATGAAGAGTAGACTGCTGCGATACAAGTCCGAAATATCATCTCAGATTAAATTATGGACTAGCGGCATGATGTGGTTCGGTTCGGCCCGGCCCCACCTCCCGATGGATCTCCGAATAGCGCAACTTATATATTGACTATCATTTCATCGTTGTTCTGATGAGGTTGTATGTTGATGATTTTTACTGCCACTCATTCCAACATCCTTGCCAAATGCCCATTTGCAAATCCGAACAACCTCTTCCAAGACTTAGCCGCCGTGCGTAAACAAGACGGAATAGAATACAAGGAACACTTAAAAGGCTATCTGGTTATACGATTCGACGATATCGTGGATGTTGTTAATCGACCCGATGATTTCAGCTCGCGACCCACCGTGCCTGAGTTCCCCAAGCCGGTAAAGATATTATTCAAGGACAAGGTACCTGAGAAAGGCACTTTACTAGTCTGGGACAATCCGGATCATGACCGACTGAGGAAGAGTGTCGACTCGTTCTTCGTTCCGCGACGCTTGCAGAGGTTCGAACCAATTCTGAGAACCGCCGCGCATGAAATCATCGACGGCTTTATCGACAAGGGCACAATTGACATGAAGATTTGCATTCGCTTTGCCCCTTCTTCTACGCACAGAACTAGCCGTACTGTATGACATATTACCCAATTTGCGTCTTGTTACTCCATATGAGGAGCTGCCATATGGAGAGGTCCATGAAGGACGAATTATTGGCGAGACTTACTATGCTTGGGACATTCCACCCCCAGGAACCATACGGAAAGTCGAGAATGGTTTATCCACGCCGAATGCTACGAGGCAATCAACCGTAGTGCGAAACATTCCTATGGTGATCCGATCAGTCGATAAACTGGCTCATAACGTGATGCAAATCTCGTTACAACCGAAAGATACCTCTCAACAAGTCAAGTGGACTCCAGGTTCTCATATCGACATCAAGGTCGGCACTCTCGGATATCGTTAATACTCAGTCTGCTCAGATCCTATAGATACGAACCAACTAAAGATTGCGTACGTCAAGAAAATCAAGGTACCGGTGGATCGCGTTTTCTACACGACAATGTAAAAATGGGTGATGAGATGTCCATCCGCGGGCCTCGAAACAACTTCAAGTTCATATCAGGAACACGTCGTACAATTCTGATAGCCGGAGGTATCGGAATAATACCGATAATTCCTATGGCAGAAGAAGCAACTACTATGGGTGTTGACTATAACATCATCTACTTAGGTCGGTCAAGAGCTGGCATGACTTATGTGGACAAGCTCACACAACGTCACGGGGAGCACGCTACAATATGGGCTACCGATGAGCACAAAGGGACTCGGCTGAACCTTACAAAGCACTTCGGGGCTGAAGATCCCAATGGGCTACGCGTTTACTGCTGCGGTCCAGAAAATTTACTTACAACTGTCGAGGCGGCTTTGGAACATGCTCCGTCAGGAATAGTCCACGTCGAACGGCTCTTTAATCCTGTTGTTCCACTTAGTAGTTCGAACAGCGCATTCGATGTGCTGATGGCCAAAAGCGGACATGTCTTGCACATCCTCGAGGACAAGAAAGTTTTGGAGGTGATCAATGATGCTGGTAGTAACATCCTGTCTACCTGCAACAAAGGTTTGTGTGGAACCTGTGAGGTGAGAGTGTTGGAGGGGACGCCGGAGCATCGAGATGTCGTGTTGACAGCAGAAGAAAGAGCAGAGAATTCTTCAATGATGACTTACGTTTCACGCTGTCGGAGTAAAAGCTTAGTGTTGGACTTGTGGTAGTTTACATCACTGTCGTTCTTCTATGAAATGCATTTTGTTTATATCTAACATGCCAAAAAAAACACTCCTCGCTACTGCTTGTATATGCAAGTCTATATGGTTACTTGGAACGCCTCGCGCTCTGGATCCTGAAGCCTAGCCAGTTCCAATATCAACCTATATAAGTAAATCGCCATGTCAACCTCCCTCACAGCTTTTCCCATCCACTTCTTACCCCGATTCGCAATATCCTCAGCCAATCTCTGACCTTTCTCAGTCGAGGTCAAGTAGGTAACCAGTTCGGGTAATTCCTCCAGACTTTGGCTCACGGGGATATAATGCACCCAGGGCATCAACCTCTCATCATGCCACTCCCGCAGAAGAGCTTGTTTCAATGGGAGGGAATTGGAAGCCAAGAGCTTGTAGTATCTTCCACTAATGCCATTCCCATCCAGGTCAAATGCAAGTCTTGAGCTGAAAGCTTTGTCTTTGTCGGCCCAGGACTTGACGTCAAAGTAGGTACTTTGGTCCCGGCAGAACTTCCGGTCGCATTGGAAGATCCTCGTAAAACCAACGTCGAAGAGTCGTCCGTTTAGAAACCTTGACTTGACAGTGCTGATCGAATCTCCCTCTTTTCGTAGGTACGATTGTTTTTGATGTCCCAGGTTCTGAGTCATCGATACGAATCTTTGACGTTGGTAATCTCTCCACCGACCGTCTTGTGCGTAACCACCAGTTGTTGAGCCTCTCCAGTAAATATTGTTATTCTTCTCTGACCATTGCATGTCCCGGTCGCTATCATATTGGAATTCTTTCTCGATGTAAGCTGGGCTCGGGAACAACACATCCCCCATCGTCGAATATGCGCCAGTTGATAGTACTGGTACCAAGCCCTCAATGAGAGGGAATGTTTTCGGGCTTATAAATGCTCCGTGCAAACGTTGATATTCGGGGTGTCGACATAAATCTGACTCGGCCAGGTGATCTTCAACAAATGGTAACCCAAAAGCCCCAGCATTTTTCGTAGCCCCACCAGATCTTGCTTGTAATGTCAAACAGCGCCTCGTTAAAGTGTCCCAAGTGGGCCGTTGCGACATATCGGTGAGGTTGATTTTCTTCTTTTGATCGCCCTCCGGTGAATGATTCATCAGTCTGGGTTCATCGAAATGATTAATGAGAAGCTTGACATTTGGAAGAACCCCTGGGAGGTTATATAGTAGTCTGTTGAACAGAAAACTATAATGTCTGTCATAAACACGACTCTTGTGTTTACACTTCATCGTAGATGTCCTGCCCAGGAACTCGCAGAGCCAGACTTCGTTTCCAGAGGTTTTATATAACTCATCCATGGCTTCTGCTACTTCTTTTCCGCTGAGTTTCAAGAAGGGCGATATCGAGTCAGTGATCATGTCAAAGTCGTCGATGATAGGAGATTTATGGTGTTGAGCGAATTGGAACCAGCCTTCGAAGCCTGTTGGAGGGTCGAGGCGGTATCGGCGTTTGTACTCGAGTGCAGCAGCTTCGTAGGTCCCGGACTGGTTTCTCATCGTTGATTCAAACTTTTCCATCGATCGCCCAGCTAGAATTTCGACGGGATGTTGTGGACCATGACTGAAAGTGTTGATCGCTGCATTTTGAGTTTCGTAGATCATGTATTCGTTAAAGACAAAAGGAAGGATTGATAGAGATAGTAACAGCCATATTACCGACTTTCCCTTGGCCTGTTTGGGTAGCAACTGCGTAACCTGAGCGAGGGAGACAGTCGACACCAAGACGTGGGAAATGGCTTGTAGTTGGGAACTTTGAGAAGAGGGATCCCTGGCACATGCTAGAACAAATGTCCCAACAGTGGGAGCTATGGACCAAGACGTTTGGGTTGCCTAATTGTGTTAGCGACTCTTCATGACATTTGATTTGAAGAAGCACGTACAGTTTGTATAGTGAAGAACCATGATGCAGCCTTTAATGAACCGGATAGTAGTATAGTGACAATGTCACTAGTCGGTGGTCCAAGAATGAGTAGTTGCGTAAAAACAGAAAATACGAGTAGGCATGCTGTTCGAAAAGAGATATCCTCGATACATGTCGCGATGTCGACAGACAGCAAACGTAGTTTTGGGCCTGGAATAAGGATACTATAAACAACAAGTAGGGACACGACCAAGATAATGGAGATAAGTGATCCGAAGAGATCTCCGTTTGAGAGTGATAGTACAGCAGGGATGGCAGTTAATGCAGCACCCCAGACCGTGTTGATAAGAGGGGTTTGTATTTGAGGATCAAAACTTGTTGAGTGAGATGTGAAATATGCATGTACAGCAAGCAATAGAGGCGTTAGAAGAGGCTGCATCTAAGTTAGCATGAACAAACAAATCTAGCGAATAATCTCACATAAAAGCCAACTTTGTTACTCTCAGCCTTATAAAATGCAGCTGCGGCAATACCAACAGGGACAAGCCACGGCGATATTGTTGACGGGTTTTGTTTCTTCGACTCTTGTGTATGTTCAAATGACAATGTTGAGTGAGAATCTGATGATGGAAATCGTTTAAAAATAAAGGGAAGAATAGCCCAACACACTATCTCTGAGCACAGCTCTAATCTTTTCGCCGGGTAATATTGTGTAAGGGTTGTGAAGAGTATGGCACCAGCCGCAGAGCCCACCGCCGGGTCAACATGTTTAAGGAGTGACATCATGGATAAGACACGGATTTACCGGACACCTTAAATAAGGTAAGGCGAAGCTGAATCGACAGTTACAGTGCTGAGCCTCAGGAATCAAATCATTCAGTGACAGCAATCATATTTGTCACGAGGAAAGGGCACAAAAGGGGGAAACAAAGAGGGATATTATGTCTTTTGTCATTGATATTTTAGATGAAGCCAAGTGGTCTTGGCATACCTGACCATCATAACAAAGCTTGGCGAGTGAACAGGGGTAGTCTAACAAAGGATTCGAAGCTAGCATTAATGCCTGGACCTAACTGGTGGATTGATGTCGAAGATGTGGAAAGTCGTATTCTCATGGGGCTATGCTCAATGATCTGTTGCATATCTATATGCTAATAGACAACTGTTTATGGAATTTACATTGGTTCTTCGTACGCTCCCACCTATGAACGAAGTGGTCAGTTATGCTAGGGAGTTATGCTAAGGAGCTACCTAGTCTGGCGATGATCCTTGTAGATGCATTCTAGGCACACACTTTAATCCAACACAACGACGAAACGAATGAATTTCTATATAAATGTAAGTAAACAAGACTTGAGAGACTGTCCAAGGATATTTTTAATTGAAATCTTTCATCTTGAATCCTATCCAGTTTTAAACTGTCACCTTTCTCAATATCCACATGCTTCGAGGAATGATGTTTCATCAGAATCGCCCCAGTGTTACTCGATATGGATTAGTCTGGGGCGGTGCTATGCACGTTCGTATTGCCTGATGTTCTTATTCGTCTTTAAACGAACGTGACTTCTTGGCGTGTCCCCCATGGCTTGTCACAAATCAGGGGAAGGGCAGCTTCTGGAGAAGCCAGCGGAAGATTCATCGTGGCAAACTTTAATCCATCATCATCAGATACTGACATTAGGCTCAATCGGTCAAAATACCCCGAGTGGCTTCAGCTGAAGTGTCACTGGTAGCATATATGTTACATTTTAACTCAGCTGGGCATACAGCCTCAGCCTTGTTTGATCACAGCCCTGTTGGTGTAACGGGCCTCTCCAAAATATAAACATTGTCGTTACCCTACACAGAAAATACTGATGAAATTGAGATCCCACTTTCAAAGAGACTCGTGGGTATTTGTTTTGTCTTACTACCAGCGCTAAGCCACGTCTCACCAACGCCACTTGATTGGCTGTCATTGTGCCAGGTTTCCTCATCTTTCCATTGCTCACCAAATATTCAATCTCGCTTACTCAACCTAAAAACACCATGGCTGGCGTCCCGAATTCGAGAGGATGCGACGCGTGCCGCAGACAAAAGAAAAAGGTAAACCACCACCTGACGTATTCTGATTACTTAGCTCATGAGTGCCATTTCTAGTGTGATCAAGCTCAGCCAACATGCTCTCGATGTGCGCGTCTCAAAACGGCCTGCGTAGGAAGTGGTGTGAAGCGATTCGTATTTAAATCGGAGAACCAACAAGCAGCTAAAAAGGTTTCGCAAGCTGTAGTCATTACACGAACCAACCCGACACCAGCTCCAATGCTAAGCAATGAAAAGACCTTAATATCCGGAAAATTGGTACATATTCTCAACCTCGACGATCCAGCATATGATATCTCGACGTTTGGCTTATTTGTCGTGGATCTCCCTCGATATGTCGGCTCTAGCAGGTCCCTCGACGCGGCCATCAGTGCCTTTGTCGCGGGATTCGGTACTCTTAAAAATAAAACGATGTCAAAGATTTTTGCACTAGATCGATATGTTTATGCTATCAAGACGTTGCGAGAAACCATGAACGACCCTGTATTAGCGAACACGAAGGACAACATGTGCTCTATATATTTGATTGCCATCTGTCAAGTAAGTACTCATTGTATCACGCGAGAGTCTGTATCATTAACCTGCCACAGGAATGGCTGGGACATGCCTCTGGGTATACAAAACACTATGAAATGCTTGGGCATTTAATCCAAAATTCTATTCAGAAGCCCTCTTTTGATCCCTCCGATCTACCTTTCATGCAAACGATTCTCGGTGCTGTGGTAAGTTGAGTTTATCTTCAGTAATTAACATGTTCATTGTGCTCACTCAAACAACAGATCCTAGAAAGTTTCAATAACCCAAACATACAATTGGGTCCATGGTACTGGCAAGCAATGTCGTTGTTTAGTGGTGGCGTTCGACCCCTCAAGTCTGGCGACGGCATGTCCTTTACATCGCTAGATCTTGCCACTATGGCAGAACTGTCTTGGTATCTCCGCGAACCAGATAAATACCTTTATCAAATACGCTCTACCTACGCCGTCCTACGAGCGGAACAACCGCGACTTATCCAAATTGCGAACATATCAGTCGCCAAGGCTAGAGAAACATGCTCCACATCCCAACAGAGGAGACTCGGCATGCGTTTCCATAGTGCAATCGCAGCGATGCTCACGATGGGGATAGTCTTGAACCGTATCATACGCGTCTACGATGACGATCCTACTCTTATGAAAGAGGCTCAGCGCTACGTCGACGAAATTATTGACCTAGGTATAGAAGCTAGCTCCAATCGACCGATTGCTGCGGCTTCCATAGCGACCCCTCTCACAATAGCGCTGGCTGCCGTGGAAGATTACAGGTATGCGGAGGTGGAGGTGTTGCTGTTGGAGTACCAGACTGATTTTGCCGGATTACATTATTTTGACGATGTTGAGAGGATTCGACGGCAGTTTGAGAATATTGACAAGAGCTATCAAAAGAAGAGAGGGCTGCTGACACTAAATGAGCAGGGTGTGGAGGAAAGCTTGATAACAAAAGAAACAGAGATGGATATTGGACCTGGGTGCACGATACTATAGAACAACAGGTAGATAGACGTGGTACGCTCAATCAAGAGTTAGCTGTCCCCTCGCCAGTACGTACAAAGTCCGCCAAGCACAGGTTAAGTTGCAAATCAAGGCTAGTTAGCGTCGCACCACCTGGCGAATTCTGGTGAGTCATGCCGATGAAAGTGGAGAGACTAAGAAATGAACGAATATCTACAATAACAAAGTACGCGCTACAATACCGACTTGCTAAGTTTCAATAATTGCGTTAATAAATTGACCATTAACGAAGCAATCTCATAAGTATTCAAAATGACTCAAAATATTTACGACAATGCCGAATTCTTCGCTGAATATTCCGCGCTTGACCGATCCATCAAGGGTCTCGATGGAGCCCCAGAATGGCCGCGGTTGAGATCTTACATCCCAGACCTCAAAGGCCTTGATGTCCTTGATCTTGGCTGTGGCTTTGGATGGTTTGCTCGCTGGGCACGGAGCACTGGAGCCAGCATGGTTCGAGGCATTGAGATTTCCAACAATATGCTCAGTCGAGCACGAGCCATGACCAATGACACAAAAATCATTTATGAACAAGCCGATCTCGACAACACCAACCTTTCCGAATATGGTACCGACAAATACGATGTGGTCTTTAGCTCACTGACGCTTCACTATCTTGTCAATTTACCAGAGCTCATTCAACAAGTGCAGACTGTTCTCAAACCAGGAGGAACATTTGTCTGCTCAATCGAACATCCCATATACACAGCGCCAAGCAAAGCTGAATTTATCACTGATGCGGTATCAGGACGGGAATACTGGCCACTTGATAGCTATCAGAAGGAGGGCCTTCGGGTGACAGATTGGCTAGCGGAAGGAGTCCAGAAACAGCACAGGACTGTCGCTAGTTATGTTAACCTGCTTCTCAAGGCAGGGTTTCGGATAGCAGAATTCGATGAGTGGTGTCCCACGCCGGAAGAGATGGAAAAGTGTGGTTGGCATCGAGTATTGGAAAGACCGGTTTATCTTTTAATTTCAGCTGTGAAGAATTGATTTATACCTTGGAAGGTGTAATTATTAAAATGCATGTAACGATCCTTGTGGTTAAGTCGCCTGAATTTTGTAATAGAATAACAAGTAGATTGACTCCGACCTAGGAGTTTGCACCAATGTCCTTCAGAAATGCAACAATGGGCTCACTCATCTGCTTTAACCTTGTATCCTCAAGAGGGTAATGTCCTGCACCCTCCAACATGACCTTCTTGACGGGAACCTTGGTGACGTCTCTCAAAAACGCCTCCGACACCCACAACGGCGTCCACTTATCCTCGGCAGGCTGTGTCAAAAGAATAGGACAGACATCAAACTCAGCTGGTTCCTTGACCGGTTTGTAAGACATGAACGACGCCAGGAACTTCATAGTCACCCACGCGTTCGCAGATGTATTATCCCTGTAGCACACTTGCAGTGCTTGTTGGTTATTGACCAGCGTGGACATTCGGCCAGTCAGCCACATAGGCATAGAAAACCAGCCTAGGCCGATACGGTCCATTATGCCACTGCTTGGCGCACTGACGCGACTCATAAAGAGGTTTCGACAAGTTGCGTCTACGACAGACTGTATGCGCATGTCCATGAAACACATCCCAACGATACCCTTCACCTTCCCATTCAAACCCGCCGAATGGAAGGTCAGTCCTCCACCTGCACTGAGTCCGTACAGCACAATGGGTCGCGAGTCATTCCCATACTCATGATCAACGAATTCACTCGAGATATTGACCCAGTCATCAAAGTCCCACACATAGTTCTTGGCTGGAACAGTACAGCCATAGCCAGGCATGTCGATGGCGACGAGTTCAAAGCCTGCTTCGTGAAGAGGCACACCGAGAAGCATCGACATCATGCGTCCGTTTGTGCCCATTCCGTGATGCATGATCAACCGGATTTCAGCAGAAGGATTGCGCCATCTGTCGAGATGAAGGGCATGGCCACGGTGATGCCAGACTTCTTCAACTGGGGAGTGATCAGGCGTGAAATGGAGACGTTTCGGGAGGAAAGATTGTATCTCTTTCCATTCTTTTTGATCGGCGTAGGTTGGGTAGTTGGCCATGATGGTTTTCTTGGTAGATATTGGAGTTTGATGGTTGACGTGGCGTGGCTCACTGGGATATATACCCGTACCAAACAAACAATATGTCATTGTGTTGTTGTATCATTCTGTCATCGTGCATTACCATCAATTGTTCCAGCCATTTAGAATCTCTTTTGGCCAACGTAAGCAGTGGCTGTCGCATTCGCAGTCGCATGTTCGATCCTTTGGGGTAACTTGGACCACCCTCAAAACAGTCTTTGTCAAATTACAATGCGTGTCAGCAACAAGTGAGCCAATGAGAAACATTAAGATACTAGTTCAACCCTTGGCCAAATTGAGTTGGTCCGAAGCATGGAACGTCGGTGATTTCTGGAGAATGGATTCCGTTCCAACGGAGAGAATGGAGTGACTATTTGTCCCTTCCCACGAACATAGAACAAATATTCTTGAGGAGGAAGACAATTTGCATTTTTTCTATCATAATTGTCCTTTCGTGGTCAACTGAAAGTCAAACGACGCAAGACCAGCTACCCTGATCTTGGTTGGCCCCTCCGCCTCATCAATACAGTGCCATATTGACGAGTTCAAATCCACCAACATTGACGTCAAACCTCCCCTGCTGAATCTGGTAGAGGAAGATATTGTATACTTTGTACTCTTTTGGAATATTGTCCATTGAGACTGCTTTTACAGCCTGGAGGAGAAGTTGCCAATCGTAATGCCCTTCCCATACTTCTCTGCCAGTTCTACAATCGAACTAGCAGCACTGAGGTCGGTCAACCCCACGCCAACGCACTTATACACAACAAAACCCTCCTCAAGCCAATTGTTCAAATGTCGCTGCTTATCTGTTTCCCAAGTCTCCTTCCATTGAAGGACCTCCCCGATCTCAATGATCTGATCGGCCTTGACTTTGCTGTTGGTGAACTCTCCCGTGCTCTTTTGTGCAATCTCGCGGTCGTCGACTAACAAAACACCACCAGGCCCACCACTGGGGTTATATCCAGATGTAGAGACAACCTCATTCAATATGATGGGATCAATCTCGAGCATATCCGGTTGCCAAGATCCTACTGCAGACAGATATAGACCCCGGCCTTCCCTGAGTCTCGGTAGAAGCCACTCGGCAGGGAATAAGGCTTTCTTGGAGGGGGTTGTGCAAAAAATGACATCTGCATTTGTGATTACGGTCTTGAGTCTGGACTCAGAGTCTGAATCTTCAATATTGATGCCTTGAAATTGGGCAGGCGAATTCCACAGCGAGTCATTCTCAGATGATATTTGTTTGATCATCTCAGAGAGACCCTCGCTATTGCGCTTGACGATAGTAACATTCATTATATCTTCTCCTCTCAATCTGAGCGCCAGACGCAAATGCCAGAGGGCTTGCTTTCCTGCGCCAAAGATGACAACATTTGATGTTTTCTTGCGGTAGAAGTAGGATACCATAACATTTAAAGGCGTTCGGTATCCTGTCCACTCATCTCCATTAAGAATACCCCTTGGATTACCTTCTTCATCACAAAGAGCCACTATGCCATGTATGGTTGGTTTTTTGACAGCCGACCGGTAAGAAGGTGAAGTCGTAGGATCAACGGTAATCTTGATGCCAACGTTGGTTGGTGATGTGAAGGGACGGAACAAAGTCTTGACCCCATTGGGACGGATTACAACGCTTGCGTCAGGCTGGTATTTGCGCTCCTCGCCGACGGAGAAGTCTTTCAAAGTTTGACCTAAGGCGTTCTTGATCGAAATGGTATCGTCTCTTGATAGGTTGATAAGAATGTCATGGATAACAGGGTCCCCAAGAACGACACAGCTAGTCATGTTCCAGTATACTTGTTTCGATTGAGAATATAAAGAATGTTGAGTTGGTGAATAGTTGTTGTTTAGAAAAGTTTCGAAAGCATAGTTTGTTATATCTACCGAGGCTCCAAGTGGTACGTCGGGTAGATTACGCTTACACGGGATTACTACGTTCTAAGAACACCTATAATCCAGGATTACTTCAATCCCTAGATCCAAGTAATCCCCTAAGGATCCCTTGGGTATATATATATTCACTTAGTATTAGTTAATATACTTAGCTTAATAGCTATTAATAAAATATCTTTACCTGAATACGCCTAACCTGCCCTATTTACTATTAAGAGATATGATACTTTGCAACCGCTTAGTATTATATGCCCTATAACTCTGCTAATATAAACTTAGAACGGACTAGTTTATCCCTTGGAAAACCCAACCGTCACACAACTCCGCAGCAGCCTTCTTCTGTACAGGTTGCCCTCCCTCTTTCAGCGCCTTAAACGCAAGCAGATTAACAATGAATTGCTCAATTATTCTATAAAACCGGAAAAGGCTTGCTTTGATATCTCGCGAGCAACATAAAGTCAATGTATCTTGTTGCCGACTCGGGTGCTTCCAATACTACTCCGATTCCGACCCCATGGTCATCCTACTCATCGCAACGCGCCTACAATTCTGCTCAAAACCAACTGAAGCAGCCATGGGGCCCTTCTCAACAGTGTCCTGTTCCTCTGTCCTCACAGGCGTATGATCCACCTCAGACTATACTCGACTATTCGGTGCTGTAATTGTAGTGCAGAAAACGGAAACACAGTAAGGTTATTGGTAACATGCGTTTCAAACATATTCTCTTCTTCTATCTCTCTAGAAAACAGATATTAAATGCTAGGCTTGTGACCAACAGGTTCATATACCTTTAGCACACAAGAGTCAAAGACCTGTTCCTGAAAGTTTATACATCACTAATGAATAGGGCATAGTTGAAGACAAACCATATCAAGACATATAGAAGACACTAATAAACTGAGGCCTTTAAAATAACATACTTAGAACATAAAATCTTGAATTAGACCTTTCCCCTCTCCCTCTAGACGTTGATCCTGAGACTCAAGTAGTTGTCAAAGTCCACAGTGCCGTAGTAAGGTTCCATGCCCGCATTTCCAACGTTTACGTACGTGTCTGACTTGAACACGCCGTTCCTGGACAGCGCTACAAGCCAGTCCTTGATATCACCCTCAAAGCTGCCACCCTCATCGTTGCCAAACTGGTTGTCCTCGGGGCACAGGAGCGAGGTCACAGTGATGCCAGTGTCGGCGTTGACACCCTGATAGAGCTTCCAGCCGTCCTTGCCAAAGAGCCCGTCGATGGTGGCGATGGGTCCCTCACCCCAGCCAATGGGAACCTGGCCACCCTGCCAGTTGATCCAGAGCATAAGCTCTTGTGCACGGTTAGAGGTTGAGTCTCCCTTTGTGTCGCAAGTCATGAAGTCGTACACAACGTTGCCTAGTAAGCGTCGAGTCAGCTTTCATATTCCTATATCGCTCAAGGGGAGAGGATAGGGGCACATGAGTGACATACCTTTGTACTCAGTAATCTTACTAGTGGTCCACTCATACCTGGAGGGGATGCTCTTGATATCGCTGAGTATTGTTTCCAGACCCTGGGTAAGGCCTATGAAGTTATAACCCTTGACGAGGTTGGTTCCGACGTCAGGATCGATGTCCCAGAGAACGCTCCAGTGGATCGTCTGGTCATTGCCAGAGCCCGTGTAGCCATAGTAGCCGACGCAGGAAGAGCCTTTGATAGACTGGTGGTTATAATTCATGGAGAAGACAATCCAGGGCGTTCCAAAGAGGACCTCAGACTCATTGGGTTTACCGCAGAACTTCTTGGTAGGCTCCTTAATAGCAGCCACAGGGCCATCCTTGGTTTGGAGTGTTGACGATGAGACGGCCTTCTGGGTCGAGGTTACTGGCTCCTGAACTTTGACATCTTCAGCGTTATTGGCAGGCTTGGGCACTTGGACTGCCTCTGTCGGGACATTAGAGACGGTCGAAATAACGTCCCGCGTCTGACTAGTCTCGACTGACTCTACCGACGGAGTCACAACACTGTAAATGATCTCAGAGGCAGTTTTGGACGTTGCCAGGTTCGGGACGGCAGAGATGACTGGGGCGAAATTGGCGTTCTCGGGTCGTCCGTGGCGGCACCTGGGACCCCTTGCTGCTTCAACTGCTACAATAGCCGAAAGAATGAGAACGAGTCGGGGAGAGGCACGCATCTTGAAAGAGACCAGAAAGTAATAGAGGCTATCACGTCAGGTTAAAAGATAGTGAAATAATATTTTAAAGTGGTGAGAGCGCGTAACACTACTTATAGGAAGCAAAACATGGCTTATGTTCCCAGAGATTGGGGGTACAGCAATATAAAACCGTTTACTTGAAACTACCTGATATTAGGGATATACTGGAGATACGGCTGTACTGAGTGATTGGAGGACATCAACATTGAAATTAAAGAAGCATCCCTTCGTGTTGCAAAGGTATTGGGACGAGCTCGGTCTGCAAGGTGCTAGAAAACGTCTGATCTTTCAAGATAGCTAATTAGGCTTCTCTGGGACCCTCATTCTTTAAATGTTATGTGTGTGAATGGTGGAAGAACTGAAAAAGCTTTCCTACGAAAGTGGGCTGCTTGTTTGATTGGAACAATTAACAGCTGCATGTAGGTATGGTTTTAGAATAGTGGAGTTTATATGGGGATATAGTATTAACAGGGATTTCTGGAACCACTAAAAGATAAGGCTAGGGCATTAAGCGAATCTAATCAAAACTGTGACGGTTGTGGTTCCCAAGGGATAAACTAGTCCGTACAAGGTTTATGTTGGGTGATTGGGTAGGGCGTGATGCTAATCGAAGGCTCCTCGGTACAGATTGTGCCTTATATAGATCGTCCTTCGCGCTTGACATATGCAGCACAGTTTCTTTTCAACATCCTTAATTCTTCAGTTCGTTTCACTAAGCAGTTTGAATGGTTCATTATGTCGGTACGTGCTATGGCAAACTTTGTATACGCCACGGAGGATCTTGCATGTAAGATCCTTTACTCTATAAGCGCGTTACGGAAAAACCGCCTGACACGCAACCTTTCGATCCGCACCGAGTCTGGCAAGCTAAATATTGATCAAGAACTTGAGTGCACTCCATTTTAAAGGGGCAAATCTGGGGAAGAGTGTTTAGAATTGCAGCGTGCTACGTGATAGCTACTATAGTTTGAGCTGAGATGGGGGAGAAAAATGACATCTATAACTCGCACGCTTGAATATGAATCCAACAATGGCTGTATACTATTGCAAGCTCGAGTTACATTCTGACTACTCGGTCGGTGAAAAGAAACAACGTACTCCCAATCAGGACTTCAAATGCGGCCGCAAGGGTTTGTTGAGAAAATTACTGTGTTTACAAAGCGGTCTACACTAAGTCCCTGTCTTCTTTATTTGATCGGTGAAGATTATAAAACCCGCCAAATGTATGTATATATTTACGTAAGCTAACAACTTCTACGGTACTATAGACAATGGTTATGCTGACAAGCTGCTGGTAACTGCAAGCACAAAGGATCTTTTACACAAGAGAATTGCGTCCAAAGCATACACATCGCTGCTCAAGTCATCTTGTACATATTTAATACTTCTAGGCCTGTTTTTCTGATAGTGAAAATAGGTTTGAACATTATAAGTCACATCAAGTGAACAAGTCTAGATGGATGAACTCTTTACTACAGTATTTGGCCAAAAGTCTGACCCCACCCAACCAACCACCCACTTTCAACGCGACATCAACACGACGACTCTTCTTAACTAGACCACTATAATACAGTCACAATAATGTCAGAAAAAGCCCTTCTTGGAGATATTATATATCCTAATCGAGGAAAAAATAAAGAATTTTCCCCGGAAGCGAAAGCAGTAATTTTTATACTTTTTTATATAGGGATATTAAAACGGGCTATTATGCATTAGTTTAAAATAGACTACTGCGCAGTTAACTATATTATTAAAAGATTTATAAAAATATATATATTTAGCGGAAATACTTATACTAGGTATCCTTTAAAGCCTAATTAAGTAAAGAGAAGGAATATATTAAGATATATTTAATAGGATTATTTTATCTTATAGGATTACCTTTATAAACTAATAGATAATTTAATATTAGTTAGAACTATTAAATGCGCTATATCCTTTTACTATAAGAGGAAATAGAAGTTAATAAATTAACTAAAGCTTAATAAAGAAAAAGTAAGAATCTAGCTTTATTTTTATTAAGCTTAAATTAAAGATATTAAAGAATTAAAGGAAATATACTATAAATTATAAAGAGAATAGTTTTAATACTAATAACTATTTAATTTATTAACTTAAATAAAGTTTCTATTGCTAATATAAGTAATAACCCTAATAGTTTTTATTTCTATAAGCTATATAAAAAGTATAATAAAGACCTTATAAATAAGAATAATTATATTAAATTAACTATTTCTATTATATTCTAGGCTACTATATAGAAAATAGGCTAGTCTTAAATTATTACTATAATAAGAGATCTATTAGCTAAGAATAATAAATATAGCTTTTAGTTATATTAGAAAGCCCTCTAGGAAGGTCTTTTACTAATATATAATAGTTCTTAATAATTCTAGTAGGATAATATAAGTATTTATTACTTTAACTTAACTATAGATTAGTTATTTTATTAAGCAATTAATTAAATAAATTAGCTATTAAATTCCCCTAATTTAAGCCTAATTAAGAATATTTAGGTAATTCTAAAGCAGTAATTAAAGAAATAATTCCCTTATCTATAAGATTTTATAAGAAATAAAGCTTTAATTGCAGAATTTATAAGATGCATTAAACTTGCGTAAAAGGCTATTCCACAGGATAAGATTTTAAAGTGTATTAACTCTTTAAAGAAAAGACTATAAGCCTGCATCCGAGCCCGAGGTTAGTATATAAAAAATTAAACGTTAAAATCAGGGCTTTCTAATAATATATATATTATCTTAATTAACCTTTTATTGATAAATAAATAATATGTTAAAATGTAGTGTTAAAATTCCTCTATGGGCGAAATTGGTGTGGTGGGGTCAGACTTTTGGCTTACTACCGTAGCTCACTTACTATTACTCGTGGAAATAACCTCGTAAGCTTCTACAGCTTACAACAACTAGTGTTTCTTAGAATAGATTTTCTATATATGCTTCGTTGGGATCATGTATATATAATGTATATGCAGTTCTACCACCCGTCATAATCATGTCCTGATCTCTTTCACTGATATAGGGTAGTAGCCTATTTTGGCTCAGGAAGCTGCTGATCGAATCGTTGCGGAATGCCAGAATTGGGGGAACCATCAGCGTTAGCAGTCAGCGCGTGAGTCATAGCATAACGAAAGTCGTCACAAGCACCATTTTTGTTTGAAGTGGTATGGTAAACAATATCAGTGGTCATGCCGTCGGGGCTGGTAAAGAAGCTGTTGTGGCCGGTTCCGTAGTTTCCGTTGGCACTCTTCAGGTGGTAGCCGTTAGACTTGTTCCAGACAGAGACTTTGGTAGGATCAGTCTTGCCGTCCCACTCGAGGGTAGCGACACAATAGTCAGGGGTCCAGCAATAGTTGGCGGAATATGAAATATATGTCTTGCCGCCAAAGTACAGTGCATGCTGCCCTTCTTGGACAGGGGTGCCGCTGCGCTCCCATAACTGATCAGGCTGGGAGATAATGCTCAAGGGTCCAACAGTTATAAAGTCAGAGCCAAGCTTACGGATGCAGATAGACTGATTGGGAACGCCAGTCATGCAAGAGTAAACAAAATAGTTACCGAAATTGCTGGTGTGAAGAACAGTACCATCGATACCCCAGTCATCGGTCAGCTGAGCACCGTAGGACCAGGAGTTCCAGGGAGAAGCCCCACCTGGATATGTGTCAGTTTAGAGATTGTCTTTGCGGAAGTCTGGTTTATCCTTAATAACATGCGAGCGCTGGCCGCTGAGATCATCGCCCTTGAGTCCAGCGGTATAGTAAATGTACCATCTTCCACCGAGATAGTGAAGCTCTGGAGCCCAGAAGTTACCGGCACGGCTAGGGTTGTTGTCGGTGTATATAACCTTTGGAACAGCAGTCTTAAGGCTTTCAATGGTGGTAGAACGAGCGAGCTGAAGGTTAACCCACTCAGTTGAGATTAAGTAATAGTAACCACCAGTATGAATAATCTGAGGATCACCACCACCAGGATTGCGGATAGGGTTGGTATAAGCCTGTACAGCGGCAACGAAGCTAAGAGCCAGAGTGAAGATGTTGTTCCAGAAAACCATGATTGCTGATGAGAATGATACTCCAGAACAATGAAGTGTGCTGACTTGACGGCGAGATTTTATCATGTTTCCAAAAAGCGATCCAATTTGTGTTTGGCTGATGATGACCTTGCGAGATGTGACTCTACTGGTGGAGTATTCGGTTAACCTGACAGGTGTTTCAGTGTGACGGTAATTAGAAAGCGTTCGTGGTTCTTCTCGTTTCGTGGGTTCCTCCTAAAGCGGGATGTTTCATGCCGGGATGCACTGATCTACGAATAGTTCTGACTCTCTCGTCTAGCCTCAATGCTTAAGTGTATCCTATCCTGATTAATATCGCATGCAGCAAATGCTTTCTCTGGATCTCAGGCTCCGTTATGGCCAGAAGAGTTACATGCTGGTGTGAAATTATCTTAAAGGTCCCCCATAGAGGCTGGGAAGTTGTCTCACAGCTATGTGCTTCACCGGATCAGCATTCCTACAAGGTTTAATGGGCACGACAGAGGGCGTAGTTTATGTTAGGCTTCACTATAATCACCGACAAATGAAAGTATCTCTTGATACTCCCTTTCCCTAAAAGGGCGGCAGTCAATCTTGTGATTAGCTCGGCTAGACTCATATCTCTACCATGGTTTATGCAGTATTAATTCGGCAAGTCCACTCTTACATCTTTACGTTGATGGAAAGCCTGCTTCTGCCTATAATTTCTCTTGGCGTTCGCGTCGTTCTTGGATAAACTCGTATTGCAATCTAATAACAACAAGGGTAGGTATGCTATGAAAAGGGGCACTCTCACGAGGTTGTTCGTGGCATCCTTTTTACGGCAATGTTCTTAGACACACATTAAGCCAACCCTACTAAGTTGTAAAGGTATGCTCTAACTGATTCTGGTAATTATCGTCTAGAACCTTATGACCCATTGTTGTCAAACAATGGGAAGCCCCTATTGATAATATTCAGAAAAGTAATTTTAAGGGAAAGCAAATTTTCAGGTTGAGTCATTCGTGTAAGAACTCGATACGGTAAATTTTAACCGTCAATCATATCTCAGTGCCACTTTGCTGCTTCCAGTCCACAATAACGAGCAGTCCGCCCATGGCTATCACCCTTTAATTCAACAACCAGCTTAGAGCAGATTCCCAACCTTATACTTTTTAGCCACCTAGATGCTGGTTGGAAGTTTTCATTCATCTGCCTGCGTTTGTTGCCCAGCCATTACCGTTCACTTTTGGTGCTTCCCGTGCTATTATCAAATTCTTGCTGGTACTGTATTTTTTCTTTGCCTGGCTCTTATGGCGGTCTCCGGCTATCACCGCCATGAATAACCATATGCATAAAGTAAAAGAGGTTCAGGAACGCCTGACACAAATGTTCGCTGGATACCTCATTGCGACTGGAACATTGAATACTCTACGTTGTGTAAGTAAGGCGCCTAAAACGCGACGTGGACAGGTTTTCTATGATTAAATCTTGACATCGATACACCGAACTTCAATTGGAATTGGGCTACTCGTTATAGTAGCAGGAGCTGTAGAGTCGCTGCATCCCGTGTGCTACAATTAGTCCACACAACAGCACTTTAAAGCCTTATTAGCCGCTATAAGCACTACAATAATTGCCGCATTAGCAGTTATCATATAACTGGTATGCTTGACTATTGCGCTACTTGTCAGCAGACTGGGTTACGTATAATTGCTATTAAAGATATTGCAATAATGCTTACAGCTTTGTTACAGAGACCAATAGTCAGGATTGTTCACCGAGGAGATTTACTAAGTAAAACACATTATGTCATCAATTTATAGTAAAAGGCTTAACGTACACGATAAGCATGCCGATCAGACAAGCATGCCGATCACAAATCATAACCTTCTTAAGATAAATCGCAATAAAAACACTATAACCTACCTAACCAATTAAACTAATTGCTATTTCTATCCTCGGTGATTTCAATTACCTCTTGACAGGTCCTTGCATTATGACCGGTCTTGCCGCATACACCACAATGCCGACCACCTGGTCGCTCTGACCTTCCTTGACCACCATTTCTTGATGATTCGGCTACTATCTGCGTATTTACACCTACCTGATCAATTACCTCTTGGGCTTCCCCTATAGTTATATTCCCTCTTCTCTGTAGGCATGTTCTTTTTGCCCTACGCCGCCGGTTAAGCATCTCATTTATCTGACGAAGTTCTCGGATCTCAGCCTCTTGTAAGGCTATCTTATGTAGAAGAATGCTCTGCCCTTTCTCAAAATACTTTACAGCTTCAATTATTAACTCAGGGGAGCTGCTCTTATGATTTCTGATTCTTCCTTGTAGATACTTAGAGTGAGATTGGGTCTCTAGTATTGTCTTTGGGGTCCTTGAAGTCCAAGGGGTTAAAGGTTCAGTGACCTCCTGGGCAGGCGTTAGGGTCCGTAATTGCATATTAAGCTTCGAGATGACATGTTCTGGGTTAAAGGGAGTAAGCCTGGCTCCTCTAAAACCTCCCTTAATATTCTTCTCGGTTATAGTAGCTTGGAAGGCGATATAAAACGCCAGGAAGAAGTCGGTCTTCTTAATGTGGGTTATTAACCTTCTGATCAGTCGCTCTATTTCTCGACTATATGCCTTTTTCAGTGGCCTAAAGCACCCGACGTCAAGGGGCTAAAGTAGATATAATAAATAAGGCAGCATACAGCGTATAATAATATTATATTCCTTATAATATATCTAGAAATCGGCTAATTAGTGACTTTTATAACCATTAAGGATCAGGAGGCAATAGGGACCAGTTAATCAGTTAATTATAGCCCAATCAAAGTACTTTAGCCAGTTAAGGCCTATCTTATTATTTATCTAGCCATTTTCAATTATAGCAATAACCTAAGTAGCCGGGAGGTTACTTTCTTTATATCAGTTCTAAAGGTGAAATTCGCCTATAACCACGATAAATGGATTAATCGCATAGCCTTCTGCATTAATTGCTTAAATTACAGTAGCCCATTCCCGATTTCCAGGCTAGACTGATTTTAGGTTTCCACACCTTTCCGAGCTAATAACAACTATACCGCTTAATATCACGCCTATCATAAAGCCAGTCTTATCAAAGTTCCAGATATTATCTAATTAGATGCCGTATTTAGCGATTATATTCTCTATAAGCCTAAACCAATTGCGAATAGTAATTAAATCTTTACATTAGGCCCTCCGATAGTTATATTTCCTCTGAAAACGTATCTTAAGCTGTGGTTGCCGCTTAATAAAATTAATAGCCTAGCGCTTGCCAACTGGTGATGCGTCGCAGTCTGCAAGCAGTCGATTCGCCATTTCTTCAACATCGCGATATCGGGTAGGAAATCCTCGTGAATCTAGGTCAAGGATATACTGGACTATAACCTGTTCCTCTAGATCACTTAGTTTCTATTGCTTTAGAACCTAATCGCAACGTGCAGTAATGCCATTATATCGGGCATAAAGGGTCGAGAAGTTAACGTTATAGACTATTGCAGCTCGTCGCAGGCTTAATATTAGGTCTGCCTAATAGGCCTGAAGTGCAAGAATAATTTGAGCCTCTTTATTAGATTGAGACATATTATTTGGTTGAGAATTAATTGATCAGATAATAATATGTAAGGTTGAGGGATTTTTGATCGGCATGCTTGTCTGATCGGCATGCTTATCGTGTACGTTATACATGATAACCTTTTCAGGTAATTACACATGATTGAGATGTAGACCAACTGCATACTGTATTCTATGTAGATACACTGTTAACGCATAACACAGCGGTAGGCATAATGCCACTGACTTATGATAAGTGAGTGCGTAAATGATTTCCAGGTATCGATGTTTACTGATCTGACCTGAAATTCCAAGATGAACCTGTCTTACATAGAGCGTGTGAAACGGGATTTAGAGGCCCATCCCCAAGACGGAATACCGCGCTTGCTCATCGCAGCAACGCTTTCAGCATAATCGTCCGTACCACGGGAAGGATCAGCATCAGTAGCCTGACAAGTAGGACCAGACTTGAAGCCACCAAGGGCGCCGTTCACAGGAAAGAATTGGCGCTTGTCCTGGGTCGTGGCAACCATGTTCTCGGCAGCCTCTTCGGTCCACCCATTAATAAAGTCTCCATGAGCGCACCAGGCAGGACCACAAGAAAGTTTGATAGGGGCCGTACCGCTCCACCCATTAGGGAGAACCCTACGAAGGTCCCAGCGAATGCTGAAGCGAAGCTGCGGCATGGACTTCATTCCTTGTGGGCACCAATTGGGAGTTCCATGGCCACGGCTTTTGTAGGCTGTCTCAAGAGTATCGGGGTTGACGCAAGAGGGAAAGTAAAGCAGCTGTTGCAGGTGAGTTTCACAGGCTTTGGTTGGGAAGCCATTTTCGTCGACTTCACTGAACGCGCCCTCGCAAGTAAACTCAGACTTGGCATCAACGACCATCTGGTCCCGACTTCTGGCATCGGCGTTACCAGCGACCATCTTTAGGTCCTGAGGGATAGCAATCTCCGCAGGAGATTCACCAAGGTTATAGTAGGCGCTAAAGCGAGAAATGCCGATAGGCTGATAAGTGTTTCCTCCATCAGTGGTGTATAGGGGGGTAGGAACCCAATACACTGAAAGGTCGTTGGGGTTTTCGGCATTAGTGCATCCTTGCTGGAGCTCGGCGCTAGTATTGGTGTTGACGGTAACAGCATCAGAGCCAAAGAAAGAGTGCAAGTGAGATTTTCCATGCTCTCCTGGATAAACAATGGGGTCAATGTTCTTGAGCATAAATGGAGAGGCCATGTTGATGACAGTGTAGGCGTTGGCAGCCGTGGCAAGCACGCCAACGGAGAGAAAGAATGAAAGAGACATGCTGTGTCTGGTAATTTGGAATGATGGGATAATGTAAGAAGGGAATGATTGTATAAGTGAGTAAATACGTCACAAAGACTAGAATTGACTGTCAAAGCCAGTGAATGAAGTGTAAGTAGCGAAAGAAATGATGAAATGAATAACGCTGAGTTGAAAGGCCTAAACCTTTATATTGGTAAAGTGTCTAAGCTAAGAGTATTACTAAATCGTCCATCTTCCGGGTGTCGCCCTGAAAGAGCAAGTAGACCCTGCTGGTGGTTGTTTGCTTTACTGCGGAAATACCATACGGAATGGGATAACAATAAAAACAATCGGTCTCAAACATCGCTCCGTTTCATCTTTGCCAGGATGAGAGCGATTTTTTGATCCAGTGTACAGTGACTGGGACTAGCGTATTGACCGATATTCTTGAAGCTCAAGGATCGGATTGGTTCAGATCGTAACCTTTACTGTCTAAATTTCAAAAACTCAGTGTCTGTTGTAATTTACGCTAACGTCTCATCTATCCTTGTAAAGGCTTGGGTCGAAATGTCTTGTCGTACCACATAACAGCTTGGCATCGTCACGACCACCCTTCAATTTTGAATTCAATATTTCGACTCACGTTATGATTTGTCCGGCAGTCTTGGCTTTTGAGCACTAGACTAAGGCTTATACCTTGAGTAATTTCTGTCATGCCGAGTGCTCCATTTATTATTACAAAATTAGCCAGCAGACCATTCGAATAACCAAGAACAGCCAACACTACAGACCATAGAAACTGTTACGCAAGATCAATATGAAACCAAAACCCTCATTCTAGTCTAATGAGTATGTAGTCAGGAGAATAAGTGCTATTTGAAGGCCTGTGATTTAGCTGCTACTCCAAACCAGGACAATATAGAAGCTAGGAGTTACAAAAGTGGCTTGGCTTCAGGTAAGAAGCTGCTTCTTCCAATCGTAACTTTGCCAGAATAGAGGCCTATATGGCATTGTAATCTAGACCCAGTTCAGACTTGTTTTCGTCTAAGAGCATAAACTACATTAGGCATTTAAATCGTCTACTGCCCGAGTCCTTGGCTGAGCAATGAAGTACCTATTTTTCTTACGTCGATACTAAGAGCCAGGTGTACTTGAGCCTACGATATAATCTAGTCCAGCTTTACTTGATCAATTTCATATTGGGCCTCGTTCGCTCTTCTGTTTCTGAAGCTGATACAAGATTGCAGTTATCTCGTAAGGGGCATAAAATTTGATGGCAGGGGCCAATCCAAAGACACAAAACTCAATAACCACTCCATAACTCAGGGTGTAAAAATGACAAACTAAGTTCGACTCAGCCAGCGTATCTACCGTCGAGGGTCTCTCTTCAGCACCTACTACGA
This sequence comes from Fusarium venenatum, assembly GCF_020744135.1. Classification (NCBI taxonomy): domain Eukaryota; kingdom Fungi; phylum Ascomycota; class Sordariomycetes; order Hypocreales; family Nectriaceae; genus Fusarium; species Fusarium venenatum. The sequence continues at coordinate 11,399,634 of NW_027072129.1, forward strand.
CAGTTGTTGGACTTAACGTCTACGATGGAGTGGTTAGGAAGTCTACACGACCGGTCACGCTTGACTAACGAATTGGACTTTATATTTAAAAGAAGTACACTAAACCGGCCTGCGTTGAAGTGCGCTTGAATATGGTTCTAGATAATACAACATTCCTCGAGGAAAGAACAATAACAAATAGCCACATACCGACATAGTATCTAAGCAACACCGAAACCTGCCTTGGTCATAGCATTCTTAGCGCTCTGAGCAGTAGCAGCAGAAGCGACAGTCTTGCCCTTGAAGTTACCAAGGAACCCAGTGTCGTCGCCAGGGAAAGCACCAGAGCTTCCGAAGGCGTTCATCTGGCACGAACGACCGAGAGCAGCTTTACAAACACCAGCCGAGCCAGCAGTAGGAACAGTGAAGAGACGACCCTTGGTGCCAGCCTTGAGCGGGTTCTTGACGTTCTGGAAGATGTTGCCTTCAGCAAGAACTTGTCCGTTCTCTTCAATCTCGAAAGCATGGTCAAAGATATCGTAGAAGTAGTTATTAACGACGTGGAGAAGGGTGTTGCCGGAAACCTTAGGAGCACGTCCAGAAATGTGGTACATGTAGTTACCCTTGAAGGTAACCATCTACCTGTTGTTAGTAGATGACCCAGTTTTGTCTCTTTTGTGAAGGCGTTGACTTACATCGCTCTTTCCAAGGAACAAGATGGCCCAGTAATGGTAGGTGTTGCAGCTAGCAGACCAGTTGCTGACGCCATCAATCTTATTGTTGGTAATAGAAACGCGGCCACTAGCACCAGTACCGAGGACAATATGTTGACGGCCAATCAAGGAAGTAGTACAGTGATCAATCCAGACGTTATCCGTTCCATCAAGGGTGATAGCATCGCCACCCCAGACCAGGCTGGGGTTAAGGTCGGTAATATGAATATTCTGAATAATCACATTCTTGACCCCATTGGCAAGACGAAGGCCCTTGCCCTTAATAACACCCTTAGAGCCAACACCAATAATGCTCTTGTTTGAGCCAACCATAAGAGGAGTCAGGCCAGCCTTATCATACTTGACGGTGACCTTCTGAGCACCGGGATTATAATTAGTGCACCACTGGTTCTTGTTGATAGATAGCTGGCAGTGCGCGCCAGTACCCCAGGGAGCGCAACCAGTTTCGGTGGCAGATCCTTCAGAGCCCTTGAAATCAAAGGTTCGCTCTAAATATATAATACGAGCGGTGCTGTCCTTCAGATAATTGGCAAGCTCCTGGTTGTTCTTGGGATGAACGACCTGGCCACCCTTACCACCAGTGGTGCTGGAGGCGAAACCTTCAGCTTGGGTAGGTAGAGCAGCGAAGGATGCAGGAATGAATGCCGCAACGGCTACAAAAACATTGAGCAGACGCATGATGAAGGAGTCAAGTGGAAGTGTTAGGAGAAAGAATGTGGGTAACCGAATAGAATTCCAGATTCTCCGGCGAATAAAACGTAAGAAGAAGAAACAACGAGCGTCTGGGAAAAGAGTGAATGAACAATACTGCCAGAGCATAAACTCAAGATGGATTCTGATTATAAGTAGAGAAAAAACTCTTGCCATGAACTTGTTATTGAGCTAGATCGGGCGCTCGCTTCACTCATTTTGCCCCATCTCCAATTCTTCCACGAACTAAGACGATCAATAGCGGTAGGTGCCGGAAACCCGGAAATTGGGTTCGTTAGGCTGATTACGGGGGTGTGATAAGTCTGGGGACGGTTACCTGGCGCTTTGTTAGTGGCGTGTATAGCCACGAAAGAAAGCGAGTTGGTAACAGCTTCATGAAGGAGATCACCGCCGAAAGCTGTTTCCGGCTTATATGAACAAAATTATAGAAATCAAAAACCCCTAGCGAACTTGGAGAGAAGGATAAATCATAGCCGATCTATGGAAGTGATTTGGAACTGCTGTGCATCTCCACATAATATGACAGCTTGGCGGTTACTGTCTAGTGCATGCCAAGGCGTTAAGCTTCGTTTCAGACGGCACGAGTAAATTTAGCCAAACACGAATTTAAAATTGCACCACGTGTTTCTTCTTCAACGTAGTACTGCTCAAATGAATACGCGTATCGTAAAAGCAGGTCTTATAATTTGATACTTTTCCTAATCTACTTTGTGCGCAAGTCTCTGCCATGGACCAGTATTTAAATGACTGCCCCTTTTTTTCTTTCTATTCTCATGGAAGTAGTTAGTCATTAGCCCCAATGCAGAAATCGCAACCTGCCTTAATTATCATTGGTGAAGTAGCAGGATCGAGATGGATAAATTGCATCGCGAGATAATTTCTCCAAGGATACCTGTTTCCTAACTCTATGCCCCGCGTCGTTTAGCAACCGACGAATTATTTTTGGTGAGAAATCAAACGGCGCTAGCATGACTTAGGTGTGACGGTTAGATTTTCCTAGGGATAAACTAGTCCGTTCTAAGTTTATGCTAGCAGAGTTATAGGGCATATAATATTAAACGGTTATAAAGTATTATATCTCTTAATAGTAAATAGGGCAGGTTAAGTATATTTAAGTAAAGATATTTTATTAATAGCTATTAAGCTAAGTATATTAACTAATACTAAGGGAATATATATATATATATATATAGGATTCTTAGGGGATTACTTAGTTCTAGGGATTATAGTAATCCTAAATTATAGGTACTCTTAGAGTATAATAATCCTATATAAGTATAATTTACTTATAATTAGTCTAGTAAACTTAAGAAGTAAGTTTATAATTAGCTAGGTTAAGTTATATAAAATTTATAAGGTATATATAATATAACCGCTAGGGTTATAATAGGCCTCCTCTGCAAATACCCTTATTACTTTAGCTACTTTAATAGTATTCTTTATAATATTATCTTTAATTAACTTAATAATAGTATTATTAAAGGGTTTATTAGCCTAGTCTATCTGCAATTTAAGGTATTAATACTAAGCCTTATACCTATAATCTAATTTAACTTCCTTAAGGAAGGTAATTTTATTATAATAGATTTTATTAGGCCCTCTTATAAGCCTCTTATTAAGGTCCCTTAGACGCTTAAGCTCTTGCTTAAGCCTTATTACTATCTGGCCTAGTGTAACAGTTATGATTCCCAAGGGATAAACTAGTCTATACTAGGTTTATATTAGCAGATATGTAGGGCATTATAGTACTAAGCGTAGTAAAGTGTTATATCTCTTAATAGTAAATAAAGCAGGTAAGGCATATTTAAGTAAAGATATTTTATTAATAGCTATTAAGCTAAGTATATTAACTAATGCTAAGTGAATATATATATACTTAAGGGATCCTTAAGGGATTACTTAGGCCTAGGGATTATAGTAATCCTGGATTATAGGTACTCTTAGAGCATAGTAATCCTATATAAGCGTAATCTACTTATAATTAATTTAGTAAACTTAGGAAGTAAGTTTATAATTAAGTGGGTTAAGTTATATGAAATTTATAGGGTATATGTAATATAACCGCTAGGGTTATAATATAATCTCTCCCCTCTATTAAGTCTTATCCTTAAGACCTGCATTTAACTGTCTATTCTTATCCTAAAACTAGTAAGTCTTAACTTAGACTTATAAATATTCCTATTATATATTCCTAATAAAATATCTAGTTATATTATAAAGTATATTAATTATAAGATTAAAGAGTATAAACTTCTTACTAAGGCTATTAAATTATTATGCGAATTTGCAGATATGCCTTATTCTTATTATTTTAAATATTAGAAGGATTATCTTATAATAGTAGACTTTTTATATTGCAGTAAGTATATTTATTATAGTTACTTATATAATAGTACTTAGGTAGCTTCTTTATATAAGATTATTGCTATTTTTCTTGCAGTTTTTTCTTGTTTTATTGACTTCTTTAGTGTAAAAATTAATTTCCTAGGAAAAGAAATTAGAGGATAATAAGGAAAGGGCTAGTAAGGATCTTCTAAAACTTTATAAGGAATTAGCTTTATTATAAGCTTATATAGCTATTATAGCTAGTTATTTATTTTATATTTAAAAGATAAAAAATAAAATAAAGGAGTATTATACCTCTGAACTTTATTATAGTATTTAGGGTTTAGATAGTAAAGATAAGTTAGCTACAGAATTAAGCTATTATAAGGAAGCGGTTTCTAAGGAGTTATATTCTTTGAATACTGAGAATCTGGATTAGGAGTCCTTAGGACTGGGTGATTTTAATTTTAATCCTTTGTTTTTTAGCGAGACTGGTGAAAGTTCTTTAGGAGTTATTAGGCATTAATAAGGTTTTCCGGTAATTCCTATATATTCTTATTCTCTAGGTAGTTTTTCTATTTAATTAGGTATATTATTTACTTATTAATTTTCTTTATATCTTTAATTGCTTTTACTTTATAGACCTTTAGTCTTTTAATTTCTTCTGGTTTATTGCCTACTTTAACTTATATTATATTAGCTGCTGATTTAAGTAAGGAGATATAAAAGATTAGGTAGAGCCTGACTTTTAGTAGTAGGTCTAGTTTATAGTTATTTTCTGAAATTTTCTTTATAATTTTATATAGTCTAATATATTTATAATCTAATTTATATAAGGGTTATTTTATTATAATGTTTTTATAGCTAGGTAAACTATCTCTCCCTCTTTAAAGGTTAGTCCTTTAACTTTCTTAATATTATAGTATTTTTTTATTTTTTTTCTAATAAATTCTAATTCTATTTTTATTTCTTTATATAGGTTTTTTAATTTATCTGCTTTTAGGATTATAGTAGGGTTAATTATCTCTATTTTGCAATTACTATAATAAGTATTAGGGGTAAATCTGAAGTTTATATAAGCTAGTGTTAACTTTATGCTTTTATTATAGGCAGTATTATAAGCTAATTATATAATAAGTAGCTTTTTAACCTAGTTATTTTATCTATAGTTAATATAGTATTATAAATATTACTCTAGTATTTAGTTTATTTATTCTATTTAACTATCTATTTATAGTCTAAAGGCTATTAATAGCCGGTGATTAAGTCCTAGGTATAATATAAGGGATTACTAGAACTTGGCTGCGAATATTAGTCCTCTGTCTAATAGGATTTTATTTAATAGTCTATATATACTAATAATATATTAATAAAAAATATAGGAAAGTTCTTTTATATCTATAGCTTCTTTATAGGGTAAGTAATATAAGAATTTTATAAGTTAGTTAATAATAACTATAATGCTATTATAAAAGACTCCTATTAAGGGTTCCTCTAATAAAGGTAGTTTAGTTATAAAGTCTATAGTAATTAAGTCCTAAGGTCTTTATATTACTAGTAAGGGTTATAACTATCTATAGGGGTTATATTATTATACCTTAGTTTATATATATATATTATATTATTTAATTACTTTCTTTAGTATTTTCTTTATTCCTTTTATTTAGTATTTGCCTTTAAGCCTTTTAAGTGTTTTAGTAATGCCTTAGTGGCTATATAGGGGATATTTATATATATCCTATACTAGTTTTTCTCTGAATTTATTTAATACTTATTATATTTAAGGTATTTATTTTCCTATTTAGTAATTAAAGCTTATTTCCTATAGGCTTTATAGTCTATTAAGGTCTTTTTCCTATTCCTTAAATGCTAGTATTTTTATAGTTCTTGCGGTAATTTTATTATATATTTTATATTCTTTTATTACTTCTTTAATCTATTTCTCTAAGAACTAGTTTATATATAGTTAACTTATTAATTCTAATATTTTATAGTAATTAGGGTTATAATTAGTTTTAAGGTTATAATAGTAATTAAAGATTTATTAGAACTTTATAGGTAAGAGCTAGATTTTATTATTCTTATATTAATAGAGATCCTTTAATTATAGTTCTCCTCTAACCTAGTCTATAAAGTTACCTAATTCCTTTTATTTCTATAGATATCTATATTTAGGCAATAGGAATAGTAGTTTTTTCTTTCTAGTATATGCTACTGTTCTTATAGGTATTATAAATTAGTATTCTCCTTTATTATTTTTCTCTAGGAGTTTCTTATTTATCTTAGTATTACTAGTATTAAAGTCTAGTTATTAACTAATAGCATTTTCATATCTATTATTAAATCCTTTGCAGTATATAATAATAAAGTTAAATTTATATAAGTATTTAATATATTATAATTATTATTAATTTAATATTTATATTATAAAAAAATATAAGATATTCTAGTAATTAATATAAACCTTAATTTAATAGAGGCTTCCTATAAGGTAATATTTAAATTCCTTAAAATAATTAATAATAGCTAGGAATTCTTTATTATAAATAGGGTAATTAAGTTCTACTTTATATAGTTTATAAGAGTAAAAGACAATAGGGTATAATCTCCCTTCTTTATCTTATTAACTAATTTATCCTCCTAGTATAAAGTCTAATATATCTATTTCTAGTTTTATTTCTTTTATTAGATTAAATATAATTAATATTAGTTTACTAAGGATAGTATCTTATAATTTCTTAAATACTCTCTAAGCTTCTTAGGTCTAAATAAAGTTTTTATCTTTCTTAGTAAGCTTAATTAATAGATTTACTATTTTATTAAAGTCCTTAATAAAGTATTAATAGTAATTAATAAAGCCTAGGAAGCTTTATACTTTTTTAATTATTATAGGCTATAGCTAGTCTTATATTGCTAAGATTTTCTTTTAATCTATTTAGATTTCTCCTGGTGAGATAGTATATTTAAGGAAATTAATTTCTTTAATATAGAAGTGACTTTTCTCTGGTTTTACTAGTAAGTTAGTATCTTATAATGCTTTTAGAACCTTATAGATATATTCCTTATATTCTTTATTATTATCTAAGAAGATTAGGATATTATCTAGGTAATAAACTATAAAGATATTAAGGTATTATCTTAGAATATTATTAATTATCCTTTAGAAGGTTACCGGAGTATTTATAAGTCTAAAAGGCATTACTAGGTATTTAAATAATCTAAATTTTATTCTAAAGGCAGTCTTTTATTTATTGCCTTATTTAATGCGGATAAGGTTATAGGCTCCTTTAAGGTTAAGGGCAGTAAAAACTTATTTTTCCTATAGGCAGTCCTTAAGTTCTATAATAAGTAAAAGTAATATCTAGTCCTTAACTATAAGGGCATTTAACTATCTATAATCTATAATTAATTATAGTTTTCTATTTTTCTTAGGTATAAATATTATAGGTAATCTAGCAGAGGATATTAATTCCTATATATTGCCTTTTTATAGTTCCTCTTCTAGGTATTCTTTAAGAGTAATAAGTTCTATTTTATTAAGGTTATATATTTTCTAGAAGGGTAGCTTATTTAATATAAGGTAAATTTTATAATCCTAGTGTAAATACTATAGTACCTTAGTGTTAAGTTCTTCCTTAAAGAGTTTATTATAAATATAATATTCCTATAGTATATTCTTAAGTCTATTTTTTATTTCTGGCTTCTTTTCTAGCTATTTATCTAGGCTTTATAGCTAGTTCCTAAATATTATAATAGTCCTTTTAACTTTCTTTACTCTGCCCTATATTTATTTATATTATATTCCTTTTAGAGGTAGGTAAATGCTTAATTTATACTATACTTTGCCATAGGGGTTAGTTAAAGTTTAAGATCTTATTTCTTTATTTATTTCTAAACCGTTTTAATTATTATTAGAGAGATTAGTAATATTACTAATCTAGCTAGTTCTCTAATTAATATAGGGATTATAGCGTTATAACTATAGGTATCCTAGTATTAGGTTATATCCTAGTGCAGGTAGGATATTAAAGTTAATATTTTATTTTTATATTCTAATAAATACCTTTAAGTAATTAATCTCTTAGGTAATTAGTCCTCCTTTATAGTTAAATAGTTATCCTTTTAAGTTTCTTATTATATAAGGATAGGTCTTATTTTACTATAGTAGCTATAAGCGATTAACTATATAAGGGTTAATTATATTAATATTAGCTCTGCTATCTATAAGAGCGATTAGCTATATTCCCTTTATTTATACTTTTAGTTTTAGGCAGGTTTATTGACTATTCTTGGTTATTTATAGAGCTCTTAAGGGTTGTGACGGTTGGGTTTTCCAAGGGATAAACTAGTCCGTTCTAAGTTTATGTTGGCAGAGTCGTAGGGCATGTGATGCTAAGCGATTGCGAAGTGTTACGTCTCTTAATAGTAAATAAGGCAGGTTAGGCGTATTCAGGTAAAGATATTTAACTAATAGCTATTAAGCTAAGTATACTAACTAGTGCTAAGTGAATATATATATACTAATGTCTACTATGTTAAGAGCGACGATAAGTTAGGTCGTTGTTAGTCCTGGAGCGATGCGGTCCTGGAGCGCCGTCGGTCCATATAAGTATTAGTCTATCGTCGATTGGCTAATCTTGCGGTATGATGTAGGGAAGTGAAAAGTGAAAAAGTGAGGTACACGTGACATAACCGCTCAGGTCGTAATACAATCTCTCCCCTCCTATGGGCTTATCCTTAAGGCCTGTTATCTTAACTAATATCGTTCTTCTTTCGGTAAGGTCTAACTTAATCCTTTTACTATTATGCGATACTATGTTTAACTGTATATCTAAGCAGTCTTTGCGCAAAGATCGTGAAATTAATACGCTTGCGTTATCCGTTGAGTTTTCTAACGAGGAAGCTGATATGCCTTATACTCGTTGCTTTCATGCAGGCAAGAAGTGCCTAATGTCGTCAGATTCTAGTTATTGCAGTAAATGCATTCGTTCTAAGAAATCCTGTGATAGAACTTATATTGCATTATCCCATGAGTTATTTTTCTGTTATAGTGACTATGTGTTTTTATGCTAATTCTTTTTATAGTGATGAACTTAATGAAATAAGAGAAGAAATTAGAAAATAATAAGGATGCCGCCAGTGAGGATCTCCTTAAACTTTATAAAGAGATGGCGGCGTTATAGTCTCGCCTATCTCTTGCGGCTGGTCGTTTATCGCGAATTCGTAAGATTTGTAGCAAGGTGAAAGAGAAGCGTTCTAAGGCAACCTATCGTGGTCTCCAAGAGGTTGATTAGGCGGATAACATACTATCCGGTTTGGATGCTTATAAAGATGCCGTGCTTTAGGATCTTTAGGTTAATCGCGTTCTTAACGAGGTGGATTAGGCTGCATTAGGTTTAGGTAATAAGTTTTTTAATGCTTCTCCTTTATTTGATTCTGGTGGAAATTCTTTAGGAGTTATTAGGCGTTAACTAAGTGTTTTAGTGATTCCTATGTGTTCTCGTTTTCTAGGTAGTTTTTCTATTTCACTAAATATATTATTTATCTATTAATCTTCTGCATATCCCTGATTTCCTTGACCTGGTAGGTTTCTAGTCTGTTAATTTCCTCAGGTTTATTGCCGATTTTGACTTTAATGGTGTCGGCGGCTGTTTTAAGAAATAAGATATAGTAAATTAGGTAGAGTCTAATTTTTGCTAGTAGCTCCAGTTCGTAGATATCTTTCTTAACTTATTGTTTAATTTTATATGGTCTAATAAATTTATAGTCTAGTTTATATAAAGGTCGTTTTATTGTAATATTTTTTGTGGATAGGTAGACTATATCTCCCTCCTTGAAGGTTAGTCCCTCTACCTTCTTGTCATCGTAGTAGCGCTTTATTTATTATCTGATATATTCTAGTTCCTTTTTTATTTCCTTGTGTAGGTTTTTGAGGTCATCTGCTTTTAGTATTGCTGCAGGATTTACCGCTTTAGGATCTCGTTTATCGTGGTAAGCGTCTAGTGTAAATCTAAAGTTGGTATACGCTGGGGTTAACTTGGTGCTTTTATTGTAAGCCATATTATAGGCGAATTAGGCAATAGGTAACTTTTTGACCTAGTTATCTTATTCGTAGTTAATATAGTATTATAAGTATTATTCCAGTACTTGGTTTATTTGTTTAGTTTGTCTATCTATTTATAGTCTAAATGCAGTAGATATTCGGTGATTTATTCCTAGCAAGGCTAAGAGTGCTTGCTAAAATTTACTAGCAAATGTTATACCTCTATCCGAGAGGATCTCGGATAGTAGTCTATGGTTTCTGAAGATTTGATTATAAAAGATATAGGCTATTTGTTCTGCGTCGGTTGCTTCCTGATAAGGGATATAGTAGTAAAACTTCGTTAATCAGTCTACTACCACTAGTATACTGTTATAGAAGATTCCGGTTAAAGGTTTTTCTAAGAGCGGTAGTTTAGTGATAAAGTCTATTATTATTAAATCCTATGGTCGTTATGCCACTGGAAGTGGTTATAACCCTCCGTAGGGTTTATGTCGTTATGCTTTTATTCTTGCGCATAAGTTGCACTGTTTAATTGCATCTTCTACTTGTTTTTATGTAGGATTATATCCTTTGCTTTATAGTCTTTTTAGTGTCTTTGTTATACCTTGATAACCGTGTAGTAGATATGCGTGGTAATTTTATAGTATCTTTCGCAGGTCTTCTTGTTCTGCGAATTTCTTTCCTTGACTTTATACGCTGTTTAGGCTGCACTTTTTGCATTTATTAATAATATCTTGGATCTGTTCGTTTAATCCTTCGATTAGGAATTATCGTTGTTTATATTTCTTTTTTATCTCTAATAGGTTTACGTGGTTTTATGCATAGTGCTTTTCTAAAGCGTCTATAAGTTCTATTGTTTTAACTGCATCGAGGAGTTCCTTTCCTCCTACGATAAGTCCTAGTGTATATGCTTGCTGCGTAAGCTTGTATTCTCCTTTCCTTGTTTCTTTGAGGAGTTATTCGTTAGCTTTGACCGTTCCTGTGTTAAAATCCGGTCGTCGGCTGATTGCATTGGCTTTTCTATTGTCTAAGCCTTTTCGGTATATAATAATAAAGTTAAATTTATATAAGTACTCGGCATACCTTATTTATTGTCTATTAAGTTCTTATATTATAGTAAAGTATATAATATTCTTATAGTCTATATAAACTTTAATCTAATGCTTACTTCCCATGAGGTAATATCTAAACTCTTTAAAGTAGTTAAAGATTGCTAAAAACTCCTTATTATATATAGGGTAGTTTAGTTCTGCTCTGTGTAGTTTATATAAGTAAAATGCAATAGGGTATAGTTTCCTAGTGTTATCTTGTTATTTAATTTATCCTCCTAGGGCAAAGTCTAATGCATCTATTTCTAGTTTAATTTCTTTTATTGGATTGAAGATTACTAAGACTGGTTTACTGAGGATTACTTGCTTAAGTTACTTAAATGCTTATTAGGCTTTATTATTCTAAGTGAATGCTTAGTTCTTTTTAGTTAACTCTATAAGTAGGTTAGTAACTTTACTAAAGTCTTTAATAAATCTTCTATAATAGTTAGTAAAGCCTAAGAAGGCTTATATTTCCTTAATATTAATAGGGACTTTCTAATTAGCTATAGCAGAGATCTTGTCTTTTTGCATGCATATCTCGCCTAGTCTAATGGTATATCCTAGAAAATTAACTTTAGTAATATAGAAGTGATATTTTTCCGGTTTAACTAATAGTTTAGCATCCTATAGTAGTTATAGGACCTTATAGATGTGTTCTCTGTGTTCTTCTTTATTATCCGAGAAGATTAGGATATTATTAAGGTAGTATACTATAAAGATATTGAGGTATTATCGAAGTATATAGTTAATTATCTTCTAGAAGGTTGCTGGTGTATTTATAAGACTAAAGGGTATTACTAGGTATTTGAAAAGTCTGAACTTGGTTTAAAATGCCGTTTTCTATTTATCTCCTTCCTTAATGCATATAAGATTATATACTCCCTTGAGGTCTAGAGCAGTAAAGATTTATTTCCCTTATAATTAGTCCTTTAACTCCGTGATTAGCGGTAGTGGCATCCGATCTTTAATGGTGTAAGCATTTAAATCTCGGTAGTTGATAACTGGTTATAGTTTTCCGTTTTTCTTGGGTATAAATATTATAGGTACTCCTGCTGGTAATATAGATAGTCTAATATGTCCCTTCTCTAATTCTTCTTGGATATATTTCTATAGTTCTTTGGATTCTTATTGATTTAGCGAATAGATTTTTTATAATAGGATATTTTCGTTTATAAGTATAATCTTATAATCCTATCTGCTGTGCTTAGGTATCTTAGTGTCTAATTCCCCTTTAAATAGTTTATAATATCTTTGGTATTCCTTTAGTATATAAAGTATTATTTTTTGATTTATTTCTTTTTATAAGACTTCTTTTCGTAAGTCGCTTTTACTGAGTATGCCTAAGATGTGTTTCTTTTGTTTTATGCCTATTGTATACTGGGGTATTGTCCTTTATAGGTATAGTGAGTTTATTCTATGCATGCTTATACTGGTGTCTCTAATTAGAGTCTAAGATCTCTTATAGTTTATTGTAATTGTTATTTTATTTCTGTTTAAGTTACTTTAGAATATAACTTGGCCAGTTGTCTAGTTAATAATTAGGTTTTCTCGTTTAAGCTATGCTATTCCGAGGAGTAATTATATTCTATTTCCTAATAGTATAATATTATAATACACTTGATGATTCTTTTCTTAGATAAGGATCTTGAGGTAATTAGTCTCTTAATCTATGATTCTATTGTTATAACTGAAAAGTTATCTTTCTGCGTTAATAAGCAGGTATAGTGTTTATTTCTTTCTCCAGGGTAGGTAGAGCTCCGTGACTAGTCTTAGATTAATAAAGTTTCTCTTAGCTCTATAGTTAATCTATGCATTTAGCTATCTCCCCTTGATCTAAACTTATAGTACTAGGCAGTCAGGCTTGCTATCTTGCGTAGCTCCTAGAGCACTTTAAGGACTAAGTCGTTCTTGTCCTTGTGCTTCGCTCTTCTATGGCTCCGTTATAGAAGGCGTTCGTCTTTTCCCGATTTTTCATAGATATCGGCTAGGTGCAGTCCGTCTGCTTCCTATATGCATACTAGTTCGTCGGTGTCTTCCGATGATTCTTTATTGTCTTATTATCCTTTATTATTTTAGGTTTCTTTATATTTCCCTTTTATAAGTTCCTTAAACTCTTGGTTAGCTTCTTCGAGGATTTTTAGGTTTTATTGGATATCTTTCTTTATTCTTTAAGCCTTTTCTTGCTATCAGTAATAGGCTAAGTTAAATCGAAGTTCCGCTACTCCTATATTCTTATACTAAGAGTGCATTAGATAGCCTATTATCTCTTCTAGAGCATAGGGTTTATCGTTAGGATTTCTAGGTATTATCACTGGAAAGCAGTTATTGTCTTTCTTATTTTCCCAGTGGAGTTTACACTAATAGTAGTAATATAATACCTATGCAATCTTGTTGTGTTAGGGGTATATTAGCATTGTTTCTGCCTTATTATTAGTGTTAAACTCTGGTTCTTTATGGTGAAGGTTTAGTGCTTTGCCTATATGGTAGGCCTGTATATATACGTTCTTGGCCTTTGTGGTATCTTCGTATTCTCGCGATCCTTGTATATATATGTCTTCCCTGCTGTTAAATATGCGGATCCCTGTTTTATTATACAGTGGTAAGTATTCTTGTCTCTATTTATTCTTAAGTTTCTAGTCTTCGTATCAGAGGTATCGCGCCGTTTCTCTTGCTACTCCTCCTCTTTATCCTATGTATTAAGCGTGCATTTATTGCCTGGCGCATAGCCAGTGTGTAGCTTCTCGCTCTTATAGTATAATCCCTTCTTTTTCTTATACTTTAGTCCTTATAGGGAGGTTATCTATTGCTTAGTTGCCCTCGTTTAAGGTATTACTAGGCATCGTTAGGGTTATTATAACTCCTAGTGTTTGTTTGTTTTTATAGTACCAGTCCCGTTGTCTTTATAACTGTTTTTCTTTTTATTCAGGGGTTTAGTTATAGTATTTCTTTCGTGCCTTTTTGGCCTTAACTTCCTTGGTTTTAACCTCCATTTCCTTCTAGTAATATTCCCTGATTTCATTTAGGGATTTAAATGGGTCAGATGGCGTTTTAACTAAGCTATCTGGGTATATAACCTATTGGGTCTTGGTTTTAGTGTCTTTTTCCAAGGCCTTTTTATTGGCTATATTATACCCTATTCTGCATATTCCCAGCGTCTAGGTGCACTATGCCATTTAAGGTTCCTATTAGTTAGTTATTCTAAGTATTTACTTACCTTAATTCAGGTTTCGTGGTTTTCGCGGCTCAGGGCAGTTTTATAATATATGTCCTAACTGGTTGCAGTTATAGCACTTGCATTTAGATATATCTCTTCCTGGATTATTTAGTTATATAGCTCTAAGGGCCATAGGTCCAGGTTGCATTCTATGCAAGGTATTGTTTCGCTGCTGTTATTAGTTTTAAGAGTTATTCTTATTATAGCTATAGTTATTTCCGTGATTATTGTTATTGCGGTGTTAATTCGGAAAATAGGGGTTATAGTTGCTTCCCTTTCTTGTGGCATTAGCTTTCTCTCTTCTGCGTTTATACTGTTATTCGTCGATTTTAATGGCCATAGTGATATACTCCGTAAGATTATTAGGTCTATCTGCCTTATAGAGTTTGTCTTTAACCTCTTCTTTTAGACTGCGGTAGTAGATTTCTATGAGTGCTTTATTATCCTAATTAGTTTTAGCGGCAAGTTGTCGAAACTTGGCGGAGTATACTGCATATAATCCTTGCTATTTAAGACTAAGGATTTTAGCGGCTGCTTATCGTTCTTTATTAATTATACCGAAGTTATCCTTTAGGAATGCTTTAAAGTTAAGCCAGTCTGCGAATATGTTCTGAGTTTCCTGGTCTTGCTAGTTATAGTCGTTTTCCAGATAGTCTTTCCAGAGGGGTTTAAACCAGTCCTTAGCGTCTCCTTAGATTAATAGTGCAGTATATAGTATTTTCTTTACTATAGTATCCAGTTTAGTAGGGAATAGCTTAAAATGTCCTTTTATATAGGTAAGGAATAATAGGATATCCGCTGCTTTCCCTTTAAACAGTTCCAGGGTCAGGGGCTTAATAATTTCTCCTAGGTTATATTAATTATTAATAAGGTTAACCGGTGGTATAGGCAGAGGTTATTTATTTACTCTCCCCTGTAGGGTTTATATAGTGTTTCTAAGCTATTAGAGCTTAGCTATCATTTTAGCCATGCTGGGAGGTAATCCCGTGTAAGGTAATGCCAGTCTGTTATTATTAGCGTTAATAGATATCATAACAGTATAGTAATATTACTCAGCATTTATGCGGTATATTCTAAATAAGAGCTATTAATGTATAATGGTTAGGTTTTCCAAGGGATAAACTAATCCATTCTAAGTTTATATTAGCAGAGTCGTAGGGCATATAATGCTAAGCGATTGCGAAGTATTATATCTCTTAATAGTAAATAAGGCAGGTTAGGCATATTCAGGTAAAGATATTTAATTGATAGCTATTAAGCTAAGTATACTAACTAGTGCTAAGTGAATGTATATATACTAATGTCTACTATATTGGGAGCGACGATAAGTTAGGTCGTCGTCGGTCCTGGAGCGATGCAGTCCTGGAGCGCCGTCGGTCTATGTAAGTGTTGGTCTATCGTCGATTGGCCGATCTTGCGGTATGATGTGGGGAAGTGAAAAGTGAAAAAGTGGGGTACATGTGACGTAACCGCTCAGGTCGTAACAAGGGTAATATTATATCCCTTTTACTCTTTTTACTATGCTATAGCTCTAGTAATATAATAGGCTATTATCTTTTCCTAATTAGCTTAGGTAATATAGGTTATATTCTTTATTATAATATAAGGTATTATTAAGGTATTCTTATTCTTATTTTAACTTATCCTAATGTTTTTCCTTAAGTTAATTATCCTTTATATTTTCTTATTTAAGATATTATAATTTATAGGGTTTTAGGGTAATTCCTCTATCGGGGTCTCCTTCTCTATTTTATTTCTATTCCTGGATTAGGCGTTTATTGTCTAGTTCTTTGGCTATGCAGACTGTCTATCTCTATTGGTTAATCTTTCTTCCGTTCTTAATATATTTAAGGGCATAGTATCTAGTACTCTAGTTAGATTTTAAATATATTACCTTGTTATTATATTATTTATAGATATAATATCTAATAATATTAATAGGGATATGCTTTCTGGTATATATATTCTTTTACTGGTGCTAGGAAGTAATTATAAATAATCTTATTTTCCTTATAGATAGGATAATAGTATATAGTGCAGGATATCTAAGAGATCTTAATATAGTCTAGGTCTGCAGGGTATTTATATAGTTTTACTATTACTATTAGTTATTCTATAAGGGTCTTACTGCTATTAGATTTTTTTTCTATTATTGCTTAAATATAGATATTATTATTTTATTTAGTTTTTATAACTTTTTGCGCTAATTCCTAGTATATTTATTATTTATTATCCTAGTATTAAGTTCCTTCTTTATTATACTAAGGCTTAATATTATTAAATTATAGGTTATTAATTTAAGTATTTCTCTTTATTCCCTTTAGTTTTTTTAATAGTTTCTAGAATTATTATTTCTTAATTATTTATTTTACGCTAGCGAAGTTAGGATCTATATAGAATTTACTGGGTTATTTTTATATAGTTTTAATAGGAATTTTATTGCAGAGTTAGTTAAGTATAAGTAGTTTATCCTATTTAGGGATAACTTCCTTATATATTACTGCAATAGTTTTATCTTTATTAGCGAGATATATTAATTCCAGTATAGGTTGCTATTATCGCTGGCGTTATTTTTCCCTTTTAAGTTTATTCTTATATTTATAAAACTTAGGGTCCTGCTATACTAGTTGCTTCTTTTTAGCGATTAAGTCTTTATTCCTTTAGTAATATTCCTAGTTTTATTATTTCTTTTTTTCTTCCTATTCCCTGATTTTCTCGTTTTTTTCCTCCTCTTATTCTTATTAATCCTCTAGCTACTCTTAGGCTTTTACTTAGTCTATTAAGTTACTATATAACTCTATATTTATATCTTAAGCGAGTTATAGTAATTCTTCTAGTAGTTTATACTGCTATTTGCAGTTCTTTATCCTATAAGTTAGTTTATTATATATTCTTACCTTCTAGTATTAGTTTATATTTTTAGTTAGTCTTTATAGGGTTATAGTAGTTTACTTCTCTATGGCCTTTCTTGCTATAGCTCTAGTATATTAAGGGCAATCTGTTTAACCTAGTAGTTCTAATAGTTATTAGTCTAGCTTAAGTGCTATAAGAGGTATTAGTTTATTATAGCCTTCCTTAGTTAATATTATTCTTGCCTTATTAGTTCTTATTTTAATTAGGTTAATATAAGTTTTTATTCCTTATTATTTACTTTTCTTTCTTTTATTTATATTACTAAATATCTATATCTACTATAATATTAGTAAGGTTATTTAGTATTTTTAGTTTAAGCCTAATATTAATTAATATATTTTTAATTTTATCTTTTAGGCCTAAGTATACCTAGTCTATATAGGCTAATTTATTTTAGTTAAGTTTAAATACTTAGTAATAATACTCTAATAGGTATATTGCTGCTAATTCTATTTATTATAGGCTTTAAATCTTACTTTTTACTTCTTATCTTTTATTTACTAGTTTAAATATATAAATAAGTTCTTACTTAAAGTTTTTATACTTATTATAGACTAGTCTAGTTATATCTTTTTATTTATATCTAGGATTATTAATATAGTCTTAAATAATTAATTCTATAAGTCTTTATGCTTTGCCTTTAAAGAGACTTATAGTATATTAGGTTTTTATTTTATTTAAGCTAAATTAGATAGGGTAGTATAGTTAGTAATTATAAAGAGCTATAAGGAATCCTTAGAGGTATTTAGTATTTCTATTATAAGAGTCAGGTTGCCTAGGTTATAGGATTTCTCTGGGGTCCTTTCCTATTGCAATAAGTACAGCAGTATGCTTAATATACTCCTTATATAGGCATTAAGTATCTTTAGCTTATTTTCTAAGGCCTTTAGCGATTATTATAAGATTATAGACCTTGCCTTTAAGGTTCTTAATCTTATTTTAGGCTATAATTGCATTCCTTTTAATATTATTTAAGAGTTTATTATACTATTTTCCTAAATATTTAAGTCTTTATTAGAGTTTCTTAACTTCCTCCTTATAGTTTTATAGATAGATAGGAGGAAAAATAATTTCTCCTTTATTATTATTATCTATATTTATAGGCATATTAAGGAATTCCTAGGATAAATACTAAGGGGTCTTAGCAGTTAATAGCTATTTAGTTTTAATAGTATTAAGGCAGTTTAAGGTAATAGGTATTATTATATAAGTATTACTTAGTATTAATATAATATAATTTAAATAAGAGCTATTAATATATAATAGTTATAATTCCTAAGGGATAAACTAGTCTATACTAGGTTTATATTAGCAGATATATAGGGCATTATAGTATTAAGTATAATAAAGTATTATATCTCTTAATAGTAAATAAAGCAGGTAAGGTATATTTAAGTAAAGATATTTTATTAATAGCTATTAAGCTAAATATATTAACTAATACTAAGTAAATATATATATACTTAAGGGATCCTTAAGGGATTACTTAGGCCTAGGGATTATAGTAATCCTAGATTATAGGTGCTCTTAGAGCATAATAATCCTATATAAGCGTAATCTACTTATAATTAGTTTAGTAAACTCGGGAAGCGAGTTTATAATTAATTGGGTTAAGTTGCATGAAATTTATAAGGTATATATAATATAACCGCTAGGGTTATAATACCTAGCTTGCAGATTTAAAAATGCATTATAAAGAGTAAAAGGAGCTTATAGCTAAAGGCAATTAGCCTAATAAGGCTATAGTTATTATTATTATATTAGGCCTCTTAGAGGTATTTAGCCTTATACTTTAGCTACTTTAAGGCTTTACTATTATTATTAAATAAGATAGTATTAATAGTATTCTTTTTACTTAAAAAATAGCTATTAAAATTATTATAAATACTACTATAGAGGCTTCTTCTTTTAGGCAGTATAATACTATATTAATTAGCTATATAATGCAGCTAGTAGTAGATAGACTAAGGATTAATTAACTGCCTTAGTATTTAAATAAGTAATTATTTAAAGGTACTTAGCAGTAGGTTATAAAAGGAAGAAGCTACTATATATATAGAGGCTTCTTTTATTATCCTCTTATTATAGAGTTTAATTATTATTATATTAATTATAGTCTTATTAGGAAAGTTAATTATTAAGAGAAACTTAGGTTTAATATATTAGGTTTTTAATCTATATAAATCCTTTAATTTTAAATTTATTAGAAAACTTTAAGAAGACTTAGGCTTAGCATAGAGTATAGAGTAAAAATATAAAATAGAGAGTAATAATCTTATTATCCTTATAGTGTCTATTAAATTTAATAGAGTAATAACTTTTATAACTATTAAGGATTAAAAGGTATTAAGAATTAATTAATTACTTAGCTATAAATTTATTAAAATACTTTAGCTAGTTAAGGCTAAGCTAGTTATTAGTTTATTTATTTTAATTTAATATAATAACTTAATTAGCTAGGAGGTTATATTCTTAGTATTAATTTATAAGGTAATATTAATTTATACTAATAATAAATAGTAGGATTAATTAACCTTTAAAATTAATTGCCTAGTGTTATAATCCCAGCGGTTATATTATATATACCCTATAATTTTCCTCTAACTAATTGTAACGGTTAGGTTTTCCAAGGGATAAACTAGTCCATTCTGATTTTATATTGGCAGAGTCATAGGGCATATAATACTAAGCGATTATAAAGTATTACATCTCTTAATAGTGAATAAGGCAGGTTAGGTATATTCAGGTAAAGATATTTTATTAATAGCTAGTAAGCTAAGTTCTATTTAATGCTTAAAGAGTATAGCTATTTATATTAGTCTAGAGGTATAAGGTAATAGTTATTATTATTATACCAGTCTTAGACTGAGATATAAAGTTATTAGTCCTAGACTAATATAAAGTTATTTAGTCCTTATCTAATTGGTTAGTGTTTAGGGACTGAGAATTAATCTTTTAGTCCTTATATGATTAGTGTAAAGTGAGTGTTAAAGTGGGTCATGTTAAAGTGGAAAAGTGTGAAAGTGGGGTACATATGACCTGGTTATAACACCAATGCTAAGCTTACCTATACCAGAGTCAGCCTTACTAAGCTCACTTATATATATATAAAACTTACCTTATAACTTACCTCTAATACTATAAGCCTTTCTTTAAGGCTTATTACTATATAAGTAACCCTTTATATATATATATAATCTTTTAGCATTAAATAGGACTTAGCTTACTAGCTATTAATAAAATATCTTTACTTAAATATGCCTTATCTGCTTTATTTACTATTAAGAAATATAATACTTTACTATACTTAGTATTATAATGCCCTATATATCTACTAATATAAACCTAGTATAGACTAGTTTATCACTTAGGAATTATAACTGTTATAATAAGGTAATAGGTATTATTATTATACTAGTCTTAGACTAAGATATAAAGTTATTAGTCCTAGACTAATATAAAGTTATTTAATTCTTATTTAATTGGTTAACGTTTAAGGACTAAGAATTAATCTTTTAGTCCTAATTTAATTAATATAAAGTTAGTATTAAAGTAGGTTATATTAAAGTGGAAAAGTGTAAAAGTAGGGTATATATAACCTGGTTATAATAAGTCTATAATAAATATAAAAACTTTAAATAAGAATATAATTTTATAACCTTAAATTAGTAAATAAAAAATAAGAAATAGAATATAAGATCTATAACCTATAATAGATAAGATCTGCAGTAATATATTTATTAGAGTATTACTATTAGGTATTTAAATTTAATTAAAATAAATTAGCCTATATAGACCTAGTATACCTAGGCCTAAAAGATAAAATTAAGGATATATTAGTTAATATTAGACTTAAGCTAAAGATATTAAATAACCTTATTAATATTATAGTAAATATTAATACCTAATAATATAAATAAAGAAAGGAAAAATAAATAATAAAAAATAGAAATTTATATTAACCTAATTAAAATAAAAACTAATAAAGTAAAAATAACATTAATTAAAGAAGGCTATAATAAATTAATACTTTCTATAGCACTTAAGCTAGACTAATAACTATTAGAATTATTAGGTTAAATAGATTACCCCTAATATATTAGAATTATAGTAAAAAAGGCTATAGGGAAGTAAACTGCTATAACCCTATAAAGACTAATTAAAAATATAGATTAATACCAGAGAGTAAGAATATATAATAAATTAACTTATAGAAAGAAGAATTATATATAGTAATATAAATTACTAGAAGAATTACTACAACTTATTTAAGATATAATATAATATTATATAGTAACCTAGTAGATTAAGTAAAAGCCTAAGAATAACTAAAAGACTAATAAGAATAAGAGAAAGAAAGAAATAAGAAAATTAGGGAATAAAAAGAAAAAAAGAAATAATAAAACTAGGACTATTACTAAAGGAATAAAAACTTAATCGCTAAAAAGATATAATTAGTATAATAAAACCCTAAGTTTTATAAATATAAGAATAAACTTAAAAGGGAAAAATAATATTAATAATAATAATAATCTATACTAGAATTAATATATTTTACTAATAAAGATAGAATTATTATAATACTATATAAAGAAATTATCCCTAAATAGAATAAACTATTTATAATTAATTAACTCTATAATAAAACCCCTATTAAAACTTTATAATAATAACTTAATAAATACTATATAGATCTTAATTTTATTAATATAAAATAAATAATTAAGAAATAATAATTCTAGAAACTATTAAAAGAATTAAAGGGAATTAAGAAAAATACTTAAGTTAATAACTTATAGTTTAAAGATATTAAACCTTAGTATAATAAAAAAGGAACTTAATATTAAGATAATAAATAATAAATATACTAAGAACTAGTATAAGAGGTTATAAGAATAGAATAAGATAATAATCTCTATATTTAAGCAGTAATATAAGAAAAATCCAATACCAGTAAAATCCTTATAGAATAATTAATAGTAATAGCAGAACTATGCAGATATCCCGCAGACCTAGACTATACTAAGATCTCTTAGATATCCTGCACTATATATTATTATCCTATCTATAAGGAAAATAAAATTATTTATAATTACTTCCTAGTATCAGTAAAAGAATATATATACCAGAAAGCATATATACCTATTAATATTGTCAGATATTATATCTATAAACGATATAATAATAAGGTAGCGTTTCCGTAGTGTATTGGGTAGTGTTAGCGTTACCGCACTGTATGCCGGATAGGGTCCCGGCAGCGTTGGTGGTACCGCACCCTTAATGGTTCTGATCTTCCTACAGTACTGGGGTTAGCGTTGCCGCCGCAGAAATACTGCGATCACGGTCTGAGGTTGCACCGCCGATTGCAGGACCGGGCCTCCATATAATGGATGGTATCCGGAGTTAACATTGAAGCCAAGCACGACTCCATCTCAATGTTTATACGTCTACGCGAATTTGTAGTAGATTCGCGAGTGTCGTAGAGAGAAGCATGGCTGGGCCCGGAATTTTAAAAATTGGGGCGTGATATAAAAGGTCACATTTAGATTTTGCTGCTAAATGTCATACTCCTGGCTTTCAATTTGCATGCACAATATATTTCTTTGAATTCGAAGTCTAATATCACTGGCAATAATTTCTCAAAATAACTTCATCTTGTTTTTCCTACGCCGGTAAACGTCTTATGGACTTTGTGTTATTATACCATTATTTAATCCTCGGGATCCAGGTGCGATGAGTCGCCAACTCGAAAACCTTCTGGGAATGGGTCCGTGCTATCTAAAAACAACCTGCTTGAAAGAGGTGATCCAGGCGCTCCCGGTAACAGATGGGTAAACGGCGTTGTAATTCCCTACCCTAGTCGTACCGTGGATACGACCGATAAACTCAGTTCCGATATCGCTGCGGTGATAGAGAGGCTCGCCTTCATTCAATTGTCCTCTTTCATATAGAACCGCTAATCGGGCACAAGTTCCAGTGCCACATGGGCTTCGGTCAAGTCGACCAGGAGAGACAACAACAGTGTTGGTAGCAGCCTTTCCATCCTTGTACGGTTCAAGAGGCTCTGTGAACTCAAGGACGGACATAATATTGATCTCAGCGTTCTCAGGATGACTGAAGTCTGTTTGTGCCGCCACAGCTCGCTTGATACGCTCTCCAAGCTCAACAATCTTGGCTCCGTTGGTGTTCTTTATCTTGACCCTCACTGACGCAGCATCCACCAGGATGTAGATCATGCCGCCGTAGGCTATGTCAACTTTGATCTTTCCGAGTTCAGGGATTTCGACTTCTTTATCCAAGGCAAAAACGAAAGCGGGAACATTGTGGAATCGGACGCTCTTGCACTTCCCATTCTCACACTCGGCGTAGACAGTAATTAAGCCCGCTGGAGTATCCAACTTGACAACAGTTTCAGGCTCCTGCATAGGGATCATGCCAGTTTCCAGGAGACATGTTGTCGTGGCAAGTGTATTGGCGCCGGACATAGGCGGATAATCCTCGTATTCCATGATGATAAACCCGGCATCAGCTTCAGGGTTGCAGGGTGGAAGAACGAGATTGTGACAATGATTCATGCTGCCACGGGGTTCATTAAGAACAAGCTGACGGATCTGGTCTTCTTTCTTCCAGAAGTGCATCATCTTCTCAAACATGGTCTTGCCAGGGGTGTCACGAACGCCTCCGACAATGACATCGCAGACCTCGCCAGCACAATGAATTCCAACGGTATTGAAGGATCGCTTGAATGGCATGGTAAGAGATAATTCTTAAGTTAGAGATGAAAGTGATACAATATGATGAGGAAGCCGAGTTTAGGGACGAACAGCTATTTAAGATGATATCGGGCTCCTTTTTCCAAACCGTTATAAATTAAGACGAAGTCAGCGGCAAAGTATAACCAGCTACCGTTCCCGGTTATAGTGCAAAAACTTTATTTATTAAACTGTGAAGTCGTAGGCACAAGCTGATATATCAGAAAAACAGATGAAGGTTTTACACTGTAACCGGAAGCGTAGCCGGCTTAACCCCACCAGCTTGAGCTTCATTTGGCAGGTCTCTTGTGAACTACTTATATCATGTGCAGCTTTATCTATGTACAGTGGTTAGCGTAGCCGCCGATAGACCTGAAAGATTGGCTTCCGGTTCTGATGTTTATAGAACTGTCAATCGGATAGAGGGTCTACTATCTATATAGACGGGACAATAGAATAAGTAATAGCTTTATTCCATCTCGATATAGATGATTCTAAACAATGGGAAGGATGGAAAAATACAATGTAATCTAAAAGTATAGCTTCTACCAGTACTTAAGTCCCTCGATAAGTCCTTTATTTCTTTTCTGCTACAGAGGGATTATCTTCCTCAAAACTCTGACGAATCAAAAACTTCTCATCGTTCACATGGTGATGTCGTACCCAAAAGATAATTGTCTGGACGAAGAGAACGATACCAGGAGCGGCCCAGGCCCACTGCAGAAAGCATGTTAGAAAGATACCAAGATAGGAACATGTATACTTACAATGAGATTGGGATCATTAATAGAAGGAATCAAAATCTGAGCCAATGCAGATGATAGAGCCTGCATAGCCAAGTTGATTGCAACGACAGTGGACTTCATACCTTCAGGCGCCCTAGCATATGCCATCTCGTACGCTGTGACTGCAGTAAAGAGTTCACCGATAGCACCGAGCATAACGACAGGTAGCTGCCACCAGATGGAAACGGGGGAAACACTGTCACAGGCTGAAGCCTGGTATCCGCAAGGTGAGGTTTTATAGACCCACCACTGTAAAAGTGCACCAACGAGACTGCCGATAGTAGCAGATACATAACCAACAGTCATACGACTAATAGGACCAAACTTGATGTGGTATCTGTTCAAGAGAGGGTAAAGAGCAAATGACATGATGGGCGCAAAGACCATCAGGGTGAGTGGGTTGAAGTTGTGAATCAGATCATTTGGTGCACCTTTAGTGGTCATGGACGCTCCTTGATTTGACAATACCGTACCAACACCGCCATTATTCAGGTAGAATAGTGGCTGATAGAGAAAGATCTGGCACGCAGATAGAGTTCTACGAGCATGCTCGACTGCCTGACTATCCCAAGACACTGTCTTGCCCTTAGCAGCAAGGACTGATGGCTTGACGGACTCGAAGAAGTTCTTAGCCCAAACCCTGCCTCTGTTCTCTTTGATAGCCAAACTGACAATCTTCAAGAAGTTGTTGAGATCGGATCCTTGAGGCGGTGCGCGCTTAAGAGTCTTGTATCGCCACATGAGTAGCACTGGTAGGAGGATGTAGATAATGCCTGGGAGGAGAAATGCAAGCCAAAAGCCGACGTACTTCTCGATATAAGTTGTGGCGATCATGAAGAAAGCACCGATGTTGATGCACATGTAGAAGATCAACATGATCCTCTGGATAGTGGTCTCGGGATCGACGATGACCCTTTCGCCAGACTTGAGTGTCTTGACATATTCTGTCTGGTCGGTGTATTGGTCGACGATGAGAGGAACGACATTGGGCTTGAACAGACCTGCTCCGATAGCGAGTAGAAAGAAACTGATCATAAAAGGTGCAAGTCCATTACCGGCTTTGAGAACAGCGGGAGCTGCACCCCCAACCATAATAACGTGTGCTACGCCACCAATGATAACTCCGTACATGATTGCCCTGAAACGACCGGTCTTGGTGTCCCCGAGCCATGCACCAAAGATTGGGATTATATAAGCTAAGAAGTTGAACAGGAGTACCATAGCCGAGGCAAACTGAAGGCCCCGGTTTCTATTGTTGAATTTGGTCAGTTGACAGTAAAGTTACATAGCAAAGTAACATACAGTGCACCGGCATGACCATTGGGGTCATTCATGGCAACAGCTCCAGCTCCGTTACCACCCTTCGGCAACGGGAATTGTATGAAATTGTTAAAGACTGTCTTGCAACCATAGAATGAGGCTTGTTCTGCAAGCTCAACGACGCAAAGAAGGTATGAAACCCATGGGATGCGCCCTGCTATCTTTCGTAGTTTGACTTTCTCTTCGGTGGTCGGGGGTAAGTGATCCGAGGCACTATTGGATGGTGATATGACATTGGCCTCCGGGTCGAGTGCCAGGCTTTTATCTTGCGGAGCCTCAAGTGAAGCTGCTGTCCAGAACTTATTAGTCGTGCCCGGCTTTGACTAATTCCACTTACCCATATTGTAGGTGACGCTGATGGTCCAAAAGCAACAGGCTATTTTGACTTTGGGATATTGGCAAATGGATAGAAAGCTGTGACATATGGGCTAAATATTCCATTTATAATAATTGGTTTTAACAATCAATGTCACGTTTCGCCCCTGGAAGATGTCGCCATCATGTCAACCTTGACACCATTTACAGTTTACATAAAAAGAGGAACTCTTTTGGGGCATCCATGTTGGAACCAACCATTCAAAAATGTACTGAAACCTGTTAATTAGTATGGCAAGGAGTAGTAACAATATTGGCCCCGCTGTTGTCGGAGTCGGGCCGCTCCGATCCCAGTTAACTACCACCCGGGATGTGGGAGTTATTTATTAATGCACAAACTTTCAACTACTAATTTGTTAAGTAACTTATCTGTTACTAGAAGGCAATATTAGCTTGACGATTTCGAATAATGTGCGAAAATAACCAAACAAGTCGAGAGTGAATAATGCTATGATTTATATATTGGCCTGGAGAAGAGTCCTTATTCAAGCACTAACGATAGCGATCGTCGGTTTAAAGTGGATTTAACCCTACTTTACTGTAGCTCTACTTTTTGAGCATAGGTCTTCTTACCATATGAGCCTGCTTGGTGCGCTAAACACCACTTTGGCGAGATATTGCGCCACCGGCAACCGGCTAAACCGGCATCCCAGATGCTACCACTCGACACTTCTTGGATTGTGTGAGTGTTAAAGTATTAATGACTTGGAAGAGGGAACCTTCAGTAACAGTTAATGATGTTAATAAACAGAATAGGATATGTAATTATAGTATGATATATAAAAGCACAATGGGGTATTAAAATAAGAGAATTGCCAGGAAGTCATCGGTAACTATTACCTTGGTTGTTCCATATAAACAGTGTACCATAGTCGCCGACGAGCATGAATGGATCAAACAAATGGAGAAGTTCTCGAAGCCAATGAGGGACCTTTGCGAAGAAACCTTTGGAGAATTCGTTAATCCGCTAAGTTCATCTCCAGAGGAGGCGAGACTGATTTCTACTGCTGACAACCAGATCTTGTCTTCCCTTCGAAAGGACGTTATAGTAGCTCTTATCGACGATGGAGTTGATACACTTGATCCAACTTTCTCCAACCAATTTGTTGAAGGAAAAACGTTTGACTATCAAGGAGATGATGGAGTGGGCCAGTACTATGTCTCAGCAAACGGCCATGGAACCGACATGGCCAGGATGATCTTGAAAGTCTGTCCCATGGCAAGGATTTACTCGATCAAACTGAAGACGCAACCTAGCAAAGACGGGCAACATTTGACTATTGACGAATCATCAATTGCGCCTGCAAGTCATCCTTCCATATATCTTCTCCATGGCGGCATTATAGTAACCTAATTTTAGGCGATTGAAGCAGCCTTGGAGAAGAAGGCAGATGTCATCTCCATGTCATGGACAATCACCATCCCAGAGGCAGGGACTGATAATCAGAAACGAATTGACAAAGTTCTTAAGTTGGCATGTTCAAAAGACGTCCTCATGTTCTGCTCTTCGCCAGACCAAAGGACTCAGACCAAGCATTATCCTTCTCATTACAACCCTGAGAAGATATTCTTGGTTGGCGCCGCTGATGATAGCGGAACAGCTTTCAACCATTCAGGGCTAGACAACGACTTCATCTTCCCTGGAGTCAATGTCAACACAGGCAACAATCACAACAGGCCCTACTCAAACGACCCAACATCAGCTGTTCAAATGGCCACAGGTCCCAGTATTGCCACAGCTCTGGCAGCTGGCCTAGCAGCAATGGTGACTTACTGTTTCAAGGCCAGTGTACTTGCCGCTGTCACAACGAGGATAGCACAGGGTAGACCCCCTGCTGCTAGTGAGACTGAACTCGTGAAACCGCAAGACGTGGGTAGGATCGCACACCACGACGGATTGAAGAAGGTTTTTGACAGGATCGGCACGATCGATGGTGGAAAGTTTATTGCGGTTTGGCGGATATTCAGACCTGCCACTGAATGCTTGACGGATGAAAAGTTGACTTATGAGCAGAGGGCTAATCATGTAATGGAACTTTGCAGAGACTTGATGGACCGTATGGATCGATAGACTAGTTTTATGAAGTCTAGCTGTATCACTTTATAAGGTTTGGCAATTCTATTATTAATAGTTTATACCTGTATCTATTGTAGTAAGTACATCTTTATAGGCAATACAGCTTTCTTTCAAGCTCTTTTAGTCCCCCAGTTGCGTCTTGAAGTGCATTCACTACATCGATAAGGAAGATGCCTTGAAGTTCCTCGTTATCTAAATCATTTTCCCCAAGTCCAAAGTCGCAACCTAGGCACTTCCGAACAATAGTTGCGTATCGAGGGCCCATCCGGTTTCGTAACAAGGGGCTTTGTGCCAGCTTCTCTGCAGCATGGTAATCAACCTGTTTCTTGAAAGGCAGGTTTTTCAAAATTCCGGGCCGGAGTAAATGCCAAGGCTTGCTATATCCTAGTTCTAGTAACACGACGCCAAAGCTGAAGAGAACCTCATTGCGCACGACTTGCCTAACGGCGACGTATGGCAGAGAAAGGTCGACAGCCTTGCCTTTACCCGTTATGTCTGCTTTCGAGAATTCAACTTCGAAATATGGTGAGGTCAGACTAAGACTGGTCGAGTCTTGTAGCCAGTCTTTGATACCAAAGAATCTAACATGGCTGCTTTGCCACATTTCTGGTAACCAGGGTGTCGAGTGATACTGTAACACTGCACAAGCCAAAGAGCTAGCAATTTGTACCATGGCACTTCTCGGTAGACTCCGAGATATCTCGTCCTCTGCAACCCATGAGATCATTTCCGCCAGACTCATTTGTGAGCTTGTGGGAAATCGTGGCGAGGATGGCACGTAGAATCGATAAAGCCCACTGTGCTGTATGTAGCCGACGTAGGTTGGCTCACAAGCTGAGTGAGTTGTCTGGAAGTGCTGACATATATCGTCGATGACGTCCAGATTTGTCAATTGCGTGTCTTCCTGGTGAGTATCATCTTGTTGGCTCTCATTTAGATCATTTACCTCGTTCGGCTTCAAAGAAAGTGCCTGGAACCGCACGACTTTTGTTGTCTTTGTTGTAGTGAGTGTCTGGGATGATATCGATTGTCCTGAAAGCTTACTAGGCGTTCCTTGGGCCGACTCCAGAACCAGAGGCTGCGAATGCTTTTTTAGCGTATCGACAACGTTCGACCAGGTCTTGTCTATTTCTGGTTTGACCACAGGCGATGAGTTGGATGAGGGCTGACACGTTCTTGTATTATCGATACACTCAATCTCAAGCCAAAGCGGGGATGTCTCCGATTCTGACGGTGTCACAACAGCTTCAAATTTGATACCTTTCTGAGATTGTAGTTGTTTGTTGTCGCCCCGGAAAGTAATGCTGGCCACGTGTCGTTGATGCAAAGCACACGGCCATCTAAGTGCTAATATTTCGTATAGGCTAGACGACGCCGCTCTGATCTGACGATACATCTCGAGGTTATTCCAATAACTAGGTTTTATGCAAGCTGTAGGTTGATCCGGAGAGGAGCTCGCAAAGCCTGGATCCTTCAGTTCGTCTATTATTTGAGACGTTATTCGATTGAAGTCGGCTGTGAAATTTCGGAGATCTTCGATGGCCTCCTGAACAATATCTTTCTTGACGCATAGCTTGAACTGTTTTCGAAATTTTTCCACGGACAAAACCTGTACGAAAGTGTCAAAGGCGTGAATTCACATAGTCGAGATAGCAAACCTACTTGAGTTGGCTTGGTGGAAGAAACACGAAAACTCTCAACCTCAGAGCATATAGCCTGTAGGCTATCATGAATCTCATCTAGTGTAGCCTTCCAGCTAGAGAATGCATCTCGTAAAGTCTCTGCCCTTGTATGGTCTAACCCACGAATACCGAGATCATCCCAACTTCGCTCACCGGAGATGAGACTCCTGGTCTTTTCGGCATCGTTTGTCACGGCTGTGAGGAGCTTGGTGACATCGCCCCTAAAGATAGTCTTCTGGCCGTTCAGGATGGTGTCTAATCGGGAGAGTGCTCGTGAGTGTTGTCTAAAACCGCTGAACGTCTTCGAAACCGTCTGGTATCGATTATATGCTTCTAGGACGATGGGGATTCCCCCAAGCACGGCACCAACAATTTCGAAGCCACTCATGATGGCAGGCGATAACCAGATGAGGCCAGGTCTTCGTCTTTATTGTTTTTTAAGACATCTTATTTCTGGTAATGAGGGATTATGTGCACAGTCCTTGGGCTCTTTCAGCCTCATGTAGGACTCGTGTACCCCGCAGCTGACAAGACGATCAACCCACAACATGGTTGATAAGCAATTGTCGCACTTTTCGCTGAGGTTCGTATTTAGCTTATTCCTACACTGTTTTTTGGTCAACATTGTCCTATCTACATGTCCTGTTTATATAATTCTGTCTTCTTTTCTTAATTCCATCTTAGAACCGCACCAGTCTATAGTCCTGATGAGTAACCGATAACAAATAAGCAGACCTTGAGTGCAAAAAGGATGCAGGAGTACGCTTCACATGTCCCATTACCCGATTCCGATCTCTCAATCTCCGAACTTGGTTCCGATGTGGATTTCTCCGCAGGGCTATCCAACTCTTCGAAAGGATACGTTGACGTACAGAGCTGGCTCCCTGAGCCGTCAAAAGACTCTGTTCTCGGTCTTGCAGGGTCTCTTTTCGAAGCAACACTAGCCCTGTTCATTACCCTGGCTCGTTGTTTGGCAGGCGATAAAGACATACCAAATCACACGATAGACTCAAAAGAGCTGCTCAAGGGGGTTGAGCGGCTCTTCCTATGGGGCGATGGATTTTCCGCTAGTAGCGGCCAGTTGGACGATATTTTATCAAAGTCCAGTGAATTGCAACAAACCGTACTCTCGACGTTATACGAACTGGGTGTGACTTTGAGAAATACAGCTATACGGACATGTTATGCTTCTGGAAGTCACGGACCTCGCGGCTTAGATGTACCCATGCGAGAACTACAGGGGTTATTAGAACAAACTTCGATTCTCCTTTATGGGTCAGACGGTTCAGATGACAAGGACACGGTCTCAGAAAGTGGCTCTTCCACGAGCGATTTATCTGAATGCATCGAGGATATCTCTACCTACATCGATTGCTTGATGGACTTGTCCCTTGCCCTCGAAGATCCAGTGGTTGATGTCGAAACCGTCGATGCCACCATCCCGATCTTCCAAGATCTCGAGACCTTTGATGTATCGTCTCCCCAAGCTTTGGCATTCTGCCGCAAGATCCGCGACCGGTTTCCCAAACTCGAGAAGTGGCTTGTGGAAAGACTAGGAGAGAATAATGCACGTCGAGCTTCATCTTTGAATGAGGCACGCGATCGGTCTTTGGATATCGAGGCAATCATGTCTGAGATAGCGAAGTGGACCATTGATGAACCAGAAGAGTCCGTATTCCCCAGTGAGGCTCTCTTCTCAGACAGTCAGCCAAAGCCAACAGAAACGAGCCGCTCGACTAATCTATCAAACTCTGTGTTTGAAAAGTCGAATCCTGACTCTTTTAGACGGCTTGCGCCTCCATCAAAGCCAGTAAGACGAGTCACTCATGTCCCAGCTAGCAATGCGTCTTTTACAACTTTTGCGTCATTCTCAACTAAAGCCTCAGCAATTTCCGAAGGTCGACCACGAGTACCACCACTTCCCGAGGAGGCCCTCGAGGGAAACCCCTTCTCGTGCCTGGCTTGCCATCAGAAAATTTCGATTGAAATGACGCGCAAGGATTGGAAGTATGTTACCAGGCTCTCCGGTCTATCTTTTACTAATTCAGTATTCTAGGAAGCACATTTTCTCAGATCTTAGCCCATACTCGTGTACAGTACGCACCTGCGACTCGGGGACCGAACTATACAGTTTAACACGAACTTGGGTCGAGCACGAAGCCCAGCACCGACTGCAAGACTGGCAGGGTTCCGAATGCCCCTTCTGCGACAAACAGTCTTCCCTGATGTCCCCACAATCGTATTACAAGCACGTCGGCGAACATCTTCGAGAGATATCTCTCGCGGCGCTGCCGCATAGCTCAGATTCAGATGTTGAGTCCTCAAGTTCAGACGACAAGTCGGAGGATGGTGACGATTGGGCAACAGTTCCCCATTTTCCTGCCCCGTCTGGGACTCTCAAGCGAAAACGCCCTGAGCAAAGCATACAAGATCAAATTGCTTTAGAGGCAATGAGACATGGACAGCGAATTTTGGCGTCAATGGATGAAAGCGATTAAGCGGTTATTGTGAAAAAAGTCGACTCAGTGTCTTTGATAATTAACTGTGTGATGAATTGAAGACCTGAGGAGGAAAAAGAATCACCATAGGATAGCTCAATGGAGCTTTTTTTATTACTTGCATACTTTTACAAAGATTGTCTTGAAGTTGCATTACATTTTATATGTTTAAACCCCACAAGAATATGTTTCAACTGTGGTTCCTTGTGGTTAAGAATCAGGGGTGTTACGTACCTGACAACGTTTTATCTCACGTGTCGCTTCACGTGCTGTTTTACGTGTTACTGCACCTTCGATGTGCTGATGTATTCATCACGTGCTATCTCACGTGATGAATACAACATCAATCATCCTCATTGCTCATTTCATAACTTATGCTTCAAACTTACGTAGCTATTATAATGAAGAATGATTATCATTGAATTACATTTCTTTCTCTTTCCAGCTTAAGATTTCCTAGTCAAATTACACGGAATCGGTTATCATGAAACTCATGAATTTTACTGAATTGTCGAGACCATGCACAAACAATGAATACGTTTATCTTCCAACAATTCTACCACGTAGGTACTGTCAAAAGAAAATCGATAAGCCTCTATACTTGTTCTGTTTACTGATCTATTCAAAGGGTGAAATATCCCTTGCAAAAGCGCGTAAAACATCAACATTCCCAACGCGACAATGCGACTCGGGTTACCCTGTAGAGAAAGAAACCGCGTCGACATGGCACATCACTTTAACGAAAGTCTAAAGGTATACCCGTATATCCGAAACGACAATGCGAAAATCAGCTAACACATGCACCAAGCTATGCGAAAATAGTCAACCGTGTCCAGCCGCGTTCAAATATCAAACCACCACAGTCAGCACTAAAGGACTCACAACACCACGTCCAAAACCTCGTGTAGCCATCTTGGCATTGCTGACCGACGACAACGGATGGCACGAGCTTAACCAAAACCGGATCAACTTCCAGGATAAGATTAGACGAAACGTTTGCCATCCTGTCGGCGAAAGAAACGAAGCGACTTCGGCCTACGCAATGATCAGCAGATGGTGGAAGCAATGGAACCCAGAAAAGAAGGATTTTTTCCACTTAGTGAGATCCTAGTTTTTATCATGTCAGAAAATTCCACCTTTACCCTCCGATCGGAGAGCCAGGAACAAAAAAACCTTCAAATGCTGGGCAGGATCCATAGTTCTACGTAAAAGAAATGGTTTCGCGAGTAAGGGAAACGGCCGAGAGATCCACTTTTGCTTGGGTAACTGATCAATGCAGGGAAATAGGAAGGTAAAAGAAACTGATGACAGAAATGATTCAGAGTTCAGGGCTGGAAGAAGCTTAAATTGAATGACCTCAGAAGAAAGAATAGTGGCGATACATTGACGTCCGAATGGCAAATGCCGTGTCGGATCCGGGACTGAGTTACGGCAGACGGAGTCAAACTACGCCATCAAACTCCACTAAAGATAAATTTTCAGGGCATTTCTTACGCTGTAAATGAAAAACGTCAACGGAGGCGAAGAACCCACTATTCCGTGACCCACTCCGAACGAATTTGCCGGGGTCTCCGAGAACCAATCAGCTTCAACCTAAAGATCAAAATATGAGCTGAGCATCAACAGATTCATTTGTGATGCTGTCTCTCATTTCAAGGGACCTTCCTAACCGAGACTCTACTTCTCAATCCCTGAACATGTTCGTCTCGCTCTATCACGTAATAATGCAATTTGTCCCCCACGGGGTTACTCGCAGATGGTACAACATCATGTGCTGAAGAAGAGTCAATGTGACTAAAACCTCTAATACTAGTCCTCCCATTGGCTCGGAATTACAAAGAATTATGTATGGAAGGAATCTAAGAGCCTAAATACGGAGTAAGCGCGGGTTTGACACTAAAACCCGTTGCTCCAAAGTCCCGGTCCCCATCGGAACCATGCCATAGCTCCCGCCACAACCTCCGATCGGAGCTTCAGGCCTGGGGTACAAGCCTCAACAGCAGGAAAAAAGGGTGATATATATGGAGAACTCCAGTCCGCTAATAACGTCAGGGTCCGCACATTCGTACTGCTTTGCTCTTCCTTTCGTCTTCTACTCTCCTTCTGCCCTTCTTCCTAATTCACTCTCCCTTTCATACTTGTGAGGTCATACAAGACATTCATTCCTTCGGATCACCACATACACAACTGTGCATCCTTGGTTGGACGTCGCAGTCGACCCTTCAACATGGGCATCATGAACTTTACAAAACGGTCCTCCGCAGAGAAACCTGCTACCGAAACACCAATGACAAATCACGACACAAGCGCCTCAGATAACGACCAACCGAAAGACGCGACAGATTTCCAAGAAGTCCCCGCCGGTACCGTTGAGAAGGGCAATATTTTCGATCAAGGCGGCAAGACATATCGAACCCTCGGCCGCTGGGACACAGTCCTCATCCTCTTCACAAATCAGCTTGGTCTGGGTATCTTGTCCCTACCCGCGACGATCAAGACCCTCGGTATAGTGCCCGGAATCATTGCCATTCTGGGCATCGGCGCAATCTCTTGGTATGCTGCGTATTGCTTGCTGCAATTCTATCGCAAACACCCCAATGTTGTCAGTATCGTTGAGATGACAAGGATCGTCGGTGGACCGTGGTTCGAGACTCTGGCTGGTTTTGTTATGATGATCCAGGTCGTCTTTATCGTGGCTTCTGCCACTGTCACTCTGTCCGTCGCGCTCAACACACTTAGCAGCCATGCGACATGTACTGTCATCTGGATTCTGGTGGCTTGTGTGGCTTGCTATCTTCTTTCCATCCCACGAACCATGAAGTTTGTTTCCAAGGCTGGAGTCCCCAACGCCGTTAGTGTCGTGGCTGCTTGTTTGATCGTCTTGGTCAGTTTGGCTGTTTCTGGACCTGCCATTGCGCCGTCCGATTGGCACAGGGAGCTCAAGATTGTTGGAAACCCCACGTTCCGCGATGGTCTCAATGCTTGCCTGCGCGTGGTTTTCTCCTACGCCGGTACCTTTACATTCCCGTAAGTCAACTTCAAGAGTATTAAAATTGGTGTTCGAGACTAATATTCTCAATAGCTCATATATGGCCGAGATGAAGGCTCCCGAGAAGGATTTCAAGTTCGCCTTGGCCGTTCTCGAAATTGGAAGTACCCTCTTCTACATCGCCATGGCCGTTGCTTTGTACTGCCTCGCCGGCGATCTCACCACATCCCCCGTCCTCAGCGCCGCTTCTTCGATCCCCGCAAAGGTCGCCTACGGGATTGTCCTCCCCGCCGTCGTCGCCACAGCCCTGTCCATCGGTCACACCGGCTGCAAATATGTCTACGTTACCCTCATGCGCCAGATGCGATCCACCCACCAGGTCACAGATAACAGCGTCAAGTCCTGGGTCACCTGGATCCTCTCAGTTACTGGATTCTGGGCTCTGATCTTTGTTATTGCGAATGTCATTCCCATCTTTGACTCCATCTTGTCGATTACATCCGCGACAACCATTCCCTGGTTCACATACGGATTTGCGGCCATTTTCTGGCTGCATCTTAACAAGGGTCTTTACTTTTCATCATGGCAGAAGATGCTGCTCACTACTTTGAATGTCACCATGATCGGTGTGACACTGTTTTTGAACGCGGGTGGATTGTGGGCTGCTATCACGGAGTTGTTGGATCTGTTTGCGAAAAACGAAGATGGAATTGGAGGTGTTTTCTCATGTGGAGATAACTCGATCTTTTAAGCCAGTTTTAAACAGACTTTTTAAAGAACATCATATTTTATTGTTACTACGGATTACAGGATTCCGGATGAGTCCCTTCCAGACTGCTGTGATTAACACTAATTCATCGCTTACTCCTTCGATGTGGTGAAGCCACTTCTGCCACTCTACAGACTCGTAAACGATACGTCTACCAAATCTTAAGCTAATCCAACTATTTGATCGTATATTCAGGTATGCCTTCATGAACAGCGCCTATTTCACTGAATTAGCAAGCTTGACTCCGAACTCCTCTATAAACTCCTTCATGAACTTCAAGCTTGCTTCTGGGTCTGATTCCACCCGTTCCCAGTTCCTCAAGATCTCGGTCACCTTACCCAACTCTTCCCACACCTGAATGAATTTATGCGAAGTAAGGGAACCCAAACTCTCGAATGCCCCTCTCATAGCATCTCGTTGCTTAATTTGCTTCAAGCGCTCCGCAGGAATGGCAGGGATAGCATCACTGTTACGGTTCGCAATCTTAATTCCAAGAATGCTAGCCTTGAGACAATATAGTATCATGGCAGCAAGACCAGCTCCGAGAGCAGTGGCTACGCTAGATCCGGTGTGTTCTTGACTTACCGTTCCTTGAGTTGGAATAGAAGACTTTCTTCGGATCTGATCCTCAATCACATGTACGCCGGGCAAGATGAAAGTGATATCTTCAGGCGTCCAGTTAAACACAGTACCGTCCGCATTCGCTGCCCCAATGCGGAAGAACTTTGTAGGAAATGGAGCACTAGGGTAGTCAGCTCCAGTAAACTTTCCTTTGTCTGGTGCAGAACAAAACATCAAGACGTTTCCATTTATAGCTTGTTGTAGGACGCTGCGAACAGGGTTGTCGGCATTTTGACTATTTTCCATTGGCAAGGTCCACGACATGGAAATGATATCTACTTTCTTGTCCAAGGCTGCTTGAATTGCCTACAAGCTATCAGTATGTGTGGTGGTACTGTGAGATGGAAACACTTACACGAGCTGCATAGTCAGCATGGATAGTTAAGTTACCATTGGGATCGTTGAATGTCTTCAGGCGTATGGGATATATCTCAGCCATCGGGCAAACACGTAGTATCATACGAGCCATCGTTGTGCCGTGGCGTTTTGCAGATAAGTATGGTGGGTTAACTCTCTCATCGTGAAAGTCAAAGCTTTTTCCTTCGAGGATTTGGTTCGGTTGGTCAATCTCAAATTTGTCCACACCATCATCAATCAGCGCTATAGTCACAGGCTTCTCAGCTCGTTCGGTGGTTCCCATATTTTGGTTCATATCTAGAAACCTGTTGACCGTGCTGTTCCAGAATGGTTCCATGACAGATGCAAATTCTTCAACAGACCTCAACCACTGATGAGGATTAATGCCTTTGTCGGAAGCAAGAAAAGTGGTGGGTTGCACGCCATGTGGCGTCACCCCTTGTTTGGTGCCAGTGCTGGGATCGACCAACTTGACTCGGATATGCCCTGATGAAGAGTCGTCAAAAGGCACCTCATGGCTAGAAGATGGCAATTCTCCTCCAAGAGAACTGCGATTCTTGTTGAGCCTGCGCTCAAAGTCTCTGATCCTGTTGTCAATCCACTCCTTGCTGTCACAAATCTTTGTTACGGTCAGCATACGAAAGGCAGGAAAAGAGGCTCTGGCAGATAGATACATACCATGTGGGGTAGTGGCCGAATAATCTCAACTTCCTGAAGAAACCGCATCTTTGGCAAAGCATCTTCATCGCTCCAAGCCCTTAGGACAGCGTTACTACCACTCCATATTAGAGTTAGCTTTCTCATCTGTGATTCTACGACCGGGTCGTGGTCGTTCAAGCCCTCACAAGACGACTTTTCTATCTGGCTGCCGATATGTAATATTGTCTCTGGATCCAAGTCCGTCTTCTTCCAATCAAGGTGCTCAATGACAAATTTCCCCAAGGTCTCTTGGATATTCTGATCGCCATGAACTTCCTGTTCCGCATCGCTTGGCTCTTCAACCGAAAGCTTAATGATATGCCGCACGCCCTTTTCATAAAGCCAGTCAAGAAAATATTTGACATCTTTGCGGCCAGATGGTGATCTATCAGAAGCTTTCTCAAATGCTTCTTTTTCCGATGGACTGGGCTTGTCGATGACTTTGACGCATGGAAATGTTGCATATTGTAGGACGGGATCGAACTTATACCCTCGCGACTGACCTGCACCAAACCTCTTCTTGAAGTCTTTCCAAGATATCTGAGGTGGTAATCCACGATAGTCAAAGCCCGTTTGAATATCTTACTCTCTATGTCAGTCAGGTTCATAGAAGAAGTGCCGGGCTGTTGCTCTTACCATTTGTGTTGTTGCCGTAAAGAAAGAACATGACCATCTCAGGGTTGCGCGTCCTCATATAGTACAGCTTGAGCTTCTGAAGAATTTTATTAGAGTTGTTGATATGATTGCGAATCTTCTGGTCTTTCTGTGCTGCTGCCACCAACTGATCGGCCTCCTTGGCTCCGCTGTCAGACTCACGGCCCGTGTTGGTCCGTCTGACTCCAGTATTTGGAGCGGTTTCTGTTTGGCGAACGGGATCGACAATCTTGACCTGCATTGATTTGTCTATGTCTGGTTTTTTCCCCGAGCGGTATGGACTCGAGTCTCTGTGACCATATTCGCCATTATCAATTGGCTTGTAGTCTTTGACAGAGAAATCGTCTTTTTTGAGTCTGGCTTGCTCCTCCTCTTTCATCCTTTGCCTCAGTAGCTCGCGTTCTTCGGTAGCAGTCAATGCTTGAACTTTCCGAACGGATGTCTCTCCATTGCGGTCTCTGGATACTTTGGTCGGCGCGTCGGTCTTTGATTCTCTGCCTCTGGTTTGTGACTTTAAATCCCTGGGAAGTAGTCTGTCCCCTGTTCTCTGTAGATCGGGAGGATCTGGGGCTGACTTTGGAAGGGACCTCGATCGGATCAACTGTTGTACCCAACCGCTTCTTGTATTCTCATGCTCTTGGAATACAGAGCAACCATTTCTGTCGCATATATCAAGAAAGGTCGTTGTTGACTTTGGCTTGTGTAACCTCTCAACGGAGTCCTTTTGAATGAGCAAGTCGATAAGTGCTGCTCTTTGCTGGTTGCACTTTTGAAATTGGACTGCATGATGCATCGGCGTCTTCTTCATATTATCTCCGATACTAAGAGTTTCGTTGGTGGCGTGTTCCATTAACATCTTTAACGATTTCCAGTTGAGTTTCTCCCCAAATGCGGCATGGAGTGCTGTTTCCTCCCCGTCATGGGCATAACATAAGGCAGTGTTGAGGCATTCGATTCCATTTGGCTGGTTCTTGTGGTTGACGCAAGTAGATATCATGTACTCCAGTAGGCGGTCTTGGCACCACCTGATGGCCATCAAGATAGGAGTTTTCTTGTCCTTGTTAGGGACTGAAATGAGATCTGGAGCCTGGTCTACCAATCTCCTAATGAGTAGTTCTACATTCTCTGGTATCAGGCCATTATGCTTGACCACTTCAACAAGCATGTGGAGGATGTTGCCTGTGTGATCGTTACATTGACGAGTGACGTCCCCGAAGCGACGAAAGAATTCATCAACCTGGCCATGACTTGTGAACTCTCGTTGGATTTTTATTACCTCGCCTGCCTCTTCCAAACGGTCAGCCCATGTTGGGTCTGGGTGTTGGAAGTGGTAGTTCCGATAGATATCGTCATCAAGCTCGTCTTCTGCCAGGTCCATTCCAGCTCCAGGGAAACCCTGGAAGCCATTATCCAAGTCGACTGGCATAGTAAATCGAATGTTTTCTTCCTCTCATGAATGATTCATGAATTCATGAAGAAAGTTCGTTAAGTAATTACAAAAACTCGAACAAGGCTCCGTGACTAGGCTGTGAAGAACTAATTTGGGCGCTGACATGCAGATGCCCCGCACAAGCTGAAAACGATATTACACAGTGTGAGATACATGCCAAGAGCGAATGCGTTGATAAGAGTTCCATGCCCATCTCTATACATGTAGGCACCTGATTACACATCAATCCGTCAATTAAGCACAACTTTACACTTCATACACAGGATGTCCACCGGAGAAGAAAACTACGTGGAAGATGGCATCAAGTGTCTTCATTTGGGGATGTATGAGACTGGAGTTGGCGAATTTAACGTCTTCAATCTCGCCACCAACCACTACCATCGATACGAGGCCCTTGAACGCACTGGCGCAGTCGATATCACTTGTTACCTTGAGAAGGTCATTCATGGAACCTTGAGCCCTACCCAATACGGATCTATCATCGTCATGCAATGGTTTTTCCAACCAGGGCCAGGGCGTCGTATTTCCGAAGCCACCATCAAACTACTGTTCGAAGTTGAGTCAAGTGATAGTGATACCGAGCTCGAGGTCAAAGATATATCGTTCGAAGGGACATACAGCTTGATGCCTACGACGCAAGAAACCAGTACCACTAGGGGTATCGAGGCTACAGCTGGCGTTCAAGAAGTTGCCCAGGCCAATTTAACTGCAAAGTGGGAAAGTGCAACTACAACAACCGCGTCCGACTCTATTACACTCAACGGCGGGAAGCGACTTTTCAAGAACACACCGCCCAAGCGAATCGCCAAATGGGAACTTTGCGAAAATAACTCCCAGCCTCAAGGGATTCCTGGTATGCTGAGGGTCGCGGTGCTGGTCGCGAGAGATGACGAGGAGAAATTCCAGTGCAGGGTCGACTTTGCCTGTAAGACAGACTTGAAGACGAAACTGGCGGGAATGTTTGAGAAGATCCCGAAAGACGATCCGATTGTTTTCCAACCAGATAGCTCGGATAAAGGTAAGCGAGAAAACAGGAATGTCACTTATGATGCAAAAGACTTGGGGAACATCTGTCTAGACGATTTGTCTGAGGTCACTTATCGCAGAGTCATCACAAACGGTGAAAAGATTTGGAAGTAGTTAAATACATATTCTGTACAACTGAAATATCTTCTACAGTTTGAACATGAACTATTATTTATGTCCCCGTTCCATCGTTTTCCGTAAGATCATTAATGCTCGTCCACTGGCTGATCTTTCACCGTGCGGGAATGGTCTCAAGACACTGGACGCTGACACTTTCGATGTGACTGGGCCGCACTCAGGTGCATTATCACTGTAGGCTACGAATCAGATAAAATTAGGATTCCTTCCTTCTTTGACATCTGACAACATCATTCAAAAAGGCCACCAATAGAACATACCCACGTGTTGATGGTGAGAGCTATTTTCACACAAATGGTCAGCTTGTTTCAACCTTCCCAAAAAATGTAACTTTTTTCCCACGCACCATTTTACCATTTTTGACACCTTTACTGACAAAGGGTCTGGGGGAACAACAATGGAGATGCCATCTATCCGTCACGAAAAGCAATCTGATCCAGCAGTTGAATCGCCGGAAGGGCTCCTCACAGATAATGCCCTAGATGAAGACACTCATCTTCTCCAGAAGTCACCAGATGAGACTGAAGGGCTGGACGACGATTTGATAAGCATACAGACAGAAACAGACGTTCTTCTTCCCGTAGAGATAGATTCAAAAATCCCTCTTCAGGAACACAAGCTCGGACTTGATATCAATGCGATCCGCGGTTGGTCCGGTTCCGAATATGACGACTATGAGTATGAACAATGGTGAGACTTGGAAACAAGATTGCTGATTGATATAGTGTCATTGCTGTCCATGGCATACGAGACGACTATAAAACTGCCTGGATAGACAAGAACGGTGGCTGGATCTTGAAAGATCACTTGTTTAATGGCATGTCGATCAGGGAGATTGATTACTCGTACGAAATTGACGAAAGCTCGGTCCTCTATCATCAAAATGGTATTGATATTCTTGCTGAAAGGCTCGTCGACATGTACGCAAAGGAGCGTGAGAGTCTGGCTGAAGTATGACCCCTGAGAAATATTTCAACTTGAACAAATCTAATACGTGCGCTATAGACGGAAACCGACAGGCCCGTCATCTGGGCGTGTCACGACATTGGGGGCACTATCGTCAAACAGGTATGCGTGACCATATGGGTGATAATATGGCTATTAACCCAACAAGGCTCTTTTTATAGCGTCACAGAATACTGCAAAATATGGTAAAATATTCATGCACACAACAGGAATAGTGAGTTTTTCCATATCAGGAACGAATTTTCACTAAGTCAAAGGTATTCATCGGCACACCGCATCAATTTCAATCACAAGATGATGCCGTAGATCAAATTTATAAGCTTGTCAATCTTCCGGGACTTGATATTAAGAAGCAGACTTTCATGAAAGTAAAGCGTTTGGCAGACCAGATTGCCCGGACTAATACGAGATTTGTGACCACGAAGATTCTCGACAGAGCTTGCATCTTCAACATAATATCTCAGAGCATCACCGACAGCTTGGCAGGCAAGGCTGATGATAACAAATTTGAGGGCGCTGATGGGTGCAACTATGAGCAGGATAGGACTTGGAGTAAGACAACAGTAACTCCTTTTCACCGGTATACACACTTTATTGGGCATTCATTCGAAGCCAGTGGAAGGCGGCGCAACAATCAAATCAACCATCTTGATCTCATCCGCGACGAGGGGTGTTCACTGCTCAACTTATTTTCTGACATATTCAAAATGACTGGGTTTGGTACATCTTCCATATCTTTTCTGTAATACCTAACATTATTGGGATTGTCTAACCATCCATCGATTGCTAGTTCTCAAAATCAGCTATGGACTTATTTCACTGCAGACGCGTCTATTAGCTCTTGCGCCTCCAACCAGAGCGCTTGGAATACCCTTCGACCCGGTATTGCCATATCCTCCCATGCTGAGATGGTTACATCAGCAAAAACCATATATATCGTTTAAAAGGCAGAAGTTTGGTGCTAATTACCTGCACATTCATAGTGGTGGAAAGTCTTTGGTTGACAGTGAAGATCTTTCACGTCGTTTATACGCCCACCTTGACGCAGACCTCGCGCATGGGAACCCAACCAAAACTGTCGTTTACTTCGAATTCAACCAACATGACTCACGATACCGGGATCTCAAATCTTTATTGGTATACCTAGTCAATACGATGGTGTGGCACTTTTGGCCCATTATTGAGACATTGGTTTCTAAAGAGCTAATGTTCTTGGTTGACACGAAGTCTTGGACTATGGAGGACCTGTACCATATATTCCTCAAAATTCGACTTTCTCTGCTTTGGAGGCAGGACTTCACCTTTTTCATCAGCTGTTTTGATCAGTGTCCAGAGGATCAAAGACGATGGTTCATGGATCGTATTCTCAAGGAACAAAGCTACTCGGAAGCGTCTTTTCGCATCATCATATCCACATCGACTTGTGACAGCCTCGGAATTGACGATATAACTCCAGATAGGCATGTGAATCTGCTAGAATGCCCCCGGTTCAAGGAACAACCACAAGACGCGCTGT
Organism: Fusarium venenatum; assembly: GCF_020744135.1. Classification (NCBI taxonomy): domain Eukaryota; kingdom Fungi; phylum Ascomycota; class Sordariomycetes; order Hypocreales; family Nectriaceae; genus Fusarium; species Fusarium venenatum. The sequence continues at coordinate 11,443,318 of NW_027072129.1, forward strand.
CCTACGAGTCAATGAAAGGCCTCAATAACTTGGTGACCAGACGACCAATATACAGCCGATTCCTATCCCGGATCAAGAGTCTGCTCGAAGAATGTAATCAGGTGCCAAAGCTGGCTCCTTTAATTCTTGGATGGCTAGAATCTAACCATCGAGGTAAGAATGGGGATGAGATTGCGGCCGTCATCACATCGTTATCACCAGCGACTGCAGGCAACATTGCACACATCTTTTTGAGGCATCTGCCACCTATTCTCCATCAAAAAGCCAAGACAGCCTTCACTTGGATCCAGTATGCTGCAGAGCCTTGGTCAGCAGATGCCCTTGTAGAAGCACTCGCATTGCATGCATCTCCAGACACAGAGCGTTGTCTTTATGACCTCGACAAAGAGGCTGAGAGAGATGAGTTGATCAAAGAGTTCAACGGAATCATCACTGTGGACAATGGCGACGTCAAATTCTGTCATCCTTCGTTTTATCAAGTGACAGAGCTCATGGGAGGTCAGGGCCTCGAAGAATTCGCTGCCAGAGTCAACAGCTCAATGGCGACTGTTTGTTTGCGTTACTTTCAACTAGAAAACTCGCAGTCATTTCTTGACGAACTTTGCTTGACGAAGCTCGTCGGTGTTCCTCCAGAGGCGCCGCTGGAGCCCTTCATCATTTACCACCAGCGCACGTCTATGAGTGAATACGCAGTTCGATTCTGGGCCGACCACTACAAGGCTAGCGGGAGCTTCAAGCCAAAAGAGCTAGTCCGTGACCTCTTTGGTGACAAACGTTACAGAGCTCGTTGGGAAATTCCTTTTTGGCTTATGTCGAACCCCTTCACAAGGATCGGTCGACACTACATTTCCAGGCTCCCAGTATTCGCCATGCTGGGCCTGGAAGACTTGATTGATGATGAAATCATGGCCGATTGTGATAAGCGATGGTTCAATAAGGATTGCTGGTTTGCAATTGTGGAAGCCATACGATGGGGAAACACAGGAATCGCTACGAGACTCCTTGGCCATGCTGAAGTGGATGAAGCAGAGCTACAGGTTGCTCTACTATGGGCCGCGGCACGAAATGATCAAGGCATCATCCAAGACTTGCTTGCTAAGATTCCCGACATAAGAAGGTTTGAGTGGCCCGAAAGTCTCATTTATCGATCTGCAGCAATGGGGCAAGACCGGCTACTCTCTGCTATGCTGACATCTGGCTACGATATCAATAAGGTTGGAATATACTGGGACGTTCCCCCTGCTATGATAGCAGCGTGGCGGAATCAGCTTTCTACACTCGAAATATTATTGAAATCGGAGCAGAAACTGGGTCTTTCTTTCATAGACAGTGAAGGCGACACTTTGTTGACGGTCACCACGAGAGGGGGAAATCCAGACCTACTCGAAGTCGTCATGAACGCTATCACGGGAGATGCTGGGATCAAAGTCACCAAACATACGAGAAACGAATTGGTACAAGCTGCATTATGGTCTTGTTCACAGAGAGCTCTCGATTTGCTCCTTAAATCTGGAATAGGATACAGGGGGGAAGGGTTTCAGGACCCCGTTACTGTAACGGCAGCTGATGACGGCTTCTTGGAGTGTTTAAGCGCCTTTCTTTCTCACGGATTTGTCCCGGACGCAGAGGACTCTGCGGGGACTGCACTGTATAATGCTGTCTCAAAAGGCTACGTCGATATCGTGAGGCTTTTACTGAACCATGATCCTAAGCCAAAGATGGATATAACGCCGCCAGGAAAGGACAGTATCTTGGTCAACGCTATCTGCGGCGGCAACGTTGAAATCGCATCGCTTCTCATTGAGCACGGCGCCACAGTCGATTACATTGATGAAAATGACAATTTCAACAAAACACCTTTGTCTAGAGCCTGCGCCGTTGGAAACTTGGAAATGGTTAAGCTTCTCCTAAAAAACAAGGCTGACATCAACTATACTGTCGACTTCTCTCGATCACCTTTATTTTCAGCTCTTTATAGCTGGAATTTCGAGGTGGCCAAGTATCTTCTGGCAAACACCAAACCTGACGTTAAGTGGAAATCATCTGGTGATATCGGGATGCTTCATATGGCCTACACCGATTCTGAGATCCTTCGTGAGCTATTGAGAAGGGGTGCTCCCATCGATGGTATGAGCGCAGGGGGAACAGTTCTTAATCTCGCGGCATATATTGGAGCACTTGAGTCCATCCAGATTCTTCTTAGCAATGACCCAAAGCCTGAAATAGACGTCAAAGCACCTGAGGATTCAGTCATCGAGGATAATCAAGGCTGTACTCCACTTCACTCCGCATGCAGGGCATGCTCGTTTGGATGTGTCAAAGCCCTGTTGGCGGCCGGCGCTAATCCCCACGCTATCAACAAGATCGGTATGGATCTTGTTGATATTCTACTTCGAGCGCCCTCGGAATCAGAAGATTGTGAAAAATGTTTGAGGTTGTTATTCTCTGCACCTTATAACTTACCCAAGGAACGGGTAGATGAAGGGGGTCGTACCCGTCTCCACAGAATCGAAAAGTCTACATCTGTTGACTTTGTGCGACGCCTCACAAGTCTCGTTTCTGAAGTCGATGTCAAGGACAAAGAAGGATACACGCCTCTAGCCGTGGCTGCCAGTAATGGAAACACAGATGTTGCCAGGTATCTGATCGAATTAGGTGCCAAGGTCAATATCTTCGGCTCGAAGTACGGCAGCATTCTTCATCTAGCTGTCAATAATGGCGCTACAGATCTTGTCAAACTTTTGATAAGTTCTGGGGCAGATCCTGAGATGGTGGACCCCCAATATGGCGAGTCCCTCATGTACACAGCTCTTGGAATCACTGCGTCAGGGAGCCGGAATAGTATGGTTAGATTCCTAGCTGATGAGGTCAAAGTTTCAATCGGTAAGCTGGGTGGTGAATTGGGATATGCAGTGATCCGAGCAGCACACTTGGCGTTTAGTCCCTTCACCGAAGTCGGTGACGAATTGCTGAAGTTCTTTATTCGCCGTAAGGCTCGACTGGATGTTACCGACAGCCAGGGTCGAAGTGCAGTGCATTTCGTCTCAAAGTCCAAATTTCATGATGTTTTTAAAATCTTGCTACGAGACAAGGCCACGATCAATAAGGCGGACAAATTTGGGCGCATGCCTATTCATTTTGCTGCCGCAAATCCGGATCCCACCTACCTTGACTATCTACTAAATACGGGAAAGATTGTCGATATCGACGTCAGAGATCTTGATCAATGGACACCACTGATGTGGGCCGCGCGGTCTGGTTCAAAGAGTAATATACAGCGTCTTCTGTTAGAGAAGGCTGATATCTGGGCGCGGAATCTTTCTTCCAACTCCCAAGATGGCTGGTCACCTTTAAAATTGGCACGCTTTGCCGGTCAAACTTTTGACTTGAGTGGCCTCCAACCCCAGGAGCCGTCGAGAGTCCGCCAAAATGGTACTGTTGAGATATGGAATGAGGACTTTCACAAAAGCAAAGCTGGGGATGTTAAAGACAGCGTCTTCTGTGATAGTTGTCTCACGGTAAGTAGAGTACAAAATACGCTATTGACAATTTCTGATACTTTCAGGACATTATTGGCTTACGATGGACATGCATGGTGTGCGAAGAGAGCTTCGATGTTTGTTTCAAATGCTTCCCCCATAGGTCCAACTTTCATGACCTAGAACACAATTTCGAGTCGATCGGACCTCTATATCATGAGGATGCCAATGACGACATGGTCACAAGTCATGATCCAAAGGAGGGGGTGTCTAATGTTGATGGAGAAGGGCTCGTCTTGGAAGAAGACAATACAAATGGCATCAATCACTTAGATTCGGACTCGGATAGTTAGCAGGGGTTATTTTAGTTCCATTTAATGAACGATTCTTGGTCTTGTCTCGGCGTGATTTTGGTAAATAACGTCTGCTCCTTTGTTGAGTTTCCTAGTTGTTCTCTAACGCTTTCCACTTGACCCTCAACCCAGCAATGTGGTGTCTTAACAATATCCCTTTTCTGTATATGACAAACTGGAGTCGAATTAAAAGGATCGTTTCTCCTACTGTCAGTACCTCTGAGTAGTTCCAAACATAATCCATCAATATATCTAGTGGATCTTTTCCCCAAATGTGGTACGGAGTACGGTTTTTATCTCCTTGTTAGCATATAAAAAGTTGTTTTACTGTACTATATAGCCCAAAAACAAGAATCACCGCTAAAGCTCAATGCAAATTCAAGCATGAGGTCATGATCAGCAGTTGAAAGTCACGTCTTAGAGTCACGAAGACTTACATTGGTGCATCTATTTTTCTTTCTTTGTTTCTCCGCACCATTTTACAGGGATGCATGCTTCCCTCTAGATGCGTTCCAGTAAAACTTGAGATCCTTAGCGGAGTTAAATAAACCTCCAATCATTGAATCGGTTCAAATAAGATCTACAATTTGCGGGGAAACATGAATTCGTATAAGTAAAAGAGAGACATCTGGGATGAAGACGTAGTATCATTAGTTATTTTAGAGCTTAACATAGAGAGACATATTGCCTCTACTCTGGTTATGAAAGCTCACACTCTTTTAGCCGTTCTGGGGACATTCCTTTGCAACAGCGGTTCCAAGAAGCCATGGGGCACTCTTGCAGCTCCATCACCCTTTGACTCTAACGCCGGCAGAGAAAAAATAAGTATCAATGACGATTGGAAATTCAAGCGCTACCCTGTCAATCCTGATGGTATCATCTATGATCATCGTCCAGATCTACAAAATCTGACAGATGTCACCGTGCTACGACCATGGATATTGCCAACCGGCAATGACTACATTGTTAACCCAAAAGACCGTCATCCTCAACCGACCAGTCCTCCTCCAGAGGAGGACGTGCCGTTCATCCAAAAGTCCTTCAACGACTTATCCTGGGAAACAATCAAGCTTCCTCACGATTGGGGGGTCAAAGGGCCGTTCTATACTGACGAGAGCCCACCAGTAGGGGGTGGAATGGGCCGGCTTCCTGTTCAAGGAGTAGGCTGGTATCGAAAAAGTCTACATGTCAGTAACGAGGACAAAGGGAAGACAATTTATCTCGACATCGATGGAGCCATGTCCTACGCCATAGTGTGGCTCAATGGACGCCTCGTGAGTGGCTGGCCCTACGGCTACAATTCCTTCCGGCTCGACTTGACACCCTTCCTCCGATATGGCAAGGACAACCAACTGGCAATCCGTCTGGATAATCCATTAGATTCTGCACGATGGTATCCAGGGGCTGGCCTATATCGCAACGTCTGGTTGACTAAGGTCAATAGTATCCATGTCGGGTACCAAGGAACCTATGTTACAACTACCAAGGTTTCTACAGACGAGGCTACTATGGATCTGAATATCACCCTGATTAACCGCAGTAGCAAGAAACAGTCTCTGAAGGTCAAGACAGAAGTATTTCACAGGTCACGTACAGGTGGAGTTGGTGACAAGACTGGGAAAACAAAAGTAAAATCGACAACTATCCTCCCAATGAAGCAAACGGGACTCGCAGTTGCTCTTCAAATCCCCCATCCTCGGCTTTGGGGACCGCCACCTACTCAAAAACCGAATCTCTATATCGCAATGACGCAACTTATTGTGAACGAGAAAGTGGTGGACTCATATGTGACCGAGTTCGGTATCCGTACTCTTGAGTTCAAACCTGACAACGGATTTCTCATCAATGGCGAGCACATCAAAATTCAGGGTGTTAATGAGCATCATGACCTTAGATCCCTGGGCGCTGCCTTCAGCACACGAGCTGCTGAGAGGAAATTAGAAATTCTTCGAGATCTCGGAGTTAATAGTCTCAGGATGTCGCACAATCCACCCGCCACAGAGTTCCTCCAACTCACAGACAGGATGGGATTCCTCGTTGTTGACGAGATTTTTGACTCATGGCAACGTAATAAGACGTCTGGTGATTTCCATCTCATCTTCGATGACTGGCATGAGCAGGACGCACGCAGCTTTGTTCGACGGGACAGAAACCACGCTTCTATTATAGCATGGAGCTTCGGTAACGAAGTTGGTGAACAGTACACAGATAAAGAAGGCGCTGCTTTAGGGAAGCATCTTTCAAACATAATCACCTCTGAGGATCCAACGCGACCTACAACAGCCTCCATGAACTACGCAAAACCGAACATGCCCTTTGGTGGCTCTATGGATCTTTTGTCGATTAACTATCAAGGTTCCGGAATTCGAGACACTCCCAACTACTCTAATCAACAGGGCATTCGTACTCATCCCCTTTATCCAGAGTTTCACGAGGCCTTTCCAGACAAGGTTATAATTGGCAGTGAAACAGCGTCCACCCTCAGTACGCGTGGCACTTTCATCTTTCCGGTGGATGCTGGTAATACTGGCGCACCCGTCAACGATACATCGGGCGGCAACTCGACGCTAGGCTATGTCAGCGCTTATGAACTTTACACTGCGAACTTTGGATCACCCCCCGACAAAGTCTGGGCGAATGACGATAAAAATCCATACGTTGCTGGCGAATTTGTGTGGACAGGGTTCGACTACATCGGTGAGCCGACTCCCTACTATAGCGCACGCAGCTCGTACTGTGGTATCGTCGACCTTGCTGGCTTCAAAAAGGACCGGTACTACCTCTATCAGCCTCGCTGGAGGCCCGAAGTCCGGACGGCACATATCCTTCCTCACTGGAACTGGCCCGATCGGCAAGGCAAAATAACGCCTGTCCATGTTTTTTCACCGGCAGATGAGGCAGAGCTATTTTTAAATGGAAAATCACAGGGGAAAAGAGTCAGGGGCGATTTTGAATATCGTTTTCGTTGGGATGATGTCGTGTACCAGCCTGGGGAGCTTCGTGTGAAAACTTGGAAAGACGGAAAGACATGGGCGACAGAGACTATCAGAACCACTGGTAAGGCAGAGAAACTCAAACTTACAGCGGACCGCCCAAGAATTGGTAACGACGGCGAGGACTTGGCTTTCATTACGGCTGAAGTTCTGGATAAAGATGGAAGGGTCGTACCGACAGCTGCGAACAGTGTTTCTTTTAGTCTGAAAGGGCCCGGTGAAATCACTAGCACAGATAACGGTGACCCTACTGATCTGACATTGTTTCCATCGCCAACACGGAAAGCACTGAGTGGTTTAGTATTGGCTATTGTGCGAGGGAATAAAGGTGGGCGTGGAGTACTAGAGCTGGAAGCAAAGTCTGATGGCTTAGAATCAGCAACAGTAAGAGTTTATATAGGATAAAGGAGGGTACACTTTCGGTACACTTTTTTTTTCATGTTCCTGAAATTGATATGCAGAGAAGCTAGAAAGGTAGGAAATGTGTGTATACGAATATAGGAATCAATTTTCACCAACTGACTCGAGGGACTAAACCTAGTATAAATGGAATTCAGGAAGAAGTTCAGACAGGTGACTGTAGTCATGCTGTTATCGAGACAGTGTACCTCATGTAATGAGTAGGACTGCTTGGTAGAAATGCCTCATGACGTTAAACAGTGCCTAAAGCCTGCTACTCCTACTCATATTTGACCAGCAGAATCTCCCCGATATATCGTTCTGAACACCTATGTCAAATCTGCAAGTGTTTAGTATCTACACAGTGCAGTGGTGAGGTTCGAGGAGAATTGGAGGTATGATCATGACAGAGGAGATTAGTGTTACAAGATGCTGCTTCCAAGATGCTAGTCAGCAGTATTAGGGTATAGGAAGGCCTAGCAAGTACAAACGCAAGCAGTATTGTTTCAAATGACAGAAAAGGATTCTTATATGCAACGTCTTTCAGTCGAATCCCAAAGCTATCTAATACTCATAATTGTCAATAGTGAGGCTGATCCACAATCATGGTTTATTAACTGGATGGATCGCATGAACGAAGTTAATCTCAAATCAGAGATAAACATATCAGTCGTCATCTCGTCTTGTTCTCTTCTGGTTCCCTCCCGATCCATAAGATCTCCGCTTCTTCGAACTCCTACTTCCAAGCAAAGACCATACTTGCAAGTCCAAAGGCAAAACCCCATCATCAGCGTTTCTCCTAAGAAATTCCAAAATATCAGATAAAGGAATAGAATCCGTTCCGCAATAAACAGAAATTGCTCTTCCAAAAGCTACTTCGTCGATCAAGTCTGAGCGCTCAAACCAGGAGCGTCTCAATAACTGCGTGATGCAAGACTTTTCCTTACTGGAGAGGGTTGGACTTCCTGACTCAGAAATTGGTGAACCATCGTCAGACATGGTGTGATCCGGAGACCTTTGCTTATTGTTTAAAAGAAACGAAATGATGACTTGTCGACCAAGTTGAGTTTCGTTGTCCGAAACTCCGACCCAAGCCACGACAGAGTGAGCACGGCGATAAATTTGTCCTTTCATCTCAGAACAACTGCTCTTTTCTCCATCGTTGGTCTGGTCAATGCAAATGGCTTCAATCCACATTGGTCTTCCAACGCGAACAACCTCGGGGACAGGAATGAGTTCTCTAGCCTCTGGAGGTTGATGCATCTTGTAAGCTATCTCCTCAACTTGGTTCCATTGTTTAGAGCCCATGTGTGGGAAATAGTCGAGTGGGGTACGACCATGTGAATCAATTACATCCATGCTAGCGCTATAGTCAAGTAAGATACTGACAATCTCAAAATGACCATTCTCGGCTGCGTGATGAATTGCAGTCTTTCCAAAACAATCCTGGGCATGGACGTGAGCTCCCTCCTGAAGCAACTCGCGCACTTTGGGTAAATGATTATACTCGATAGCGCGGATCAATTCAGTCTCGCCAAACACATCGTCGCGATGACCAATAGGATCATTGACACTCTTGGCCATCTGCAGTGCTTCGTAGATGTTTCTCGTGACAAATATAATCTTTCCATTGACAGCGATGGGGTAGCGATGCATAGATCCATATGCGTCAATGTCACCTGGGTGAGCACTGTTTGGGTTTCCCCATGTTGAAGAGATCAAATCGAATTGAGGGGCAGAGTCGATTTCGAATGTCTCTAAAACATATTCTAGCAAGGGTTCGCCCGAAATTGAAGGTGGTGAGAGTTGGCGGGGTCTTCGAATAAATGATAGAAGGCGAATTGAAGATTCAGATGGGAGGTCTGTGTAGGTAAAGTTGGCGAACTCAAGTGCCGGAGGTTGATGATTGAATGCAGCCATTGTGATTTGATATATTGTCTGATTGTGATTTCTAGAACACACTGCCTCAACCCAATTCTTATATCTTTATGTTTATGATCCTATTCCTCTCAAATTGTCTTGTGTGCCTATTTTGATGCAGGCGATGAGTGCTCTGCCTAACACAGCCCCTCTAAGTGGATACGTCCTCGCTGTCAACTCCTTCGGACTATAAGTTGGTTGCCTCCCCAGCCTCTCGAAACATCGTCACGTTGGAACTTTGGTCAACCCTTGGATCGATTTCATGTGTTGGCATACCAAGATATTTACCCAATTTCTCCAATTGGCTGGGTCGCATTTTATTTCTGTCGGTTATCTCATTCATCAGGCAACCAAACGGCAAACTCCACGATCCTACGGGCCTCACTGTAACATCCCTGTAAGTCTCGCCAACCCAAAACGCAAGATCAGATTTATACTTCTTGACAATAACGTACTTGAATTGTTCTGGCGACATGTAATTCGCCCTTATTCCCTTCAATACAGCCTCAGCAATTCATGAAAGGGGTCTCCAGAAGCCGATTTCAGTTAACAAAAACCCTCCGGCGTAAATGTCGTGAATTCTTTGGTAACGCGGCTTGCTTTCCACTGTCTTGCTGGATCCTGATTTAAGTCGTTTCCGTATGTTGAGATGGAGGTAGATAGCTTCATGTTCTTTTACAGAAGCAAGGATTGGCAGCCCAGTTGGTAAGTGTGGTCGACATCCAACACGTGGTTTCAGTCGATAGCATAAACTGTTACCAGAACGACTAATATTTTTCAATTCCCCATCGATAGTTATAAGCAAACTTTCGCCTGCCGGTTATTAAATAAACTATCGTCAAATATCTTTCCACCATATTTTATCATTCCTCAATCACAACTTCTGAATACATAACAATACGCTAGAAGGGGTGCAAGATATGGGACGACTTAACAGACTCAATCGCCCGTACAATGTTATTGAAAATGACAAGATATGAAAGCCTGCCTTAATCAATGCCTTGGCTGTTCCTTCGGAGTACGTCTCGTGCCAGTTCTCAAATAAGAGATAGACACGACAATGATGAGAAGAGGAATTAAGGTTCCGATTTCGCCAATGACTAGAATTAAGTATGTTAGAATCACTCCAGATACAATATAAGCCCATTCCAAACTTACTCATTTTGTTACGAAGCCAATTTGAAGGGATCCGGAGTTCGCCTTCATCGTTGTGTGGGAAGCCGTCCGAGTTCACAGCAAACAGGCTTGTCATGAATGACAGGGGTGTCTATCAAAACTGAGTCAGGTGTTGCTTCAAGGATGTGGATACTATCGGTGGAGAACTCACAAAGACGACAGTTACAACTGTAAATGGAAGAATGATAAAGTTCATGAGACGTGCCGATTCGGCTTCTTTGAGTGACGCTTGGGCTAGCATTGCCTGGGTGATATTGCTGAGCTGTTCAAGGCACATTAGATTAGCAAGATCGAACATATGATGAACCTAATTCAACTTACACCATCGATTGTCGTGGCAGCATCTTCGTCTATCCGTTTGATTCGTTCTCTTAAGGCACCCAAGCCAGACTCTCGAACCAGAGCAGCTTCTTGTTTATCAAATGACATGCCCTTGTCAGTGGCAATAACAGTGGCGAATTCTTTGAGAACATCCAATTGTTGCGTAAAGACTTTGTCGACGAGGCGAAGTTCTCCACGAATATCTTTGACACGCCAAGTACACCCTGCCGCTTCACTGATGGCTTTGTTGACATATTTAGAGTTCCAGTCTTTTCTAGTGAAGCTGTTGAAGAAACCAGCCTCTCGGTCCATCTATACGAAATAGTTGTGTTGTCAGTAGTGTGATCCTCTAATGCGCTTAGTCTGGAACGTACCTCAGAAGCAAGTTCGTTTTCGAAGATATCAAGGATGTGTTCCCCAAGCCCGGCTAGCCTGAACCTTTCTGTAAAAGTAACTGTTTGCTGCACAATGTGCTTCATGAGATCATCTGCTGTAGATACCTCATTCAGTTCACTGTGTCGGATAGTTTCCAACAAATCATCTGCCATGCACATGTTTTCTCGAGACGGTATTGCAGTAAGAATGGTACCTAATATATAACGCTTATTAGGCAAGGGCCCATTGACGAGGAACGAAACATCGCTTACCATCGTGGAGCTTCCATAGCCAAAGCTGTCGAACCATCAGCCATCTCGGGCGGACTTCCTGCTGAATACTTCGCATTCTAGTTGCGTTTCCCGTACCCTCACCTTTAAAGATATCCCCAACATAGTCTGAAGAAGCGGTACGCGGATCAGGTCCCTCGCGGAGTCGATTCCTTGGCCAATATTTGAATCGGGACCCAGAACTGGTACGCGGAGCCTCTAAGGGTTCGTGTTTCTCTGAAATCTTATCACGCCGTGCCGCTGCTTGTTTTTCAGACCATCTGTAAATCACTTGATTCTCTTTTGATCGAAGCCCTGTCAGACCCTCCGTGTTGTTGAACGTCTGGTCCAGAGTTTGTGGCATTTGAACTCCACCTATCCTCGTGAGAGGAAAATATGCGTCTTCACCGCAAGTTGTGTGTTGTAGATGAGAGGCCGTCGCTTCTATGTCCAAAAATGGAATCTGGATATAGTCATTTCAACAAGTCGCCATATACTAGTAGCCATGGTCTTACCACTATAGATACCATTGACCCTGCCTGCGACATAATACTAGAGTCCTCCGAGTGTGCGTTTGGTCCGTGGTTTCCCATTTTCTGTTGTTTAATTAATACCGATATCGATGTATAGACTTTACGTAGCTACCTTAGCATGTGCAGCTCTTATACGAGACCTGCTTTCTTTTGCGTCGCGGACTTTGATGTTGTCTTGAAAAAATTCCCAGATTGCCCTCTTTGCACCAGGGCTCGTCAACTCATCAACATGGTCCAAAATGAAATCCTGAATATGGAAGACTGATTAGCAAAGCAATTCACCGGAAGTCGCAGGGCCTTTCCGGCAAAGCCGTATTTCACCGCTACAGAAAAAGGTAGCAATGAAAATAAAGCCAGAGTTCATGCTATAGTTCAGACCACCTACTTTGATCCATGTCATCTAAAAAGAAGGTTTTAATCAGATAGATTCAAAAGACTGAGTACTCGGTATGATCTTACATTAGTGGCAGGGAAGTTCACCCATCTCCATGTATCATCATCGACCTGCGCATCTTCGTGAGTTGCTCCTCTACGCGATACAGGCATGATCTCCAATTGACTTTGAATGTCTTCCCAAACGCTTGCGGCTTTTATCTCGCAGTCGTCAAGGAACGTGACGCCCCGTCGTGAACTGTTCAAATATAAAACGTCAGAAACGTATTGATCTGTTCCTACCCAATTCCAGAATAGGTGATTTTCTTTGTCTGTGAATTTGGTATTCCTTTGAAACCTGCAGTAAACGGGAGACTTCTTGCAAATTTGCATTTGCCTTTTAGAAATCTTTCCATCCCTCGGTGGTAGTTTGAAAGGTTTTTCATGCGTAGAGAAACCTGTCCGAGCTAGTATTTCCAGGTCCCTAGAAAAAGTTCCATTGTGATCGGAGGTCTCCAAATATGCTCGGGGCGTTCTCCCGTCACTGTCAAGGGCTTCCAAATCTGCGCCTTCCTTAACCAACAACAGAATGGCCTGATGATCTTGTTTTTCGCACGTTAGGTGAAGAGGTGAACGACCTATAAAGCTTCAATTAGATGATGATATATTTAGAGCAGGAGTTCTTGTACTGGGGCAGCTAAGTCTTGATTAATCCTTGATGGGACCTACCGAAAATGTCCTTGCTGTTCACTTCGGCTCCGTTCAAGAGAAATTCTTGTAGTAGCGGAATGATATCAAGGTCGTAGTTACTCGAACCAACAAGTAAATGAAGAGGTGTCTGAAATGCGTAGTTCAGCGCGTCGACATTGGCACCATGCTCCAATAGCGACTTAACCATTCCGAGTACCATATGCGACTCTTCGGGGTTTTCCTGTGGTTTGCATTTTACATAGATCGTGATTAAAGTGTGTAACGGAGTTTCTGAATAAATGTTGCCAACTTCGATGCATCCAAGAGGCGATGCTGAAGAGTTGGTTTCAAGGATGGAGTCTACAAATCGCTGGTTTCTTATTGAAACTGCCCCATGGAGCACGGTTCGTTGAAAAAAGCCGTTTTGTGTCCTTAAGTCGATATTGGTATTTCCCAACAAGTAATCGACATCTGACGCGTGGTTCCGATAGATGCATACCCATAGAATCGAGAATACGCCTTCGTCGCCATCGAAGAAACGTTGAAATTGCCGTATTTCCTTCTGAGTAGGTCGTCGAGACGTATTTGCTAACTGATCCCTAATATCCTTCATGTGAGACTCGATCCGGTCCAGAGAGGAGATATTTTGTAGGGTATCGGTGTATTTTCTGTCACTGAGATCGTAATCCTTGGCGACAGCTCTTGCAATATCAGGTTTGACATATCCTTCGACGCCTCTTTGAACACCCCCTTCTACGCCCAACATATCATGGCGTATTCCTGCTTCCGAGTCCAAATAGAATTTTTCCTCGAATTCTTCAAGGAGTCTTTTGATTTCACCATCTTCCTGCCAAATGGCAGCGCTCCAGATTTTATCTTCTTTGTTGGAAACAAGCCGTTTCAAAACAGAAGCTTGCCGGTGTTGCCTATATATTGAAAGATTTGGTTTGATGAACCTATACCAATAAGACATGAGATAAGCTCTGAGCCAAATTAACATCATATCTGCAAAGATAGAGAGATAAGGATTATCGAAAATGGAAATAATAAACATGAGTTAGGTCTGAATTTAAATTAGTGACTAGCTATAGACTTTAAACACTTTTCTGTCCTGATTGATAATGCGACACATGCCTTCTCGCGTAAATCAATATGGCGTCAGTCATTACGCGTGATATGACATGCATTGTTGCGGGGCCTTTTGTTATTTCTACACGAACAGCCTGCAAAGGTCATCACAACTTACCTATCTGTGAGCCTATTGATGCGCGTAAATTAAGCCACAGCGGGATATTTCGCATCTTGTAATGAGCATTCCGCCTGATGTTGAACATGATTGGCTAGTTCTGCTCGTCTGTGGCAGGCCTCAATTTTGATCCTGATTGATATGACACTCATCTTGTCAGCCTCCGGTATAGGGTACGTGCACGGAGCTGGAACGGGCCGTCGGCTGAACATTTACATTGCATAGATGCATGTGGAGTATCTCGACTTAAGAGAATAAACAATATTCCACTTGCTAACCAATGACAGCAGGAAAGACCCATAATATGGTTCTGTGCCTTGCTAAAGCAAGATTATCAAGATAAACGGATCGCAATCCTTGCTCCGGCTCTCGGTCTCCTCACGTTATCTGACGTGAGCCAAGAGAATAAACAACTCAGCTAGATGAGTTTCTAGTCAAAGTGAGACGATGGTCGTCAAGAGCTAAAACACAGCATCACTTTTCAGCCCAGCTGAGCCTCGTTTGCTCCACTACCCGCCCCATAAGTAATAATCAGATCTGGGTTCTGCGGGACATCGTCGTCGTGCCTGGGATTGAAGGATTCCATCCTTTCAATTGTGATGTCACTGACTCAATTGATGGATCGGTTCCGTAACGAGGGGAACAGGAATTTGTATGCTCTTGAGCGACATAAATATGGCCTCTTCTCCCTCATAACGTCGATTTATTAAAAAGCATCATCAATCAACATCATCACATCCCGAATCTTCAAAACGTCAATCAAAATGCATTCCGCCTGGGTACGCCATAACACTATTCAATCCAAAGTGCCTGATCCAGCTAACAATCATAGACTTTCTTCACTCTTCTTCTTGCCTCGGCTGCACCAGCCCTAGCCGGCAAGTGCGCCGAGCCCCGCGACGTTGGCGAGAACCCCAACTGCTTGGGAGGATCCTACATGGAGTGTGTTTCCAGAAACAACGCTCTTTGCACAGGCGAATGCTTCAACCAGCCTGCCGGAGGTGCTGGTGCTCAATGCCACACAAGTTGCACTACCAGAAACCAGCAATACTGCTCTGGCTACTGTATGAAGATCAGCAACTGTGACGAGTGCAAGGAGAGTCTCGTAAAGATGGGAGGTGTTGACGACGATAAGGTGAACGAGGATACTTGCAGCCAAGAAGGTAAGTTTTGATTGGTCATGAATTTTATGGTTTCGCGGTTACTGATTCTGATACAGGAGACTCTTACTATTGCAACTGCGACGCTTAGGTACGCGATTAACGCGCTTCGATATATATTAATCCATTCAATTGACAACATTTACTTATTCTGCAACTGAAGTCGATGACATTCCATGCTGTGTTTCCTCACAACTTTGACTGCAACCACTTCAAATCCCTCCCACTTGTGACATCTGCACGAATTTCCTCCCTCGATCTTTCAACATCTTTCCTCACAAGATCAGCATACAGTTGCTGAATCCTCTCCGTGACAGGTCCTCTCTTCCCATCCCCAATGACTCTTCCATCAACCTCCGTCACATGAATCTGCGAAGGAAACGTGCCAGTGCAAAATGCCTCATCCGCACCATAAACTTCCGTGAGTGTAAAATCCAACTCTTTGACAGTAATTCCATTCGCGCGACAAACATCGATCGTCTTTTGTCGCGTAATTCCCTGCATCTGATTATCCTTCGTCGGCGCCCAAACCTCATCACCTCTCACGATAAAGAAATTAACCGAGTTACAAGTCTTGACAAAGCCGCGAAGATCAAGCATAAGTGCCTCATCAACATTCATGACATTGGCGTGGATACAAGCTTGAACGTCTGTTGCTTTCGAAATGTGATTCCACTGTTCGTCTTTGACGTCTGGTGGTCCGCGACGAACCCACGTTGTCGCCAATCGCAAACCGCGAGATTTGGAGTTGGGATCGACGGCTTTGGACTCGGGGATGATGACGATTAATGGAAGACCAATGTTGACGCTGGGATTTTGGTAAGGCGTTGATTTAAGACCGCGACTGACGACGAGACGCATATGTACGTGTTCATCTTGGTCCATATCATTTGCGTCAAGAGTTTGGTGGATCAAGTCGAGAAGGTCACCTTTTGAGAGACCTAGATCCATGAACATTGCCTTTGCTGATTGGAAGAGGCGGTTGATGTGTTCTCGTGCAAATTGGAGGCGACCTTTGTTGGCGCGGATGCCCTCCTTTGTAATTGTTAGAGACGCGTAATGGACTCAATTGGTGCTACATACCCAGATGCCATCACCAATGAGGAAATTTGAATCAAAGACTGAGACAACTGCTTCTGGTCGAGGGACTAGATTAAAGTCTCCAGTGACGCCATCGCGAATGCCAACCTTCAATAAGTTAATTTATATATTGCATGAGCGAAGCAATGAAACTTACCAGAATAGACGCATTCTTTGAGTTGGGCACTGAACTGTGCGTAGAGCCGCTATGGCTATCTTTCTTTTCTGACCCTGTCATTCTTTTGGTCGTTGTTTGTCCGCATTATTCGAGACATGAACTCGAAATTGCGAGTAAATCTAGATGAATCTCTTTATATCAGTCACAACAAACAATGAGGGAAATGATAAGCAGCGTTACCTTGATTACTCTATAATTTTACTGACTCGGTCTCCACTGATGAAACCATTCGCCTCTAACCTGAGCTACTCACTCCTCTAGTGCCAAACGACAAGCTTCGTCCCACTCTAGATGATACTCCCACCATACTTGGGCCCTATCATCAACGTTGGCTTGGCAAATTTCTCCACGCTAGATTGACGTGATCGCAAGGTTGTCTACTCGCAATTTACAGTGGATACGTATTCTTCGAATTCTCCATGATGATTCTCTTCTATTTCCCCTATCGTCGATAAGAAAGAGGAACCATTACCTCAAAGTAGAATAGTTTCTCCATTCGTCTCCATTCGTTAGACTGGATGGTTACCAACTGACTCGATGCACCACGAAAAACTTATGCGAACTCCCCGTTGACCCACTCAATTCGGGGAATCTTTTAACTAATCTCATGGTATGGTAGATCTTTAAAGATGACCTACTTGGCACCTTGGAATTGGTTTGAGCCTCTTTACTTCACTCACCTTTTGACTTTGTCTTTTGCTGTCTTTGCGTATTAAATCATGTCGTCGTCGCAAGGAAAAGGCGATAAAAATCCTGTCAAGGACACACCCCAGTCCATTGGCTCCACTCAGGATGAACTCCCCGAATTGACCAAAGCCCAGGCAAAGCGTCTTCTCCTGAAGACGGACCTGGTTGTCATGCCTCTGGCAATTCTCAGCATGACTCTCGCTTATCTGGACAAGGTGATACCAAAATCCTTACTTTCAATAGCCGCCCTACTAACCCATTGAAGAACGCATTGGGATACGCCGCCATCTTCGGTATGAAAGAAGACGCCAACCTCAAAGCCCAAGACTACAGTTGGCTCGGCAGTATTTTCTACTTCGGATACCTTGCAATGGAATTTCCTAGTCTTTGGCTCATGACAAAGATCCCTATCGGAAAATACGTCGGTACTTGTCTTGTTCTTTGGGGTGCTTTATTGTGTTTCTTAGCCCTCTGCCACAATTTTGCCGGTCTAGCGACGATTCGGTTCCTTCTCGGTGTTTTCGAAGCTGCGGTTCTACCTTGCATGATGATCATCAACTCTATGTGGTATCTCCGAAATGAGCAACCTCTTCGTACGGCGTTCTGGAATAACACCTTTGCTGGTGTTTTCGGTGGTATTTTATCTTATGCCATTGGAAAGATTGATGGAACGCTTTCAACATGGAAGGTCAGTCTTGGAACATCGCTGCGGTTACGAATTACTGTCCCCAAATGCTAATAAGCCTCACAGTACATCTTCCTCATTTATGGAGCTTGCACCGTCTTCCTTGGTGTCCTCGTCTTCTTCGCTCTACCCGACACTCCATCCCAAGCATGGTTCTTCACTGCTGAGGAAAAGAAACTCGCCATTATTCGCCTCGCCCCGAATCAGACTGGTGTCGAATCGAACAAGGGCTTCAAGACATACCAAATTCTCGAATGCCTTCGCGATCCCAAATGTTACTGCATCTGGCTCGGTGCTTTAGGTTACGCCGTCACCAATGCAGGCGTCACAAACTTCAACCCACTGATCATCGCTGGATACGGATTTTCGAAAACCAAGACTGTTCTCATGGCCACCCCCCAAGCCGCCGTTGCCATGATCAGTCAGGCCCTTCTCACAACCATTTCTCTCTACGTACCCAACCTTCGATGTATCTTCTGGATTGGAGGTGCTCTGTTGGGTATGGTCGGAGCTATTATGGTGCACTCTCTTGATGTCGAGACGCAAAGAAATGCTTCTTTGGCTGGTGTTTACATGATGGGCTTTTATAACGTGCCCTTCATTTTCTTGCTTAGTTTGTCTTCATCCAATACTGCTGGTGCTACTAAGAAGAGTTTCATGGGCATGTCTATCGCCATCATGTACGGTATGTATCATTTATTTGCCAGAGCCAACAACCTTATACTAACATGGATTTTACAGCTGTTGGTAACATTATCGGACCGCAATTCTTCCTCAGCACGCAGGCACCAAAATACGTCCTTGGTATTGGCGCCATGCTTTGCGCCTTTGCCTTGATGGCTGCTGTTGGTCTTGTTTATTACTTCCTTTGCGTCATCGAGAACAAGAGGCGTGATAAGCAATTTGGAAAAACTCATGATGTAATTGATGCTGGACTGGAGGCGGAGAAGAGCGACAAGACAGATTTGGAAAACTCCAACTTCCGTTACACTTACTAAATCTCGGCAGATTAGTCTTGTCTGGCAGTTTGTGTTTATTTCAAAAAATACAGAAACTACAATATCTTGATTATTACATACTCGCACGAGTGAGATCATCGATTTGCGGGAATATCCGAAACTTTATTTCATGACCAATTATTATCCCTATCTTATATCCTCCTGTATATATAGCATGGCAACTCCAAGTTGCACCTGAAACCAAAGCTTAAACGCTCTCGCGCTCATCAGCTAGAGCCTGAGCCTTCTCATCACTGATCTTAGATCCCTCAGCGTTGCGTCGGAACCCGTCCTCCTGGAGTCTCAATTCCTCAGAGAGCTGGCTGTGAGCCTTCCACACAGGTTTGATCTCAAAGAGACGATCCATGGTATCAAGAGGCAGACCCTTAGTCTCAGGGATAAAGAAGAAAACAAAGATGGACGAGAGAATCATAAGCGAGGCGAAGAAGAAATAGACACCGTAGCCCATCTTGATGAACATCTGGGGTGTGAATCGAGAAACGATGAAATTCCAGAACCAGTTGTTGGCTGCCGCGGAAGCTTGACCGATAGATCTGCGACATGTTAGTAATTGTGTCATATATGTTGGGTTCAGTAAGTTACATACCTGGACTTTTCGTTGAACATCTCAGAGTTAAGAACCCAAGGAATGGGGTTCCATGTGGGGGAGTAAAAGACGGTCCAAAGATAGAAAAAGAAGACAGCGGCAATACCACCGCCAGACATGCCAGGAGCCTCAGTGCCAGCGGCAGCGGCAGCAGCCACCTTACCAGCTGGGTCCGCAACCTTGATGTAAGCTCCAATGAACCACATGCAAAGAGAACCACCAACTGAACCAATAATCAACAGCTTTCTGCGTCCAACTGTCTCAATAAGGAAGAGAATAAAGATAATAGTAATAGTCGTCTTGACTACACCGAAGATACCAGTGGTGAGGAATCCAGTGTTGGTTCCTGTGATTCCGATACTCTTGAACACAGTAGGGCTGTAGTAGTTGATGGCGTTGATACCTGAACCGTTCTGCCAGAGGAACATCATACCACCAAGGAAGAAACGCCATTGGATGTTGCGTTGCTTGAGGCAGGCGAATGGCTTCCAGAAACCGGGGCCGACTTCTCGGTTGTAGCGCTCAAGTTCCTGGTCCATGTAGCTGACTTCCTCAACAATGTAGAGATCATCAGCGGGCAACTGTCGCAACCAGCACAGGTTCTTCATGGCGTCTTCACGACGACCCTTGGCGAAGAGCCAGCGAGGAGATTCTTTGATCCAGAAGGCGCCGAAGAGCAGCATGCCGGCGGGGATAAGTTGGACGGCGAAGGGAATGATCCATTGCTTGTGGCTGGGGGCCATGGTCTCGGCAAGTCCATAGTTGATCCAGAAACCAACAAGACCACCAATTTGCCATCCCAGTTCGTAAATACCAACGAGTCGGCCGCGGATAGCAGGAGGAGAGAGCTCGGAGCAGTAGATGGGAACCATGTTGGAACAAGCGCCGACTCCAACTCCAGCAAGAACACGTCCACCAATGATAAGTCCCAGGCCTCTCTCCGCATTAGCGCCAAGCATCAGGCCAGCACCGAGCATAAAGACGAAGCTGAAAGCGATAAGAGAGTAACGTCGGCCGATGAAATAGGATGTGATGTAGGCGAATAAACTGCCGAAGAAGGCACCGGCCTGGTAAACAGACACGATGTTGGCTTTGAGGAGAGCAAGGGCATCGGGTTCGTAGGAGGCGAAATCGAATTCCTCGGTGAAGGATGGAAGGGCGATTGTGGTGCCGATAAAGGCAGAGTCATAACCGATCATGCATGACGCGAAAGAGGCGATAGCAGCACAAGTGTAAACACGCCAATTGTAGACCGCCTTGGGAGTAGGCCGATCCTCATTGACAGCAAAGATGTTGTTGATGGTGAAACCCATGATTGATAGCAAGAGTGCCTTATCGAGCACAGTATCGAATCGAATCCCAGGGTTGTTGTTGGTTGTGAGTGAAGAGAGAACAAAAAGCAGGGGCAACTTCTCCGCATATATATATAGAGATGGGAACTGCAGAAATTACCGCGCTTAAAGGTTTACCCCATATTTTCAAAAGAATTTTCCCACTAGCGCCAACTTTGCGAGCATGGCAAGTCATGCGTGGTCTTGGAAGTTGAGCTAAAGTGAGTTAGAGCAACGCTAGCAGGATCTGGATCCCTTCAACCCCGCATACCCAGGCTGGGGTAAAATGAGGGGGACCTTTCTAGTTGGAACAGAATTCAATAGACAAGGAGAATATTCAGCTAGTAGGCTTGCGGGGGGTTAAAGCTTTATCCCTGCACCGAGCTTAATGGTTCTCCCCAGAGTCATCGTCATCCAAGACCATCAACACGGAGCAGAACAGGCTTGGTATGGTTTTTGGCGTTGAACTATTCATTTCAATATTTTGTAGACATCGGAGTTTTCTCGCCATGATTATTGTTTAGGAAGTACAGTATTGTTTCGGTAGACTGCCGTCGCGTTTCTCAAATGTTGGTGATCAATTGCGCGACGCGTCTGGGACTGTGAATGAGTTCGTGTTTGATGTTAATCAGCAGAGGCCATAGCTACACATGGAATCACACTCAAGGACTTGGAAAGTTCTGACTCGCCAGGCAATATTAAGAACAATGCTAAATAACATGATAATCTCAATTTGAATACGGGCAGTTCTTCAATGTTAATTGAACGGACGTGACAAGTACGGGAGAGCCAGCAGATTAACGCAGAAATCTCGAGATTCATCATGTATATATGCAGACTCAAGTCTTCACTGCAGGAAACTCACAACAAAGAAACAACCAGCACTCACTATCAACTACACACGACATCAAATACAGTAAGAAGCATCTAACCAATGACTAACAGACCGTCATCATGGATCCATGGGCCGAAGCCAACCCACAAGACCGATACTGCTTCGTATGCGGCCATGTCAACAGAGACAGAGAACGCCTTTTAATGCACAAAGCATGCGTCGATGCCGGAATACAAGTGCAAACCGGATTTTGCTACCGTTGCGGCAATTCTTCCATGTCTGCAATCGATCTTTTCTGTCCTGATTGTGGACCGGATTGTCTGCCAATTAACGAAACAGTAATGTTAGTAGCCATAGGCGCTTGCGAAGCATGCGAACAGAGGCAGCGTAGTCCTGGCAGTACCAAGTGCCAAGAATGCTTAAGCCGAAGCCTGCCCACTCGGCCACAACAGATGGCAGGAGACCCATGCACCACCTGTAGGTCCAGGCCAGCTGAGCACGGTTTTAGAACGTGTCAAAGATGTTTAGGGTACCATCGAGCATCAAGAGAAAGGGCACTAGCTAGAGCCGACGCAACTGGCTTGTGTATCAAATGCCACAGGAACCATTTTGAACGAGGAGGACGAGGACAAATTTGCGAGGAGTGTAAGGAAAGCGCGCGCCAACGCAGGGCCGGGGGAGGTTAGTAGCATGGGAGTACATTTTTCTAAATATCCTTTAGCATTGGTAGGGTAGGCCTTACCTGCTGGTTGTTCCAACTCTTTCGCGCTTGAGCATTCTTTGCAGTGGTCGAGACCATCATTGGTACTGGGTTCTCAGGGTATCAGACAAATTTACCACTGGAAGCATAAGAGACGAAATTATTAGGTAACTTATGCTGTTTTTGCTAAAGGTTTTAGACTAATTATTTTTATACAATAAGATTTAGGATGCCAAGGTTTCTGCTACCCACTATCTAGACTGCCAGCGAAGTCTTGCTGTAGCAGCCATATCTCCCAGAATACACCAATGGGAAATCTACCATGGTGGTAATGGTGCTGATGTGACATGGTGTCCACCACTTGGAGCTGGTACGTCCTCATGTCCAGGGGTCAGCATGTTCAGAATCCACATTGCCAATACAATGCATGCGACACGAACTTTGGGCGCCGTAATCCGTTCATATCCAGGGACCTTTTCCAGCCACGCAAAAGAAGACGCAGATGCCTTTTCCTTTTCCTCAGAACTCTCCATGATCAAATCCACGATATAGACTGTTGACTTTGCCACAGAATTACTGACCCAGAGAAATAATGGTACAATAATCACCAGTGTCCTCCATCGGTCTCCCATTACAGTGCCGTCCCCAAAGAAACCATCGACAATCAAAACACCCTCCGTATCGGCTGCCATCAAAAGATGATAATGTAAGATATACGTCTCGAGAGAACATCGACCCAGCCAAGCCATGGCTCTTGAACGACAGTTCCGAATAGGCGCGGAAATATTCCGAAGTGCAATAAAAGCCAGTATCGGGATAAACGAGACCAGGGGGTGCCATGTCTTGTACACCTTTGTTCGAAGGTGTAAAGTTGCATTGAAGTAATACATCGTAGCAAATAAACCCGCGACAGCAAGGATGATTCGAAGACGAAGACGAAAACCGGTTTTCTTCATCTCGTTGTTTACCACAGCAGTCAACATGCCGACGTAAACGACGAACATGTCAAGAGTAACGCGATACTGCCACTCCTTGTGACTCCATTGGATGTTAAAAACCGTCTTGAGAAGACCAAAGACGAATTCGGTGAATGGAGTACCCATGAAAATTGCAGAGACTAACAAGCTCGATATGCAAATTTTGGATAACACGACCTTCTGGTCGCTGTTGTAACGTTTTCCACCAACAGCCATTGTTGCATAGACAACAAGAAACCAGAACGAGACAAGAGGCGCAAAGTAGTAAAACATGTAGTTTGTATCCATGACATATGCTAGGCAACAACTAAGAAGATTGAGGCGTAACAGAACGGCCCCAACACGACGGAATGAGAAGTCGTTTTTCCTCAGAAAGTACAGTGTGTGTCCGTATCCAGTCTGGAAGAGGTATGCTGCGACACACAATCTGATGAGGATATAGATAGACTTTGATCCTTTGATGGCTCCGGTCCAGTGGTAGATGAGAATGAGGGCTTGCATCCAACCCTTCCATTCCTCTGTTTGCTGCCGCGAGAGAAAGGCCTCGTTTATTTCATTATTTGATAAAGACATTTCCATTCCCATTGGAGATCGCGATCGACGGATAGTGAGTAGAATAATTGCAAGGCAAGGAGCGCAGAGAACGGCAAAGTCGATTGGTTGCCAGAGTTTTTCACCCTTGGCCATCATCTGTGTACGATCCGCGTAGTAACACATGAGAAGAGCCAAGAGAAATGACCCTACCCTCATATTGAAAACTCTCCATTGTGGCTCGCTTCGGTCATGGTACAGATCCAACATCTCACCAATAAGACAAGCAACCAGGTAAATAATACCCAAAGCCACCATACCGAGTTGAGTAACTGGTTTGATCCCGTAGTCGGTGCAGCAAGTGCGTTTATACGGATATGATTTCATACGATCGAGCTTCGCATTGCACCTCAAATTCAAGATGATATTGCCCCGAGTGTCTGCAATTCCATGTTTAACATGTAGCCCCGTTTTATAACCATCGAGCCAAGTTTTGTTCTGGCCATACGTGAGCATTGGTATGGACCAAATAATTGGAAGTTTCCAATCCTGCTCGACTTCACGTAACCAGTCTCGCATCATGGCAGTCTCGCCTAATCGACGAATTGAGTCGATGATATGTACGGGATCATCTCCCAGGTACACAGGTCCAGCCGGAGGACCATAAAACATCTGATTTCCTAACCCATCAATTGGGTCCATCGGGGCGGTGAAGGGATCGATATCAGGTGTGTTGTCGTTGATGAAATCGAATATCCTGGACATGTACTCCTTGTATGTACCGAAGCGAGTATCCCATGGAGAATTCAACATCTCTAGCATGAACGGACTGGCAGTAAGAGCGAATGTCGAATTGGGCGAGATTACTGTTGTGCCTCCCGGCAGTGATGCATTCATTCTGGTGAACCAGACGCCTCCAGCCATGTAGATCAATGCAGGCGCTTCCTGCTTCTCGATGGATTGAGTGTTTTGTTTTTCGTTTGCATACATTTCGAGATTGTGTCCAAATTGCTCCTGGCTAGCATTGTCTTTCCACTCGAGGAAGATATTAGGTAGTCGCTGGATCATCTGGCCGTAGTATGTCATGTTGAAAAACTGGGACTTGGGCATCTTGAGCTCCTTTCTATCGCGGTTGGAACGCCTAGCATCAAGCTGAAAGGAACGTGAATTAGTACTGGACCGTATTCAGTTCTGATCCTCATATTCTCTTACCAGGCGACTAATTCCATGACCGACGTTTCGAGAGGTCGAGTCTCCGACAACAACTATTCGACGACCTTGTATACAGCGACGGATATCTTCGGACTCGTACTTGTTCATGATACATCCATCTGGTTGCCATTGTTGAAAAGGGTATCTGTTTCCTTCTTCATCTGGTGGATCAATCCAGCGTCCAGTGCTCTGGATAGCCCGGCAACGGTAGGGATCATTTCCGGGGAAATTTGTTTTCAAGCCGACAGCGAGTAGAAAGATCACAGCCAGAGTCGTCGAAATAACTCTGGTCCAAGATAAAGCCATGTTCACTGGATAAGTAGAATGTTGATCAGGAAGACGCTCGCAAAACAAGTCTGGGTGAGGCAAATGGAACAAATGGCGTGAATGAAATGTCAATTACGAGGAAAATGAGAATCAAAGGTCAATGAATTAGGTAAAATATCAACTTCTTAACTTATCTGTTAAATGCGATACCCTTGCATAACTGTACCTCGCATGCAATGATACCATTCCTACTTGAGACTAGACGGTGCGTGAAGGGAGGACAAACAAAGGAGAAAAACGGGAAAGTAGGCGAAATAGCGGGACAGTAATGCCCAGTACCTGGACCTTCTCTAGTAGGAAAAAATAAGAAACGGAGGGGTAGTTGTTCAATTCTTCGCAATCGCCCCTTTCCCTGTCATCTCAATATCCTCCCTTGCTTTGGCTTACCTGCAGGGCTGCGTTGTCTTACGTTACCCTATCACATCAAGTACGATGAACACAAGGGATGCGCGTTGAATTCTAGTCTCCTCTAGGAATAAAAGACAGCTACCCTCCAAATCCAGTACGGAAATGTCATTTTTCTTTGGATATTGTCGCCAGCAGTAACAGGGTTCCAGACTTGGGCCAGTTAGCTGACAGATTATTATATCGGCATATTTATCTTGTGTGAGAATAAGGTTGGCTACGAACCAAGCCATACTTCTTGTGGAAAAGGTACACGGCTTCAGAAGCCAAATCCATTAACTAACCTTGCAAGACAGCCGCATCAGTCTAAAAAGCCATCTACGCAAAATGATCTAATTGCAGTAATGATGGACACCAAGTTAGCAAGCTGAGGACATGCTTTAGATGCAGTGATCTTTGCCGTCTGACCTGAATTGAGTACATCAATTGCCTTTTCCAGATTGAATTGTCTCATAGGCAATGTCAATGCGATGCGCTCGGACCCTTTCAGCTCAACCTTGGCCTCCGATGACGTCCTTACTTACCCAACTGCGATGTATATAAACTATATCATCCGCATGCAAAACTGTGGTGTTCTTCTCAACATACTACAGCAGCTCAAGTACACCGTTCCTCAATATCGCAGTAAATTCCTCCTGCTTCACTACTATCACCCAACATGGAACTCTTTCGAGAAGTTGATGGACAACCCGTCACAGACATCGATGTGCGTTTTCCCCAACACAACATCTTCACCCATTGGAAATCGCTGACCAGCTGAACATAGTGCCAACTCCCCCCCTTCTGTTCAAACATGTTTTTTGCAATGGGAGCAGATAAAATCTGGGATAATAACGGCTTGATTCGGATGAATTGTTCGCAACGAGGCTTTGAGGAGGAGTTCAAACCCCTTTTCACAATGCTTCCAGGTGAATACAATGCTACGCACTTTTTTGAGATTGGGGACAGTGGGATCTATGCCTTGGAACAAGGTAACAACGAGTTGTTCAAGATTAGAAGCCCCGACAATGTTGCCGGCATTGTAGAACAGCTCAATGAGTCTGGACCGGAACTCATGGCATTGGTTGTTGAGCCAATGTAGAAGTTCAATACAAAGTAGTTTACATGTTAAAGGGTCTGCTGAAGACGGAATTACAGTTTATTGTATCTTTTATATTCCTTTGTAATTGAGTTTTTGTTGGGTTTCGTTGAGATCTGACATGTCAGTATCCTGGAACCGTCACTGTTCAAGTGTGTTAAAGCTAAACCATGATTAGTCTAGCTTATCGATACCAGCCTCTAGCTAGACGGATTCATAATGGGTCCTGTCAGATCTGCTATCTCACACGCCAATCATAAGAGCGTGAGACGTAGGATGCATGTGGAGGCAGCTGAAAACACATTTAAGGAAAGGATCAACTAATAACTATTATCCTATACAACAGCCCATCGCTATAGTGTAAGGTGAATCGATATTTAAAGAAAATATTAGCCAAGAACTATGGATTATTGCATTCAAAACTAGGCGAGACAAAGTTCTCAGCCAACTCAGCATCCCAACACGACAAAGTATTGATCCCCACAGCATGTGCATGCTACGTCAGAGCCTCTTGGAAGTACCGTCTGCTGATAAGGGTGTATTATAGTTCACGCCTCCTTTGAGTATAAGGTACATCATATCAAGAATTCATCGTTCCTCATTGTTCCTTTCGTGAACAGACTGTTTGAAGCACGGTCTTGAAATGTAGTTATAGGGTATTTGTGGACCCGCCTGTTGTTGGCAGGGGCTTTGCATAACGCCATGGAAATCCATCTTCAGGTATCTGGAGCATTCAGTTACTGGTCGGATTTGTCCTTGTTCCTGGCAATTGTGTTATATTAGTTGCTCAAAATAATCTTAGCGTGTATGGATTTCTCGGAATCGGCAAATTGGTTATTCATTTATCCACCGACTGTCTCTCCTACCAGGTTGACATATGTCCGAGTGCTTGGTGTAACGCTAGGAGTTTATCAAGTCGTTGTTGTCGTGTTAGGACATTTTTGCCGTCGGCACCGAGTATGACCCGTTATCTCCCGTCGGATCGTCGGACTTCACATGCTGTCAGTCATGAGTGTCCTTCTGTGACCTGTATAGGCAGCCTTCATATGTACGATTCAATCCTGGGAAATATATCTCATTATTTGTGTACTATGGGCATGTCGCTACAAATGCGGAATGAAATCTAGCCATCCCACTGTTTCATACAGTGCTTCTGGGGCTGACCTCAAGCTCATAATGCCCTCTACACTCAGGTATGCCCGCGTCAAGATGTAAAGAGTTCCTGCACACGTCATGAGGAAGCCATATACTACATATTGAGACCGATGGCATCGTGGCGTCACAAAACGATCCCACCATTGGCCCAGCTACGGCCACAAGTAGAACAGTATATGAGCAACTGTCCACCACACGCCACTCGTGCAAATATAGCCAGCAGACATATGCCAAAGTAATCGCTCAGTATCACTTGGAAAGAATTCTTTCCACGCAGCAAGGTGGAAGCTACCATACTATTATAACATACTAGCTACGGTATATCTTTCGACCAAGAAAGGACTCCCTGACTGAGGCGACAGTTGTCGGGACTTTGGAAGACACAGCCAGTCCGCTAAATAAACCGGCCATCGCGGTCCAAACATACCAGTCCACAACACCAGACATCATCCACCAAACAATACAGAATTTAAGCAGGCTCGATTGTACCGATCCAAGAGATAAGCTGTATGGACTGCTCGGCGTTCTCAAAGAAACTAGCCGACGTAAGGTAGAACCGGAATATGGCAGAAGCGTAAGCTATGCCTCCTATCAAGCGCTCAAGGTTGGTATGAAGGGGATTTGGCCAGTAAATAACGTGAGTGACCAGTCTCACTGGATGGAAGGCACGGGACGCGACTTTTCCAGCTACTCAGCGATGCGCGACGCTTTTAGCTTGGAGGATGAAGCAAGTAGGCCTATTCTGCGACAGGTTCTGAAGGAGCTCGGTTTTCGCGCCAGAATGCAAGATGCTATATTTAATGCTCAATTTAACAACCTTTTGGTGCATGCCATCTGTAGATCAACCATTACAAAAGGTTTCGGCATATGATCGTTGATTTCGAAGAAGAGGAGTCAGAGGATGTTTATGGGTTACATCTTAGGTTAAATACTCGGGAAAGACGAATCGCTGAGAGCCTGTGAGTTCCACTTGGCTTATTATAAATGGGAACATACTAACTCTCGCAGACGAAGCAAATTTAACATCGAATCAAAACGGGGTGAACAGTCACCTCACCATCTTCAGGACCCTGAAGCAAAATTTAGCACCCGCAATCATCCTTACAGCGCCTTATAACCTTACTAAATTCCTTGCTGCAGTGGATATAGGACTTTAATACACTTTATGAAAGCTACCCGAGCCTTGCACTAATCACTTAGGAGTACATTAATCATTTGGTTTGCACGGGCCATGGCGTACTGTTGTTTGAAACCGTTTCCTCTTGGTTCCACCATATGAAGTCTAAGATACATTGAAAGGTTCTTATTGTTTGGACCACCCAACAGAAAAATGTAAGTTGGTAAGATGTCCGGCGTCTACAGATGCAGCTACATTTCTTCCTCCACTCAATTTCCACATACAAATGAAGCATCCTAATCGTCTGAACACCCATTAAGCCATGCCCCCAGAGCTCCGGTTTTGGGGTCAACGACGACATAAGCAGCCCGCGAACTGTTCACCAACATTGCATAGCGGACGTTTGCCCCTGAGGTCCCAACACCGTCCGAGTTCCTACCACCGTCGACCCATCTCTCGTCGAAGTCGTAGTTGTTGGCCCACATGTGAACTGTTCCGTACTCGAGACCTGTCCAGACATAGTCGGCTCGGTGGTCACTGGAGGATACAAGGTTAGAAACGTATAACTATAGACTTCAGGCAAGACTAACCCGTTAAGATAGGGAAACTGAATCTCTTCCGGACGTTGACCAACACCTGAGGCGTCTTGGTCGGGCATGGGCTCCCACTTGTCGGCGTCGTTGTCGTAGACGTTGCGGTAGATGGTTGTACGGCCATTTTTGTGCAAGTAGATGTAGTCGTCTCGCTTGAAATCGAGGGTTAGCTTCCACTGCTAACTACTTTCTCCATTCGTATTGGAACTTACTCCATCAGCGTCCACGTCGGCGATTCGAACGTTCTTCCCTGGTCCGAGACCAGATGCAGTCTCGCCGATAGGCTGGAACCGCCAACCGTACTCGTGATCTGAGTCCTTACCCTTATTCAGATATACCCTCAGAGCACCGGACTTTGGGTCAAGAGTCAGGTAATCATCCATCCCGTCGCTGTGTATAGTGTCAGCCTGCTATCCAGTAGCAAGTCGTCAACAAACAGCTGAAGGACTCACCCGTCTATGTCACCAAATGTGACCTGTGACGCAGGAGCAGCTCCTGATGCAATTGGTTTCCCGCCATTCAGTGGGTTCCAGAGCCAGCCAAGGGAGTCATCCTTGTTCGGACCCTTGTTAATGCTACACCGATGTTAATGATCACTCCGAATGATATTGGAGAATATTTGATAGACTTACTATACTGTCGGAGAGCCAGTCTTTGGGTCAAGCCAGATGTAGTCATCAACCTGCGAAGCCATCCGTTAGCGTCACCCTTTTGAAGCAGTAGAGTAGTGTAACATACCCCGTCGCCATCAATATCAGCAAAGCGGAGGCCATCTATGGCCATGCTGTCGTCGATATCTCCACGGTTATACCAGAGAGAGAGCGCTCCCTTCTCTCCGACATAAACGTAATCGTCCTTGCCATCACTAGCCAGGGAGAGAAATCAGTATTGGCTGGAAGACAATGCATGGATAACAGTACTTACCCGTCCATATCCGCTAGGAGTATCGACTCTGGCTTCTTGCGAATGCCATCCGCGATGGTCTTGGCTGGACCCTGGTTGACGTAAAAAGGCACGCCTTCATTGTTCGTGCGCTGATTCAAGAAACCAGTAAGTCCGCCGTCATCGTCCCAAATAAGGTAGTCTATCATGGTTAGCAATAGCTACACATCCGGCTTCGAAAGTCCTCACCATCTCGCCCGTCTCCATTCATCTACCATGACTTAGTAAGTCTACCAAAAGGTTCCAAGGAAGGGAACAACTTACATCAGCAAAGACGATCTTGGAAATATCCTTGGAAGCGCCAGTGGCGATTCCTCCCTTGGCGTGGAAGACAACATCTCGTCCTCCAGGCGAACCTGTGTTCATGTGATGCTTCAAGGCGCCGCCCTCGCCGATATAGACGTAATCTGCCCTCCCATCGCCGTTAATGTCTGGAAAGCGCAGTGTCTTGAGGTTGGCGTGAGGCACTCCAGAGGCAATTTCACCGCCTGGAACAAACTTCCATCCATTATCCCAGTCGGCATCTGGGCCATAGTTCCACCAGATTCTGACAGACCCTTTAGAAGGGTCTACCACCAAGTAATCGGCCATCTAGAATCATCAGTCAGCGGTCGAAGCCTGGACTCCTAATGGTAATACTTGCTCCATCTCCATTCATGTCCTGCAAGTTGCATTAGTCGAGTTATTGCGATAACGTAAAATAGTAACTTACAGCGATATAGATGGTTTCGGCAGGGCCTACTCCACTACCAATTACACCGTTACTATTGCCTCCTGCTGGAGTCCAGTGATCGGGTAGATTGTTGATCCAACATCGAATCTCTCCAGTCTTAGGGTGAATCCAAACATAATCTAGATGAACAATACGTTAGCCCAGAAAAGGGACTGAGATAGGATACACATACCAGCCTTGCCATCACCATTCATATCATGGAGCCTGTAAGAGTTCGTCAGTCACTTACCACAGAAAAGGAATCAATTCGCAAACATACCTGACGTAACGAGGATCCAGGCCAAGGCCATCGGCAACCTTGTTCCCCGAGCCCCATTTCTTGAGATCAGCCTCAACCCATTTTTTGTGATACTTCCAGTCCCCAGACTTGCCCACACCTCCAAGAGCGATCTTGCCAACCTCCCTCCAGATAGGCTTCATGGTACACTCTCTATGTCTCAGTTGGTTAACCAAGTTCATGGCCCAATCAGCTACTTCAGCAATCTCCTTCTTGGACTTTTCTCTGATGGGCAGCTCGCCCCAGTCTGGTGCGGGAATATTCTTGTCAAGGCCCCCGTTCTCGTCGCTTCCACCATCGTTTGGATCAGAGCCCTTGGGTTCTTTGATCCAGCCTTTGGGGATCTGCGTGACAAAGTCGTACCAGTATCGACCCATTTCATCGTAGCCCTTGGGGGTTGGATGGATGCAGTCGTCGAGAAGGTCGGTGCTGAACGTGGTAAAGTCAACAGCGAGGACACGCTTGCCGTTTTCCCTGCGCTTTTTTACCACGCCGGGGATCAGCTTCTGATACTCCTTGGTTCTGTCGGACTGCTTGGTGTCGCAGGTATTGATGATCATGGCGACCAGGATAGTAGCGTCGGGGCATGCCTTGACCATCTTATCGATTAGCTTGCCCAGGCGATCAGCTGCTCCTTTGGGGTCGTTTCCCTGTTGGGAAATCTTGGGGTTCGGGTTCATGTCGTTCGTGCCAGCGGCTAGAAGGATGAGATTTGGTCGTTCTTTTAGGGATGGCCCAACATGATCAGAGACGTATTGGATGGTTTTCCCCGACCACGCAGCCTGAATACAGCGTTATTAGAAGGTCCATCTGTTCAAATAAGTGGTAAAGGCAACTCACAAAATAATCACCCGACACTCCTGAGGATTCCGTTCCAGCATAAGCCACCTTGTTCTCTGATGGACCATGTCAGTAGGTGGTCAATTTTATCGAAGCGAATGAACTCACCAGATAAGTCTTCCTTGAGTTGGTTCCTATAGCCTCCCTCGCCATTGTGGTTAGAGCCTCGGAAACCGACCGTGATGGAATCTCCCACTGTGAGTATACGGAGCTTCGTGCCTCCTTGGACCTCCTTTCCACCCTTGGACTTTTTGTATTTCAGAACATATTTTGTCGAAGAAGTAGGGCATGACCCCCCCGTTTCTGGCAGCTCTGGCCTTGGCTGGTCGCCATGAACTTCCAACTTGTGATTTTGCATCTGGAATACAATCATGTTTGCGATGATCCTGTGTAGCAAGATCTGAGGATGGAAGACTCGCAGGTACCTATAAGTCAACTGATTAGAGATGCAGTTCAGTCGGCATTATGAAGAGCTAAACGTACCCGTCAGGCATGACGCTGCTGATGAAGTCATTGGTGTGAATTTCCTCGTCTTCTAGTGCTGCCATCTCCATTGGTTTGGCCGTTCCGTCAATCTTGTCCTCGTGGACAAGCTCAACTTCAGGTTCCATTTCCATGGCAAGACGCGCGAGTCCGTCGAGTTGATACTCAAATGTGCCGTTCTTGTACTCATCCCCAGGTGATCTTTTCCATGGACTTGAGCCTAGAGGATCGAACGAGTTGAGCTCAAAGAACATGAGATCCGGACTATCGGTGTTAGCAACCATGTCTTTTCTTCGATCACAATGGTCGACGTACCGCGTATTGCTTTCACTAGAGCTTTCGTCCACTCCAGACTCACAAAACCTGCCTTTAAATCTCTCGACATAGCTATCGTAGTTAATGAATTGAACTTGAGATCCAGCTCGCTCTACTGCTTTCTCCTACATTTCACTTTAGTTAGTGGTCAGAATTTCTAGATGAGGGCTACATACGATCTTTTTGTTGACCTCGTCAACAAGTCCGTTCATGGCGATACGTCTAACATCATCAAGCTTTTCACCGACGTGAAGGTTATTCCATAGTTTCTGAAAATTAGTTAGCAGCACATCTAGCAAAAGAATATTTCAGTATAACTTACGTTGATCCAAACAGCCCATGACACGTCGTTGCACTCTTTGGTGCCCGTAGCAAAGAATTTAGCGTAACTAATATCGATCAGAAACAACCGCAACAGTAATATGACTTTGTAACTTACCCTGTGTAGTAAATCATGCCGCTGTTGAGGTAAGTCAATTGGCTGCGTGATACTGATCGGCTAGAAGAGTGCTTACCCATTTCCGAGCTTCTTCTTCGTGGCCTCAAGTAGTGTGTCCAAGCTTTTATCAAAGTCTGGATTTCGAATAATCTTTTGAGACGTCTCGAGTTGTTTTTGACAGCCACGGGACACAACATCTGCGTCGATGTCAAGGTTTTGTGCCCACTCTTCCTCTAGGATCTTTCCTAACTTGACGGTTGAGGCCTGGTTCCTGTTCAAGACGAACCAGTTGAAGACACACTGATTGAGAATGTTAGAGAGCTCAGCATCGTTCCCCCCTAGAGTAACATACGTCAGCACATCTACAAAGAGTATAAGTTCGGGGTAGCATACCAGCAGATAGCAAGATGGCATTTTGACCACTGTCAACATTCGGAAGTTGATCCTCAATCACCTCCTTGATAACCGCACCTGAGCAAGAGTGGAACTGAAACGTTCTCTTCGACTTGTCTCCCAGCCTCGTGTCTTGATTGACTAGATTAGGATAGGCATGGTCGTAGCGACTGCACCACCAGTCTGTGTGGACTGTCAGTTCTCTTCCACTCTTGGGGGTCGTTGGTCAACATACTGTCAACTCCACTTAGCCTGTCACCAGCCCCAATGCCTGCCGAGTATGAGTCTCCTACCGCCGCGAGTTTTGTGATATCAGATAAGTCTTCAAAATAGAACGTGTCAATGTCATCGTCAGCCCTGAGGAACAATGAACTGAACAGCGTTGATGCCAAGTTCTCAGATGTAGGCATGCAAGTAGTTGGTACTGCCGCCGAAAGCATAGCAAGCCATGGTAAAGACCTCATGATGCAGAAAGAGATAAGGAATGAATGAAACAGTGTGGTGCCAAATTGACAGTGATTGTTATGGCCGCCAAGGCCAAAGCTAGATATAACTTCGAAAGATATTGTATTCCTTGGCCTGTCTTAGGTTCACTCTCTGGTCTCTCTCTGTAGTGACCGGGAAGTGTTGTTGGTGATAGTTCACGAACGGGCCGCAGCGACCCATCATGCCGATCGGAATACTAACGATAATGAAAGGGTCCTCGGAAGGATTCAGGGTGAGACGCATATACATGCACCGTTTTCTGACGATCGGGCCCTCCTCTAATCTTACAACATGGTCAAATTGTGAAATTCTTGCTATCTTTGTCCAAAATTGCAACTGCCGCCGTCTGTTAGGCCATGGGTTCTGGGTGG
This sequence comes from Fusarium venenatum, assembly GCF_020744135.1. Classification (NCBI taxonomy): domain Eukaryota; kingdom Fungi; phylum Ascomycota; class Sordariomycetes; order Hypocreales; family Nectriaceae; genus Fusarium; species Fusarium venenatum. Next base: position 11,478,379 of record NW_027072129.1, read on the forward strand.
GCTGATTGATTTTCTCGTAAAATGCGGATCAGATCAGGTCCGTTCTGTTCAAAGTGTTCAATTGATTAAATTAACCATTACGTGAAGGCAGTGCGTGTTTTACCATTAAGCTGTCAACCAACGCAGAGTAACATCCAAGTATACGTCGTGTTGCTCATTGGCCTGACATGGGACTGGCTCGGCGCTTATAACGGAAGAGTGGGGATCAGAAGGATTAAGCCCAGTGGATCCAGCGTCTGCAATAAATTGAATTATCTATCATACTGGGCTAGTGCACGTTTCATCGTCAAGCTGTCAACCAACACAGAGTTACATGATGGTGCTTATTGGCCTGATGCAAGAGCGGGTCGACGTTTACAAAGGAGAAGCGAATTCCGATAGAGTTGGTAGATCAACTCAGCCCAGCCAAGCCAGCTTACGCCACGGAAGAGCCGGCGCTAATGAAACAAAATACTTGGCTTCAGCTCCGTGGGGTTGCAAGTACTGGCATCTATGATACGAGGATCGCAAATGCCAACCTAACCCGTCAACCATAAGTTATGGCAAAAGGATATCAGATGGGTAACCCGGTATGTCTAAAATTGGACTCCATGATCTGATCACTCAAAGGGGCCGACAAGGAAGAAATCCATCATTGAGACCTTGCAACGCTCCAACCAACACTCAAAGAGTCAATCCAGTGAGGCATTTCTGTTCGCGTTTCACCACAGATGCTGGAGTACGGGGCTGACTACGGGGCTGATCGAAATTTAATGTCTGTGTCAATAAGTCGAAAATCACCCAGATGATTGAGGGCCTTTTGACGCGTCGACCCCTGTTTTGCTATTAGCCAACACGACATGGTTGAGCGGTCTGGGGTGAATGGTTTAATCAAATCATTTCTTTGGCCTTGATTATTTCTGGTCTCAATGCCAAGTCAGAGGCAGACATATCTAGGTTGCTAGACTGATCAAGTCGATAAACTTCCTGACCGTCCCCAACCCTCCAAGGGACAAATATTTCTAGAATCTTGTATCTTTTTTCCATTACGGTTCAAGTTCTATCTTCTCAACATGGTCAATTTTACTCACCAGTTGTCTTGCTGGGCTATCCTCCTTGTCTTGCTGCTTTGCCAAGTACTCGACGCTGCAGACCTTGGCGACGAGCCCAAGACGCCCGCAGGCGAGCTCCAAGTTCGTCTTGATTGGCCGTTAGCCAAGAAAAGTGAAAGTGGACAAGCAGCAAGACTCACGTGGTTATTTTCAACTCACATCACTTTCAACGAGCCAGTCAAGGATATCTCAAGGGCACAGCTCGGTGGCCTAGCCCAGAAAGCGTACCTGGAGATGGAGACTGACATCAAGCAATACGGTGTTAAGTACAAGCCAGGAAAAAAGATCTTGGCGATGCCTGGTGTTATTACCTTGTTGGCTTTTGATAATGAGATTATCTTGAGCTCCTCCATGCGGGGCCCCAATCTCATCACAGGCTTTGAGGATACTTCCCTATGGGCGCGGCTCAATATGTGCGACGAGCTTTACAGACAGTACATCGACGAAAATGATGTGAGAGGCCATAAGAATGAGCGATCGTGTGGAGAGATTATGGCCCTACACCAATACCTTAAAAGATATCCTGAGAGGGACATGCAAGAGCTCGCCGATAGGGACCCAAAGGTCATTATGACCACTGTCACCCAGCCTAACAAACAGCCCATCAAGATCATTAAGCCTTGCGGAACAGACGAGGTTAGTGAGACACATTATCTAAAGCTTTATGATGATACTAATTACTTCTTTAAGGAGGGCACTCATGGCTGTGACCTGCTGGTGGGAGGGTTTCGCGACAACGACGGCAATGAAATTGAAGGCCCAATCGCAGATTATATTCCTCAGGATTCCCCAATAGACACAGACTTTGAACTCGAGGATTTGGCTGGTGGCGTTAAAGATATTGACCAGATAGGGTCGTTGTGCGACTAGGCATTGAGTCTTGTATGAGGATGTCGTGATCTTGAAATTGGAATTGTTTGACTCGGGTTGTGCGATCATTGTTTCTTGATTGTCCTTTATCATATGTGTCAAGACCAAACTACATCCTCAAAAGATCACAATTTACACTCAGCGCAAGATCTGGTTACAATAAAACATACGTTATTCATTTATACCACACCAACTTAATGTTTGCTTGAGCCGCTTTTAACTCTAGTCTTTCCCTGTCTTTAACAGCCGGCAATTGTTCAGGGCCCCAAAGGTCTAACGTAATGCAACGTAGGCTTGTTGAGACCAATTGCCTATGTTCCAACTCTCCTTCGATCACGGCGATAAAATCATCATCCTCCCAGTCCATTTGATCGTAATTAACACATAAGTCATAGTTCAAGATAAGAACCTCAACACCAACGGGCACGCCATCTCTCAGCCGCTTTGACGTTGACTTTGGTGAAAAACTCCCCATGAGGAGGACCCAAGGTATCTCCAATCTCCGCAAGTTATGCAAGTTTGTCATGTTATCCAAACTACCCTCGAAGTACAGAGGTGGGGGATCGTAGTCGCCATACGAAAAAGCTGGACAACTGTCGCCAGTAATCGTCAGGTCTCTAAGAGTCGAGCTCATGAGACAAAGTGCCGATGCCAGTTCGTCAAGCTGTACGATTGGCTTGCTCACTGCCTTATCAAGGTCTTGCTGATACCACAAGTCCCATTTGAGCGTTTCAATGTTCTTGAGAGCCGACAAGAGGGGCCGAAGGCGAATTTCTCTTAGCCTATAGAGGTTTAAATAGCGAACTGAAGTGACCGGGGGTGCTGACGATGGCCATTCGAACTTTTCTGGGCTGTCAACCGCTATTGAAAGACTGTGAAGCTTGGGCAAGTAAAACAGCGGAAGGACATCTTGGGTATTTTGATAGGCCATCAGGCGATATTGTCCTGATTGTGCGGAAATGTTGACTTCGGTGAGATCCTTGTAGTTTGGCAGTCGATGTTTTGATGGTTCACAGAGGGCGCCTCTCAGTACCATGCCGAGATATGGATTAAAGATGGTCCAGTTCTCTTCGAAGTGGACGAGTTTCAGATTCGGAAGCTTTGTGAACAAAATAGCAACTACCGCATCCATATTCCCGGCTAGGAGGGCTTGGATCCATAAGTGGGCTTCTAGAATCTTTGTTTGTCTGATCATGTGAGAGGCTTGATCAGTTTGTAAGCCAGTGATGGAAATCAGGGGTAAGCGTGAGTTCCAGTAGTCGGGCTTCCCGTGGGAGTCATCGCCTTGGAGGAATAAATGGTTGACAAGACCACCAAGCTCAGGTCGATCCATTATCGTGCGCAGGAAAGGAACGATGGAGGGTGTTTGTGTGTTACTCTTGTCCCATTTCAGTTTGATTCGAGAGTAAAGTATAGGTTCTGCAGCACGACGAAAGCTCTTGTTTATTTTACTGAGGGAAGATAAATCATAGGCGGAGAGGCTATTGAAAATAGGTAGCTGTAGCTCGCTTGGGAGGTCGATTAGCGACAGCATGATGATCAGCCTTCATATTAATAAATAGTGTTTAAAAGAAAGATGCCTCGACTGACTATTAATAGAGTGGGATTTAAGAAGTGACCTCGTTTCATGTATGTCTGCACGTGACGCAGTTCAAACGGATAAGATCGGCAGGATGACCTGACTGAACACGATGTTGTTGGAATTTACGGATAAAGGTTACTCCGAGCATTTATGCGCTAACAAGTTGGGCACTGTCCCATGTTACAGGATGTGGGCTTACCCTTTTAAGAAAAACCAGTAATCTATGTGTTGCTATCCATTGTGTAGTGAAAGCTATCGTGGCCGTTAGAAACCGCCAATGCATTTGTGAATTTTTTTCTATTAATTTAAACTTTATCTCAATTATGCCTTATCCGTCATTGTATCAACTAATTATATTATATATTTAATATCTTATACTTCGTAGAGTAAAATAACATTTATTGCTTAGCTTACCCTATCGCGTGTTGGCAGGGGGGTTCTCGGGGCTGGTAGGGTACTATTATACTAGTGTATTAAAGAGTACTTAACGAACACCAGAAAACTATCGGTATTTCACAAGTACTCACTAACATTCATTGAAATCAGCTGTGAAGCACTAGCCACAGAGCGCCACGTGCCTATCGAAGCTCTTCCGTCGGCCCTGTTAGGCGAACCCGATCCTTCTAAGAATCTGTTGGACATTTATAAACATGCCAAGACAATCAGACTTGCCTATCTCTATCTATATAGAATGCTGTTTCTTTGAGGAAGTATTTCCAAGAGCTGTAAAAAAAAACACATCTAGACTCCTTATTGATAACATAATGGATAGTAGGCTTGCTGCTTCTCGTGAGCGGTCTGACTATAGAGACGATGAATATTATTAACGGCAAATCTTAGTGCGGAAACCTTCCAGAACGTGCCCAGCACTGGATGATTTCTTTCCTTTTCTTAGTTGTCCAATCTTAAATTTTGAGATCCTACATAGAAACGACTTAGCGCAGGAGCTGGCCTCAGGGTCTACGATTAATCTATTGGTCAAGCTGACATTTCAGTCACTATTCCCAGCTCATCTCCACCAAATTCGATAGTTTCTCAATAGTCTCAAGAAGATGTGCCATGAGCGATGGGAAGCTAGAGAGGAAGGGGGGACAAAATCCCGCGACGACCTAAACATTACCACCCACGAATTCCTGTCTATCACCTTCCAACACTCGTTTAACCCTATAGTTGCTTGCCTTTCTTTTCGCTACGTTGGTCATTATGTTTTCTTCTAAACTTTTGGTCGGCATTTTGGCATTAGCCTCAAGTGCTGTTGCAGGCCCATGCCGCCCAACAACAGCAACGACCAATGTCGAAATTACGCCTACAGTTACTGACAGCACCACGGAGGTCATTTCTACTCTCACCGAGACCTCATCCGTCCCTATCGAGCTGTCTACTCTTCTTACCACCACTTGAACCGATGTCTCGACTATCATCACCCTGACTAGCTCTGAGTCAGAGTCAGTCTCTATCAACACTACCACAGCTACTGCAACCACATCCCCTGATCTGAGTACGGCCTCGACCATGACTAGTACGATGAGCACACCGTCTGACAATATTACGGCGTGCGTAGTTAGTGATGATTGAGTACTTAATACCGACCTTTGCGTGCTTGGGGGAGTTCAATAATTGTGACTGTGTCAATGCCGTCTGCGTTCAAGGGCTCATGGACTGCTCCACGGATTCAGATTGTGTAGCTGCTCTGGGTTCGTATGCCTGCATTGATCTCGTCTGCTAGCCGACAGCTGTACCTGCACCCTAGATCTGTGAATGATGGCTGCTTTAGTAAGAATCACCAATCAGGCTTGAAGGTGGATAGTCAAGTACGTCAAATTATGAGCGAAAGTCACCCCAAAGTACATAGACCAATGGAAAGCTTGTATTTATATTATTTGTTCATAATCAAGTTGCTCTTCGATGAAGCAGTAAAGTTTCCAGTTGTATCCTACTACGTTCACATCTGTCACTCGCTGAGATTCAACTCGTAACTTATATCTAATATACTCAGGGTAATTGCTCTATAACCAAGACTTGCAGTCAGCTAATCGTCTAAATAAAAGAGTCATCTAAGAAACCTTTGTATATGACTTTCGCAGATTACAGTAGCATTCCTGTGAATAGCCTGAGTGTGACTTAAGTGGGAAAGAAGCTACCGCAGCTTTGAGCCGCGGTCTCGGTGGTAAATGCCAGTGCTAAGGTGTATATCGGTCTCCGGAATGTATACGAGGAAGTCTGAGTCCATATACGGTACTTATTACAAGCCTGTAAACGAATAGATGGATAGTTGACTTTATTTTAATCTTCAATTCAGTTTCCTCAACCTGCTGAGCATTGATAAGATAACCGTTAATAGTACTTTAGATACTCACAGCGAACATCCTCTAAACTGATATATAAACACAATCAACAGCCCGAGGCAAGCTCACGTTTCAGAATAATGTATTGTAGTAGGTGCTATTGGAAAGAGACGTCGGCTCGACAGTCATCTCAGTTTCGATCGTGTCATATTGAACATCTGTCACTAGCGCTCTCAAATGGGATTCGTAACACCTCCTGTGACTTAAAATTATAGAACTTTCAAAAAAAAGATATTCACCTCAAAGAACAACCCCTACGATATGAATCTGTTGAACCTTATATTGATGTGATATGGACTGAGAGAGATAAAGCTTCTTGGCACCATAACAGAACAGTGAAGACGTTTTTGGGAAACTCATTTTGTATGAGTAGATTCAGGGTAACTGGAAAAAGAACGTGCTACCCTTGTCATTAGACCGTTTTGGTGTTATTGCCGATTCTTCGTGATTAGTGTCCGCTCCTGGTCATTTTCAAGTATCTCACTCAATGGAAATAATCAGTACCACAGGTGTCACTGCGTTCCGGATCACTCAACCCTTCCTCGACTCACGCGCCTGATAACACTATACCACTCAATATCATTAAAATCGTCGGCATGTATCGCCATGGAGTGATTCAGTGCCTTGTTAAGCTGCTCTTTAGTACTTGCGTAGACCATTCGAGACTGAATATCGTATTAAAAAAAGAAGCAAGGGCTACCCAATTATTCAACATACCGTGATTGATGTACCTGGAGGAATCCAGGAGATGAAGTCAGTTGCAATTTTGAGACTAGTTAGCAGCTGTAGCATTTTCGTAATTCGGGATACTGGAGTCACCTCTTCCCTTCCTCTCCAAGGTCATATTCGACATCGTAGGCTGCATAACGAGGGGGCAGGTTTACCCTTGTCGTCAGTGGCAGATGTAAGTTTGTTCAAGAAGGATTCATAGTTTTTGTCAGACTAGGTCTCGTCCACGACGACACTCTGGCCGTCATAGGAGATATTCCAAATGATGTAGCAAGGTTTATTTGCATCTTTTCGAGACGGCAGTTCGTTGATTGCGGTTATACATTCGTCATGAATTTGCACACTAGGTTTCTCGGAGGCCAGACCAGATGCGCTGTGTGTTCTGGTATATTTACACCACTGAAAGGAGAATGTCCCTTCTTCAAGGTCGCTTGTCGTACCTAGAAGCCTCCGAGGTGGATGCCTGGCATCCAAAAGTTTCTCCAGATGCTTCCTCTATGGCCTGGGACGACCTTTTTATCTTGGGAATTAAGTTCGCCAAAATCCAAAGTGAGGTTTATGAACGCCTTTATTCAGCGACTGCATGTCAATCCTCTTGCTTTTAGCAAGAGCAAGCTGTTAATCAGCTTTCGGACAAGATGAAATCTTGGTATATTAACTTGGGAAAAGTAGGTATTCTGTTTGTTGTTTCGCTGCATTGTGCGTTACTAATTGACTTAGCTTGACTCCAACCAGATGAAAGGCCATGAGGTATTCGAACTCTTGGAGAAAAACTGGGATGTAATGTATTAGTCTACGTTGACTTTGATCCTTAGGATGAAGAACCAGGTATCAGTCTGAGATGTGTCGAAGCCGCTCGGGCCGGACTACGAACTCATCTCGCCTGCTTTTCCGGTTATTAAGCTTACGACATCCCTGGCCTAGTTTCGGAACCCTACTACGCAAGCTGGTTAGTTCCCCAAAATTCTTGCACTTACAATTACTGAGTACTAACCCATGTAACGAAAGGGTCATCCACCAGTCATCACCTGAAAGCGACGATTCTTTGGTATTTGGAGCTAGTGTCTTTCGTTTCAAAGGTGGCCAAGGCCTTGGACTGTGTTTGCATGCATCATCATGCGGTAGACGCGGCGGGTTACACCGAAGTGCTCAGGAAACAACCACACGTGGATGGTCTGCAACACAGTCTGGTAACACCAGGCTATCTCGTATTACTAAAGCACTTGCTTCTCAGATTAGGAAGGTATCGTCCACGGGTACACAGCAGCTGTTTAGGTTGCTTCCTGGATACTCTCCTATGCCTCCACTCATGCCAGCGAGCTGAATAGATTGACTATGTTCATTACCCATTATGCTGTCGAGAGTCGTATACTTATTCTTCCTGTACTGACCAGCTAGACCTTCCGCCCTTCGGTATGTGATCGCTTAGAATTGTCTTATAACATGACATGCTAAGGCAAATGGATTCTGGAATAGAAACATGTTTAATTGGCTAATTTATATCCCGACTGTATACTAATCCAACCTCTCAATAGCTTTCTGTATCTGATAGCATTTAAGAACTACCACCGCCTCTATACCCTCCTCCACCGCCACCTCCGCCGCCAAAGCCACCTCCGCCGCCAAAGCCACCTCCGCCGCCATAGCCACCTCCGCCGCCGAACTGGCGTCCTGGGCCATGAGCATTGGCCATGTTAACTTTAATTAGTCGACCATCAAGTCTGCAATTTTCACAATATTAGATAACATAGGATTTAGCAATAGCTTTGGTAATGCTTACTCTCGTTCATTCAAAGCCTCGATGGCGGCGTTGGCGTCGTTTTCACTCCCAAAGGTAATAAATCCAAAGCCCCTTGACCTGCCTGTATCTCTATCACGCATAACAATCTAGTAAATAATTAGGATTTCTGTGGTGGATGTTCCGATCATGGGAGAGAGCTTTACGGAATCTAGGACCTGGCCATAGTCGGAGAAGGCTGATCTAAGTGAGTCATCGTCCGTGTTCCACGATAGGTTACTAATAAAACTTGCTGTTAGAGAAAGTTTGGTTCTGGGTGTTGCTTATCTTACCCGACAAAGACTTTGGAAGACATGATGGCAAGTGAAGTGTTATTGAATGAAGGAAAGTATCCGAAATGTGGCCTTGTTCGTCGATATTCAGAAAGATAATTGAACATGGAAACACTGAGGCCTTCCCATATTATATACTAAGGACATAAGCTATACAATCACTCTTCTCTGTTTCCCTCTCGACATCCAGGCATTCTCACCCATCAAATCATCCACGTCATCTGACATCACACCGCTCCTCTTTTACGTCAATTTGAAATGACCTATGTCTTACAGATAGAGCCTGGCCAGGCGATTGGCAGCTTTCAGCATAGCTGTTAGCTGCCTGTAGTTAGCTCAATGAAAGTCGCTGTGCGTCTTCTGTATGTCTTAGTTCAGCTGGAGTTTTCGCGTAGATCATTAACAATCTTAGTGGACGTTAGCCACTAGCGTAAATCAAACCGTACGCCGTGGCTGGCTGTCTCTTCAATTACAGAAACTTGGCGTTTTTAGGCTTTACCAATTCTTGTTTTCATCCAAATCGAGATCACTGTAAATTGTGTCGTTTCTTCATACTACAGAACTGTAGTCCACTCTGCGTTGGCACAGTGCTGTAGTAGTGAACACTTAATGATCTCCTCCTCGTCACACTCCTCCCCGCTGCTCTCCTTGCTGACGTTTCCCCCATTTTAAATTATTATGCATCGCTGCATCTTTCTCCTTTATAAGCAATTTCACTTCAGAGGATGTATAATGTAGTGCATAGCTCCGGAGGTTAGATTTAAAAACTCGTTCTACTTCTGTGATTCTAGGACCTCTTCCGGAAGACATCTCTCTAACACGTTTCTTGATTATTGGTAATAAGAATAAAACTTAAATTCTACTAGGCTTAGAAAAGAAGGAGCTTAATCTATTAGTATATATGGTAAAAAGCAAAATATTCATTAAAAAAGAATTTTTAAAAGAGAGAGTTACTATTGCTTATAGTTCTCAATTAGGAAGTACTAGTAAAACTTATACAAAGTAACTTTGCCAGACCTGCCGTAGTTATATTAAGACCAGTTAAACCAGCAAGCCTGGCTAGGACTACAGACCACAAGTGGAGATGGTGCTGGACTGATAACTATTTCTAAAACACGATTTATCACTCTCCAATGCGCGGGTCATCAAAGGTTCCTAGACGCACATGTATCGAGTGGAAAACTATGCGTACTGAAATGTGTCTAATGATTTTGCTGCCATCTGACTGGCGGCTCCATCAATATCTCTTCGCTGTACGATATCCAAATACTCCTCCTGGAATAAAAACACCCTTAAAGACAATAGTTTAAGATAGATATTTCTGAAGAATACCAAGCCTATCACATTTTTCCGTATATTGCTCCTGCGCGTGGCTTCAAATATCCATTTCTCTTCTCCGACACATCTCCTAATCGAAGTCTCAGATCTCCGTCCCCTCCATCATCATTTAATCCACTTCCCGTTACCTCAACCCATGCCAGTGACGTAACTGTCTTGTATGAATGCACCGCTACCCACGTGTTGGACAAGATAGGTTTAGGTGGTGGTGCTGACCTTTGACATAAAACAGCGAGTTCAAGAATTGAATCCCATGCTTCGCTCGTCTCTCCCTTATGCACGGTGTATACTGAGTGTGCTAATGCAATGGCTGCATAAATCAGGAGCCCTATGTTACAAATCCAGTCAAACCAACTGTCACATGTCATAGCATAGCCAGCGAATAGAGCTTTCACTTCACGCTTTGTCATATCTCCAAGCTTGTTGGGTTTAGGAAAGGGTTTCTTAATGTCGACAGTATGGACAACAACTCCTTGCCAGACTCGTTCATTTGTATCTCGTGGAAGATTGTGGTATGAGCTCTATTTCTGCCAAGACCACATCTGGAAAACCCTCGACAACATTGGCTGCTATTATGCTCTCGAATGAAACGATTAAAGATTCGTCTGGGTGGTATTTTGTCTTAACTAACCCTTCCAAGGTTGTCATTTTTGTTCGGATGTATGGTAGCTGTTTGACACGATTGGGCAGTATATCAAGTAGTGTGGGAGAGAGCGTGTCATGCCAGTCTGTACTAATACTTATGGGTTTTATGGACTTATCCCTGGGGGCTTTGAAGCGAACACGTCCAATTCTAGCCTGAAGCTCTAACTCGGTTCCGACTGAGCTCGATATCCGACCAAAGTAGAACTCATGTGGTACCCAGGCACCCCAATCCCCGGTCTGAACGGACTTGGCTTTGGCCCAACGGGCATCAACAGAGCAGGTCAGGGCGTTTGTAGTGTATCGGGTACCGAGAGTGACGTTCCAGGTATTCTTCAAAAGTATGACAATCCCAAGTGAACTATTAGTGACGGACCAGATATCAACAGGCGCTATAATGACTGAGAGGTCTTCACTGAAGATGGACCTGTTCATCCTATCTCCGTTGTTAATCAGTAGCTTCCGCCTGACGAGATGGGATTTGAAATTGTTCAGAACATCAACATCTACGAGACCCGGGACTTCGGGTCCTGGCATTGGAACATGGGTCTCATAGTACCGATATTTCTGATCTGCGTCTGGTAATCTGAGGTTCAGTTTATTCATTACACCATGGGGATTGCATTGCACCCTAGCGGTAGGGACATGAGTCTTTGTCTCATATCTCATCATACTTGCCCATGATAGGTGTTTTGCGAAGGGTGTCGAGTTGGGGTAATTGTTACTGAGATATGCCACAGCCATGATGTGCATACCTCGTACAGCATCTTGCAGAAGAGAGGTGGCATGATGCGTCGTGTACGCCCAGGTATCTGCCTCTTTGAGAAATTCGGGCCATATGTATAGTGTTTTCCGTATGAATGGATCAAGTAGATCCTGGATAATGGGAATTCTATCCAGGAACCACCAATTGTCAAAGGAATTGAATAAAGACACATACGCAGAGGAGGGACATTCCGGGTTAAGGTAAGCCTCCCTATCGGTGCAATTGATGCCATTGTAATAGCTCGCGTTTGTCGTTTCTGGCCATAGGTACCGGGGGTCCCTGTACGGAAAGTTAGTGACAGCCGACGGGAGAGAATCAGAGAGCTTCTAAGGAAGGGTTTACCACTTAGCCAATACGCTCCACCACCAACCTTCCAGTCCTTGATTCTCGGTATCATCAATATGGAAGTTGCTGGCGCAGCCAGAAGTGCAAGCAAACTGCTTTAACTACCAAAACGACAAAGAACAACCTTTTGCATTTTTCTCTGCATGTCATGAGTTGGATGTAACTCTGCTTGCCTCCCCCTAGAAATTCAGGTGATACGAGGTATCTAGACAATGTCAACACAAGACGGATACTACCCCAGATGTTGGAACGTACGAGATAGAAGAAAAGGAGAAACCAGAAACTAAAAGACCAAGAGGCAGCCCTGGGCCTGATATAACCCCGGATCGTAAAGCGTGAAATACCACAGATCCAATACTGGCGACAATGAGAAGCTGCTGGGCTTTAGTTGCGATCTGCAAAGCACCTAATTTATTTGATGCCTGATGCTTAGTCCCTTCAAGGTCCGCTCCAATAAAGTAACCAAAAAAGTTCAATGTGACAAGTCCAATTGTCAACAAGGCTGGGACGAGATGAACGGCGCAGCGGGCAAGCGCAATTCGTCTGGACTACTTGATGAGGATTTTTGGCTTCTCATCACTATTGGATTTCCAGCCGAAGGAAATGGCTTTAAGACCGACTGTCCTGAAAAATGTAGCAAGAACGTCTATCTTTCGAGTAACTAGAGGCAGCTGTGTTTGAGCATCCACGTTTGGAGTGCTTGTATGGGGATTAAGTCGCGAAGACACATAATTGAGCTCATACTAGGGTGTAGTACTGAATTTACTTCTGGATTAATCGAAATGTGAAGAAACAGAAAACAAGTTATGGCTGAGATGTCTATTTTAATGTACGTCCCAGTCTAGCTACTGCAGGCCTCAAACAAGAACGATGCTGGTGAGAGCTGATCTTCAAACCTGGGTATGTTTGAATAGAGCCTTGTGGTACAAAGCGTCACGCCCGACTCTTTCTCTACTGTCACAGCCCGATATTCACCAGCTACAGTGATTGGCTAAGCTCAAAAGGGGATGCTATAAATACAGCTTCGTGACTTGTGATTTGACGCCCGTCAGATTTATCTTGGGGAGCTGAAAGGCTATCTTGCAGTTTCAACCTCGTTCAGTTAAGATCGGCCTGGACCGGTGCGGAGTTGGTTGGTCGTCAGGCTCTATACATTGGCCAGGATATGCGACATTTTGCGAAATCAGCCAAACTGCGTCTTTTATTATCTACTTCAGCCGGCGTAGAAGTTATGCTTAACCTAACCGTCCCAATTACCAGCCTGAAACAGCAGGTACCGACCCTTGCACCTCTATCCCTTGTGATGGGGGCCCTCGGTCTTCGGAACTTTCGCTAAGCGGTCCTTCTTGACACGCCCTTACTTTTACCTTATTACTACTCAGCTTGCGCTGCTCAGTAATATCCCGGTCATCTTCTATTCCGGTCTCACCAGCCGATGGTACTCCTTCATTATGCTCCAGGGATTGCTGCGGCGTCTCTGCGGTTGGGGACTGAGATGAGTCGTCGATGTTGTTTGCTTGTCTGGTCTTCTTTTGCAGTCGGTGCCACGTGAAGGCTCCCCCACATAGCAGAATGACAGAAACTGTTATAACTGCGAGGATGATCTTTCCCGGGTGGGATGATATTGAATTGTCAATCCGGTCAATGGACCAAGGGTAGCATTCGGATTCAACGATGATAAAGATGCATATACCCATATATAAGAAAGGTATTACCAGATGTGCATATTTCTCGGCGACCCTGAGGAGCTGTTTCTGCTTCATCACCAGGTATCCGACAAGACACAATACCCCAAGCAGAATGTAGTATGTAACAACATACACAGCAATTTCCGCGCCTTTGGTTTGTGAGAATAGAGGAATATAAGTTCCGATGTTGTCTCCTCCGTTTATCACTGTGATGGTTGCAACCTTGATGACATTCCTAGTACTGGAGAAACTGGGAGCCTCATCCTCTTCCTCGTAAGGAATGAGCAACTCAAGAAGTTTATAGATGCCGAGCAAACCGGGGAGTAAACCAAGAAAACCAATTGGCTCAGATGGAAGGGCGAGTGAAGCGCCGAAGCCAATCATGGAGATAACCATGATGACGGTGAATCCGACATATTGCCCGATGGTGATTTTAAGGGGCGTCAGCGTGTTGCTAGGAGATGACGACTCGGCGAAGAAGGTGACCAAAATGAAGATGTCGTCAATGTTCGTAATGGCAAATGTACTGCATGCAGTTCCTAGCGTTTTACCAAAGTCCATGATGGGCTGAAGAATTGCCACTAGGTCAGTCGCGAGAGAGAGAAGGAAAAGTTGTTGGAGAATAAAAGAGGATCTGATCATTTCTAGCTACATGGAGTTATTTATCGCGTTCCACTTAATACATGATGCCAAGTCACTAATATGATTGAATAAGCAGGGTTCAATTGCGTTTAATTGCACACCAAGCATGATGGAAAGTCATGTAGTTATCAATTGTCTGTTCATCAATATTTTAAGGAGAGCCATAGAATGACACTAACTACGGCTTCTAATGCAACAGATTCTAAGAGTTGCCTCGACCTGCCGATGGAGATAATGAGCGGCATTTCAATCTAAACATGGAACATCATGAGAAGAGCGGGGCTTGACACTCTGTCCAATAGAAAAGCTTCTATAGCACTTCCTTGTAGCTCCAACCTCAACATCCTCGTTTGATTATGTCCCATCAGACTGTAAGATTCTGCATTACCATGTCGTTAGAGCATACCATGTTCTAGGCGAATTCTCAAGCCTGTTCAAGGTAAATAATCCCCATCAATAATGCCTTAGCTTGAACTGCTTCCACATCTGGTCAATGACTATACAACAGTTCAATCGGTTCCAAGCCAGTGTTACAGGGTAACGTCTGTGTAGAAATAATTGTACGGAAGTCGTGCAGGCGAGGAAAGTGGGCTATTGTTCATCATACTATGTAGTTACATGCATGCACCGAACCCTCGATATACATTTCAATTCTGATGCTCTTGTAGTTGATCCGGCTTTGGTTGCAACCAGCCATACATGAGGTTTCGTTACGGTTGTCTGGTCGGAACGTCGGTCCAGCGATGAGAGAACATTCCAGGCATAGTACCGGAGCTATTTACAACTGCGTGTTGTTTCTCTCCCTTAGAATTGTGACACGTCGCCGAAAAAGACCCTGACTGAGACCGCAGAACACCATCGGGGATGGTGCTTGACTGCCTACTGGCCATGTCTGAAACACGTTTTATCACATTTCAACTGTTGTGCCCGCGAATCCGTATGTAAGCACGCTTAGCAAGGTGAATTAGCCAGCCATAGGGCAGAAAAGCGGAGGTGGCGCTTCTTAACGTCAGCTGAAATCTGAGCCAAGACAGCCTCTTCAGCAGACCACAAGATAACCGTCATGTCAACAATGTTGTGTTTTCACACCGCTGTCTCGACCTAGGCTCGTAGACTCGTTGGCACAACGCCGTTTTATGCTCTTAGATCCCTGCTCACGATGAATGAACTAGCTAGATTTCTTACCAAAACTCTTACAATTAGTTGCTGAGAGAGACATGCATCTTCATGCATTGGCTCGGACTAAATTTCATTCTGGGCGATCCTGGAAGACAAAAACCGAGTTAGATGCGGGTCTTGGGATTCAGGTAGCATTGATAGACGCCCCTTATGCTCTAGACTATCACTTGATGCCAGAAGCAGCTCTTTGCATATCTCGAATTAGTTCCCGCTGAAACAATTCATGTGCATTGGGTGGGACATGGCAGCGTGGAGGAAATGGAATCTGTCTCAGGAATTCGGATTGAGTTTGCAAAGGACGTCACATGTCAAGCAGTACTCAACAGATACCTGCCACTCAACAGTTTCAAGGTACTGCGGGTGATCGAATTCCTTCTATAAAAATGCTGCTTTCGCCTCGTGCTGGCAGCAGAATTTTCCAAACCACAACACGGAATCAGCAACAAGCACCAGAACTTCAAACCCAAGCCCACCGCCACCATGAACAATTCCACCATGGACCAACTTGAAGAGGCCCACAATCAGGGTGTTGTACTTGGTCTTTCCGGATTCAATGTACACCAGCGCCTCGACATTGATGTCATGCTCATCGAACAGCCTGATACCTTCAATTTGTTCCTTATCGCCTTGATGGAACTCTAGGGGAAGGACAACCTGCCTTGGCAGGATCAGATCCCGGACGGTTTCTCCTTCAAGGATGGTAAACAGCCGGACTTGAAGATGTCCTGGTTTCGAATTGCTGGTTTGTGAACCAAGTTTAGCTCAATACATTAATTGGAAAGCTGACTAGTCTTAGGCATTCATGGGTTGCCCAAGGGCCCCTGGGAGGGTGAGGGGAAGCAAAATGAGTATTGTAGACATGGCTCTGCGAACTTCGGAACCTGGCACCGTCCTTATCTGGCAATGATGGAGGTAACACAATCAATGGATATGCGATACTGCCACTAATTACCATAAATAGCAAACCCTGTTTCGTCAGGTAGCCAATGTCGCTAAACGGTTTTCCGAGTCGAACATCCCGGATGCACAGAAGAAGAAGTACCTCGCTGCTGCTCATCAATTTCGCCTTCCTTATTGGGACTATTATCGGCCTCGAGGGGACAAAGTTATCATTCCAGGAGTCACCAACCCCAAAGATGGTACCACCACCTCTCCCTATGACTGGGGCGCTTCGCAAATCTTCACACTACCCGAGATCATGGTCAGGCGTCTTCCAGATAACGAACTTATTCCTATGGCGAACCCTTTCTTCAAATTTCAGTTCAACATTGAACAGATCCAAGTTCTAGGTGTCAAGAATATCCCGGCTCAACTGGTGAGTGCTACTATATACTCGAAGGAATTGATTGTTAATACTAGAATATGTACAGGCTTCAATTTCAGAGACGATTCGCCATGGGGGATCTAACGAAGACGCTACCGAGAAGATGAACAAGCTGTTGAATACAGTTCGCGAAGACCAGGTTCGCCACTGCCTCGCTATGATTGAAGACAAGGTCTACCAAAATTTCGGAACGTTTTCAACAGATGCGACCGATGAAAATAAGAAACAAGCACCGGAGGAAATACTCAAACGACCTGCGGGATCAATTGAGAGTTTTCACAATGGCTATCATGGAACTATCGGAGGCCCGCCCGGCGGCGGTCCCAGAGGACATATGAGTTTCATTGCTATGGCGGCTTTTGACCCGATCTTCTGGATGCATCATTGGTGAGTCTGATGAGAAACTACGGTTGATGTTCAGTTGCTGACAATGGTGCATAGCCAAATTGACAGACTCTTCGCAATCTGGCAAGCTGCCAATGGCGAGAAACACTGGTTCAATGAGCTTGAGCCAAAGTACCAGGGAATAGGCAAAGACAATCTGGTACCATTCCGCAAATGGCCTCTCGTGGACAAGACAGACGCCAACAATCGGTACTGGAACTCCGACCGAGCCAGGTATACTACAGATCTTGGTTACACATATCCGGAACTGGCCAAAGGACAGACAGGGGACACGGTCCGTAAAGACTTTGCAAGAAAATACGAATGGAGCCGACGAACTACTGCAGAGCTAGGTTTTGGGACGCCCCCAGATGATATGCTGCCATTGCAAGTCGGAAAGGCCCAGGTCTTCCAGTACTTGGACGGTATTCCGTCTGGTGATCTCTTGAAACATCCTGGTTTCCCCGTACACAGGATGCAACGGCAAACTGTCATGACCGCAATGACATCCACTCCGCAGTACGCCGATGACTGGTACATCGATGTTGTTGTTGAGAGGTAAGAGCATACAATGACGTGATTCTAACACTGGCTAATTGGACTTCACAGAATGCTCGCTAACGGATCTTACACCATTTTCTACATCATTGGTGACATCGAAGGACAGTCTGGTAGGGAATGGTCGACTCTCCCTGGCTTCGTGGGTATGTCCCACATCCTGGCCGCGCCCCGCGAAGCGTGTGAGAACTGCGCCCGTCAAGATGATGAAGCCCAGCTAGTGACGAGCACGACTCCGATCACTTCACTGCTTCTCGACTACGCCCAGATTGGCAAGTTGAGCAGCATGGAGGCCGATGACGTTAAACAATTTCTCATTGAGAATTTGAAGTGGCGAGTCCAGACTGTAAGTGCAACTTGAGTTGAGAGACATTTAAGATCTCTGCTAACTTCATTGTCCCACTAACAGGTAGCTGGCGAGATCCTTGATCCCAGGAATATGTCCAGGGACCACAGTTTCAACCTCAGCATCAGTCGCAAGCGAACGCCAGTTCCACGCAGCGCTGGTGAAGTGCAATATGACACTTACCCTGATGTCATTGAGGCTATTATTGGCAATTCTTCTTAATTTTGAGATCTATTCTAGATAGTTCAGATAATTTCCTCTGGGATGATAATTGCATGTTTTTGTATTTATAGCATCAATACTGAAAGCTCTTCACAGAATGAACATTGCGTGTGCTTGATACACATCCACGTGACTATTGACGACCGAGGAATGAGCATCCAGTCCGAATAAAGCAGGCTACGACATTCATTCCCGGCAGGTGGCCGACTAACTAAACTAGAACCATGGGTGCACCATAAGCGTTTATCTTACTGCCTTTCGAAGAGGCTGCGACACGACCAGCTAACTTACCATTTGACAAGCTGGAGTCATTCTGTCCTTTGTATTCACCGCCTGCATAAAGTCCATTACTTATGCCAGCTTGCCACTTCACGGAGGTCTAACATTTGAAGTGGATTGCCCAAAACAGTGAGAAAATGTGATCTTGGGCGCCAATGATATCTTAGGTGATATCTCACCAGTAGCCTATAAAGAAGATTCTTGCTTTTAGTCATATTTTCCCCAATTCGCTTCAATACTCTCACCGACAAGTAGTGTGGCTGAGTAGACGTAGCTGAGACCCTGTTTTGTGTTACCTCGTGAAAGACCTAGATCTTCGGACAGCGAAGATCATCCGGTGCTGACAGTGATGAATGACAGACATAATTCGTCTTTCTCGGCTTTTTACACGGACAGGGTAACGTATTGCGGGGTTCAACAAGAATGTTCAGTCAGCCACTACCAAGTTCACATACGCCATCTGGAAAACACCCAATGTCAGACGACAACACCTTTTCTCATATATGATTTTAGAGCAGAGTTCGACTTTTCAATAATTCAAACCAGTTCATATGACTTTTTAATTGTCATCAAGATGTTCACAAGAAAAACTCTCACATCTATAGAATTAGGGACACATAATCCAACAGTTGAGAAGTGGTCATGTAGTATTTCGTAATAGTGGTATTTCTGTACACAGGTTGTGATGACGGCTTGCAGCCCGCATTAAACTATTGATTGTTTTGTCTGCGCAAGCATTCTTACTTGCGACGATGCTTACGGGCTGACGAGTATATCCATGCCGCCAATATCCAGCCAGCCACATATTTCAGCTTCATATTCTATTGCATCAGGTTCCCAAGACGGCAGTGCCGGTAAAGACGAAGACATAGTACGATAATTTCCCACAGTATTTAAAGTAATTACCACTTCAATTTCTCTATAAAGAGCCCCCTTTCTCCCGTTTTCTCTCGATATTCCTCGCCAGCTCTTCTACATCTCAAACTACACTCAAGCAACAAAACACCAACAATACCAACAGAAACATTCTTCATCTAATCATGTCCGCCACAGCTACATCAAATACCCACACTTGGGTCAAGTCCCAGGGTACGGTCAAGAACTGGAACTGGCGGGGTGACACCCAGGTCCCCAACACAGGCATGTCGGTCGGACCTTCAGCCGTTGTCTTTCGTGACAGCATCTATTGCTTCCATCAGGGCAGTAGCAACAACGGCCAACTTTGGTACAATGTCTACAATGGTTCTCGATGGCTTGGAGATCTCCAGGTCCCCAACACCGGCATGTCGGCTGGACCATCCGCCCTGATCTACAAAGGCATGATCTATGTCTTCCACCAGGGCAGTAGCAACAACGGCGAACTGTGGTACAACATCTTTGACGGCTCCCGATGGCTGGGAGACACTAAGGTGCCCAACGTTGGTATTACATCCAGCCCATCTGCAACGATCTATATGGACAAGATCTACGTCTTCCACCAGGGAAGTCGTGGCAATAACGAGTTGTGGTACAACGTCTTCAACGGTTCCCGGTGGTTGGGCGATCTCCAAGTTCCCAACGTCGGCATTTCCGCGTCCCCCACTGCGACCTACGTCCCGCACACGAACACGATTCAGGTCCTTCACCAGGGCATCAAAGACAATGGTGAACTTTGGACCAACACTTTTGATGGTAGCCGCTGGCTTGGTGATGAGAGGGTTCCACGGGTGGGCATCTCGGCTGCACCATCCGGGATCGCATTTGACGACAGGGTGTTCTGCTTCCATCAGGGAACTGGCTTCAATGGTGAACTGTGGTACAATGGATTCAATGGCGAGTCCTGGGAAGGAGACAAGCTGGTGCCGAAAACGGGTATGTCGTCGGATCCCTCTGCTGTGGTTTATCATCACAAGATCTACGTTTTTCACCAGGGCTACGGAGACAATGGTGAGCTTTTGTTCAATGTTCTTGAGTAATGGAGGCTAGGTGCTAGGGTAGCTCCGACAATTAACCCAGGGTTCGCTTCTTGTTCAGAAACCTCTTAGGAACTAGCCTTATATTATCACTCTTTTGTCCTGTTGGTAATTATTACCAATCAGATACTGTCCACTTTGATTGAAAGTGATGAATATAAATTGTTGGAGATGGCTTTGCTTCCATCCTAATTTCTCTCCACCGAATACGGTTTGGATTTCACATGTACCCTAGAAAAGCCCCATATGAGCACACCAAGATTATTGGTAAAAGATGTCGTATCATCATCAGCTACATTACCGTACCCTGATTCAAACTTCTTCTCATTCAAACGCCAAAATGTACATATGGCACCCAGTGACATGGCACGTAGTCCTCTTCTTCACAAGACAAAATATCCCGTTGTGAGGCTCTTTCCTCTTGAACTTCCCCAGTCAAGCCAATGTTCCGAACCTCGTCCTTTCTCACCCGCCCTTCCGTTCTAGAAATAGGCGTGCTTAGACACTTCTTTCTAAGCGCTCGCGAAGCCATATGGAGCCCTCGACAAACTGAATCGTCACTCATGCCGCCATCACGTATTCCCTCATAAGTGGCCTTCGCCATATCAACACAGGTTTCGTCACTTACCTCCCAGAGTGCGCCAATAACATGTCGAAATCCTGCCAACCTGAAACCGCTGATAAGATGAATATTTTCGTCTAGGAAAGTATTATTTTTAATCTGACCTGTCCCGCATGCTGATAGGTATGCTAAGAATGGTTGACTTTGACGAAGATTTAGGCTCAAGAGCTTTCCAACTTCCAGAGTGTCACTTTTGCCGTTGTCTTCGAGAAGCAGATGGCTTCTGGAAGGATCCTGGCTGTCTGTGAAACCGTGACCAGCGAAATGGAAGATCTTACAATGTGGAAGTTGTGACAAGATGTCGTTCTTGTTTTTGCCAATGACAGGATCCAGTGACATGGATGTATGGAGCTTGTGCAACATATTGATCTCGTCAGTGGCGAAGGGAAGCATCGTGGCTCCAGGAGTGTTTTCCATCGCCACAAGCAACGATCCATTTCTCGTTACGTCTCGCGTTGTCTGTGTTTCGTGGCGACCATTGATGATTGCCTTGACAGATGAGCTGTAGGAAGACATCACTCTCTCAATAACAGCCTCCGTGGATCCATCTGCATGATAACCTGCGGCGTGGAGAGGAAATCCACAAAGAGGGCCAGTTGGTATCCAGCATATTCTTGGCCATTCCTCATCTGAGATGGAAATCTTGGTGAACCCAAGAAAATCCAAAATCGGTTTCATGGCAACATCCCATAGCCAGGAGAGAACAGCGGGGCTGCTAATGCTATCTCGGTGTCGTGATTGTGCTTTGAGCTTTGTAAAGCTCAAGTCTGGGAGAGCCATGGAGAGGATTCTGTCATGCAATATTATAATGGCATCCGATCGATAGCCACTCACGTTAATAACGGCAATAGGATGCTTTCTTGCCGCCAATTTGAAGGCCTCTTCGCTTGGTACACGTAAGAATTCTTCAAAGCCAAGCAGCTGACGGATCTTATTGACAAGGTTTTCAAAGACATTGCCTTTCTCGTATCGTTGCTCAGGGTCAGTGTCTTCTGCGGCGGGTATATCTAACGCTGAGCGTTGAGCGAGGAACTGGCTCGCCAATTCAGGATGTTTTTCCTTCAAAATGCCGACCTCGCCGCGCAGATCTTCAATAGATGTCGCCAAAACATCCCTCCCAGTTTCCAAGATCTGTAGTGCGACTGATGGCTCTTTTCCAGCATATAGTGCCATGGAAGCTGCCTGACATGCAACCCCTTCTAGATCTTTAAGTACGTACTGTACGTCGAATGCTTCCAGGAAACGAGGTATGAGTGGGGGAATCAATTTCATGAGTAAAGCGGCTATTTCGTAGCCTTGTTTCCAGTCCTCGGCCAATGCAAAAAAGCTCATCGCATCCTCAGCGGCCGTTATTTTTATGTAATCATGCATTGATGGATCTTGTATCACTATTTGAAGGTAAGTGGTGCCAGTGGTGAGGTCTTCCTCGTCTCGGGTGATTTTATATTTGAGCTTGTAACGGTTCCCAAGCTCGAATAGACGACATGCACGTGGTGCAGCTGCAGGCAAGGTGTTTCCTAAGCTCTGTTGCATAAATTTGATGCTTTTGTCGATATCAGTAACTGACTTTGTGAAATTGAACCTTTCTAATGCCGCTCGAGATTTCCATTGAAGTTGTGTCGCTTGTTGTCCTGGGGCATGCGATGAGTCAACGGCTTTTTGCCAAGTCTCGATTGCGAAGTCAATGTCTGAAAGGACCTTTGTTTCGGAAAATATATCCTGATAAGCCTTTGCGAGGTCTCCAAGTATCAATAAGCAATTTGGGTCATCGACTTCAGACATCTTAACCGCATATTGGAGTATTTCGATGGATCTTGTTATATCCTGGAATGACCGACCCTTGCGCCATTTTACCAAATACGCCGTTCCGAGATTCGCGTAACAAACTGCGAGTCTAGGGTCGCTATTCGGTGTGTGATCGATACATTCTTGAAACAAGGCGATGGCCCTGTTGATTTGCAAAGGGTCTTGGTTCCTCAAATACTTGATTTGATGGCCTAATGCGAGGTCCTTTCGCATACAGTTCTTGATTTGATATGTACCTGTTGTCGCTTCGCAGGCTTCCTGGAGGAGTTGCAGAGAGGTGTCCATATCCCACATGGTTGCTGTGACTTGGTACCTCGACAGGTAGCCCAGGCCAAGGGCATGAGTCAGGTCGATACGGATTATGTTGTTAGGTAAGTCGAGGTTGAGCCCCTCCTTATAGTAGCGAATACTTTCATTGACATCAGCCACATCCCCAGAGTTATTCCATCTCATGCAATATGCATCTCCGGAGACTTTCATCTGTGAACCACGCAAACGATGACTCGTTCCTGTGATCTTGATAGCTTCACGGCAAAGACTGATCGCAGTATCAGCAGTGGCTGTGTTTGCATATCTTTCAAATCGGAATAGGTATGCTGCAGCCAGACACAAATACTGTAAAGCTCGAGTTGGACTTTCCAATGGCGTTAGATTGACCGCTTCTCGAAGGTGATCGATTGCAGAATCGATGGCCTCAAACGACGCGTTGAGATGGAACTTTTCCATCAGCGTCATACCCAAAGTGTGGAGATAAGATGCTCTTTGTGCGTGATCATTTGAAGCTGTTTGAAGCCAGTGACGAAGTTTGTCGATCTCTTGTTCTATATCTGACCTATTCATGTTTTGCATAAGTACTGGAACCCATGGCTCATCACCTAACGGCAAGCTGGCGTAGAAGAGGGTTCCGTAAGCACTGCGTGTATACCTCAGCTTTGCACCAATGTATTCGGGGCTCTGCATGATCGAGTAAGTGATTCCAGTGAGAGTCTTTTGTTCCGGGTGTATTAATATGATTACCAAGATGAGAGTTGGGCATTGAGGCTCTGGCAGTAAGACGGGTGCCTAACGAGGTTCGGGTGCGCAGCCTTACTTTTGTGGCTAGTCATTCATTGAATCTGTAAGACCTATCTAATTGGTCATATACATCCAATGATGACGGACAGCTTATTTTACTTACCATTAAGGTTTTAACACATTTATTTTCACTTTCTGTCTACCTATTCATTTGAATGAACTAAGAAATACCAGTGTTGAGATTAATTCTACACCAAGTAAATTACAGGATCTGACAGTATTTCAACCGATGGGCGAATATAACAACATTAGAAAAGATCGAGTGCCCCTCCTATACTAATCTAATAACTTGACCAAGGTAACAGACTCTTTGCAGGTTTGGAAATCATTTAACTGCCTGTAGATATTTGCCCCAACTTCTCAACTTCCTTTTCCTCTCTCTTTTTATCTTTCTAGTAGTAAGACAGAAACCTGATGGCCATTTCGCTCGAAGGTCCCCTAGTCGTGTTGAAAAGGAATGTTCCTCCACAGCTTAGACAGAGTGTTCCGTTTCAAACACTCGATCCTCCTTGGGCTGGGTAATTTCGCCACGATCAAGAAACTTTCTTTCACTGCCAGTTCTACGGGGCAAGGATTGACACGAAACTTGAACTGAAGGATGAAGATCCCGAAACCCATCATTTGTCTCTAACCCTTCAGGTCGTGGTATGAGTAGGTTTACAGGTTGGTGTCTATGCATGCGGAGCCGTTAATGCCGTCTGACCATATCTTGGCGCATATTGGATGGTAGGTGATCCCCGGCTATATTGCTGACAGGCACACATGAATTTACCCGTTACTTGAGCTTCGTGGCAAAACGATATTGATAAATAATTTTTAGATGGGGTCATAGATCAAAGAGGTGTAGGGTCTGTGGAGATAGACCTTTAATGTTAAAGATAACTGAGGGAAATCTATATTATTAGAATTGGCTTGAGTTGGAGGCATGGCTTTTTGTAATGGTATTCCAAGGTCTGATAAATTTATCCTTGTATTTAAAATTCACATGGCGCTTGATTATCTAGCTATGCATAAAAGGATGGAAATATATTTAGGTTTCTAACAAAAGTCTAACTGATAGGGTTATAGGGGAAAACTCGGTTCACCGAGAGGAAAAACCCCATCTTCTCCAGCACAAAACACTGCAACTGAATTGCCTCAACCCTCGAGACAAGCCAATCTATTTAGGGACGCTGCCACCCTCAACATAACAGAGGATCCAACCCATACTGAGGTTTATCTGGGTAGTCGAGGGGGTGACATCAGCTGGGGTTGCCTTGTTAAATCTAAAGGTTTCCAGCGAGACGCCGTTCTTGTCCTTGTACATCTGACAGTTGATGAGGTCGATCGTGGGAGGGCGTTGGAGGTCTTGTCCGTTTTTGATGGTCAACTTGTCCAGTGTCAAGGTCGACCAAGACAGGTCAGACGGGTGAGTCAGCTTGCCAAGGGGAATGCTCAGAGTCGTCTTTGAGTTAGGGATGGCC
This sequence comes from Fusarium venenatum, assembly GCF_020744135.1. NCBI lineage: Eukaryota > Fungi > Ascomycota > Sordariomycetes > Hypocreales > Nectriaceae > Fusarium > Fusarium venenatum. The sequence goes on from NW_027072129.1 coordinate 11,503,696, forward strand.
TTATCCCTGGCAATAATGGTGACAGTTGCTTGAGGAGCGGGAGCTGCGACAGAAGCAGCTGTGAAGAAAGCGGCGGTGAGCGTGATGAAGTTGGTGAGTTGCATTTTGAGTGAGTATATGTTTAGATGGTTTGAGTAGAGAATATGAGGTGAAGATTGTTATTTGTAGTAGTTTGATGGCTGATAGAAGCTGAAGTATGAAGTGTGTGGAATGATGAAGAGAGAGTTTAGTTAGCATATTCGCTTCCTTATATACCCAACCTGAGTGGCCTCACTCTTGCAGTACGATGTATTCCTATCACCTGGCGTGTTATATATGGCTTCTTTAATTGGTTGAGCTCAGTGTCAAGTGGTCTAGGCCTAAGTTCGAGTTTGAGTTGCGCGAGGCACAGCTAGAATTTCAGTTTATACGAGTTAACGTATACGAGTCAATTACTATATATATTAATATTTATGCTTACATACAGTAACCAGACTAGGGGGTCTGCAGAAAACCTCAGCACTAGTAACTACTGTGCCGTTGCCTTAACATTCTAACTATTAAGTTATCTTATCTAGTCGACAAGCCAATAAATATCAGCGCAGTGGTATAGGTTAGAAATCGGCTGTTTTTAGCATAAGCCTTTCCGATGTTCCCTTGCCATGAGTGCCATAACAACGAGCGTGCAGCATGATACGCGAGAGGATGTCGAATGATTGGTCGATACGATCACTGACCTTGGCGCTGTCCTTTCTATCAACAGGTGACAGAGCCGCGACAAGCCGAGAGAGCCTGTGAAAGCAGCACTTGAAGTGGGCCAGGTTGTTTGTCAAGATGCAGAGCTCCCGGGCCATGGTGATATTCAGGCCTCGGATCAGGGTCATCTTTCGTATGTTTTCTGTAATGAAGGCCTTGACGCGCACTCAGTCTATAATCTAGGCCCGGTAGTGAGCCATTTACCAATTCGAGGTAGAACTCTTTGAGCTGCTCACTGACATAGGTAATTAATGGCTTATAAGATCTCCATGTTATCTCCGCTTTAACTATTAGACTTCGAAGCACACGGACATCAGTTATTTCCGCTTTAAAATGAATCCATCTATAGCCGTCGACGTTTCCTCATTGGATGAAACATTTGCTTTCATCTTTGCGTTAAAACAATTCTAGAATGACGCTATATGTGGTAAGAACAGGGATTATCTCGGCCTCAAGGAAATTACAGTGTTCCAGCCAATGAGCAGATATAGTTACATGGAAAAAAGATCAATTGCCCCTCTTATGCTAGGACAAGTGAGATTCTAGCTCCAGTATGACCAGGGGAAAGACCCTTTGCAGATCTGGAAATTATCAAACTGCCTAGGCAGGATTTTTTTTCCAACCCAGGCCCTGATTCGTACTCGGCTTTAATTGGACTCCCCATCACCAACGTTACTACAGGCAATGTAATATTCTCACTCGAATCAAGCTACCTGAACCTCGAATGTTACAACTTGACCATTTCCAACACCAGCTTCTATATTCCTTGGAATTGGACAGACCCTCCTACCTGGGGAGAGCAGGAACAAACGCAAAACGGCACATGGCATAGGCACAATATCACCAAAATGCAGACCCCTTGGGCTATAGCGGTGGATCGATTTGTTGATCTGTACTGGGCCTCAACTGCTAATCTCTAGGACCGTCTTGGAGATTACGTCTTGGCAAAGAACTACTATGGTCGTCCAGTTCTTTTTGAGAACGAGACTGATCTCCATGTCAAGCCCTCGAGACTTCTTTTTAACTCGGCTTACCAAGATGGACCCCGTACCGCAGCTAAGGGCTTCAAAGCTAAATGTCATGTCTTGCAGCGCTATGTTGAGTCACAAGTCCATTACTCTTGAGTTGATACGTCTACTCCCCAGAACTGCTCTGTCACTGCATAGCGTCTATCTCGTAAGAAGCATGCTACGGAAAATATCACATCCCTTTCTTGGGAAACTGTCTGGAGTCGTGTATCGTCACTACCCAGAGTGATGGGCGGGGCACGGGTGTACGCCGATATCGCATGGCGATATCTGGATAATCCATTACTCAGCCCCGTCAGCAATCTAGGTGTGGTACAAGAATCAGAACTGTTCGAAGGTATCACCTTGCAACAGTTAGGCCGTCGCTTGGCGCAGGTAATCAACACGTACTTGCTTGTGGGTCAGGTCTATGGAACGGCCACGGAAGCCGACTCTAACTTCGAATACAATATCACGGCGCCTGTTGAAGTTGGTAACTTTGTTGAAGTCTACACGGTAGATTGGACGTGGATGGCCTTGTTCGTTGTGCCTTGGGTCATACTCCTGGCAAGTGGTATTGCAAGTATAGTCTTCGCTTACTTGGTTATCGGGCCGGAGATCCTCGGCTATGCTTTCTCTATTGTTCGAGATTCCAAGTATGTTAATCTTCCCGCCGAAGCTGGCAAGAAAGAGGCATTTAAAGTGGTCAAGATTATGGGACAGAAAAGACTGAAGTATAGCTATATAGATTCAGTTGCGGAGGACAGTCAATCTCTAGTGGGCGTGGGATTGAAAAACGAAACAAATTCGATTAAAATATTGACCTACAACTCAGGATCTACCAAGACAACGAAGTAGTGACGTGTAATATGAGAGGGCTTTACACGCACACCAGACACTGCTGGGTACTCAGTGGTCGAACAGGAATCAACCATCATGAAATCGATGTCAGTACTTCAGAAGTCTTGGAGTCATCATTATTGATATCTGTAACAATTAGAAGACATACGATATATGAACCCCGAAAACCAGTAAACACTACTACCCTCTTAGATATCTCCTATCGAAGGCATTCAGTTCTTGAGCATAGAACGCAATATGCTCGGCAGCGGTAACAAGGTCTCGTCGTTATGCATCTCCTACATGGGCCACCTTTGCCGCTAGACTCGAGCGTATCTATTTTACAATTTACCCCGAATGCTTGAGTCCTAAATGGAGCCGGTCCAGACAAGCGCGATTTATTTACTGCTCTACAAACTTCAAATCACCACCTGATTTCAATGGGCCTGTCTTCCCGTCGATTGGAGCAGGGAGCTTACCTTCCTTTCAGCTTGTCGCAGTTTCAAGGTTCTTTACTTAGTAACCGTGTACAAATAACTCTGTAAAGTTCTGTTGGTTATACTGTTCATAGTCATGGGACTTTTAATCCCTGTATGTTAATTGCTAAATTGGTAGACTTGAGGGCTTTAACTGAGTAAACTTGTAAAGCACTGTTGGTTTCACCATTGACAGCCATAATACTCCGAATGTATGTACGCTAACTACGTAATAACAGAAGCAAGAGAAAGAAGTATAAAGGGTAGCTAATCACCTGCTAAATCACATTAGCTAGTAACATATCTTCTTTTATCGCCACTAAATGACTCTTTTAAAATGAAGCTTACTACAGCTCTTACCAGCTTTATAGCCTGTTACCCTGTTGGCATATATGCCAATGTAGGCTGTTGGAAAGGCTATTGCTGGGACACCTGCGGTTCATATATGCCGGGGGACCCTAAATGGTGCTGACTCAAGTCGGATAGAGGATATGGAGATTGGGTTCCATGTCCTAATGACGAGCACTGCATCAAATTGTCAATGCATTTCTGGAAAAACGGGCCAGATCGTATTGGCGACACATGTATAAACCCCGCCCTCTTTTGAGTTTTACAGTTTCTAATGCTATTATAGTTCCTTTGCAGTGCGCTAGAGGAAACTGTAAGTATTGTGGGTGGCCCCTAGTATGCGCTCAATCTCTACACAGTTTTGTTTTAGTACGTATTTACTACATGACCAATTAAGTATTTACTAATAGTTATATATCAAGGCTAGATTGGAGCACTTATTTTTATTGAATAACTCTACGTCTTGAAGAGAACGTTCGGGCCATCCAGCATGAATTCACATGGTACTCACGAGTACAATTGAAAGGCAGTAATGAGAACATTGGATAGGACCTTCAATGACGAACAAATGATGGTATATGATGGAACAGCTCCACAAAGACAACCAAACAGGCCAATGTGTGAAAGAGCGTAGCACATGAAACAATGGTTAATACAAAATATATACATCATAGAAAGTTCTTTATCAGCGAATGTCTTGACGTCATCGGTATCACCCTCTGCAACAACTATAAGATAGAAGTTATATGCAATTGGAAACTGATAATCATTTCTACCCTCTTCAATATCTTTCATCAATATCCGCAATATGCTCGGCAGCGATAACACATTTGACCCAAACAACGACATCCCGGACCTAAGCGGGAAAGTCTTTGTCGTCACCGGAGGCAGTGCAGGCATTGGTTACGGAATCTCAGCCCACATCCTCCAGCACAACCCAGAGAAGCTTTACCTCCTCGGCAAAAAGCAGCACCATCTCGATGAAGCTGCCGAAGGTCTGAAGAAATTCGGCGACATTTCACGAGTGGAATTTGTCCAGGTTGAGTTTGAAGACCTTCATGGCACGGATAGAGTTGCCAAGAAACTCGCATCCGAGTTGGAGCGGCTTGACGCGTTGGTTCTGAATGCCGGATTGGGCGTCGGACCTTATGGAGAGACAAATGACGGCATTGATAGTCACATGCAAGTCAATGTCTTCGCGCAACACCATTTAGCCATGACCCTTCTACCCAAGCTGATCGCTACTCCCGACAGTAGACTCTGTCTCCAGTCATCAGACATGCATCGCGCAGCACCCAGCTCCATCAAATTTGCCAACATTGAGGAAATCAACACAGATATTGGCCCCGCGTATCTTTACAATCGTACCAAGCTTGCACAGATTCACCTCGTGCGCGCTTTAGTTCGACGCAAAGAACGAGGCGAGCTCGGTATGCAGCCTGGTAAAGGACCATGGATTAATGCCACTCATCCCGGCGGTGTCAAGACGGATCAGCAAAAACAAGCGATTGATGCGTATGGGACCCTTGGTAAAGTTGGTGTGGCTATTGTCCGGCCATTTTTGAAGGATCCCGTTGACCAAGGTTGTCGGCCAATTTTGTTTGCTGCGACGAGTGATGCTGTCAAGGAGGAAAAGATTGATGGCTGTTATATTGTTCCCGACCGGAAGATTACTGAGCCGACTTCGCAAGCTCTAGATGACGAACTTGGGGAGCAGCTTTGGAGGCTTACTGAGACAATTTTGAAGGCCAAGCTTGGGTCAACAACGCAGTGAGAAGTATCACGCGAGGGAGTGTAGCTCAAAAGAGGGAATTCTACCTGTGACAGTTGGATGTTTCTCTTGATCGGGATATTTCTCATTGTGATAGATTCGTGTCACGAATGATTTTACTCTGGTTCTTTATAAATGACAAAGCTGTTGAACTAAGCCTAACTTGGGTAATTTACGTTAGCATCCAGCGCCGCATGTAGCATTCCTGCTAACGGCGCTCGCCTCATAATAGAGTTTCAGCTGAAGACGTTTTCAATGTTAAGGTTTGCGCGTTGTAAGATATAAGCACTGGCTGGAGACCCCTCTTCCTGTTAGTCCGTTCTTACCATGATTGTTCATGAGTCTTCTGTATAGGTACTCATGTGAAAAGCAGCACAAATTGCCAGCAATCCACCGTCAACAATTCTTCCATGAGCAGGATGTCAAACAACCAGCCCCAAGTCGCCCCACCCACGCATTCCAGCCGCGACACTTCAAGATGGTCGTGGTGGTACCTAGGTCTTGGAGTCGCAGCACTCGCTACCTTCGTCCCCGCTATGACCTCCAGCTCAGAAGCACGATGCCCTCAAGCACCCATTCAATATGCCCAATTGCAAGATGAAATGACAACATCCATGCTAAAGAATTTAAGCTCAGACTGGTTTCAAGAGCAGAGTATCAAACGAATGACAGGTGCCATTCAAATCCGAACAGTAGCATACGACGACATGGGCGCAGTCGGCCAAGACCCTCGTTGGGAAGTCTTTGACGAATTCGAGAACTATCTACAAACTACGTTTCCCAAAGTCTATGAGAAACTCAAACTCGACAAGGTCAACAGTCACGGACTTTTGTACACGTGGACTGGCAGTGACACAACTCTAAAGCCAACGGTATTGATGGCGCACCAGGACGTTGTACCGGTTCCTGAAACGACTGTGTCACAATGGGATTATGCACCTTTCAGCGGTGAATTTGACGGTTCATCCATCTGGGGCAGAGGTGCCTTGGATTGCAAAAACACACTAATTGCATCTTTGGAAGCGGTAGAGGCTCTGATAGATTCAGGATTCAAGCCGCGACGCACAATCATCCTCTCGTTCGGATTTGATGAGGAAATATCTGGCCATCACGGAGCTTCGTTCCTCGCATCATTCCTTCTTCAACGTTATGGAGAAAATGGTGTATCGCTCATTATCGATGAAGGTGCCCCCATTCTGCCTATATGGGGTACTCATTTTGCTATTCCCGGCGTATCCGAAAAGGGCTACGTCGATGTTGAGATCGTTGTCCGTACCAAGGGTGGGCACAGTTCAATGCCGCCTTTACATACCAGCGCCGGTATAGCCGCCGAGCTAGTGAGCAGTATCGAGAAAACTCCGTATCCGCCTCAGCTTCATCAAGACAATCCACTACTCGACTTTCTGTGGTGCGGTGCCGAGCATGCCCCAGGTTTTATGACAGGACTCAAGTACCTTCTTCCTCGAAGAGGCAGTACAGGCATACTGGAGAACATGAAGCGACTGTCGTTCCCGAAACTTGTTTCTCGCGTTAATAAGATGGCTGGGTATCTTATCTCAACCACTCAGGCAGTTGACGTCGTGCATGGTGGCGTCAAAGTCAACGCGCTGCCTGAACGGACAACTGTCTTGATCAATCACCGCGTCAATGTTGGAGAAAGTTCAGATCTAATTCGACACAAGATCACCAAGCTCGCTGGTGTGATCGCGAAAAGACATAACCTTACCCTGCATGCATTCGATGATTCTAAAGAAAAAGAGTCGTCAATACTCGTTCGTTTCATGGGTAGCGTGCTTGAACCCGCACCCGTGACTCCCACTCATGCGGGCAATGAAGAATCCGACACCCCGTGGTCCGTGATATCCGGCACCACCAGAGCTCTCTACGGAAAGCAAGTAGTCATGGCGCCTGGGATAATGCCGGCAAATACGGACACAAAATACTATTGGAAACTAAGTCGGCACATATTTCGGTATTCTCCGGGATGGGATCCAGAGACACTTTCAATTGAGGGCATACACACGGTCAATGAAAGAGTCAGCGTGGTTGCGCACATCAAGACTGTGCAATGGTATGTTTACTTCCTCAAGAATGTGGACAATGCAAGGTTCAGTTGAGACATGACGACATGGCGGGCCTCGTCTTAAAGGGAGAGATTTCTGATGTTGTGAGCTGTCAGACAAAAATTGTCACGGACCATAAGACATTATTTCGGTAGATTCGGACTTCGGCAATTGAATATTAATGGGCAAATGCATTTTCGGTATATGATTGAGATCTCCATATTGTTGTTATCTAAGCGAATACCGATATTGATATCCGTTCGGCAAGTTTCAACTCACTTTCTTTTTAAGTACCTACCGGGTAACGATATTATGGTGGTAAGATCACTACGTCATTGTGTATCGCGTGTCATCATATCGAATGTTGTTGATTTAGCCCAAACGCTAGGCCTGTCATCTTTAAGAACAAGCCAATTAACGACTGAAAAGTCAACGGCGCATGCACAACATGCCCGGGTCAGTCCGAGAAGGGTCTGATAGTCCGAGCCATCGGCTCGGAAGAGACTGAGGAAGATTGAATTAGACCCTTGAAAATACTTGATGAGGGGGAATACAGGGTAGTAGAAATAAGTCTAGTAGGCTGTGCAATCAGTCAGCCCAGTCTCGAATACGCGTATCGCTAAATGATTGGTCCAAGCCCCGTAATAGAAGCGAATCCCACGTAATCATTGGCGAGAAGGATTTTCCGAATCTTATCAGCCCCTATCCTTCATATACTAGTCTAGTCTCTACCCTTGTTTGTGCTCCCGTCCACATAACTTCAAGACTGCAGTTCCTTCACAACACCGTGGCCCCCAAGACATGACTACTACACAACCGGTGCAGATAATGGCGCAAACCGCATCGCCCATGCATTCCAAGGTCGACAAGAAACCGCTGCTGAGACATAATGAGGATGTTCGCTGTCTTGTCAGCACTGCGCTTTTCTTCACCGTCTTCTTGATTACTTGGCGCAATTTCACCTCCCCCACAGATGGCGGCTGGGTTTCATTTTTGCTATGGCTTGCCTTGTTTCAGCTCTCCTTCATGGGCTCTGTCACGACACATAACGCCATTCATTTGCCCGTTTTCTGGTCCAAGAACTGGAACAAGTTCTACCAGGTTTGCCTGTCTCTGCAGTATGGCGGCGCCGTGTCCGTCTTTATCCCAGGACACAACTTGTCTCACCACAAGTATCCTCAACAAGCAAGAGACGTCAGTGAGTGCTTTATTCGAACCTTCAACCTTCAGCCCAAGATGCTGACCACCTTCAATAGTGCGCACGACCAAGGTCCGATACAGCTGGAATCTCTTGAATGGCCTACTATTTTTCTGGCATGTTGTCCTCTCAGGAAACAAGGATGACAAGTTGTACTTTGAAGCCCAGGCCCGTCTCAACCGACCCATCGTCAGACAGCGTCAGCTTGAAGAGATTGCTGTCTGGGGTACTACCGCAGTTCTCCTCTTGATCGACTGGCGACGATGGATCTGGTTTGCTCTGTTACCCCAGTTCTACGCAAAGTACTGCATTCTCTCTCTGAACTTCCTTCAGCACGACGGATGCGACATGACCTCCAAGTACAACTTTGCGCGCAACTTCACCGGCAAAACGATCAATTACTTGTGCTTCAACAATGGATATCATACTGTGCATCACCTCTACCCCGGACTGCACTGGTCAGTCCTGCCTGAGAAGCATCGAGAGCTTATCACGCCAAATGTTGCCCCTAGCCTGGAGGATCCCAACATTTTGCTGTACATGTGGCGCAACTTCATTTACCCAGGCCTCCGCGTTGACTACAAGGGCAAACCCCTAATAATTACCAAAGAGGAAAATGAGATGCCAGATGAGCCATGGTTCTACACCGAAGCAGAAACATTTTCCAACACGAAGGAATACCTGGCAGACGGTATGCGATGAGCGACGAGGGGGAGTCAATATGACGCTGGAGGGTTAAGGGATGTGGCCATGACCTTCATTACGGATAAAAAAAGTAACATTATATGGGGGCGGATCTTATTTAGCATTGATAGCATTGGCATCTCAAAAAGTTAATTAATGACGCAAAGATAATGAGAAGAGTTGTAATGTCAACAGCGTCACGTGCAAAGTCACATGGCGGGCGGAAGAGATTTTATATGGGACTTTCAACAAACTCCGTTTTTCAGCGTTTCAAATTCACTTACAGAACAATTGACGAGATCCACAAGCACAAAACCCTGATATCTCTCAAGCTAAACATCATTTTCGCAGAAAGACGCAGCGATGGTGAAGGCTACCTGCTGTTTGAATTTTGACAAGTAATTAACAATTGACAGGAAGTGCAACCTTTTAATCAAGAAGCCTTTGACAAGGCTCGTGGGGAGAAAAGTGAAGATGCAATTGAGGGCGCTGGTCAAACAATTCACTGGAGTAATTGCGATCGTGCATTCCAAAGAAAAATCGGAGGAGGGGCGTGGTTCGGCATGGCGAAGGAGGGAGGTTGGGTGACAGTGCCAGCAGGTTATTCTGTGTATTTTATCAGAGGGGCGAAAGGTGAGGTCAGGATAGAGTAGCTTGTCGTTGGTGTTACAGGACCCTCATTACAAAGATTATTGATATAAGCACGATGATTGGTGAAGCTGCATGGGGCCGGGTCTGCAAACTTTACGATGAGAGGACGATACTAGTTGAATTGCTGCTATCTACCACAATATGAGATGGAGAGAAATCTCTGCATACTGATACCTCCCCACAGTTGTAGAAGGCATAATGAATCATTGCTTTCAACTTGGACAAACGACATCATCTTGCAGCAAGGTATTCATATCGAAATATGAATCAGAAACATATTTACCCTGTAGAAACAAAAGACTCAGTCACTTGATGCTGGAAAATTGGGCTGGATGTACAGAGTATAGCAAAATAATTATTTGATCTCAACTTTGATACAAGATGTATTGTTATCACGATACACAAGACGACTGCTGTTTAATATTAAGTAAAGATATAGTGAAGCTCTCCTATTGTCTTTGGCAACTTTCTATTTACTCTGATATTGCCAGATTATTCCCGCTTGAAACGTCTACTCATCCCCTAAGGCTTTAGGCTAAAAGTGTTTGATGAATAGTAAACCGATACAGTCGGCCGCCGTTATTGTCTTGGCACATCTAAATCCGATGGAAACATATGCTGATCTTTTTGGACCCATTGTAGATGAAACTCAACTCCGATAGACTTAAATCTAGAACAGCAGTCGCTATATAGCAATCTAATCCATCGCGCCTTGGCTGCCTTGGCTTGCTTGGCAGAAAACTTTTTTAACCACTCAACTAATCATGCAATTATAGAATGTCACCTGCTGTAAGAGTTTTTAACATGCCATATCTCTTGGCACACCCCTTCACTTAAACAATGTGATATCCCATCATCTGTATCAGGCAGGTGACGTTGCGGAGGATCGACACACACGTTTAAGCCTCCAATCACAAGTATAACAAATTACCGTTCAGGAAGTGGCGCAGAGTTTCGGAGGATTTTCACTACCTGACAGATGCACTCCTGTTTTTTCTTACTGTACTGAATATTCAAGTGCAATGGGATATCACTCTGGTTGTATAAGATGTTCTGTATAGCCATGGACTATTAAAATGCAATGAGTGAAAGCCATCTACATTAGCCAAATACCTAGAGATATAGTTAACTGATTAAGAATTTTTCCGTACGATGTGAACAAACCACAGCATTATCGCTGAGCCCTGGAATGAAGGATATAGTTTTCCGGCACTGTACTGGAAGTTCTCCCGCCGGTACGGATAGCGCGGATGTGCGCTTATGCCAAGGTTCAGTATACAGGGGGACTAAAGTCGAGATGCCTATCTGGACTGTGACACTGGCGAATATCAGCCTTATGTGAGTTAATTATACTGCGCCGGGGTCACATCAGGATGCGAATCCTGCGATAAAATGCCTAACCATGAGAAAATAAAGCTCCGTCTTGGGGGCCATGAGGTGTAGTTTAAGAAGCAAGCTCCCTGCGCGCTATACTAAATTCCGATGGAAAGGTGACCTACGCCTACCACTCTTTCTAGGCAATCACATTCATTATTCTTTCGTTTGAACTTCCCTAGTCATGATCGTCCCAAAGGTCCTGGCTGGGCTTTTGCTCTCAGCGGCTTTGCCCACGACAGCACTTCCATGGCCACATTCAACTCAAGAGATGGAAGAATTGCTTGACTACAACTCTACCATATCTGCTCGGGCTGACGCCGGGGACTTCTACCTACGAATAATGCCCCTGGGTGCATCGATCGTAAGAGGAGAATACTCCCAGGACGAAGCCAAGAACGGATTCAGGAAGTTTGTACGTGATAAACTACGCGAGCAGAAATGGAAGGTCAACATGGTTGGCAGTCTAAACTCTGGCTCCATGGCAGACAACGTAAGTGATGAATTATCTTGCTGGTCCATGTTCAGATCTAATCTCGATTGCAGGACCACGAAGCTATCTCGGGTCAAACCGTGGAACAAGTTGCCAAACGTGGTCGAGATTCTGCAAGAAAATGGCTGCCTAATGTGGTACTGGTCAATGCAGGAACTAACGATGCTAATGATAACCAAGCCGATGTCAATGCTGGCCGCACTGGCCTCAAGATGAAAGAGCTCATTGAAGGCATCTTCGCTGAGGTCCCACAGGCTGTTGTGGTTCTGTCTACTCTTATTCCCAAGGTCGGTAACGCGGATTTTGTGGAGAAGATTAACGATCAGTATCGCACTGTCTACCGTCAATTCGTGCCTCTTGATGATAACGGCAAGGAAGAAACGAATCCCCAGTTCAAAGTCGTATTGGCCGAGATGCAGCCATTTCTGGAATTGGCAGACATTCATGACAGAACTCATCCAACTATCCTGGGCGAGAGAAAGATGGCAGCAGCTTGGGTTTGGTAAGTAATCTCTGCATCGAATGTCAGTGTAAAAGCTTACATGAAATAGGGCCATTAATGTTGCTCATGACCGAGGCTGGATCCAACCTCCCAAGCAAAGCAGCGCCTTCGCTGATGGCGATGGTACAACGACGTGTCGCAAGGCATTCGGTAGCGGAGCTTCCGATAATAGAAGTGGCCGTCAGATCCTCTTTGCAGCAGATTCTCTCATTCGCGATGACGGTGGCTACCGACACAGTTCTCAGCTTCGGGAAGACCGCAAGGGTTCCTTCACCAACACCATCGGAGGTGGGCCAGACAAAGACATGACCAAGACATCCGATATCTGGTTTGCCCAACTTGTTAATCTTAACGGCTCACCTAAGGGTGACGAGCGAGACGAGATTATCCTGGCGCCTTCGGACAAGTCTGATCGCAGGTTCACCATGTATCTCAACAATGGAAACGGAGAGTTTAACAATGGATTCTCAATTGATCCAAAAATGAGCTGTTCTAATGCTCGTGAGTCCTGAACAGCCACACTTAGTTATATGCACTGACGTAGTTTCCAGATATCCGATGGGGTGACGTGAATGCTGATGGTTTGGATGACTTTATCTGTGTCCAGGCAAATGGAGAGCTGTAAGTCCACCACGGTCTGCATACACCACGAGCTAACGGTCTCTAGTTATGTCTCAATCAACAAGGGTGGAAGCCCACCGACGTTCCAGAACGTCGGTCTGGTAAGTTGCCTTGTGTACCGAAACGCTTGAGAATTTGTGAACTGATATCTATTTGTAGTACAAGAAGCAGGAGATGGGACTTGGCCGAGATAGAGTGCGCCTTGGAGATATGGACGGCGATGGCCGTCTCGACTACTGTGTTATCTCAAACGCTGGCAACATTCAGTAAGTTTTTCATTCTGACGCTGTCATGGTGAGATCTAACTGCGATTAGTTGCTGGCGAAACGGTGGAGTTGGAGACAAGGCCGCATACTGGCAAGACATGGGTGAAGGATCACACATCTTCACGGCCAAGAACAAGGGTGACATGCGTGGTGTTCAACTTGGTGAGTACAATCTCTTCCTTTATTTCTGAGTACTGCTAACAGATCACTCAGTGGATGTCAATGGAGAGTACGTTCACAATATCTCATGAATCCTTTGGGCTCAATACTGACTTATAAAGCGGCCGATACGACTGGACATGGATGAGTATGTCTGGTGAAGTAGACACGCAAGTAGCCCTTCAGCAGTACAACAAGCAAATGCTAACAGTGCCCAACAGTTACATCAACCAACGCGGCGACGGAAAAGGTATGAAGCCATACTGGAGAGCAGCCGGCATCACGCATGCAGGACGACCCTACAGCATCGGTGAGAACCGAGAGTTTATCAAGTGGGGTCGCATCTTCAGTGGGCGTCCTTCATACGTCAACTGGCAGCGCGAGGGTAACCTATGCAATGGAAATGTTGTATGTCGAGTTACTTATCAGGTTTGGGAGAACAAGGGAGAGGGAGGGACTTCACAGAAAGGTATGGCAGATCCATGAAGCAGAAACAACTTTACTAATATCTCAATAGGCGATGGCATCTTCTGGGGTGACACTACTGGCTCTGGTGTAGACGACTACGTCTGGATCTCCATGCATGGTGAAGTCAATGTTTTCGTCAACAAAAACACCAGAGCGAAACATGACTTCTACGAAACCAATGCTTGGGGAACACCTAGCATGCTCAAGACAAATCTTCCACGCCGAGCATTACACATCGCTGATTGGGATGGCGATGGGAAGGACGACATAATTGGTGTCACCAACCTCAAGACTGGATCCCTCAAAGTTTGGTTTAGCCGATGGTCCAACGGGAAGCACAACTGGGAGGCACAATCTATTCCCGATCCTGGAAGAGAGTGGTGTACTCAAGGTGTTGGACGACTGCCATTTGACAATGCCCACCACTTTGCTGACTTGACGGGTTCTGGACGAACGGATTACATCTGTATGGCACCCTCCGGTCAAGCTTGGGCTTGGCTTCGAGGCAAGGATGGCGTCGCTCGACCTTCTGGACAGATCAAGTACCATGAGGAGTTGGACCGAGCCAACTTCCAATTCGCTGATATCAATGGTGATGGAAAAGCTGACTTGATCCACAAGGACAAGTTCACCGGTGACACTCGTGTCTGGTACTTCGACAAGGTTGTGTCTGAGGCAGAGCGACCTGGCAACTCTGGCAGCATCATCAAGTGGGATCGGCCCGAGAAGCTGTTCCGTGGATCAGTGCGAGGACCAGACACTCATTACCCTCGGTTGAACAACCAGGGTCGCGCCGATATGGTCTATGCAAAGGCCACCAATGCACATGTAAGTCGTTGACACTTTGATGGTGCTAGACACACATGCTAACATCTCATGCAGGCTCATATCTCTTTCAACACATGCCCTGCTGGAGGAGACGACGACAAGACGGACACTGATCTACCCACCTTCACTCCTCCTGATCTCAACCCAGACCCAGAGGATGACTGGTTTTGTAAGAAGGGTAATGGAGCCAAGTGGACAGACAGTCTCTGGCGCCAGCACGGCGTTGGAACCTGGTTGCGACAGAGAACCGATCTATACAGCTCAGCTGAGAATCGTTGGCCTAATGATGAGAACGCCAAGGGTGTCCCGCGTATCATCGCCGAGTACGATGTTTACCATCGTGACCAAACATACAATTGGCACACAACTTGTCTGAAGTAAGTCATGGCCTAATTATAAAGTGAGAATGCGCATTAACAATGTCAAAAGCATCGGTGACACCTGTGATTTGAAGAATGCTCCCGAGTCAGCTGCCGACTGCTCAAAACACCAAGAACGAGGCTTTGCCCTCTGGGCCATGAGCAACTTTGCCCAGTTTCAGCAAAAGTGGTACGAAGCTGTCGGAGAGGGGTAAGTAATTGCATGAGCATCAAGACTTATGTCTATACAACGTCACTAACAAGGTCTGTCTAGTGTCAAGAGTGCCCAAGGGTCTGCCGCTGGCATAGCCAGCACGTTTTTGCCAGTCTCGGCTAAGGATGCGATGACCAGTTCCGCCGCCTGGCTCACAATTGTGGCAGGCATTTTCACAACCATTGGCAGTGTAACGCCTGGCATCATCAATAACGGGGCCAACCTGGCAGGAGGTGCTTTTACCATCGCCGCCGGTGCAACATCGTTCGCAGCAGACTTTCCCGAACCAAGTCTCGAGTTCCAGTCCTTTGCCGATTTGAGTGACACACTCGGAAAGCTGCTCACCTTCTCGAGGGAAGCCATGGGAGCACAGTATGATCGATACTTTGTTGAAACGCCACCAAACAATGACCGAGAGCGTGGCTCTGAGCTATCTCGCGCGCTCGAATCCGGAATTTGGGCGAACCAGGACATTGCGCAAGCTGGAACTAATACCATTTGGAAGCCGGAGAGAGTCAAACAAATGATAGAGGCTGCTATGATCAGCGAGGTTTGGAACGGTGGAGAAGTTGCCATCTTCAAATGGGGTAAGGATCACGCACTGGCTAAGTGGGGATTCAATCCTTGCTTCGGTGGTGATAAGTATGGCATGGACAAGCACATCGCATGCGTTAACGGCCAGAACTACCTCATTGTGAGTTTCAAAACGACGATGGACATGAACAGTCCACTAACCTTTTTTCAACAGGCCAAGCAAATCACCAAGGACGAACAGATTGATGCCGAAACGTGGCCTGAGATCGGATCCGATGAGAAGTCGCTTGGGACCTACAGCCTCAACCACGTCACTGTCATCGATGCAGCTGAGAGGACGCAAGAACGGGCCCAGAGATTCATTCCTCGTGGCCTCGACAATCTTGGAGAACTTTTCACTGCCGGCGCCAAGCAACCTGAGAAGGATGTCCAAGCCTACATGACCTACTTCAACGTTCCTGGTAAGAGCACCCTCTCCCTTTCATTACCATGTGATCAGACTAATCATTTGTATAGTGTGCGATCTCAACAAGCTCAATAGCTTTGACTTGTACAAGGACCATTTGACTGAGTCTCCTGCAGCCGACGTCTGTTCAAAGGCGGACTCTTACTTTGGCAAATGGATGAAGTTCTGTGTTGCACACATGCTTGCGAAGAACTGCAGAAAGCTCAGTCTACCAGGTGGAAACTGGCCTTACCAGAATGATATTTGAACTTCAAGGTGGGGCTATGGGTTTTTGTGGCAGGATGGTGCACGTGTTGGACTGAGGAGAATACTCTCTTTACATTTTATATATCTTTTTACCTTGTTATTCTGAAATTACACTTTTTCCTTTCTTGACAGTCTCTATCTGCTGAGAGATCTGACATTATGGCGATGATAGATTACCGTGTTGGCAAGTACGCTTACTTTGAATCATTTGCTTAGATTTAGAATCATCTTTCACTGCATTATACAATAGTCCGCTGTTACCCTTTATTATCGTAACTCGTTTTCGGTTTGCTCATCTCCAAAGTAACTTGGCGCTGCAGTCTAACAAGCAAGTGTCATTCACTATCTCAGTGGCAGTCTCAACGGTGACATACGCCTGTGTAGTGATCGTTGTCGTCACAGTATCCGTCTCTGTAGTAGTACGGGGTCTTGGTATAGCAATGACATTGACCTTGCGGCTGAACATTTTAACAATTGCAATTATCTCCAAGACGGTAGTGGTGGCTCGGGGAATTTTAAAGGAGGGGGCACTTGATGTTCCCAGTTTGGTTATGCAAGATGTGGTCAAAGTGGCGCTTGCGAGGGCCTCAGTGCTGATGGCAATACTATGTTCTATCTATTTCTATCCTTCTTCTGTCCTGCCTCGAGATTCCAGCCAAATGTAACACCATCAACTCCATGCTTCTTTGCATATTGTACCTGCTTGAGTTGTGTAATTCCAAACAGATATTAAGGGGTATTGTTTGGCAATCAATAAAAGCTTGGGTAGGTAGTCTCGAAGTATAAAAACGCAACTGCATTAGGCGAGCTTCTTAACCGTGCTGCCACATCGACTTAGAAAACCCGCCACGCCCTACGGATCCAGTTCTTAATCTTTACTGCATATAATAAGTGAAAACAGGCCTAATATGGGGTTGCCAGTTGCCATTAGGCGTCAAGCAGCTTAGTTGATTGCTTGCTAGTTTTGCTGACAGGCTAGAGGCTAGCGGAACATCAAGACTCAAGTTACAGGACCCACAAGGCATGGCGGATTTCTCAAGTCAACGCCTGCCACTCCACCTGCCAAAGTACCCCTTACACCATGCATGTGTGCCAGTAAGAGTCCAGCGAACATCTCACTCTAATAGAGGTGAGTGTATGTACGAAGCCCTTATGCAGGAGCCCACATAGCTTAATTAGCATAGACACCAAGGCAAAGATGCCATCGGTCTTCCGAACGCTCAAGTCATCACGACAGAATAGGGCCATATCGGAAACTCCATAAGCCTGCGATCAAGGTAATATGCAGCATTGCACCCGCAACGGCTACTGAGTAACAGTTGATTTCAGCGCTTGAATTCAACGCCACATACCGCACTGAGACTCACTGTGCTGCACGGCAATCCTTGGCGATGCGGGAGGCGACAGAACTGGTCCGTGAAGCAGTTGGCAGCCCAGTGCGATGACTGCGTGGTTGCGTGACAGATATATACATTGCCTTCGCGCCCTGCTGAACCGTCCACTTGCTCATGGATGCACCAATACCACCGATTCCACCAACCACCAGGTTCGCTGCACCAGGATCAAACTGTGACTAGGGAGGTACGTGAAGGTACGGTCCTAAGTCGTCGTCTACGCAGGAGAGAACAAGTTTACACATGACCCCACACACTTTATGCAGTCAGTCTTAATTGGCTCTATGCACTGCTATCACAGTGATGGCTCTGCAGAAGTGAGGATTGTGATCGTAACTTGATGTAGTCCAATAGCAATCTTGTTCTAGCCGCCCGTTTTACATGTTAGAATCCTCATCTGACACAGTTGTTGTGCAGCGAGCAGCCGACTCAAGATCACTTGTGATTTCATTGTTTTCAAATCCATATATAAGATTGGTTTCTTCATTTTTATCCTATCATCCTCAACCATCCTCGATCACTTTCGTCATTGCCTTCAAAATTGGATAACTTGGAGGCTTCTTCTGCTTATTGATTTATTGAGTTTACACCATTTAAAAGTGTTACCAGAAGCCATATAGAGTTATGCCCCCCTACCCGTCGAAGCACCACTGTCCGGTCTGCAAGAAAAGGACAAAGCAAATGTCCAGGAACGGCCATTGTACCAAGCATCAATGGACATGCGCCGATAATCACACGGAGTGGGTGCAGACGAAGACAGAGTCGTGCGAGCAATGTGGCAAGGACTATGACGATAATTGTTCCAGGTGTGACAAATAAATATCTTCCGGTAGGCTTGCTCTGACCAAAACCTTCCACCTTGTACTCCGTACCTTGTACTCTGTACTCCGTTTTCTGACGTTTGTCCTACGAGTAGCTGCATTTGATAGATCTAGTTTGTGTGTGGGGTCTGATACTGTCTCAACCTGGTTATGTTTGGTGGACGGCAAGGGCGTGTGAAGGTAATTGTGATTTGCGGGGAATGTGGGCGTCATTGATCAGTTGTGTTTGAATAAATTGGTCTCATTATCTGGCCTAAGTACTGTCTTCTGAGGTAGGAAACTGCGCCTATGGTCTAGACATCTACATATGTGTAGAATTCAAAGTTATTGAAATCCATTTACAATTATGCCTCGAGCGCTTTGTTCTCGATTACTCAACCCCGTATTTCTTTGGTAGTCATCGGTGCAGCTGAGTCCATAGGATGTCCTTCATCAGAGTAAAACTCTGCTTTGTAGTCAAGTCGACCCGAATATGCAAGACCTGTTCCGTCTCTTAGCGACTTGAGGTAGTAAGTTGCTGACTGAATGAGGGTGTCTTCAGAACACTGCATTGTCATGAATGAATCCTTGAAGTTGTTGAGAAGAAAGCTTTTTGCATTGATAGCTGCAATAAAGACTTTTCGAGCCTCTAAATCGGGCAACCCATCGAAGATCTGCGAAATGAAATGGCCCCGAAGAATCGCATTCTCAGCATACAAGTGCTTCGACCATGATACATCCTGGATGAAGATGGGGTATTCGTAAAGATAGTAGAGCGGGCCGGTATGAGCAAATTCGAAATCAATCAGTCCCGTAAGCTTTGGGCCTGAACCATCTGGGGACTCCAGGAATAACATATTCTGGGCGTCAAAGTCGGCATGAATGAATGCAAATGGAGGCTTGAGATAGACAGCGTTTTCACAGTGTACGGAGATTTCTAATTCTCTCCTAATTTGCTGGAAGAGCTGTGCCAACTCGGATGATTCAACTCTGTCTGACGATATGAAAGATTCCAGATAGGTAAGTGAGGAGTCGAACGGTCCCTGGGGTTCTTTGTAGCAAGGACTCAGAATTGGACCAAGGCCGTCCTGAGTGAGACACCCTATTTCATCAAATCTGAGGGAAGCGAACTCGACGATAATGGATGCAATCTCGGACAGAGCCACTTTCTTCTTCTCAAGCGACATGTCATCCCAGGTCTTGTAAAGATGACGACCGGGAAGCCTTTCCATGAGAACAAATGCAGCGCCAACAGTATTATCGGGGTCCAGGTCTTGATGATAGATCTCGGGAACGGGGATGCTGGTGTGCTGCTTGAGGTAGCGGATCGTGGCAACTTCACTCTCCTCCTTGGCATCGTTTCCCTTGACGCGGGCGAAACGGGCAATGCAAGAATATTTAGCGCGTTTCAGCGACTCATAGGGTGTCGCATCAGTTTCCTCGAACCCAAGCGCAAAGATCTCATGCCAGGAACCTCTCGTGAGCCGCTCAACGGTAGTGCACGTCGCGCGCATGGCTTCGGTCGCGCGGATCTTCAGCTCTTCTATATCTAGGTCTAGCTCAGGTGGCTCGTCAGAGTCATATTCATCATCGGCACTAGAGTAGGAAGACATTTTTGCTGGGTAGATAATAAAATAAAGAAGAAAGAGAGAAAGAGCAGGTTATTAAAGAGGTTTAATTGAAAGTAATTGAAAGAGGGAGGTATTGTTAGTAAATGCGGGGCTGTAATTAGTAGAGCTGCCAGTTATATTGTCAGCAAATGCAGAGCTGTGATTGGTGGAGCTTCTACTCAAATGCTAAGCTGCTCAGTTAACTAAAACTGCTTATGGTATCTTAACCTTAGATAGTAAAATTCAAGGCTTATAAAATCCTCTTTAATGTATTTATTTTAAGGAAAATAGCTTTTAATAATATATAAAAAGGGCTATTTTTTATTATATAAAGAAAAAGAAATTATTTATTATTATTTCAATGGACTAACATCTTCCAATACAATCTGTCCATCCTCAGTGTCTGCATGAACCAGTCGTCCCCAACCTTCTTCCACGTCTCGTGATAGTACCCTCCACCAGTCCCATGGACGCCAGACTCAGCATTCTTGTTACCGGCGTGGTAAATAACCGACCAGACAGCCTTGATCTCGTCTGGTGCGACCTGCTCCATTTCTGCAGGACCGATGTTGTGAATGGCTTGTATTTCCTTGTTCTCATTGTCGAAGAACGCAGCCCATTCGTCTCGTGACGACCATGAAAATGTCGTGCCGTCTCGTATAATTACGCTTCCATCAGGGTCGTGGAACGAGTATGTCGCATTGGGGAGCATGATACTGTCGAACTTGTCCCATTGCTGAGTGTCGGCGAGACGGCAGTATTTAGCCTTTTTCTGCGATATGATGGCGTAGGCCTCTGGTGAAACTGCCATTTTATCTCTGGTATGGATCTGAGTTACTGAGTCTTCAATATTTCGGCAATGGTAACCTACTGGATGAAAGTGAATTGGAGCGATCTAAGAGATTGTGCGGGGTTTTGTGAAACGAGAAAGGGAAATAGTAGAACAGGCCTTCACTCAAGTCGTCGTTATATATGGGTAGACAAGTCGCATTAGTCAGGCTTGGCTTTCTCACTCATTGTAACTCTATACCTTGCACTTGCGGTGCTGCTTGCTCTTCTGGGCCTATCGTTCGGACAAGTTTCTAGACAAGGATAATTTGCTGACAAGCCGCACATCTCCACCTAGAAAGTCACAGTAACCGTTCATCGTTCAGTGGAAAAACAACCTCAAATTCTGTTCTTGGGACTATATACGTAAACGACGAGGCATATCTGTCGATACGATTGAAAGCACTGCTCTGTCGCAAACCGACCTCCTAGATCGAACTAGCCCTGTTGTACTTGCCGAGGATGTTCATACCCCTCAACGAGGAGATAAAGAGTACCAATGTAACGATCTCCAATAGCATGACACCCAGACTTGCAGCATAGGTATAAGTCTGTAGTAGATAAAGTTAGCTCTTGTGAATCGGATCCATTACGTAAAAGAGGTAACTCACCATCTCTGTACACAAATTCGCCCAAGGTATGTAGCTTTGTCGCGTGTTGTTCTGGCATGACCAAGACCAAAGATCCCAGTGATTGTTCTTAAGGACTTCCTTATCGACGATAAGGTAAACGGATGCCGCGATCCAGCCAGCAATGACAATGCCGGAGCTGGCAAAGACAGCGACGTTGTGTACTGCTCCATCGCGCATCGAGCGGAACTATGACATAATTAGATCTGGTATGATTGGAGTTATCGGAGCACTTACGAAACTGAGACGCGTCACGAGAGCGACAAGTTGAACGACGGATGCAAAGATGGCCATGGCCAGCATGAGCCACGTAGAGAGCATTTTGATGGAAGGCCATCGAGTCCTCACCCACCCATCCTCGTTTCTGTCAATAGAGTTGTGTGTTGTTTGCCAAACATTAACTCCATGTGCCAGTAACCCAAGAATGCTCAGATTGACCAGTAGAATGAGAACTCGCAAGGCGAGGCGGATGCTATCCAGAGCACCTCCTTTGGACTTTGGCGCTGCCCGGCGCTGCTTGAGAAGAGTTTGTTCGTCGGAACTTAGACGAGCTGCCTTTTCAACATGCCCATTGTCGACTTCATCATGAGGATCAAGTCGGTTCGAGTATGAATCGTATCCAGAGGGTATGCTCAAGTCCATGATGAAAATAGAGTTGTTGGATAAGCTTATGTCTAGTCCTCCATATAGGCTTTCGTACGCGGGGACCTTATATTCTTATTCGATTGTCATGTGTGAAACGCCCAATGGCTTGGCTTCGGGGCCGAATAGAGATATCCGAGAATCCTAGGTAATCGGCGAAGTCAGCCTCGCTTGGCGTCAGACCAGACAGGCCTGACAGCTAACACTGCCACGTCGCATAACCAATAGTATTGGAGGGAAATTTGAACGAGCTTACCATCAGCCCTAGGAGAAAATCCTCCTCCAAAGTCCCAAAACTAATTGCAGAAGGATTTGATTAGTTTTGCACTTGTCCCACCCAATTGCTGATGCGTGGCGCAGTAATATCAGCACTAGGCGGCCACGTTACCGTTAGTGTCCCACTAAAAGGAGGAACTTACCGACCCATGACCCTTGTCAGAGCTCTATTTCCGTCCGGGCTGAGTGATCCTTCGACGTGGAGCAATTTCACCAGTTGGTAATCGTGAGAAATGTCTTTGACTTACTATGCACAACAGGATAAGTCTGAGCAGCCACAGCCTCACCGACTGAGATGAACGCAGAAGATTGGAAATTAGATATGCAGTAGTGCTGACAATAGACGGGGGGCCGAAAATATTTGGTACCCGACAAGCCGATATTGACTTGTTTCGATAAGAAAACGAAACATATAAGAACAATTGCATCTCGGTTCAAAAAACATCATCACCATCAATCAATTCAGCATCATCAGTCACTTGCATAGCAACATCTCAACAGCATCTCTTTACTACTACAAATATTCCATTGATACCCTTTTCATTTTCACCACAAACAATCCACCAAAATGCAGTTCACATCCATTCTCCTCCTTGCCAGCACAGCTCTCGCTGCTCCCTGGGCTCCTCAATCTTCTGCCCACCAAGCCAGAGCTGATAGCATTGATGACCAGCTTCCCCCCATTGTACCAATCAACACACGCAGTGGTGACCGAGATCTTATCTCCAAGATCATCACCGCCCCCACACAAGCCGAACGAGTCAAGCTCCTGAACCAACCCGGAGATTTCGTCTTTGACTTTAGAGCCGCCACTGGAGCTGGAGAGTCTAAGGGAAAGGGTGGCAGATCCGTTTCCGCTACCTCTCTGACCATGCCCGCTCTTATCGGCAATGGTGCTTCAATGACAGTTGCTTTCCTCGGTCCCTGTGGAATGAACACCGCCCACGTCCACAACCGAGCAACCGAGCTTAACATCATCGTCAAGGGCCGCCTAGTCACCAACTTTGTCGTCGAGAATGGCGTGAAGCCCATCGCCAACACCATGGACACATTCCAGATGTCTGTTTTCCCCCAGGGTGCTATTCATCAAGAGTTCAACCCTGACTGTGAGGATGCTGTCTTTGTCGCTGCTTTCGACAACGTCGACCCTGGTGTCAGTCAAGTTGCCCAAAACTTCTTCTCTCTCAATGGAGATGTCGTCCAAGCTACACTGGGTGGTGTCCAGACCATCGATGGTAAGGACATTGAGTCTTTCCGCGAACACATCCCTGCCAACATTGCTCTTGGTATCGATGCCTGCCTTAACAAGTGCGGTCTTAAGAGAAACGCAAAGCGCGACTTGAGTGAGCTGTTGAACTAGAATGATTTATAACGTTTTTGCTGGTGTTTGTCGTTTGGTTATTGGATAAAATGCATTTGTACATACTTAGCTTCATGTTTATACTTTAGCGTCTGCTATCAATTCAATTAGAAATCTTTAAAGTCTTACATCTGCGTTCAAGATTTATACCTATTTTCAGTATCTCATGTCCTCAGACTCGAGGGAGAATTTCCCATCTGAATTTAAGTTCTCGTCACGAGCTCTCTTTGCTTATTTCATTATTTCTCGTCTGTCACTTAAAAAAGCTTTAGGTTAGGCACTCGATTCTACTTACGATGTTGCTTCGGTGGATATCAGTGGAGACTTCACAAATGCTTCGCCCACTTACCTAGGTAAACGCTCAGGCCTAAATACGAATTCATGTTAGTTTCTTCTACCCCGCCTGCTAGCATCGTTTATTAACCGCGTGTGCCCTCAACAGGTACCTCAATTCACCGCTTGCGCTGGGCTTGCTGATATTATAAGTTCATAAACCTGATACCCCTCAAATTCCAACAGTTAAGATATTCAACTTTTACGAAATAGCCAAGTCAAAATGGCAACCGTCCACGGTATTTGCAGTCCCAAGTTCGAGGGAGTTCGCTCCATTCTCGAGAATTACCTTAACTCTGGAGACGAGCTTGGTGCTTCCATCACTATCAACATTGACGATGAAGTGGTTGTGGATATGTGGGGTGGACACAAAGACCAAGAGCGCAAGGAACCTTGGGATAAGGATACCATTGTCAATGTCTTCTCCAGCACAAAGACAGTCACCAGTCTTGCGGTTCTCATCCTTGTTGATCGAGGATTGATCGATGTTAATGAGCGAGTCTCCAAATACTGGCCCGAATTTGGTCAGAACGGCAAGGAAGACGTTCTTGTCCGACATCTACTCTCATACGCGTCTGGTGTCCCAGGCTGGGAGGAGCCCCTCTCAACAGAAGACATGTACGACTTGGAGAAAAGCAACGCGATGCTAGCACGCCAAGCTCCATGGTGGACACCCGGTACAGCTTCTGGGTATCATGCTTTGACTTATGGTCATCTTCTTGGAGAGCTCGTTCGTCGAGTTTCTGGCAAATCGCTGCGTGAGTTTGTCGCCACCGAGATCTCAGGTCCTTTGGACGCCGACTTCCAGATCGGCGCCTCGAAGGAGACGTTGGACCGGGTTACCCCCATCGTACCTCCGGACGCTTCGGGTATCTCAATGGATTTTGAGGCTGGGTCTGTACAAGCAAGAACATTGCTCAACCCGCCCGTAGATCCCAACTGCGCAAACAGTGAAGGCTGGAGGAACGCAGAAATAGGCTCTGCCAACGGTCACGGCAACTCACGATCGCTCGCACGTATCCTGTCTGTTGTTACTTTGGGAGGTGAAACTGGAGGCAAGCGCATCTTGAAGGAGGAAACGGTCAATTTGATCTTCGAAGAACAGCAATCCGGGACTGACTTGGTTTTGCAAATGCCTTTCAGAGTTGGAATTGGGTTCGGATTGACGCCATGTGTCGCACTAGACTGGCTCCCAGAAGGCAGGGTGTGCTTTTGGGGTGGCTGGGGAGGTTCTTTTATTGTCATGGATCTTGACAGACGCATGACTATTTCTTACACCATGAACAAGATGGGTAGTGGTCTTGTGAGTAGCGACAGGGCTGCGGTTTATGGCAAGGCTATTTATGATGCAGTTAAAGAGTAGCGCAGCATGCTGGAATTTGCACTTTACCAATTGTCAAACTTTCAATAACATTCTTTCTTATCCCTGTTTTGCATCCCTTGCTGGTGATGTTACCATTCATTGGTAGCATGCTGTCTCACATGGCCAGCCTTAAGCCCCTTGGCCAAGACTTCGCCCTTGCGTATCATTCCAGCCTAACAAGTAATTGGTATTCATTTCCATTTCAGAGGCTGGATATGAAACCCCATAAATTGTTCACTTCCACCAAAAGGCTTTAATATAAGACATATACGTGTCATTTCCGTCAATGTTTTGCGATTTATATACCACCAGCTCTAGCGTAGTGCTTTTTTGACAGTCCCGGTCACTTCTCTTATTGAGCTCTCAATATGACTGTGAATTTGGTCATTCCTGGATCCAGAAGGATTCCTTCTTATTTCTATGTATTCATCATTTTTACATTATTATTGGTGGCTCTAGTATCGTCAGACTGGCAACCTGTCAGACTCGTTTCCAGTGATGCCGACCGAAAATTCGCCTTCATCATACCGGCCACTTCGTCTAGTCCTGACCTCTGCAAATCCATAATCACCGCACTAGGCCTCGGTTACCCAAGCCCGGTTATCCTCAATTGGGGTCTTAACCATCCCTCGACTTCGAAATGGTCCGGTGACCGAAACCTGGCAAAGGTTCCTGGTATCATCAAATATCTCGACACAGTTATGCATCCCGATGCACACGCCTCCGAGAGACTACGCGAAACTGACATTTTGCTCATTGCGGACGGATACGACGTTTGGTTCCAACTACCGGCGCAGATTCTCCTCGAACGATACCACAAAATAAACAGAGAGGCCAACGAGAGGTTGTACCAGCAATGGAATAAGAGGGGCCCAATGCCAATGCGACAGACTACACTACTTTCAATTGGAAAAAGATGCTTCCCTCAATCTCTAGAGTCTGGTTCAGACCTACAGTGCGACGAGTGGCCTGTGAGCCCATTAGAATCAGATCTCTATGGTCCTGACACTGAAGAAGACGAGACATATTATCCAAAAGTTCGGCCTCAATGGATAAACGACGGCGTCATCATAGGCCCTGCTGGTGATATAAGACGCTTTCTTCGGCAGGTCCAAGCGAAGCAGGAGAGAGGTGTCGGTTTGGGTTATAACATGTATAGTTTCCAGGATGCCATAGGTCAAGCTATGGTTGAACAGGAGGTTATGCGGCAATGGCAAAGAGAAAACAAAGCCCCGAAGCGAAACGTGATGGATGTCATAAACAGCAATCTTGAATTCCATGCGGGTCTTGATTACGGCCAGGAGATATCGGCGCAGACCATGTGGACACAGGAGCTTGACGGAACGGATCACGGAGACTTTGTTCGATTGGGCGATCAGTCAGATATTGACCAACGCTCTGAGGCTGTAGGTGTCATACCTGCATGCATACGAGGTGTCCCAGAGGATATAAAGGTTGCGAAGAACCCATTGAGCGACATGGTAGGTGGGGCCAATTGGACGAATATGCCGCTATACGCCGACTTTTATACCAATTCAGTTCCTGCTATTCTCCACCACAATGGAATGAGCGACAAACGGTCTACATGGTGGACCAAACCGTGGTATTACCAACACCTGCGAATGTTGGTCAAGTCTCGCATGGGACGAGGTCACCCTGACGAACCTCTTGCAACAGTGAAATTAAGAAACGGACGTATTAGGTACTGGCCATTATCTGCAGAAGAACAAGATCGGTATCCAAGGCATTTCAACGGGACGGCGAATGGGAGGCTGAAAAAGATGGAATTTGGGACTATTTGTCGACATGAGAAGAAGGCTCCTCTTGGACCGAATCAGCAGTGGTGGGAGGAGGTGTTTCGTGATACTGGGGGACCATGGGGACAAGTCGGTTGAAGGAATACGCGCAGGTAGTAGGTGTTCTCGTTTTGTGCTCTAATTTACTTCGATATTTAGTTCAAGGTACTCGTTCTCGCATCACTTAAAATGCCATAATGTGACTCGACCCTAGACCACCGTAAATAACCGGGGATGGGCCAAGTCCAGTGACGTGGCCCAGGTGCGTTCGATTACTACTGAATCGAGTAAAGTCCAGTGGAGCTTGAATTTGCAATAGAGCTGTGCCACTATAAATAATTAGTCTGTTGAAGCATTAGCTGGAAATGGTACGCCAATCACATTTTTTTAAACCTCCTGCTGACAAGAAAGACACACCAAACTTCATTTGCGACTGTGTTTTCCAGTTTGTTGTCTTACCATATACAGTTCTTGATGCGAGAAGCAGAATCAATAATGAGTTCTAAGCGTGCTATCGGGCCACTGGACAATCGGAAAACGCTAACTCGCTGCCAATCATGTGCAAAGAGACGCATCAAAGTATGAGAGCTCGTGAAGCGCCCCTGTAGTAACTTCAGCTGACATGCTTCTCAGTGTCAAGGTGGCTTCCCTTGCGAGTACTGTATTCGCACCAACAAGACATGCCTTCCTCAAGCTGTCACAGCGAACAAAGTAAAGTTTGTCCATTGCAAAACATTTCAGTCATCATCTCAAGTGGCAAAACCTCCCATGCCTATTACCGCAAGGCCTGATATCACGTACTTGGACTACTTCGACTTGTTCATGCAACGCTGCCAGTTTACAAAAGGATCTACAAATTTAGTGTCTGATCTCCTACCCCTGCTTCAGTCATGTGCACCCCTTCGAGAAGTTACAATTGCCATCGGCGCACTCGAAGCTAGCAGGCGGGCTACCGTGCATATTGGAAGCGACAGGCCAGCGCCAATTAATGTCGCCTTTGGATCGTATGGCAGGTCAATCCAGAAGCTCCAAGATCGACTCCAGTCGTCGGACGCGTTAAGGTGTCAAGGTGTGCTGTGGTGCACACTACTTCTTGGACTCTTTGAGGTAGGCTTTAGCTCTGATGTTGAGACGTAAATACTGACCGTGGAAGTTGATGACGCAAGTATCTGGTGATCCATGGGCCAATCACATGTTATACGGGACCTCCAAAATTCTTCAGTCGTCCGGCATAACGAAACCCAGTGGTAAGCTCGGAGCTCAATTCTTTGGGGCATTCAATTGGTTAGAAGCGAATAGAGCCATCTTGTATGGTGAAGACACTATGCTTTCAGAAAAAGAATGGCAAACTTGTTACCAAACTCTTCCTTCGGCCTCGGATAGTCAAGTTGATACAATATTTGAGATCTTTATCGAGATTTCTTCCTTCAGCAAAAAGTCAGTTTCTCTGTTTAAATCATTGCACTCTAAATTGACGTTCAAGCAGATTCTTTGATCACATTGAGAGTATGCCGGAGCACCTGCGGTCTTGTCATCCCCATATTAGTAGCCTCGCGGATGAGGGCCGCATTTATCAACAACGACTCCACAAATGGCATGACCGAACATTAGCAATTGAAGATTGCGTAGAATTCCACGACAAACTTGCGCTTACGGTTTACCACGCCCTGCAGTTGTTTATATGCATGAATTACACGTTCTACAAATTCTGGGATGAGCATAAAATTCCCAGACTTGATGCAAATGAGACTGATGTTCACGTCTCAGCTATCATAGCTCACGTTGGGGATATTCTTGATCATTCGAATATTTCAAGTTTACTGCTTTTGTTTCCGCTTCGAATGGCTGGTGCGAACACGAGCAACGCTTCAGAAAAAGGTCGGATTATGAAGTTACTGCGCAGGATATCGCAGAATGGATTCGTGGTCTCAAACAGGATCGTGGTTGACCTAGAAGAGGTCTGGACCTATAGAGATCTACTGACTGTTAATGTATAATTAGTTGTATAAATAAAGAGATGTCGTATACAAGCATCAAATATCAAGCTAGACGGACTCAATATAACCAATTTCGGTAACTATATATCATTCACCGTATCCCTCCATCATTCAAACATACTATTTGGATCAGGGAAATCCACTCCAACACCGAGAACAGGGAAAAATCGTCATAAGAATCAAAAACCCTGCTTTCCGGAGCTACTATTCGAATCCAACTCGAGTGACAGCCCCATTCCGAAGAGCCCCGCTGGCATGCTACTTTGCCTGTATGTTTAAAAACTCCATAACAACTCGAGTTCGTAGTTCCGGAGCGAAGTAATCATAGCCTACAATGATGGCGCATTCGTTCACGTATATAGTGACTGGGATTGCGCCTTGGTACATCAAACTCCACTGGGACGATTGTCAGCCAGCATACTTGAGTATTGGGACAAGGGGATCTTACCGCTGCAACAGGAGAAGGGTTGAAATCTCGCTCAACTAGCCCTTCAAAAACAGCACCGGAGTCGACCAAGATGCTTTTGCTGAAGATCGGAAAGTTCGAATTCACGTAGCCCCTCCAAACGCTGGGGGTGGTGTTTTGATGGTTGTAAGTCGTCAGCGTATTGTCCACCAACCCCGACTTTGTAATGTTGGAATAGTCGAAGTATGACGAAGC
This sequence comes from Fusarium venenatum, assembly GCF_020744135.1. Taxonomy (NCBI): domain Eukaryota; kingdom Fungi; phylum Ascomycota; class Sordariomycetes; order Hypocreales; family Nectriaceae; genus Fusarium; species Fusarium venenatum. Next base: position 11,533,688 of record NW_027072129.1, read on the forward strand.
AAGTTGACTGCCGAAAGCTTCATCTACACGAACGAAGTTCTTGGAAGGAGAATTTTCTATGTAGCCAACTGTGATGTGTGACAGTTCGGCATTCCTAACCCAGAATGTTAGCAATAGCCATTGTGTTGGGGCTTTGAAGTACGGACCACTTGTGCTGTACAAAGTGAGCCGTGTATTCTGGCTTGACGATTGGTGGTTTTGGCTGCTTGAAACCAGAAGAAAACTCAACGATGGAGGATGGGAAGGGAGGGCATTTAAGAGGAGGAGCTGCGGCCACTGCAGCAGCAAAGCCAATAAATAAATAATGATAAGACAACATTTCCAAAGTAGATATAACTCGAGATGAGATGTTAGAATGATCTATATTACTTGGGCTTTGATCCAGGTATTTATATCTAAATACAGTCTTACAATCACATTATTTATCTTGCGTGGATCTTTCAGCGCGTTCAATAACTACCCAAAGAGGTTAGTCTGGTTCATGTCGCGAACTTGGGGCTGTGTGTCTGCGTAAACTTGTCAACGAAATGCGTTTAATTCTTTCCTTTCTCGGATAGTACCATGTATTTAGTAAACAATTTACTGTAGTATTAGCCGAGACACGTCGATAGGACTGCTGGTAACTGTACAAGGTTCTTTTCAAAGGCTGATGGGGTGGATTGACAAGCAGAATGAATGAAATTGTTTAGACAATTTGATTACTCTGCTGAAATATTGCTACCCTGTAAAATTCAACCCAGTACAGTCGATACGTATTCTACACTTTTACTCTCCACTTAGACCCCACTAGGAATTGCCTTGATACAATTGCAACAGCTGCCCCAAGAAGAATAGACACGCCACAAAATATGATCAAGCCAGAGAAATCACCACCCTGATCACTAACTATAGCTCCAGCGATAGGGCTACCGACAAGTACGCCGAAAGCTGCAACGCCATACAGGGAGCCATTGCGCGTACCAATACTGCGCACGTCTGAGAACGAAGCCACCATGGCGGGGACAATAGAAAGTGTGCACCCAGAGGTGAAACCATATAACGCGGCGTAAGCTATCACCGACGCAGTGGAATGGGCAGTAAGCCAAACGGTAAGAGTAAAGATTCCACCGAGCAGAGTCAGAGGAATCATAACGTTGAAAACACCGATTCGGTCGCCAAGATAAGCTGGGAGGAGTCTGCCAAATGTGCTAGAGATATTTGTAAGCTAAACGGCAATTAAAATGATGAAACCCAATAAACTTACGATGCGGCGTTGACTATGGGAACCATGTATTCAGCCAGTTTCGGAGATACACCAAGTGCCTTTGCTTGCACAATGATGAAGTTAAAGGGCAGGAAGGAACCCAAGTATAGAAGGAATGCTGCTATAGTCAGGAAAAGAAAAGGCATCTCCTTGAATGGTGTGACAAAGTCCTTGGGGTTGAACTTTCTTCGTGGTGGCGGTAGTCGTGACTTGATAGTCAAGTTTGCAATAGCCAAAAGTCCTAAAAAGAGGAATGCGACAGATCGCATTGCCCAGCCAAAGCCAATCCTGACCACGAGGTGATTGACCATGATTGGGAGCACGACACCACCAAGACTAGATCCAGCGGTAACAATGCCGAATGCTATGGCGCGGTGTCGAAGGAACCAAGTACCAACAGCAGCGATAGCTATAGTATACCGTATTAGCTACTTTCGAAAAGAATTGACGATAAAAAAGACTACTTACGAGCGTAGAACAAGAACGAGCATCCTATCGCACTGCAGAAGCTTTGTGACAAAAGAATTTGGTAATATTCTTTGGATATTGATGTCATCATCAAACCAAAAACATGGAGGAATGAACCGAGAAGGATTGGTATGCGAGGACCAAACTCGTCAGTCATTTTACCAACGACAGGACCCTATAAACCAGTTTAGAAAATGCCGCTTGGCGAAAGTGACTAGTGGGTATTAGAACTACATACCCAAAAGAACATCATGAATGATTCCACTGATGGTATCCATGCGATGGTGCTTGAGGAATATGACTTGAGTTGATTATGTTCATAATAATCCTGGAATATGCCGATACCTAGTGCCGTTATTATCCGTCAAACTCAATTGCTCGTGGTTTATTAAACGTACAATTAATCCATCCGAAACTGGCAAAGACCGCGCAAAAGCCTCCTGCGACAACGGACCAAGCTTCTAATCCTCCATCAGGGGGGGGACCAAAGTCTTTGCCAGGACTGTTCAATTGTTTTTCCGCAGGTAATTCTGGCTGGGATTGGGATTCGTCTCCAGATGGAAGAAACGGGGGTGTTTGATTGGGATCTTGTTTTGGTTCAGACATTGTGTGTATTGGATGGAAATCGAAAAAATGGTTTCAGAATGATAGAGAGGAAGTTTGATGCATTGAATGCGGCTCTTGTCGAGGGACACATTCTCTCTTATAGGAAGCCAGACTTTCAGACAAAGGTTCTTACAAATGCTACCCTTGACTTCGCGCTCGCAGGATGGTTCCGAATAGGGTTAAGTCGTCTTTGGGATTTGAGAGCGGAGTGATAGGGCTAGATTCCCTGTCAAAAACCTCGAATAATGATGCTTTATTTGGTTTAGCTCACTCTGTCGCAAGTCAGCCACCTCGACATCATCGCTTTCTCGCCTTATTAATCCACGTTTCCTTTCCAACAACGTTGAAAGACATTTCGAAGCATGGTACTTAATCCGGTATAGTGCCTTGTAAAATTGAATATCATCACAGTCTTTCAGGCATCGTCTCCCGCTCTCCTCACCATGGTCGGCATTGCTGGGAAATCCAAAGCATGTCACGACTGCAAGAGGCGTCGCGTCAAGGTACAATACAACCCTAACGTTAAGTCAATCTCTGACCAGGATATTAATAATGTCTCATTAGTGTGATTTCAAAACTCCGAAATGTCTTCGGTGCACCAAAGCAGGAATCTCATGTCGTGGATACGAGAGGTCGACACTTTGGGTCCACCGAACTCAGGCTAGACCCAATGTCTATGCGTTGTCGGCTGTGAGAGACGCAAAGCTCGAAGAACATCAGCTAGAGAACTCACAATCAGTCGACTGGCTACATGTGCTACAGCACATGCGCGACCAGCTCTATTCGTCTAACCCTTCTTATAAAGTAGCGACATTTCGACTACAAGCGCTATCCATCGCTGACAAGATCTACCACCCATTGCCTAAAGTCACTGAAAGCTGCGAAGATTCGACTTCAACGCCATCGTCCTGGTTCAAAGCAGTATGTCAAATGCCGAATCCCAGCGAGGCACTGGATCACTCTCTCTTGGCATTTTGTGCCATCCAAATTCGTATATCCCGGAAATCTGGAATTTCTTATGACGAGACAGTTCAACTATACAACCACGCTCTATCTAAGATTATCAGCATCCTCGATAGTCCGGAAGATGGTGTTAGTGACGAGAGTCTTGCAGCGATTGTTATTCTTTCCACCTGTGAGGTAAGAGAAGACATCTCGAATTAAGATTATTTACTGACACGAAACAGCTATTTCTTTTTAGTTCAGGCTCCAGTTGGAATGCACACGCCCAGGGTATTTCCGAGATGCTTCGCAATCGCGTCGCGTCAGGAAACACTACAAAGAGCTGGAGCGATCTTTGTCGTCGTCTTTGTGTAATATGTGTACGTGTATACCTACTCTAGTTGGAATCGTGCTACCCTGAGCTTACACCATCCCAGGTCATCCAAGCAATGGTACAGAAACGCCCTCTTATACTTGAGCCTGATATCTGGCGGCAACAAACCAAACCTCACTCTAGCCCTGCCTCTTTCGGCGGGTTACTAGACCTCGCTGTGGACATACCCTCGATCATGGCGAGTGTACATACAGTCTCCGGAGTTAATTTGCTTTCACAAGTCAACCAACTTGTTCAGAAGTACCGAGAGCTCGAACATTGGCGAAACAATTATAGCAAACACAACTGGGATTCAAGCCAAACACTTGTATACTGGTCCGTTCCTGCGCAGGCCAGCAATCCAACTGATGACGACCACACAGAGAAGCTATTCCCATTCGCCCTCATCTTCTCGTCTATTGCAAACGCCAGTGTATGGATATTTACGTCTACCATAATGCTTGATATCCTTGACACAATTCTTCTTCTTTGTTCAGAGAACCAAAATGACAACACTTTGCTCCCATATGAGGATGAGACACTCGGCAGTATCGTGTCGCCCAATTTGCTGGATACCCTACGGGTGGATGCTGATAAATTGAGTCGACTACTATGTCAAAGTATTGAGTTTTGTTATCGCATTGAGAATGGTACATTCGGCCCGCAAATAACATGCTATGCTCAAGCGACATTGTTGAGCTACTTTGCAAACCGCGGGTTACGTCGTGAGCTGGATTGGTGTAAAACTATTCTTCGGATGACTGGCCCGCGAATGAGCTTCGGGATCAATCTAATGCAGTTGAGGTCAGTGCCTGGAAATGTGTGAGAGAAGAAACAAAGCGCACATGTAGATATATGTTGACAAAAGGGACGTACAAATGGTGAACATGTATAGTTGCTAGTATGCCACAATTCCGTGAGTAGTGACTCGCCTAATAACATCATTTGAGTCTCTCAAATACATAGAAATGAGAATAAGTACAAGACTTGTTCGACTATTTCCTGTGATACAAAGACGTATACTAAATCAATTAGAATCACCTAGATTGACTTCCTCGATAAGAATCTGCATGCTTCATGATGATTAATATTAAAAACAACATACATGGAATATCGCTTCGCCGTTGTCCCTATATTGAAATGTCCCCAATGGCGCCTATAGGCATTGAAGAGATCAACAATTCAGTGATAAGAAAAATCACCAAGTCACGACGGTGTCACTAAACTGATATAATATAGGTAAATACAAAATGATCTTTCATCCCTATATACCTGTCTTTTATGCAATATTTTATTACCAGGAATAGTGATTTACGCGAAGGCAGGCAAAATATCTGTTGGTCACAACCCTCAGATTTATCTTTTCTTCTCTTTTTCTACGCTGGTCCACTCTTAACACCATCTCCATTAAACTCAACCTCAACACCAATGCCCTGTGAGAATGGCTGAGTACATTGAAGAAATGATTCAAAATGCCTATAGTCCCGGCTATGAAGCTAAGCGATATCCTGGCAGTAGGAAGAACCCCGACAATTATTGCCATTATTACCACAAATGGGGCTATACAGTTTACCGGACATACTACGACAAGAAATCCGACGAGGCTTGGAAAATTCTCCTTTACTCCTTGACACATCAAACCAGATTGGCATTCGGCGGCGTTGAAGAAGAAGAAGATGTTGATCAAGACGACATGCAGCGACTGAAGAACCTGTTCACAATCGATGGTTGTGAGGACCCTTCGAAACTTGAAGGCCTCAATGCTCATGGTATTCGGGATTTCTGGAACGCTGAATCCTACAAGGAGAAGCAAGCTGCAGCACAAATACGGGGTAAAAGACACCGCTTGACAACAAGACTCAGAGAAAGCCTTGGCATGGCAGATTGGGCTCATCAAGTTGTACTACTCGCCGACGAGGCAACTTTGAAAGACGTGGCAAACGGCGAATTTGTTGTCAAAGCTATCCCATTGCAGTGGGGGGGGGGGTTGTAGAAGGATGTCCAGGGGGCTGGATGGGGATCCCATCAAGCTATCTATTGGACCTGTGGATATTGCCGAAAGATTGGTCCTGTCGTAGAGAAATCGCCCTGCGTTTCCATGGTTCCGAGGAAGAGCTTCACTCTTGGATCTGACCGGGTGATTATAATTGCCGTAGTACTGCGAGGTATTCTGCGATTCGAAGATTCCCACATTACAACAACCAGCACTTTGACAGAAACAACCAGCACTTTGAGGGAAACGACTAGCACTTTGAGGAATTGTTTAGGGAGGCTGACGAAAAGGGAGTTTGACAACTCAAGGAATTATTCCATCTCGAAGTGATTAGAAAGCTGCACATTAAAATAAGCACCAGGGTAGCTTAAGCGAATTCCGTGCAATACTAATTCCTTGCACTTTCAACTGGTTCTTTTCTCTTTTTTGTCACTGTAGCGCAACTAGCCCAATTGTCTTTTCCCTACCACAACTCTATCACTCATCTTACGCCAAACCTTCAGAAATGACCGATATAATCGAACACAACATACAATTTACCTACCGCCCTAAACGAGGGATTATATCAGAGCCTGGAGGGGGAAACAATCCTACTATTGCTCATATTTACCACCATTGGGGATACCCTATTTATCACATAAACTACGGTCCAGGCTCTGACGAAAGCTAGAATACCGTTCTATACTCTTTGAAGCAGCAGACCATGTTAGGACTTGGAGCTTTCGAGGAGAAGGACCAAGATGACGTACAGAAATCCTCGTATCAAGACTGGAATTGTGGCGCTGTGATAATTATATATTCAATAAAAAACATTGCAGGCTCCTGGACCCCAATCGTTTATTCATCACTCATCTGGTGAACCTGGTACTGTCTTATCTTGAGGAACCAGATGCAGTGTTGTCGATTTGGGCTGATCACCCCCGAGCATATAAGACGCAACAACCTTGATCGGAATATATAAATCATCATCGTAATCATTCACGGTAACCAGGGGCAAGATAAAACTGCATTCTCGCATGTGCCCAACCGTTACATAACCTTTGGTCGAGCGAGGAAGGAGTGTGAGATCGAGTGTAGCAGTGCCTTGACTTGCAATAACGTTGAAGCGAAGGTTCTGGAGCATACTAGGTCCAGGACCATGATAGGAAGAGAGCAAAGCAAGATTTTGGCGATCATTGGCGGGACCCATAGGAATAGAGATGGTGATTTGGCTAAGTTGGTGCGGGTAGGGTGCAGTTGAGACGGGAATCCGAATAGCAAATATGAGATCGAGCGGATAGGGGGACTTGGTAGGAATAGCGCCGAAAGGGGACATCTGAGGATAGACCCTAATATTGAAAGGTGGAGGCTGCCCGGCGTCCCCGGTGTCTTTGTGAGGTGCTAATGCTAACATAGCCATAGGTTGCATAGCAGCTACCATCCTGGCTGGAGCTATCTCTGGTAATGTTTCTTCTCGCTCAGGGAACAACTGAAATGTTGATAGCAGACTTGGAAAGTGAGGAGGAATCTCTTCTGGAAGATCCGCAATGACCTTCGTCGAAAGAGACTCTATTGATAAGAGATCTGCATGCAACTTCGACACATTTGGGGAGAACTATGTCCTCTCTGCAGTGGGGTTTTCTTCCATGAGACTGAAATTTGGATGCCTTATCGTCTCTGCGTTTGGGTTCAAGGAAAGGCGGTCCGAGGTCACTCCAAGTTGATAGACGTGACTACCCAATTGATATCCGATCAGGCTTGAGGTCACTTCGTCGTCGTCAAAATAAGTTTTAGGCTCGGTTCCATCGTGCTGGGCAATATTTTTAATTTCATTTCCGAAGGCTATCAGGTTCAAAAACCTCAGTTCACTGTTCTGGCCCCAAATGAAAATTTGTCTCGATGGGTTTGTATGAGCATCAGCATAGAATGTCCGTTTGGCAATAGTCTCGTATTTCGAATCTCCACACGGTTTGGAAAAGGTCCGTGTGAAGGATATAGTCAATTCCGTAGTAGAAAGGGTATCCCCAAGTGAAAAGTATTGCTGGTGCGCCGGCTGAGTAAACGTTAAGGTATGCAGACTCTTGGACCCAGGCTCACGATCGAAAAGGCACAGAATCACATCATCGGCGATCCTTTCTTGTCGTAGAATTTCCGCTCGCTCTTCGGCGTGCGGCCCATCGTCTTCGCTGAATGATCCAGGAGGAATTGGTGCCGTGATAAGCAGATCCGGAAAGTCTTTTACAATCTTTGAGCGAAGCAACAGTCCGTACGTCGGCACTTGTGGCCTATAACCGACATCAGGGTCTACTGTTGAGAAATATTTATTAAAAATACCCTTGATAGATCTTCGCAGACTATCATCCCTGCGTTCAATATAGTTCGCCACCCCCAAGGCTCCGTCGATGACCGCTTCTACCCAATGTGGATCAATGTAGAAGAACCGAAGTGACTCGGCTGGAAGCCAAGACGGCTCGATGAGCAGATTTTGAACAGGGATTCCGATGAGAAACATTCTGTGCATGATAAAGGTCATGACTGTAACCCAGTCCGATGATCTTGGCAGGTTCAGCTCGTTGTATAGTCGTGCGCCAGTCTCGTCTTCGCTACCCGCGAGATGGCGGACGTGTTCGTCGACTACGTCTTTCATAGTAGAAACAATACCTGGGTTGGCGAGAGACAGATCAACAGGTTGTACCAAGGGCTCTTCAGTTACACCACTCGCGGGCTGATCATGAGAAGAGGGAGTAAGAGAGCCTGCCTCGGCATCCGCAAGCACCTGAAGGGACTTCGCCAGCGACGAGATTGTGTCTTTGGTAGACTTCCACGCACTGTGCTTCTCCATTTCTTTTTCCTTGCCTCGATTCAAAGCCACCGCTGCAACGACTGATCGCAGACGCGAGAGTGCAATTGTGAAGGAACGATCCGAGAGTGCAAGCGTTCGACCAAGATTCCATGCCATTGAGTAAGTCAGATCCATGAGGCCGAGGTCCTTGTCCAAGATTTGCAAGTCACTCCCGCTGAAGGAAAGAGACGTCCAGCTCTCACTGAGCTTCTTGGGAGGAACGCATGGAATGCATGCTCCGCGAGCAATGGCGGCTGTTTCTTCGCCGGTTTGGGTGCGGTATTTGACCATTGTGTAGCCATCCCTCAAACGCGCAGCTATCCGCTGGCCACTCTCTGACGTATTTCGCTCAGCTTTCTGAATAACGTCTTTAGGAGGTGCGAGTACTGCGCAATGATCACCCAGATTCTTGAGTGAATCAGATACAGAGGGTGCCCCTGCTGGCAAAACGTTATACGACCACGAGTATAACGATGAGAGCATGATGTAATCACTCGAGTCAAAGTCAGCACGAGACTTGCCATGTAGACCTTCAAGAGAAACCACGTGGACAATAGCATGCGATATTTGTTTATCGTCTAGTGGAGCTGCACGATGGGAGTGAACGACGCTGAATAAGCCATCTTCGGTCGACGAGAAATTGGCCTCTTTTGCAGCCGATTGACGGACGTGTGCAAGGTAGGCGTATCGACTTAGATCTATCGATTTCTGGTCGACTATCTCTTCACCGCGCTCGTTATAGTTCGCGAATAGCCGAGTAAATAGAAGTCTTGGGACAAAAATGGCCTCTGTTCGATCATCGCTCTTCGCTGACAATGGCACGGGAGACCAGGATTTAGCCACTTTGCCAGGCGCGAAGTCGCTGACGGGCATGTCAATGGCGCAATTGACGTCCATTTTGATCACTTTGCCAGTTGTGTCCAGCTCCTTAGCAAGGTCCGAGTTTGTGAAGATACTGCTTGCACCAATGAGCTGGTCCTTGTTAAGCCGAAGCTCGGAAGCACTGAAGACAAGAACGGCCAGCCATGGTACGCGCTTCCTTAGATTGTCCTTGTTTAGCTCCTCTGGAGTCTGTGGCACTGCCGTACGCTCCCAAGGGAAGAAAGGATCCGTGAATAAGACATGAGGCAAGATAGTAGGTGGTGCCTCGGCTCCCTCGGGCGGGTAGATGGAATGGACGAGATTTTCTGGCAATGTATATTGCGGTGACTCGACATTAAAGACCTTCTTGGTCTTGGTAGTATCGGGATCCATTTTAACGCCATTCGCAACGATCTCCTGCCACGAATTGACTTCATAAAGACCACTGGTGAGGCTTGGTGTGGAAACTGAGTATAGCATCGCCTCGCCAGGCTCCAATATTTTCAAGTTCGGGACCTCATTGTCACCTGTTGCTACAGGAGCTTCTGTTGAGGCTGCGAGATTTGCTTCTTTGACTTCCTGCGCTCGTCGCAGTGTGAGATGCCGGGGACTGCTTAGGATGTCTTGCGAGAGAACCATGGCGCTTTCTGATCGCTTCGTTGGCCTTTCATGAACGATCGACCCAAGTCGTCCTCAAATTTCATCAAATTTCATGAAAAATCACTCAAGTGCTGCAGATAGTTACAATGGTGCAATCACGTGGGACATGTCTCCTAAGGCTAGGGTGGCTGAGTCCGTTTTCTGAAACAGCAGTGTGCAGAAAACGTGTGCTCTAGACCTTTTGACTACGCAAGCCACCAATCGTCCGATTCAGTAGTCTCCTCTTTTTTGTTTTAGCTGCAGACCGTATGACGTTCCGGACGGGATTAAACGGCTAGATTGGGACGCATGCATAGGTGGCGTGCCTGGCCTCTCTGAATGAGCCCCATATTGTGCGGAGTATATACATGCAGCTATTGAAGACATACATTTCAGCAGCGCCACATTCCAACGCTTCGCCTGCATGTGACTATTCAATGCATTTGAGACTACTGAGCAACATATCAGACATTCATGGATCGTATTCGGCATATAGTATGAGTGAAATGTGGTGGTTGCTTTGGTGGTTTCCCTAATAATGGATCAAGCACAATGTACCTCCATGAATACGTCACTGGGTATAGATACGTATAACATGTTGAGCTGTATGCAGACTTACAAGCCGTTGATGATGCGACCGGAGAATAATACATTAAAAACAAAGTTTCCGCCAAAGACCGGCATAATCTCACCTCATCCATATTCCACGCTCTCTCATATACGGAGTTTCTCTCTTCAAATATATCACAATGACCTCTGCATACACCACTTTGTGGAAGCCAGGAGCTTCTCAACAGCTTTTCATATTCGGAGTTTCAAAGAACAGCTACCTCACTCTTCGTGAATTCGACACCTCCGTTCCCAACAACACTCGATTTGGCCCTGCTACCGATCCCACCTCGGTGTCCACTGCGGGTCTGATCATCCCAGACTCAAGCATTGCAGCTATCAGCTACGGTGGACTTGTAAGCGTCCTCTATTTACATAATATAATGGCCTTACGTTCTAACATGTAAACCGCCAGACCCGGGTGTTTGGCTTCATCGCCACTAAAACAAGTGATGGTACCGACCTGACTTCGCTCTGTCAGCTCAGCCCAGTATGGCAAGCTGTCAAGGCTGGTACATCCAAGACCAAGAGTACAGCTGCTGTAGCTGGGAAGATCACTGGTGGTGAAGCTGGCTATGTGTATTACATGTAAGTCAATTAGTACACATAGTACGGCGGCACGTATGATACAGAGAAGCTAACATCAGCAGTAATGTAACTGGGAATTTCATTGAACAACCATTGACGTGGAAGACCCCTTTCGTCGTGAAAAACAACCCACTCCACAAAGCCACCTATCTGGCCGCTTACCATCCTTGGATGGGAGAAGGATGTGGTCCCTGGTAAGAAACCAGAATTCTTGATAAGCCGGGTTTCAGAGAGGTTTCTGGAGGCGCCGCATATTTGTTACTAATTTTAACGTACACGGAATTGTCTGTGAATAATATTGTTAAGCCAAGTAAGCCTAAAAATTTGTAGTGCGCTTAAAAACTTGCGGGGGAGGTTGCACACGTTCTATGATCTAGGCGACAAACTTCTCATTGTCGACAGGAGGGCAGTTTAAAGGAAGAACCTCCGGTTCAGAAATTGTGCTGTGTCTGATTTGGTTAGTAAAGCAGACCGAATAATAACTTAATTATTGAGGATGAATTTCAAAACGTTTCTGGAAACCGATCACTGAGGTATTAACCAACAGCAGCTATCTTGCAACAAACCACATTTTTGGCGCTCAGAGTAAACATACAGACAGTATTTTGTAGGAATATGCATAAACCATCTATGAAAATCGGTCGGTGACTCATACAATGTCGCCTAAGGCCAGACAGACAAGATAGTGGCCAGATATTCCGTCATCCTCGGGCCGCAAGATAAGCAAAACTGTTGAACTGAAGCTACTCTATATAAGCTACATAATTCCATCTCTGCAACTTCACTTCAGGGGGTGCTTCAACACTGTCCTGCCAAAGTGACTCATCTCTTTCATCCTGTAAAGCTCATCGATTGCCTCCTTGCCTGTACCATTAAATACGCGGACAGGAGTTGGTATATACTCAGTCCCATAGTGCTCAACAACCCAGCCTAACGCTCTCCACATTCTTTCGGCAGCGACCACATCTTTAGAAAGAGTGATCTTAGTCCCATCTGGCATATCAAATTCTAGGTCAAAGTGGCGACCGGCCATAGTGGGTTGGAATCCCTTTTGTGGGGTCAGTAAGACTGTTACCAAGCTTACGTTATTATGCTCAGGAATAACGCTTGCGAGTAAATCCTGCGAATTCGGATCGGCGAAGGACCCAAGGGCGTCAAATCCCCAAATTGTGCCCTTGGTTCCTTTCAAAGCTGACTTGACCTGATCGGCGACGTCCTCATCGTGATAGTCGAAACACTGAGTTGCACCTAGGGACTTGAGCCAGTCGTGTCGCTTAGCGGATGCTACCACAACAATCGAAGGGATGCGACTGGCTCGGGCGAGCTGGATAGCAGCCATACCGACACCTGTAGCGCCACCCCAGATAACCAAGGTTCCCTCTGGCTCTTGGGCGTTGGCACGCTCCTCGGGAGTAGCTAGGCTTGGAGGCAGTGGTAAGCGGAGTCGGTTATAGAGTGCATCATTTGCAGTTTGCACCACGATAGTAAGGGCGGCAGCTGCATGCGGTGGCACGTTATCAGGCACCTTGGAAGCCCAAGATGGCGGAATAGCGATGTGTTCTTGGTGTGTACCAAAGCGCGATGGCCGATCCTTGCCGGCGGTCACAAGGCCGGCAACGATGTCTCCAGCTTTGAAGGATGTGGCGGCTAGACTCGGAGTCTCGAGGACCTCACCACAGAATTCATTGCCAAGGACGTAGTTCTTGAAACCATAGAGCTCAAGGGTTCGCACATCAGATAGATTGGCGCCTGAGTATAAGACTCTAATGAGGATTTCATCGTCTTCGGGCTGGGGAGCTGGAAGGTCGTGGAGGATAACTTTGCCGACTTCATTGCTGTAGATCGCAGTGCTCTTGGTCGGTGCGGTGGTCATGGTTGGTGGTTGATTTTACTGGCCTTGGTGGAGCAGGTATCATAGTTCAAGATGCGAGGGTAGAAGTCGAAATTAAGTCTCGAGTTGCCAGGCTTTATAAAGACATGGTTGACCCAGTCCGTCGCATGTGTCGATTCTATGCGGACAAACACTTCGGGCTCCGTATTTAGCTCCTCTCAGTTCAGATTAATTGGTGTGTTACCAACACCGCTACTTCCAAAGCCCGCTAAAATCCGCAATGAAAAACCGCATACCTCACCTGAAACCAATCTCAGAACGGCTTGTAGCTTGATGCATGAGTCATTAAGTCATGTACGGCCCCCAAGGGTAATAAAGGTGAATTTTGCCACCGAAATCTGTACTTATCAGTACGTATACTTAACTTCAATTTGTTAGTAGAGCTAATAGGACTCTATTAGAGCCAACCAGTCGAGACTAGCCAATTGTAATCTAGGTACCAGAATTCAAACTTATTACCCTTGGGGGGCTTGTAGCGGTCTAACTGCCTGCATCCGCCGTATGGCGGTACGGTGTTTCCCGACTGGCAAACCCAGTGGCACCAAGAATAGCAACTTTCATTTTTTTAACGACTCGAGTTATCAACGTTGGATGATTTTGCGATGTAACAGATGTTAGACTTTCATCGTTTAACTCATCCTTTTATACCAACTACTCTGCGGAGTTGTGCATGCATATGCGGAGTTGAGGGCGGTTTGAAATGAGGAGTTATACCCGCCACCCCTATGATCAAGGATTCTTTTATAGACAATAATGCCTGCCTGCAGAAGCTCCGGCAGACCGGACCTGAACAAGATTGAGAAGGTCCAAAGGACGAATAAAGACATGCGATTTGTGAAATATTCGGATAGCTGAAGGACGCGTCTGAGATCTGCATTGCAAGGACCTATCGGCGAAACACTTGATAATGTTAACTTCTGTACTAACTAATTTAGGTAAGTTAACATTATACCTCCATTGCTAGTTAAGGGCTAGGCATTAATTGACATGGGGAGCATAGAAAAAAGTCAACTGAATGACGTCGAGATGGTTTATGTAAATTTGTAGAATTTTCTATTCGCTTGGAAAATAAGCTTTCAGCGCTAATGCAACCTGCTGATAGTCTAATCACCTTCCCTATGCACTAACCACTATAGACGGATGGAAAGGAATAAACTAATAATAGAACCAAGCCTCGATAGCTAGTTCTTTATATGGGAACTGAGACGGGGCGTGTTAAGCTTATAAAAAGGCATGTGAATGTCATGTACCTTTACCATCAAGTTAAAAAATCGCGGATTAAGTTCAACCAACTCGGAGATAAAAGTGTAGAACCTGGTTTGCCCTTCTGGAAGCCTCCGAGTCAGGCAACAGACTCAGACACCGAGCAAAAAGGCATGTTACACTTTATCGGTCAGATCCTCGGGTAAATTGTTCCATCAAGGGGATCTTGGCATGTTTAAGCCGCATGGCCAACAGCAGCGAGAACGCGCGGCCTAATTAATCAACGGTTATGATGTAGTTTCCAGATGCAGGTGATGAAGTTGCCAGAATCTGGTCGACATATCAAACAAAGGATATATAGTCACTGGTCTTCGCTCTCAGAGATTAATAACCTCATCCTCAACATTATGCTCCTCATCCTTTCCTTCTCACCTCTCTCGCAATGAAGTCTACTCTCAACTACGCCATGGCCACCCTGGCCGCTGTCAGTTCTGTTGCTGCCCAGAACATGTCTTTCGGCGCCGACAACTTCTACCGCAGCGAGTCCGTCAAGCTCCAGCCCATTACCTTTAACACGAAGTATAACAACTCCATCGCCGGTAACCTCTTCCTCGCCAACAACCTGAGCACGACCACCAGCCAGCCCGCCATTGTTGTCGGCCACCCCATGGGTGCCACTAAGGAGCAGAGCGCTAACCTGTACGCTCAGAAGCTCGCCGAGCAGGGCTTCGTCACCGTGACCTTCGATCTCCCCTTCTTCGGTCTCAGCGACGGCCTTCACAACCTTGTCTCCCCCGACATGTACACCGAGGCCTACAGCGCCGCCGTCGACCATCTTGGCACCTACGACTTTGTCGATCGTCAGCGGATCGGAGCCCTCGGTATCTGCGGTAGCGGTGGTTATGTTATCAACGCCGCCAAGATCGATACCCGAATCAAGGCCATAGCCACCTCCTCCATGTACGACATGGGTGCGGTCAGCCGTGACGGACTCAACAACTCCCAGAACCTTGAAACCCGCATTGAGATCCTTGCCAACGCTGCTGAGGCCCGCTGGGCTGCCGTTGATGGCGAGCCGGAGGCCATCTCCATCGGTACCCCCCTCGAGCTCACCGACGAGACTGATGCCGTCAGCGCTGAGTTCTACGACTTCTATCGCACCTACCGTGGCGAGTACACTGCTGCCGGCTGGATGGTCAACATGACCAGCCACCGAACCCTTGCCACCAACATCAAGTTCTTCAATTTCTACCCCTTTCACAACATGGAGCAAATCGCTCCTCGCCCTCTCCTCATCGTCTCCGGTGACATCTCCCACTCCCGCGAGTTCAGCGTCGACGCCTACCGCGCTGCTTCTGAACCCAAGGAGCTCTTCTGGGTTCCCCAGGCTAGCCACACCGACTTGTACGACCGTACTGAGATCATCCCCTTCGACAAGTTCACTCAGTTCTTCCGCCATAACCTCGCTGCTGGCAACTCCACCAATTGAGTGTCTTAGACATTTACCTTTTGTCAATTTTGACACGGTTATACCCAGCTGACTACTGTTTTGAAACGTATACCAGGATTAAAGATATCTCCTATGGTTTTTAATTTTCTTCGATATAGCGCTAGTGCTGTCTCTGTATCTACTCAAGTTCTACCCAGAGATCCGTATCATTTCTAGCAATATTAGATATAGACTCGTGAATTTAGTTCTTATCATACATTTGAATCAACCAAGTGTACTATAATCTCTTTGTCTGACGAGACTGTAGTAACTTCCAAGTCCACCGGGATATATTTAAATAACGTATTCATGTTGTCGAGATAGTCGGAGCTTTCTTATCTCTACACAACATGATGTAGCATACTGATTTTGGCGATCTATTGCGATGAGGCAAGCGTCCAGTAGTCAAACTTTAGTGGAATGAAGCAGAGCGGCACAACTGATCTTGTCACGATCATAAACTGGTCGGCAGAACAGTATATATATAACCTATTTGATGAGTTTACGCAGCGCTTGTACTAATGCACGCTTTCGTCGCATGTTTTCTTTCAATCAACTCTCTACTTGACCTCTGAAAATGCCTGCAATGCATCATGCAACTTGCCAAAAGTACCATCAGATCTTCAACTATGGCAAGCTTCTAATATTGAGGAACAAATTACCTAGATTAACATGTGTGGTTTCTTAGACCCTAGCGGTTTCTAGATCTTGTCAGCAGGTTGCATGAGGTGGGGAGGTAAGTGGAGACTACTTTTAAGGATTATTTAAGGGAGACGCGCCAACATAATATCACAAATTCTAATCAACCTAATCTCAACATTTTAAGCAACACTCGACTATTACACACCGGTATGGCACACTTATCAACAACTATGACCTCTGTCCACGGGAAAACATTTCTCATCACCGGTGGTGCTTCGGGCATCGGCCTGGCAACCACGTCAACTCTGCTCGACGCGGGTGCACAGGTAGCAGTTTGTGACATCAGTCAGGAAGGGTTATCGAACTTTCTCAGCTCTCTCGAGCACAACCAACACAGCAGAGCATTTGCCCAAAGAGTTGATATTACCGACCGAGAATCTGTCAAGGCATTTTTCCAAGAAGCCAAAGATAGGTTTGGCAAAATCGATGGTTGTGCCAACGTTGCAGGAACAGCAGGACGGAGACTGGGCCATGAACAGATCTGGGAAGTTGACAACAAGCAGTATGATTTCGTCATGGATATCAACGTTCGAGGCGTCTTTAATGTACTGGCAGAAGTAATGAAACCTGGTTTCTTAGAGGAGCCAGGTACCTTTGTGCATGTGTCTAGCATGTACGGCCAGCGGGGATTTCCAAAAGGGAGCATATACAGTGCCAGCAAGCACGCTGGAATTGGCTTAGTCAAGAGTGTTGCAATAGAAGTAGGCAAGCGAGGGATCCGTGCGAATATCGTGACGCCGTAAGATGCCCCCCCCCCCCCCGATCAAGAAGATGTCATGCTGACACTCAGTTACCTAGGGGCCCGATTGATACACCTATGCTCCGGATGAATCAGGAACATGGAGGTGAAGGAACGGCTCCGGAAGTTCCATTAGGAAGGCTTGGCAAGTCGTCCGAAGTTGCGAATGCAGTGCTCTTCCTTCTGAGTCCATCTTCAAGCTATGTTACGGGTGCCACCTGGGCGATTGACGGTGGAGCAAATGCGTAGCCGGTTGTTAGAATAGAAACTAACCTAACTACAAGATGGCACTCATGCTCAGTTCGTTAAAATGATTGTAATAGTATACGGTCTTGGTTTAACTACAAGTAACCTTCTCATCTAACAGTTTACATCTAACTCCACAATGCAAGTGCATTAGACCCAGTAGATAGCGGACGATCCGAGTCAGACACGCTGATCCGTTCTTGAGTGTTAATAGATAACACGATATTGAGAGTGCTAATTATCTTCTATTAGACGTTTAGAAGCTTACCTAGTTACTATAAGTGAATGTCTTGCCCGAGTTATATTTCTTCAGACACTTGCATTAGGCTGATGGAATCCCTCACGATAGGTTAGCTATTGTTTGTTATTTTACATGGTCGTAATACTTGACTATCGTGTAACTAGGCTCGTTTACGTTAGTTAACGGCTATAGCTTACAGCTAATGCGACTAGCTGTTAAAAACATAGTAAGTACTCTTATCCTTTGTTCTTAACAGACAAAGACAAAAATCAAAACTATGGGACAGGCGGATTTAGGGTCAAGATTGTATGCAATAATGTCAGCGCCAAAATGACTTGCTTTTCGAAATGTTCAAATATGCTTCATAATCACTAACATCAAAAACTATATAACAAGCCGACTCCTGACAACATTACGAAAATTATATACATGCTTGCCACTGCTTTTCTGTATGCCTCTCTCACAGCATGAGCCTTCGGATATTCAAGTTCCGCAATAGCAAAAACGTTTAATGCGGCATCATGGCCTGAAAACCTCCTTGCCATATCCTCGCCGAGAACAGACGTTAACGTCGATTGTTGACTGTCCATCACGTTATCAAACACAACAGATAAAATAGTTGGAAACATAATATAAAGAAAAGGAGGACAACAGAGAAAGTTAAAATTAAGTACTGGTTGATAAAACTGATTGATAAAGTAGACGGAATGGAGATCTCGGCTTCGCCCATTGAAAAATGAAATCCGATCCCTGTACTGAATGACCGATGTGGATCATAACCCATTGTGAAAAAGTACTTGATAGTTGACTTATGAGACATGGAATCATATATACACGCCGTTCATGCATTAACAGGCTCATATATCTTGTTATTGCCGATATCCTATTGCCTCTTCCCGTTGTATGTCTAGCCTAGACTACACCCTATCTTAGAATCTTCTCAAGATAAAGCTTGAAGTATCCTTTTGAGCCCTTCGTCCAACACGTGTTGTGGATGCGCAATTACAAGTCGAAACCAGCCTGAATCCTCGCTTCTGTAACCACTTGCAGATGTGATGTGGACATTCTCTTTTCTCAGAAGCGCGAGAATGTCATCATCGCTGGCAACTTGATGATGGGCTGCTGCCGTCAGGTTTACCATCAAGAATAAAGAAGCGTTCGACTTGCGGTACGGTATCCCGTGTCGCTGTAGAAATCCAGTAACATTCTTATAGCACTTTGCTAGACGGGATCGGTGTAGAGATAGGTAGTTATCAGTGAAGTCTTTATCCATCAACAGTGACGCCGCTGCGATATCAGCAAGACTTGATGGAAGGTTGAATAGTCTATTGCAATTAAAAGCCGAAATCAGATATATGACGATCTGCGGACTTACGAGAAGCTTTCGAGAGATTTATGAAACAACGGATTAGATTGGCTTATGAGGCAACCGATACGCAGGCCAGTAGCACCAAAGTCCTAGGATGATGTTAACTCCTGAACCTGTATAACAGGGTGGTGGAGTACTTTGCTCAAACCCCATTGTACATGGATTTTCCCAGGCTCCATAAGTCCTTCAGCACTCAAAGATAGTATCGAAGTGAAGGGAATTGCATCGTTCATCTCCGAGTTCTCGAAAACAGACAGTGCATAGATTTCGTCAACAAGCAGGTGGATACCGAATTTACCACAAAGGCGCATATAAGCCATCAGAACCTGTTTGGTGTAACAACGCCCTTGTTGATGTCAGCTCCCCGTTAGTCTGTCATTTGGATGTCCATTATCAAACCTAATGGGTTGTGTGGCGAACACAGAAGTATTGCCTGAACATTTCTTCCTTCTGCCCTCGCTACGATGTACTCTTTCTCGTACTCCTCTACGGCTTCCAGGCCAAATGGGTCAATACCGTTGAACGAAACCTCGCGGACTTGGACCCTGTTTCAGTTAGCAGATAGTTTTGGTTAGGTTTAGTGATAGAAATACCCAGCTCGAATCCTAAAGATGTAATTAAACGCAGTCCAGTAGGGCCTCCCAATAAGCACTTGGTCCCCTCGGTTGAAGAGTGACCAAGCGCAACATTCGATTGCGTTACCTACTCCAGGTGTGATTGTAAGATGCGAAGGGATAACTGAAATAATCGGGTTGAAGTAATCATTCAACAACTGACAAAATGCAGTTTTCAACAGCTTTGAACCGGTGAATCCATCTCCATATGTCAATGCGTGAGAGTCTACACGAAGCTAAAGCTGTCAGTTGAACATATGAGCCAAGATTTCTGCGATGCCTTACGTGTGAGTTGATGAATGAAGTCAGTTCCTCTTGCATCAATGCCTACATTTGTCAGCCAACAAATTCCCGAAGGTGGTCAATGTCTTACATTTTCAGCGAGGCCAAGGTTTACTATGCCATCTGGATTATTCTGAGGATGCCACAAGTTGTTAAGAACGTCGAAGAACTTGGGAACATCTGGTAAGAACCCCGCTCCGCGAGACGAAATACAGTCGGTCGACATGGTGACACAGTGTAGAATATGGAATTAGATGATAAGCCAAGATAAAACTGTGGTATGGAAAGTAAATGTGACTGTACTATGTGATAAGCTGGAATTAAATACTCGGATTCGTAGCAGCATCTTCCACTCTCATTCTTAATCTATAGCGAGCAAAGGGTCCGACCCATTCGTCATCTCATGATGAGCTAAAGCCACCGGAAGGTATCTCCGGCTTAATCCCGAACTTCTCCGACAGCTTCTCCGATGTTTAGTGTTAAGCTTCTCCGGTCAGAACTATCTAGTGTTTGAAGTAGAAAGGTTCATAACCATTTAAAAGTATTATGCTAGCCCTGAGATAGCAGCCATGCCTTGATATGGTAGCCTCGGATTCAACACTTCCGTTTTACTATCCGTTCTGGAAGAACAATTGAGTCACATGGCGCTCAGAAACAACAAGGAATCTGCGACAGATGCTCTTCACGCAAGCTTGGGCGATACGAAATGTCAACAGAACAGCCAGAACTTTCCTACAGACGAAATACCGCCTACCGCAACACGAGATACCGATAATGGAATTTATCCAGAGGGTGGTCTAGCAGCCTGGCTGTGTGTGTTTGGCAGCTTCATGGGACTCCTTCCAAGCCTGGGTCTAGTGAATTCCTTGGGCTCCTTTCAAGCTTACCTGGAAACCCACCAGTTACAAGACTACGACGCTGGGAAGATCGGCTGGATCTTTAGCGTATACACTTTTCTTACATTCTTCTTTGGAATTTTCATCGGACCAATATTCGACGCACGAGGGCCCCAAGTATTGATATTTCTTGGATCAGTTCTTATCCTGGCAGCCATGCTAAGTATTGGATTCTGTGTCGAATATTGGCACTTCCTTTTGGTGTTTGGCTTTTTCAATGGACTAGGAACGTCTCTGGTCTTCACACCGGCTATAGGAGCTATCGGTCACTTTTTCTTCCAAAGACGAGGTATCGCGACAGGCATTGCAGCTGGAGGTGGTGCAATTGGTGGGATCTTGGTTCCCCTCGTGCTAGAAAACCTTCTTGACAAGGTCGGCTTTGCCTGGGTAACTCGGGTTATTGCCCTTGTATGGTTGATCTGCCTCGGAATCGCCTGTATCACGATCACTTCTCGTCTGCCTAAGAAACCATTTTCAAGAGAGAACATTCTTCCGGATCTTCGGATATTCCGCAACGTTTCATTTCTACTTACAACATTAGCAGTATTTTTTGTTGAATGGGGCATCTTTATTCCAATCTCATACATTCCTTCATACACCCTAGCCCACGGAGTATCGTCAAAGTTATCTTATCAGCTTCTTGCTATTATGAACGCAGGGTCGTTCTTTGGGCGCATACTTCCCGG
Organism: Fusarium venenatum; assembly: GCF_020744135.1. Taxonomy (NCBI): domain Eukaryota; kingdom Fungi; phylum Ascomycota; class Sordariomycetes; order Hypocreales; family Nectriaceae; genus Fusarium; species Fusarium venenatum. The sequence goes on from NW_027072129.1 coordinate 11,555,189, forward strand.
ATACTTTGCAGATTTTTTAGGCCGCTTCAACGTTCTCATCCTCACCACGGGTCTCTGTTTCCTATCCAACGTTTGTCTCTGGCTACCAGCTGCAGGAAACGTACCAATACTTGTGGTATATAGCTGTGCTTTCGGGTTTTTCAGCGGCAGTGGTATCAGTCTCACTCCTGTCTGCATAGGACAGCTGTGCGATACAGAAGACTATGGGCGATACTATGCCACAGCCTATACTGTTGTTAGTCTCGGGTATGTCATTTGATTTGTCGAAATGAGGAATACGCTTCAAGAAGTGTCATTACTGATTTGTCTAGAACTCTTACAGGAATACCGATTGCTGGAGAGATACTTTCCCGCTGCAACGGCGAGTACTGGGGTTTGATCACATTTACCACATGCTGCTACGCTGCTGGATTGATATGTGCGATTTCTGTGAAAGTTTTGGAATGTGGATGGCGAAGTCCCTTAGCTGTGTATTAGTTCAGGTTTCTCAAACTCGACGATAGTTACTCAACTTCAATTTTGTTTCTTAATTGACTGCATAAATCAGTATATAATTGCTGTCTTTTCCAAAATACCCAATATCTTAGGCCATAAAATACGTTAGTCCATTCCCTGTAGAGGCAAGCCCCGAAACTTAAAAGTATACATGCGTGTCTCAACCGATTCAAACCCGTGCGAGTGGGACCCGATCTAGCGCCAGCATAACGATCTGCAGTCCGATATGTCCGACGTCTTCCCCGATCATGGATGTTGTTTCCCATAAACCAAGACTGACGCCGCCACTGTCAGTTAAAATCCCCGTTCATTTTCCGATCATATCCAACATCCGAGACTGCCTACTATGCCTGGTGACCCCCAAACTCCCACTCCGAAATTACCTTCTGCACGCAAAGGCGTGCCTCACAAACGGCCTCGGAGAACGCTAAGCTGCGAGCCATGCAGAATCAGCAAACTCCGATGCGATCGACAACAACCGTGCTCCTCTTGCAGACGGCGAGAATGTGGATCTAGATGCACCTTTCGGCGAGTACGAGATGCAGCTATCAACAAAGCCACCATTGCAGAAGATTTGTCAGAGTCTGCCGACTGTGGTTCTCCTAGTCGTCAACGTGAATCACTGGTAACGGCTGTGACGATAGCAAATTCAGCAGATGACGGCCGGTCTGCGACACCAACGTTTGAACAGCCTGCAAGTGATAAAGGACACTCGCCACAAGTTGAGCCTCCTTCCTCTATCGTATCTTGGAATGCGGTTCTCGAGCGACCCGCTTCCGGTCATGATAGCCCAGCTGTCGGACAAGAAGCCGACCCCTTCGCTTCTTTCGCTTTTGGGCCGAAAAGGCCCATTAGCGAGCTACTGGACTTATTACCATCAAAGAATACCCGCGAGTTCTTGGTCTCGAGATACTTTACATACCAAGCTCCACTGTTTCATATCCTTCACGGACCTACCTTTCAGCAACAATATGCCGAGTTCACCTGGGACCCGGCGCAAGCATCACTGTCTTGGTTGGCGCTACTATTTACCCTTTTTTCCTTGGCTGTCCAAACATTAGAATCTGGCGATACAGTGCTGGTGGAATTCCACCCGTCGCGGTCTGGTGTTGAGTCTTGCGACATACTCTCCTTGTCTCGCCACCTTCGTGGCGCTGCTCTCGCTTGCCTTTCAGAAGCCCGGTTCATGGTTCGATATGATCTCAACACACTGGAAACTCTCTTAGTTATGACGTATGGAATATGCCATAGTGAAGGAGTGGATCGTGCTTGGATTTTTCTGGGTATTGCTCTTAACATGGGCATTGTGCTGCGATGCAACGCCAATCACTCGAATCAAAACTTTGTTGAGCAGCAGAGGCGTCGGCGATGCTGGGCCGGCATTCGAATGCTTTATACCTACCAAGGTATTCTTTTCCGCGATGTCGATCCCTCGTTCCTCCTTTCGTTTCCTTTTACTATGCCCGCAGAGGTTGACGATTCCGATATACAAGCGGATTCAATTAAGGAGCCATCAACATATCCAAACAGCATGTCGCTCACCAAGTTCAAACTTCGCCTGTTTGAGCTGTCAACTCAGATATGCTCCCGACTTTCTAATAGCTCTTCATGTGACGAAGCTACTATGCATCACTTTGACGGTCTAATCGGAGTCGAACAACAGCATTGGGCGTCCGCTTATATACCTTCTGGGTGTCCAAGCTTCCTCGATACAGCAGGGTTCGCATATTGGTGCATACTAGAGACATATGCTTACCAGCTTTATCTCCTGATTCACCGGCCTTTCTATCATTCACAATCTCCCCAATTTCTCCCTTGCAGTAGAAAGAAGTATGTCGAATCAAGCATAGCGTTATTAGAAACGTACGAGAAGTTGTGTGAGCTTCCTACGCTTCGACCATACCGATGGCTGGTAAACGGTATGATGAGTTTCAATGCGCTCCAGGGAGTAGTTGCTTTGGCAGCTTGTCTGATTGACAGATATGGACAAGAGGATACTACAGGATCCACCTATCAGGCAGTTTTTGATAATGCCGTTATGCGTATTCGGTCACTACGGAACTCTAGTCCTGTTTGTGAAAGAGCTTATCCTGAGATCCAAAAGATACAGTAAGGGCATACCCTTCCCTTGAAGAGTAGAATCTCACGCATACAGGGAACAAATATCCATACTCAACACTAACGAGGCCCATGCCCCGTCTCAAAACTGGGACGCCAGTGTCAATTGGCTTGATGAAAACTCCATCGATTGGGTAAGTGTTGTATACCTGCTAGCTGCCCTGCACAAATTTCAGCTTACAGTACAAAGGTCTTTTGGGATAATCTAATCGGCAACGTTGGCCTCAGTGCTCAGGACTAACTCAGCTCACAAGAAAACTGTGGACTAAAACCAAGTATCAGAATTACCTGCCAGGCAGCTAATAACCGGCGAGTTGATGATTGGCCCGATGTGGGTGTCCGACATCACCGTTGACTACGCCAATTTCTCCGGTTCCATCAGCTACTAGCTTGGAGCAGGAAGGTCTGGAGTGTTTGACTTTTGTTTGCGGATTAGTTCGGACATCTTCAACTACTGAATTCTCTGACGATAGATAGCAATCGAATAGTGGTGTAGAAGTTAGTAACGCTTTACCTATTAAATTATGGCGGGTATCAACATAGATCGGGGATATCGGGAATGCTGGTTCTGGCCAAGAACGTCTAATGTCGAAGGTCTCGGATATTGCAGGATTATTATCAAGTAATTGCAAGATCCAGTTTAGTCCCCATATCCCTGAGTATGACAATAATAACAATATGTAGACACCGGTGCCATCCCGTTTTCTACTCATAATCCGATTTGATTGATAAGAAAAACTCAGAAACGGTAAATGCCCACAGGTCCTTTATTGTTAGTCACCATGATGTTCAATCACGGGTTTTACAAACAGCTAATGGGTCCGTTTTCAAAATCTCTGATGGTGTCTTGTTTATTTTCTGTGTTGGAGATCGATACGGAAACGTGAGTACAGCACAATGAGATACCACAATGGCCTAGAATGCAGCATGATTCTGCAAACACAGATGTTACTCACAACATACCATGATACAAGCACTCTTCAATCCGCAATCTATGACAGTGGAGAACACACACCACAGGGCCCCTACACGTTCGTTTCTGACGAAAACCCTTGCCGGGTTATGTCCACACATCGAGAAATTTAGGTTATCAGATGGTGCCTAGGCCATTTCTTTGACCCATCACTTCCTCTTATCAGATCCACAAGTGCGCAAGTGCGCTTCCGTGAAGAAATCGTTCCTCCTCTTGGTCTCTCATTGGCTTCTATCTGAATGATTTAACTAGCTCCGTCTTGGCCGTACCCTGGAAAAAGACGCTTTCGATTATCTATAAGATCTCTAGTACCCCCCTTATCAATCACCCACATAAGCCCTCTACTCCAACAAGCATCTCCTTTTTACCTCTGCGCCTGTAAATCATCACTATCGCACGAAATGGCCGACACCAATGGCATTGCGACCACACAGCTTCAGGATAAGCACCTCGAAAGAAGCTCCGCCCTGGACATACACGAGGCCATCCGGGATTCCAGAGTCGATATGACCTCTTCGGAAGATGGTGTCCAGAAAGACGAGAAAGAGATACCCGGCGCATTGCAGCAGGTAATGACTACAAATGAACAGGTCCTGTCGCATATCTTGTAAGTGACTGTCACCCTCACTCACGGAGGGAAAGTAATCTAATACAGCATCTAGTATCTGGTTACTGGTCTTCGCACTCGGATTCTCCAACAGTATCTTCAGAGTCCTCACCCCTTATGTCGTCAGCGACTACAAGAAACACGCCCTGACAGCGACCACTGATGTCGTTGCTAATATTGCCAGTGGCATCTTCAGACTTCCGTATGCCAAGCTGCTTGACGTTTGGGGCCGGCCCCAGAGCCTATCCCTCATGGTCTTGTTTACAATCCTTGGTGCAATTATGAAGTCTGGCTGTAACAGTGTCGAAACCTACTGTGCCGCTCAGGTGTTTTACTATGTAGGATACTATGGCATTCAATTCAGTCTGGTTATCTTCATTTCCGACTCTGCTCCTATGAGGAACCGAACTCTACTCTTTGGCATCGTCTGGTCTCCATCACTCATCTCGACTTGGGCATACGGACCTACTGCAAACCGGATCTTGACAAACCTTGGATATAGATGGGGGTTCGGAGTGTGGTGCATTATCATCCCCGTCTTTAGCGCTCCTGTACTTGCCCTGATGTTCCGCTTTGATAAGAAGGCAAGGCAAGCGGGCTTGATTAAGCGAACGGGGCATAGCAAAACTATCACTGAGCGCATCATCTTTTATTTCAAAGAGTTTGACATCCTTGGACTGCTCATTCTTGCTGCCGGCCTGAGTCTGCTTCTCCTGTCGCTAAGTATCTATTCTTACCAAGACGAGGGTTGGGGTTCCCCCTTGATCATCTGCTTTCTGGTATTTGGTCCTCTACTAATCATAACCTTTATCCTCTACGAAGTGTATCTTGCACCTGTCACATTTCTCTCGTCACGGTTGCTAAAGGATCGGACTGTTGTCTGGACCAACATCATGGCTGCAACACTCTATACCTCCGAGTTCATCTGCTCGGCGTATATATACTCAATGCTCATTGTGGTCTTTGACCAATCCATCACCGCTGCCACCTATATCAACAGCATCTACTACGTCGATTCTTCTTTCTGGACGGTAGTCCTTGGGTTCATGATGCGCTACTACGGACGGATAAAGATATACACCTTGGTCCTTGGTATTCCATTCTTTATTCTTGGTCAAGGTATGATGATTGCATTCAAACCTGTATTTACACCCATTGGTTTGATGGTTGTTTGCAAAATTCTCGTTGCGTTTGGTGGTGGTACCATGTACCCCATCGAGCAGATAACGCTTATGGCTGTTTCTCAAGAACATACGCCAGCACTTCTGGCACTGGAGTCTGTCATCATCGATGTTGGCAAGGGTGCTGGATCAGCCATTGCCACTGCTATCTGGACCGGTATGTTCAAAAACAAATTGGCTGAGTATCTACCTACAAGTGAGCTTCGAAGACTCAATGACATCTACGGAAGTCTCGATGTTCAGTCCTCTTATCCAATTGGAAGTCCTGCGAGAAACGCCATTAACCATGCTTACCTGGACACTCAACGTGTGATTTTTATCTCCGCTACCTCGCTCTTGGCCCTCACCTGGATTTCCGTTCTGTTCTGGAAGGACTACGATGTCAAGAAGATGAGTAACCTTCGAAAAGGCATGCCGGTCTAGGTTGGTAATCTTCTTCCTGCTAAACGCAGTTGTTTATCTAAGTTGTATATAGCACCGTAACTCCCAAGGCTCTAATATGCTAGACATACAATTCAGGTAGAATTTCGTTTCTCTTATGAGGGCATAGACGGATTAAGGGCGAAGATTAGGTTCAATACTATCAGCGCCAAATTGACTTGCTTATCGAAATGTTCATATATGCTTCATAATCAATATCATCAAGAAATATATACAAGAAATATCCTTTCGTCATCATCCATCTATTTGCGGTAAGCAGTCCAAGCAGAGTGCATGCGGGTCTCCTGTCCAGGAGTGAACTCCTCGTAGCAAACACTGCGATTTGTATTAGCATTACATTCGAAATGATTTGAATGGGGAATACATACTCATCGGAGTAATCCATGTAGTTGTGGATAGGGTCGTCACCAGCCTGGTTGGGGCAGGTATCCATGCGAGCAGGGCATCCACTTGTCTGGCGGGCCTGGGCAGGGGTATCGGCAACGAGGTCACCACCGTTGCAACCATCCTGGAAGGTATGGAAGAGGTTGAACCAATGACCAACCTCGTGGACGGCAGTACCTCCCAGGTTGTAAGGAGCAGCAGTGCCACCAGGAACGGTCTCAGCGACGATGACGCAACCGTCGAGGATGAACTTCTGAGAGCCGGTTGAGATGTTGGGCTCGGGGAAGTAACAGTAACCAAGAGCCTCCTGGCCTCCAAGCTTGGCGACATCGGTGAAGTAAAGGTTGAGGGTCTTGTAATCACCCTGGCGGAGCTGTCGCTTCATAGCAAGTTCACCATTGCCAGCACCCCAGTTGGAGTTGGTGGTGAAGGTAGTGTCGATGAGCTTGAAGGTAATGCCGTTGGGGCTGTAAGCGTCGTTGAGGGCCTTCAGCTGAGCCTGGAGCTTGGCAGTTGAGATGTACTTGGACGAAGACGAGGAGACAACGTGGAAGTAGGTGTCAACGACGATAGAAGCGGCAGCAACCTTGGAGATAGACTCAATCTTCTTCAAGTTCTGGGCGTGCTCGACCTGCTGGGGAGTAGGGTCGGCAACGGCACAACGAGGAGGAAGGGCTCGTCCGGCAAGGCCAGCAAGGGCGTTGCCAAAGAAAAGAGCGAGAGCGAGCTTGGAAACCATTGTTGCGATGTTGTGACTTGAGAAGTTGAGACGAATTGATGAGTTGATGATAGACTATAATATGTATGATCTAGGCTTCATATTTATAATTACATTCTTTATCTATGTCAACAATGAAGACCGGACGATTTGATCTATCTATCTTGTTAACTTGGTATCTTATGGCGATCATTTCCGCTTATGCAAGGTCTCCGTTGACTTCGATCAAAGGTTCATCTCATCGCAGCATAGATAACAGTCCTTCTTGTTTTCAGCTGCCCATAAGAGCGATATGATACTTGTAGCTCCATCCGTAAATTATTCCGTTTAATTCGACCTGCCCCTTTGACTCGTGAGTGGACATGCTGTTCCCGAGTCTATTCCTGGAACATGTTAGTGTAAAACCGCACGAGTCAAAGTACCCCTGTACCTTCTGTTCCTGGCAGTAACCGCCGTAGGTATACGAGACGACCGAATGCCGGGCGCCAAGAGGTCTCCATTCTTGGAAGACACTTGAGTGACATATGGGTCACATTGAGTGATTAATCAATGCACTAATAGTAAGCTTAGAACAAGCATGATTGCTAACTGCCGATGCGGAGAGAAAGACAAGAACTTTTGCCAAGGCTATATTATGCGAAGTAATGCAGTGGGTCTTCCGCCGATACCGCTGATGACAGACAGGGGTGAGAGCGCACTAGTTACGAAGAATCGGCAATAACACCAAGATAGTCTGGAGACAAGGGTATTACATCCCTTATCCGTTTACCCTAAACCTACCGATACACCATGAATTTCTCCTGTTTTTGCACCTACTTCCAGCTCAGTGACTTGAATTTAGCCTTCTAATGCACTTGATATACCCTATCCCCAACTATAGAAATCCTGAGTGTATACGGGCGAGAGAGCGGGAGTGGCATTACTCGCCCTGTAATATGATGTGATACGTTTATTGCTTATTTCTTTGTTTCACACCATGTCTTGTGGTAGGATTTTGACCGAGTTAAGCATACACAAATTGGCAGATCGATCCTGACACTATGTACAAACAAATTTAAGATGTTGACCTGAGGTTACCAGCCAGATAGAATCCACCCTGATAGAGGTCTGCCTGAGAAGCGGCAAAAGGACCTGAACCTGACCAAGTGACCGGTAATGAAATGTTTGAAACCAATCCAGTAATCTCCGGAGCATCGTTCTGATTGTCAGCGTTGAAAGAGCTTTGTGCAATCTGTAAGCCACCTTGCGCGAGTCCACCCAGTGCTCCAACCAGTAACAGACTTGTTCCATCTGTCAAGACCGTACCAGCAGCTGCCGCAACTAGCCCAGCATCTTGGACTATCTCTTCAGCGGTCTCTATACCCTGCGATTGACTTATCGTATGGTCATTGACGGTTGGCTGGTTGGGTTCATAGCTGAGAGTCTGGTTGGACGCATCAAAGGCTAAGGTCATCCAACTTTGAGAAGTGTTGTATGCTGTAACCGTTCCCAATACATTTTCCTTGACAACAGTCGAAGTCTTAGCATACGTGGAGATAATGCTGTCTTGGACAGAGATTTGCAATTCTGTCAAGAATGGCAAATAAGGAATTTCGGTAATAGAAGGTGGCTATGATCCACCTGTGAGGAAATCCTTAATTGCGTCTGCCGCTTTGTTAAAATCCGAAGCAATAGAGCTTGTGTCAGAGTGTGGGATGTCGACCTCAAGCTGAGGTTGAGGGATGGCAGTATCTGCTGTGAGAGATATGCTAAGGAGATTCGTACAGATGCTCATGTTCTGTGACGGAATGTCGAACTGGTCACTTGCTGCCGTTGCCAGGAAGTTTTTGAGAAACAGAGCAGGAGAAATCATGAACGCTGCCTGACAGTCTGCTGGGATAAAGGATGGGCTGATTTGCGGAACCGAGCCCGGAGTAGTGTTGCCTCCAGTGTTGTAGGTCAGGCCAAGATAGCTATTGGCAAGACCGCCATCCACAAGCTGAAGATAGGTATATGCCACAACGGAAGGCTGGCAAAACGCCCATTGTGTATCGGAACCAACACTAGGATCCAGCGGGACACTGGCAAAGACGTGGTTCAATTGTGACAAGTTGTTGAACAACCAGGTGGTCAAAGCCTGATTGATGGCATCGCTGTCGAACCGATTCGCCAAGGGTTTGCCAGTGTTATCTAGCAGTGATTGGATCGCAGTAGGAGGCCGGCTGCTGTCAACCACCAAGCTTTGACCATTTGGGCCAGTATCGATGAATGTCAAGTTGAGTTGCAACTGTGCATCGAGCGAGGTGTAGCTGAAATTGCTTAAGAGTTTGTCACCGCTGCTGACAGATCCCGAGATACTTTCGAGCGGAATACTGAATACAATGAGGTCGGAGGACCCTCCTGTCGTGATCTGCCATGGTCCAAAAGTGGCCTTGGCCGACAATTCGTCGATCGACACTTACTTGCATGCTTGGAGGTGAGCTATTTTGACTAATGTTAGAATCGTTGACAAAAGGGACTGTGACAAGAGAAATAACGTTCCATCCATTCATGTTCAAGTTGTTCATTTTGAAGGTGATTTTGCAAATCGTCAAATGTGTTTGTAATTTTGTTAATAGCCCGGGATAATGCTTCTTGTGAAGAATTCCTCCTCTCGTTATATCGTGCCAAAAGGATGGGCTTGATAGGTCTGTCTGGGAAGACCATTCATTCAATCAAATGCAGTAGTATACTATTCATTGCCATAAACATATATCTGCATGCCGCATAAATGTGTATAGAGGATGTTAAGCACAACTGTGGGTAGGCTACGTAAAGGACCTAGCGAGATTATTGTTAGCGCCCGTCGTCCAGCCGCAACGATAATGATGTCACAGGAGTCACGTGAGGATAAAAGAACAGGCATTTACTGCTCTACCTTTAGTTTCCGCTCACTTGTCAAATATTTAAAAGGATTCCAATAGATAACTTCACTGCACATATCTAGTAATTGAGAAAGAGATAGCTCTTTCGCTATGGGTACTTTGTTAGATCCTGCTGCTGTGATTTTATTTTCTACTAATGCACTTATTTAATGCATTTCTTTCAAAGCATATCCGTAAAGGCAAGACCATTTAGTAAACAATAGATAAGAATAGTTATTCCTATGCTATGCATCGGTTTAAATGACAACACAATGGTGTATTCAGCCCCTACCCCCCTGCTACAATCACTTTGCTTATTTTACCGCCGCTGGTGGCTGGTGGCTGCCTTGGCTGACTAACCTACACAGCCTTATCACTGAAGCTGCTGAAAAGGCGCCCATTTCCTCCCTTTATCCCATTTTCGCTATCATCTACACTCTAATGCGACCTCACCGTCTCTCCAAAAATCCCTGACAGACATTATCCTTTGATTGACTCCAACTCCACAAGATTTTCAGGACCACAGTACATACTGGATCCGACTCCACTAGACACCCGCTTACTTGCCTTATCCTTGCAGGAACAGTCAGTGCTGCTTACCAAACCCACGGGGCATAAACAGGGTACAACCTAAACCAAAGCGGGCAATCATACTAGCTATGGATTTGTACCGCCTCCTCGCTCTCAGCGAGAATGTGCAGGGATGTGAAGGCAGAAAGAGGCTTCATATCGAAGGACTTCTCAACTGTGCATGCCCAGAAATCAAGTTCCCGGAGCTCTCGTTTGCGGACTATGCCAAGAGGGATCCCAAAATGTTTTTCTCTCGAACGCGACTGAACAATTATTTCGAACTGTTTATCGACGACCTCCTAGACTGCAAATGCCAGGAATGCAAAGCAGCGAAGAACGCCGACATGGACATATTGTGGGTCTCACGCATGAAAACCCGAGTTCAGAGCCACCCATGGATCCTCGGCTTCATGATATACCTTGGAAAGCTGCATTATATATACTATTGGATGAAGTGGGATTTCTTCAATTTGAGAGGAGAACTTGAGAAAGCAATTCTGGTAGATGGGCTTGTGGAAAAAGAGTTGATCAAGACAAAATTTGATCTACCAATTTTTCAAGAGGCCTACAACCGCGCCATTTCCATGTTTTTCCCAATGGACTTCCAGATTCAAAACAACGATCTTTGCTCCTACCGCGATCTTCCTGACTCTCGCAGGTTCCCATACTCGGAGGAGGAACCGATATCAACAACAGGGTTCTACGGTGTCATGACCAAAGTGGAGATAGTGCCAGAATATCTTGATGAAAGTATCATTGATCTCGTTGTGGGAAGATATCCTACTTCAGGGACGGATGCCGGAAGTGATCGAAAGGTATGTTACAGCTGAGATTAAGGATGTTACCCCCATGATAACCTCATTTGATAGCTCTTATTTGCGCTAAAGTCTGTGAGAATGAAGAGTCCCGAGTCGCCATTAAGAAGTATGGAACGAAATGTCCTGGACATGATTTCACGAATCGAAGAGCCCGCCTCAGAAAACATGATTACTCTTTTGTTCGCGTACAAATGGAAAGATCAGATACATTTTCTTTTTCCATTTATTGAAATGAACCTGGACCACGTGTTGCGGCACAAGAGGTGCCCCCGGAACCGTTTACCAAAACTTGGACGAGACGAACAACTCCCCCAACACTGGCTATGGAGTGAGATGAAGGGTGTTTGTTATGCTTTGAGTGTCTTTCACAAGATGATGAAAAGTCCCTTCGACGACAACAAAGGAATTGTCATCGGTCTACACTTTGACCTTAAACCAGCCAATATCCTTGTTACTACGGAAGGGAAACTCAAGATAACCGATTTTGGGCAGTCCATCATCCAAATGCTCGGAAAGGGAGAAGATATGACTGTTCCTCATAGCCCAGGAGATTCCCGATACGCAGCCCCGGAGTCTCGTCCAACTCTGGATTATGACAAGGACGATCCAGAAGATATTCAGGTACTTCTCAATTACGACGTGTGGTCACTGGGATGCATCATGGTCGAGGTTCTTATTAACATTCTAGGTCTACAAACTCTCGAGGCCTTTGACCAGAAACTAGCCGGGGAGCAAAATGCTGGGTTCTTTACAGGAAACGACTTGAAGCAATGTGTCGATTCATCGTTGCAGAACCTTCAAGCAATGTTCCACGATACACCCCAGGGACATTACATGGTAAAAGTAGAGGAGCTAATCCGCAGAATGTTGAGCCATGATGTAAAAGAGAGACCATATTCCTTGGAAGTGTTTAATGCGCTTCAAGAAGCGGAAAGTGACTTGATAGATCGATCAAAACAGCGCGATCGGATTACCCCGGCGGTAAAGGCATACAATTTATCAGATGGGACAGGGTTCAAGGAGCTGGGATGGGACAACGGTCAATCGATAGTCTCATTTGCCGACAAGTGAGTTGATCGGATTTCTTTCATACTAGGCTTGCTAACTCTGAGAAAGAGCAGGAATCACTGTAGAGCTCGTCGATCAGCGCGATGGGCATCGTGAGGAACAACCAAGACCTTGCCGGATCCGACTCTTCCGAGGAATTTCAAGACAGAAGCAAGCAACAGTCGAGATCGCTCTGGTTTGGGGGGTTGATCGAGGAGGAAAGGTAGATGTGAAGCAGAAAAGAGGTAGGTATATTGCTAACACTTTGACCAGAAGATAGGAGTTAACTTGTTGATAGTCGAATTATCGAGATGGTGCTTTTCACCAACCTACCTATTCCGAGATGACGCCAACAGCAATGAAAGGTTCGAGTGTAGACTCTTTCCCATAATGGGGCTTCCCGGTGAACGAATGTCATATGACCTGGCATTCATTTTCCAATTCGAGTCCCTTGAAGGCATGTAGCTGTCCGTGTGGCACTCTTCAGATCGTCGTGTGTGGTATAATACTCTAACCTAACGAATACAGATGTTTTGTTGTTTCAAGGAACACTCTTAAAGAAGGCTATTTTCCCTTCTATCAGGTATCTATGGTGACGCCATGTAAATTTCTGTTGACCCACTGACAAGATCAACAGAGCATCAGTAAAAGGCATAGTACCAAAGAGACCAAGAGGGTTGTCATGGGAACAACGTGAACCACCTGCTTCCAACCAAAAACCGTCACACATCCAGTTGTGGGCCGACGATAAACCGAGACACTATAAGCCTGTCGGGTTGAGTCTCAATGGTCGAAGATCAACAGCCGCCTCCGACTCGAGCTCAATTCCGCCGAACAGAACGGCAGGAAAGCCAAATATAGAGCAATCCAAGACAATGGTTATTTTCTTGGAAGGGTTGAGCCCTTTGGTAATCGCCGGCACGTTTCCTGTACCTCTAGTAATCTGCTGTAGCCCTGCTAACACGACGGTATAGTGAACAACGGTCACAAGGTATTCAAGAACGGCGGGAACTTTGCGGGAAAGCATTGCGTTCATATCGTCAACGATATCGTTGCAAAGCACAAATCATATTTAGTCACGCAGCTTCCACCACAACCAGCGTGGCAGTCTCAGAACCTGAACGAGAAACCGCATGCTTCGTCGTCTATCTTTCTCGAGGCCGACTGCCAGAAGATCCCGGGAGTGGATAATAAAGACTTCTTCAAGGTGGAGGGTATGAAAATCCTACTGGAATCCGAGGACGGTGAGATTGTACATGTTACCTCCATGATCCTTCGTTCTGACCTAATATTAGATTTCAAACGTCTTCGTCGAGGAACAAGCAGCGAGTGGGAGGAGGATTAATGGTCACTATGCCAGACCCTTGAGTCATACCACGGAACTTTTCCTTTTCTACGCATTCATACAGTCTTTGTAAAGTGCGGCTGATACATGATTTAAACATACCCTCAGTTAAACAATACCGTGTCCATTTGCTTCCAACTTCCTTTCCTTGAGCCTTTGAATGATTTCAACCATCGCGTAAATCAGCATCGTTAATGAAATCAACGGAATGGACAGGATAGCATAGATCTTCAAGTCAGGTGTTACGGACCACTGCATGGGGCTCTCTTGCTTCAAAGATACGAAGCCCATCTGCAGAAAGTCCTTCTACATATTAGCTGTAAATCTATCAACAGATAGAAGAGACATACCGCAACGAACCCAGCTGGTACAAAGACCAGTGCCAGGACTGTCAGCGTCTTCAAGACGTGAGCTTCTCGTCCAGATTTGTTGGTTAAGTGGCACATGGCAGATGTGTTGCGACTCGTCATTTCCGTACTGGTCTTGTTGAACTCCCCGTTTCTCATTGATACAGTGTCTCTCAACTATTGTAAGTTGTTAGCGATATCCGTAATAGACCTTCGCAAAAAGATTTCATACCTGATCAGAAGTTGCTTTTGCACGGTTGAAAACTGAAGATGCGTTCCGCAAACCAAACTGGTGCTCAGTATGGCATCGTGACAACTGTTGAAAGAACCTTTCAAGGGTAGCAGCTTGTGGAGATCCAGGAACACTAAGTGGTATAAGATGCTGGACTTTCTTTTGAAAACATTCTAATGTTAAGATGTTGAGCTCCACGATGCTGATAACTCTCCGTGTTTGGTCGGAAAGGTATTGAAGCTCCTTGAAGTCCCTAGCTGTACTTTGGAGCGTGTCAAACTCATTCAGTTTCTCTGGCTCCACACCAGCCATAATTACGCGGTGAAACTAGTAGAAAGACATCAGCTCCAGTGCCTTACAGGCTGGGTTTATTAACTTGCCAGGTCTGTGATCTCGTGATCCAAATAGTTGATAAACTTGCGGAGATTATCATTGATGCTACTAAAGCATGTTGTGTGGAGGTGAGACCAATCCTGCACGAAAACTGACTTCTCACCAGAGTTTCCAATGCTTTCTCCAAGTAACCTGCTTACCGCTGTTGGGAGTCTTGCTAGGAGATGAGAGGTCCTGCTGTCAATACGGTCGAACTTCTGGTAAATGAGTGCATGGCGAATTGTCCACGGATTGACGCATTGTCTAACGATGTCTCGTCTATCAATGTATTTCAAGAGGTAGCACGATTCTAGATTATCGATTCAGTACGACCCGAGTTCTGTATATGAGATCAACGTACCGAATACAGTCCAACTTCCGTCGTCCCCAATGGTAGTATGAGAATCGAACCCAGCAAATCCCTCGTCACGAGGGAACGTTTTATCACTAAATGCTGTGACATACTGATATAACTCGGGGAAGGCACGCAGCGCTGAAAAGAGCTTCATGGCGCCGGACTTGGTTATGGGCAAATGGCTCCATCCGTAAGCAGGCTCTAATAGGCTGAGTGTATTTAGAATCGGCAGTGCTGTGATTGTTTGGGTCATACGGAGTACTTACAAAAACGAAGCCTTTTCTTTCTTGATTGGACCATCCTCGGTGCGAGCGACAGGTGTCAAAGGATCATGATATGTTGAAATATGCTGCTGGAGTTGATCATCAGTCGCCAAACAATTCTCTTCAATTCCTGTTCCCATTAACGTTAGATCAGCTGTTTATGTTTGAATTTACAGCCATGGCAAAATTACCTTTTGAGGTTATTTCTGCGACTTGGATTTCGAATCGTTCATTCGGGTTCGAGAAGACTTTCTCATGGCTACGCTCGAGACTCTCCGCAGCGGAGACAGCTCGCACGTCATACTGGGTGCTTGGCAATGGCCATATTTGGACTTCAGGCATCGCGTATATGCCACCGGCTTCACTGAAGGGCAAATCTTCGTAAAGAGGTTGTACTCACAGATTATAGCCCTATTTGTATTCTACAGACTTCTATTATGGGGAGGCTACTCGGGTAGAAAGGATAGTGCCTTGCTCCATGTTCCTTTCATTCAGCGCACGTGTCTATCAATCCTGCCTTAGTTGGAGGGGTAACCAAGGCTGTGGACGTTCCACTGTACTGTGATCTACCCTATGATACAGGTGCCCACCCCCCTCGAGGCTATGTATGGAAGCTGTGTAGTCATCAGAACGGAATTTGCCCAGGCGGACTTGCTAGCTGGTCAGGTTAGACCAAGGGACTTATCCGTACGTTAGACCACCTGCCACGAACGTTACCCCCTCCAGTCGGCCTTGTAACTACGATCCACTGTTCCGCCGCATTACAGATATTAGATGAAGTCATTAAGCTTCTTCACCGACCACTCACTGGATGAACAGAAATACCACTGAAAGGTTATCAATGCACTGTTTTGTGTGTACGCTTTCGAGAATGTGCCTCTCAAACAGAATTGAATAGTCACTAAAACACGAATTACTTGCGTTAAATACACTCCGTCGTCCTCTACTTCCCCAATGATAGTTTCCTTCTCTTCCACATCACTTCTTAGCGCCAAAGGTGAGTGCCCTCTTGGGCTGGGACCTTTCTTGCAATTTATTTTGTTGGTCCTAGAATTCAAGTTAGACTGGCATGAATTCCAGATTGTCTGAAGCCTACCTCTGTAATTGCCTCCGGCGCAGTGACCTTCCAAGTACCATCCTTGCCGCCTACAATCTCCTGGAAACTTATTTTCAGCCAGGCGCTGTTTGTCACAACGCATCAAACTTTCAGGAGATGGGCTATGGGGATGGGAGGGGGGCTTTTCCTTACCTCGATGGACCAAACGCCAGTATCAGCTCCTCCAAAGGTCTCAGTCAGCCATGTCACCAGCACATGTTCCCGTACGTATTTTTGAAGAGCTGTTATGACAGCCATGTCGATCCAAGGCGGAATCTTCAGAACGGAGGCTTGAAAGAACAAGATCTTCGCAGCGGGCTAGATAACACCATCAATTAATGTGTTTTTCTGCTAAGTACACATTTGCGAATCTCCTCTTTCGATGGGTATTTTCTGTCAAAAGCCAAATAGTTAAATAGAAACGCCTTGAAGAACCTTATGCCTTGTTGCCTAGAGAGCCTGGTCAGGCTTGACCGACTTTTCAAACATGAGTTGAAAGTGCAACCTGGGTTGAAAGCTGAATTTCTATCGTTCTTGGCGCTCAGGTAATAATGGCGTTTACCTGCAGGTTTACGAAGACAAAGCAGGCTCGGCGCTTCATGTCTTGCCCAGCGGAACCAATGTGACAGTTGAAAACAGGGATTAGTCAACTCTCAGCCAGCCACAGTACGCAACTCACACTCTGACCGGGCGACAGAGGAGAGCCTGATTTTCAAGCCCTCTTTAATAATGTGATGAGTCTCTCGTTGATCCAGCCACAGTTCTCCTCTTTGTGATACAATAAGATTTTAGCAGGTCTCGGAGTGATTGCATTGGCTGATCGACCACTTCCGGAATGCATTGAGACACCACCATTGTATACGATGTCGAGCCGCCCGGTCCTCTGCAATTCCCTCCGCTCTCGGCCTCCTTGCTTCGAGGGTGGGGAAACAGTTGTCAACCCTTCAGCCGCCTGGTTGTCTTGGCGATGCCTGGTTCGCGTCCATGGTTCGAAAGTTGTGCCGCGTCCACAATGCCTTTGGCTACTGATAATCAGTCCGTCCCCTTTGTGCCATGGTAGTAGTGTGACGTTGTCCCTCACTGGAAGTTTTACCACAAGTCCTTCTTTGAATCTTCTGCAAACAGCCTTTCGTCAACTTCGCACATGAAGGACCAAGAACATGGCATCCGAAACTGACATTCCTGCACCGATCAACGGTCCCTTCAAAGCACGTGCTCCCGACTATGAAACGAACCAGGAACCTCATGAGGAAGGCTTAGGATCCTTTGATGTGTTTTCGCTTATCGTCAACAAGATGATAGGCACCGGTATCTATACGTCCCCTGCTGTAGTATACCGAATGACAGGAAGCAAGAGCATTACGCTGGCTTTGTTTGGTGTTGGCTTCGTGTATTGCCTGATGAGGTGGAGATTTTGTCCTTCCATCTATAGCATCGCGTACTGACGTACCAACAGCACGGCTATCTACCTCCAATATGCCCACGTCCTTCCGTACAACGGTGGTGAACTGATATATGTGAGGCTCTCTTGTTTCTCTCCATACTCCATATCAAAGCTAACGAAAGCAGCTCGATGAGATCACGTCCTCGGAGAAACCCACCTATACCGATATGCCGCCAAATGTGAATCCTCAGCCGGAAAACATCGAGCTCCAACCTTTGCCACCAGGAGAAACAAGAGCCCGTTCCACTGGCCTAGCAGCGAGGTCTACGCCATGGTACAAGAAGCTGCTGGGTGATGGTCTGTTAGCTTACATCATCTACTCTCTGGCATTCATCTTCTTCTTCAACTCAGCAACCAACAGCCAGCAATTCGGCCGCATGATTCTTCTTTGCCTCCATGCAGATAAAGAGGATAATGACGATGACATCAAGAAGGATCAGCATCTCATGCGATATATCGCTGTCTCAATCCTTTCTATCATTTGCCTTGCACAGTTCTTCAGTCCTGCGTTTGGTCGAAGATTGAACAAGTTTCTTGCCGTGGTCAAGATTGGCTTCCTCGTTGGATTAGTCGCCGTTGGGTTGGCTGCACTCGGCCGTGACTTTGACAGTCATAGTAGTGATGGTGCCTCTTTGGACAGAGGTGAGGATTGGTCTGAGCGACGTGAAGTTCGATCCAAAGTCTCCTTCGCCAAAGCACTACTTGTTGTTCTTTTCAGTTTCGAGGGCTGGGAGAATGCTACCTTCGTCGCCGGGGAGATACCTCCAAACAAGCAGCAAAATCTACGCCGAGGGTTTCTCGCCGCTGCTTTTACTGTTGGATCCCTTTATATGATTGTCGTTGCTGTCTCGGTAAGCTACTCCAGCTTTCAGTCACACCTGTGGAATTCGCGAACAACTGGCTTACTGATTGCAGCTCAACTCACTTTCGTGGGAAGAGGTTAAAGACGCTAACAATATCAACTACGCCCCCATGGTACGTCGAGTAATGTCAAAAACACTTGTACAGGTATATGATTAACATGTCTCCACCCTCCAGCTCAGTCGAGATACAGCAACAGCAAGAAGAGCGTGGGCTATTATTATAAGCATATCTGCTTTTGGGAGCCTTAATGCCATTATCTATACTTTTTCGAGGGGTAGTTTCACTTATTCTTACGGTTCGATCCACCCCATTGCTAACAAGCTCCTTAGTAAAACAGGTTATCGGACAGGCTGAAGTTCTTCCGTGGTCGCACTTTCTCAAAAAGGATGACTGCTTGGACAGGAAGCAAGGATCACAACGGAATGCGTTCCGCTTCAAGTCTCCACAGGGCGGTTTGATCGCACATTGGCTCGCGAGTGTAGTTTGGATTGCTGTCTCGGCCTCCATTCAGAGTACTCTTGAGTCGATTGGCCTAGCTGGCTACATCCAGACTTACACCCATTGTTTCATTCTGAGTAAGTTGAACAAAGTACCAATGGATAGAGACAAGCCCTAATAGATCTTGCAGTGGTTCTCGGATTCGGGTATTTTAAGCTCAAGTCCCGACAAGAATTTCTCAACTCTGCTGGGAATGGACAACAGTCACCTCCCACCGGACGGTTTGTCGAGGCGCTGGTCCTTGTTGGCACCCCCATCTATATTCTTCTGAATCTCGCCATCATCGTGATCAACGCCGTGCCCCCTTATAAGAGTACTGGTGATGATAAGAGCGTGTTTCCAGGTTACGGCTATCCAGTGATTGTCGCGAGTTTGGTTACACTTGGCACGCTATACTACTTGTTGTTTTTTGGGGCGGTTTGTCGATCCTACGAATCTATATCCTCCGATGACGACAGTGAAGGGGACTGTCCACGTTCACGCGTTGTTGAAGGCATATTCAGCGCTGCAAACCCATTGAACTTGATGAAGCATGCAGGTGTTGTGTGTGAGATGAAGAAAGATTATTCCTATAACAAGGAAAGGGAAAGGGTTTTCAGATTTGGAAGACGTTGGAGGATGATATATTCGCTCGAAGGATATGATTATGGAGTTCGTTTTCCACTCCTTAGCCATGCTAACATAGTATACTAACACGAAAATAGGGTTATGATGCATCAATTCAGGATGACGCAGGGCTTACCATTGCTATGGTCTTATACTGGACTTTTGGCGGAACACGTTTGAAGAAAGATAAAACGCCTTGGGCTAAACTTAAGGATTGGAGGACTCATTGGGCTAATTTCACAAATTTTGTGGCAGTAACCCCCAAGCCTGCACAGCAACGAAAAAACCAAGAGCAAGGGTCTGTTATAGCGAGGTAGAGGCGGTGGGAGATAAGCTGTTTACTTCCAGCTGTTTGGCTAGCCACTAATGGCCTAAGGCTTTGTGGAAATTCCCATCTTAGCAGATACCACGTAATTTATACTCTAAACCCACCTCACTAAATTCCTTTTTTTTACACACTTCTTACTACTCTGCCCTGTTCTAGTACAATAGTTAGGTTTTTAAATAAGTAAAATAGTCTATATTAGTTTATATTAATAGGGTTATAAGGTATATAATACTAAGTAATAATAAAGTTTTATACTTTTTAATAATAAATAAAGTAAATAGAATATCTTTAAATAAAAATGTTTTACTACGTCACAGCCTAAGATTAGGCCGGCTTACCCTGTATCGTTGAGCTCCGCCCGTGACATATATACTTGAAATTAGGTTTTAAATGTAAGAAATGATTTTCAGCTTTAAGTCCAGAAGCCTATCATTTGGTGTTGTATGAGTTTTGCATTAAATTACAATACCCCATTTGCGGAGCTACACAAAGGTTTCAAATAGACGATGGCACATCACTGAAATACGTCATTGCATCTCTTGGAACAACATTTATCCCTCCGTCTTGGCGTAATTTGCAGCCCGATGAGTTGCAGTTGGCCATGGCTGCAATACGCGCAATCACCTGGTACGAGAACAAGAGTCTCGAGAAATAATGACAGAAAACTCTCGAGCCCATCCATTGGGGGGACCGAATTCTAGCCGCGCAACAAGAGCGTGTCTTGTGTGCAGATCACGAAAAGTCAGATGCGATGTATCGCTCCGTGGACTTCCATGTACCAACTGTTCCTTGGACGCGAAAGAATGCCATGTTGCCGAAAGGAAATCGAGACAGTAAGTAAATTCCTGTATTCTGTCTCTATCATAATCTTGACGAATTGGGTAGACAGCTTCCTTGTCTTGACAAAGCTAGCGTGCCGGCTGGAAGTCAGCAGAGATTCACCGCCACAGCACAGGCGGATCAAGCCACGCAATCCTTTAACATAGCTCAACCACAGCAGGACAATTTTGATATACGTTCCGACTATAGCACGTTTGAACACACAATCACGGATTCATCCAGCAGTATGTTTTAGGTACTCTGAATTTATATGGAATGATGCTTATTGACCAATAGCACACACTTTTGACAACATCCACACCTCTCAGAAGTCGACGGGTAGAAATACTGAATCACCAAGACCCAGTGCGGAATCGCATGTTTGCTATCAAGATTTTCGGCAATATGGATTTGTCAAACTCAACAATATAGATTCTTTATCTGCGCAAGACTTGGGTTACCTCCAAGCACAACGCTGCTTTCATCTCCCAGTCAAGCTTCTGTTAGATGAACTCATCAGGCTTTACTTGTTCCATGTCCATCCCATGCTTCCTATACTTGATGAGCAATCCTTCTGGGCCAGCTATTTCGAAGTAAAGGATGGGTCGGATGGCTGTAACAACCAAATCCCACTTCTCCTCTTATGGAGCGCGCTCGTTGCTTCCAGTGGTGTAAGATGCGCCCATCACTTTGTTCATCTCATTATTTCCTGACCTTCTGACTTTTTTCTCTCCAAGTTTCTTTCTCCAACCTCTGCTATATCTCTTGGATATTCTGATGTTCGCAATGCACGAGCTGGGTTCTACCAGAAAGCCAAGGTGATTCCCTTCCTTCCTATCTTCTAACGCCAACGAGGATAAGACAGATTTTAACTCCCGATAGATACTTTTCGATGTCGGGTCAGAGTCCTCATCAGTTGTGTTGGGGCAAAGCGCCCTCCTTCTGTCATTTCAGACATTTTCCCCAAGCTTCCAAACCTCTGGAGTCAGCAGCATCTTTATGGGATCTAATACGATCTGGCTTAGGACGGCAGTTCGACACGCTCAACTGGCGAATGCCGAAACGATATGCTGCTCTCCGTTAGTTTCCACCACCTCGTCCGGTATGGCAGGCTCGACTATTCTAATTAGACTGTGGTGGTGTTGCATCATTCTTGATAGAGTGATAGCCTTGGGTCAAAGGCGAGATCTTCTGATTCCCAAAGATTACCCAATACCGAGATATTCCTGGTTCGAGGACGATTTACCATGGTCAAGGGCACAAATGATGGGCATCAAACGACATTTCAACGTGCACTTCATGCATTCACTTAAACTTTGCGCAATTGTGAAAGGTATCCTCACATTGGACTCTCGCCCACAACAACTCAAGAACAAAACGTTATCACAGCTCAAAGAGTCAATGGAGATACTTGAAGAGAGCCGCCATTCCCTCAAACAGTGGCATAGAGTCGCTATGCTTGATATCCCTGAACTAGGAGACAACCAAAACTCTCATACTAGTCTGCAACACCCGCCCTTAGCGGCATTTACGAGGATGTTAAGAATAGGATTTAGGTACAGTCAGGTTTTACTACTATTCCACTATATGATAGCTAATATGTTGTGTCAAGTGCCGCCAAGATGTGTGCTGGTCACCGAGAACTTCTATTGAGTACAAGCATTCCAGCTACCGGAGATGAGACGTTGGCTGCTCTTGTCAACGTCTCAAGAGCAGGACAGGAGATCCAAGGCGCAATTTTAGAAATATCAGATTGTGTTATAGAATTCATACAACTTGGTCTTATTCCTCACTTGTATGTTGGTGTGTAAGTACTCTCTCATCAATAGCTGAAAGTACTTGGTTGACTAGATTGATTAGTGCTGCATGTGCAGCATTGCCATACTTGATGCAAGTACTGGACTTGAAGATCTTTCGTCATTCCAGCCCTGAAGCCAAGTTGACAGATCAATATCACCGCCTCCGTTTACTCACTGGGGCCGTGAAGGAATACCAAACCCGTTACGGCGGAATGGAACTATTTGGCAGCGCGATACAGTTCATTATCACTAATTTTCAACTATTTACACAGCCCATGTCAGAAAGCGTGACATACAGTAGTTGGCAAGACGTATTGGTTCATGACCCATCTCTATACATGAGGCTTGTATTGACTCTTGAACATTGCACGACAACAGCGACAATCCCCACCGTTCAGCAACTAGCTACCACTTTCGAAGGAATTTTAACAATGCCAACGCGTCAATACTCTGGCTTCAAGCAGATCGACGACGTGAGTAACTCTGCGTCGCTATCCAGCTGATAAAGCCGCAACTGGCGTCAGTATACTAATTCATATTAATTAGGAAGCGCCTCAAGGAAATTAAGAGAACCAGATAGCCACGCAAGACATCGCTAAGCATCGAAACACGTTGCCGTGCGTGCCATTGAAAAAATAAAGAAATGTGTTTAAGGAGCTAAATCTCCATCCATTTTCTAGAATAGGAAAAGAAAACAGCATGTCAAGAGGAGCTCCTTTTAAACCGGCGCTTATAACATATTTGCAGCCCACTCTAGCGAACATACATCAGTAGTATGTTTTTGTGTCCATACCCGTCTAAATCGTGTAATTGCACCCCCCTCGTTCCAGTATTCTCTCCTGATAGCACGGAGAGTTCTTCAGTTTATAGTAGTGATTCGTCGGTTCATTCTCATCAAGGCTTCCTCCCTCCACCCAAGAAAGCCGATATGCACGGCGGCTGGACCAAAAACTGGTTGCGTAGCTATTACTACTAAAAAAGCTGATACTGCTTCCTTGGTGGTGATATAGCCTAGACGGCGTAGATCGAAAGTCCGGTAAAGGCTGTTGGCGAGGACAGAAGCGGCGTTTAAGAACATATCTCGTTTAAAGAATGCGAAAATACCATCTTCTGGCCGAGGACCACATGTGTCAGAGACCAAAAAGCCAAGTTTCCCAAATACGCCAGAAAAGTCAAGATCGGGACTCGATGAGATACGATAGAGTGACCAAAAGTGAACAAGTGCTGCAGTTGTTGCTCCGGCGGCGTAGACTAGTCTCAAAACTGAGTGTGTTGCCTCCTTTTCCTTTCTCAGCTCCTTGTTCGCGTTGTTGCATTTCTGCTCGGTTTGGATGGATGTGTTGGTGATTTTCCGGCTGTGGAGAAGACTCGATAATCCGGCAGTAATAAGACTGACATAAACAGGAAATGGTTGCCAGAAGCCCACGAACTTCTGCCAGGTATTCTTGTTCTGGAAGGGCCATAACATAAGCACGGTGGGCAGGATAAATCCAAGACCAATGCCAGGGATCAGTGCCTTGGCAGCTCCCTTGGTGATTGAGTGCCTGGAAGTTGTTCCTACGGATCCATAGAAACCTTGTTCAAGCACGGATATCAAATGGTAGAGCGGGGCAATCTGACCAACTCCCTTGATTTGATATACGGCCCCAAAGACAGATGGGCTACGCAGTCGTTCGGTCAGTGCTTGTTCCATGTCCAGTTTAATGAATAACTTACAAGGAAGTGAGGAATCCTTTAGAGCCAACTCGATAACTTTCAATAGTCCAGTCAAGAGTGGTTGATAACAGCAGAGGTGTGAAGGAAATCCATTGGATTTGCGGCGCCTTACCAAGTGCTGTAAGGGGAACTCCAAATGCAGCCACCAACATAGAAAGAACGTCATCCACACTTTTGACGCCTGTATAGTCGTTGACCAAAGTATCGCTACCAAAAGTGGTTGGGATTTGCAGAGGGGTTAAAATCTGAGAAGCTAGCCGATAAAGCACTCCTTGGCTCAGAACTCCCAGGCCAACAGAAGGCCAATTCGAAGCTAATGGCTGAGCGGGAAGTTCATCGTTGTATGGAATCGTGTGATCTCGCTGAGGTATCGGAATACGGTTTAGTCGACTGGCATTGACTAGCTTGCTGGCGGCTAACTGAAGCGACGCCTCAGTGTCGATGAGATATGGCAAAAGAGGGGCGACTATAGCTTTGAACGGTGTTGCTAAAGCGTGCATCTTCTGGGTGTCATGGGAGTCTTGGAGAAGCCACTTGACGCGTTCAAAGCGCTCATTTTGCACAGAATTGAAGGCGGCAGTGATCTCTGCATTGGTCCATTCCGGGCTCGTGTCTGAAAGCAAATGGTTCACTAAACTGGCAGCAGTCTCCAATGCAGAGTTACCTCCATGTCCAGTTAATGGCTCTAGCTATACATAATGCTCGGTCAGAAAACCAGACATATCATAAAACGCGATATCATACCTTATGGGCGGCGTCGCCGATTGTAATAATGCGGTTGAAGTGCCACTTCTCGAATACGTGCTCATGGAGTGGAGTTAATGTGGAGCTTATCTTAGCTTTATAGAGTTGACCGAAGTAGACATCCGGCGTGATTTTGTCTGTCGCATGCTCTTGTGCAAGTCTTTCCTCGTCTTGTTTAGTGTATCTCGGAATATTATTACCGAAGAGAGGAGTAGGGAGTCTACTAAAGAGAAACCAGTAGATCCGTCCTCCAGGTCCAGTGATAACCAGATAGGAGAAGTTATCGTTGTAAACATACTGCGCACCGCTCGAAAGCGCCTCAATCGGACTTGAGATGCCGAAGATGCACTTGTAATAACATGGTACCTCTGGAACATATGTTAATTAGTAAGGTCACGTTAGTTTGAGTACGATAGTGGTGGGTTCTCACTTGACCATTCATCGGTGGGGAAGTACCCAGGGGATGTCTTGTTTCCAATGCGCCACATCTCTCTGCGTACAGTACTGTAGACTCCATCGGCGCCGACAACAATATCCCCTTTGAAGACATCACCCTTGCTTGTCTTGACTTGGACACCGTTATCCAGCTCTGTAACGGATTCAACCCTTTGCCCCGAAAGTATAGAATCTTTGGACTTGAGGTTGTTATACAAGGCTTTCAACAGCATCTGTCTGTCAATAAAAATGGTAGGGTATCCGTGTCTGCAAGAGAGGGCTCGTTAGTGCAACACAGCTGTTGCTAGAATCTGGACGTACTTTTCAGTGAGAAGATTATGGATGTTCTGGTAACACCTTATTACAGAGCCATCTGATCTTCGAATGTTGGACTCGTTCAGTGGCATATCGATAAGTGACAGGAGTCCCTCAGCACATCCAAGTTGATCAAGAATTCTCAGTCCGCTGGGGTGTAGACCAATACTTGCACCAACTTGGGGTGCAATTTCGTCATATGCTTCTAGGACGATGTAACGTATGCCGCCAACCTTCTCTAGCATGTTAGCAAGAGAAAGGCCAGCGACGCTTCCGCCGACAATAATGACTGTACGCTCAGACTCATCCATGATCTGCTCGATTGGTGAAAAATGATAGATAACTTGGCGGTAGGATTTCAAGTTGTTTAATTGATCGAGTAGCCGGATCGTCGCTCGATTTTATGTTAATCTACAACCACACTATACTCGATTCGCGGAAACATCAAGACCCCGACGATCCATCTTCGGGCTCCGGACCACGCTGCATAGTTTCGGATATCCTTCATGATCAATTAAATGATGGAAAAAATGTAGCAGTGCTACAAGGGCATGTTTAGGAAAGCAAGATTATATGCACGGGCAACGTCAGTCAATGCCCACTACTTTGACGATATGAAGGGGAAAATATGAACAAATCCTAAGTCCTGCATATTATCCAGGTAAGACGATTGGCCGGGTAATTCGGTGCTAAGGTCCAGCTTGGTTCTAGGTTTGTCTGTATTTCCCTCGGCTCCACTATCACCTCGGCAGATGTGGGTTGGTTTCGATACATCTTTACAACAATGCAGATTCAGACCGGGATCTTGAATCCTACAAGATCCCATACGTCAGTGATACTCTACAACCTTGCTCCATTGATATATTCTTCGCCGGGCTCCGACTCGGAAATCGTGAACCGCCGTGCCGATGTCATTCCCATGGGTCATAATGGTACGTTTTCGTATACAGGCTTCGACCATATCGAACAACCCCTGCTCAAGACTGATGATGGAGAGTATATACATTGATTCTAGGGTGATTAGTCTGGGGGCTTACGGAAGATAACGGTAGAGTGAACGAAATGAACAGCTCTCTATGGAATAAACACTCAAAACATCAAGATGGTAAGAAGTCCTCAAAATAGAGGTATAATACAGACATGAAACTCTGTTTGGATGAATTGAAATCCTAATTCTGGGTTTTTTAGGTCCTTTAGGGCCTTGGTCACGAAAACCATGGAAAGAACGCACACTCATGATTGATATGACCATTCACCTTGGTAGACACGAAACAAGCCATTAAACGGCTAACCCACACTGGCCGAGAGGCCCCACATCAGCCGAACACCCTGGGCGGAATATCCTGTTCAAGCTTTTCATCAGAATCTTCGACCGTCTCATGCATATAACGCAACTTCAGGATGCTAAAGGCCGTATCTAAAATAGTAAATTCTCCGCTTTTACACTACCCACTACACATATTAAATTATGCCAACTGTAGGAACAGCGAAGAAATCTTACATCAACGTTCAAAAAAGCAGCCAATGGTTTTCATGAGTTGACATATCACACAGCCAATCCCAATTTTCCCCATAATCGTCTCCTACCTCATGTATCCGTGCATCTCTCCTCTCCCAAAGTTTTAGAAGAACCATTTCTGCACCTCTGGCATTTGCACAAAGTGTTAAGCCCCATACCTTATCCAGCGTCGATAAAGTCCATGCTCTATGATTAGGCATCGTGCTTGCAAACCCGGCAATGACAACAGGCCATGTTAAAAATTTGAGATAAACCGTGTTCTGTATAGGCATGAAAGCGGTGATTAGATCATCAGTGATAGGTAAGAGGTACTGTGTGTCCTGAGTGAGACTGTACAGAAGACGGGATATGTATATCGCTGCAGATAATTTCCAGATAAGAGACATCTGTACAACAAGTTGATTGGGTACGGTTTCCAAGTATTTTGTGGTTGGTATAACCTTTTCGGCCCAGTCTAAGCAACTGAATTGTTGGATCTTTACAAGGTCAGACTTCAAGTTTCCAATTGCTGATGTGCGTTCGGGAGTGATTGATGAGTCCGACATAGCTTGTCGCGCCGTTCTTGACATTGCCGTCGCCGAAGTAATTAATTGCAGTATTGCTACAGGGCAAACAAAACCGTTACCGAATACTAGACGTGATTCAGGTGCTGTTGTCAAGAGTGTTCGCGTCGTGACTGACGTAGATATGATGCCGGGTGGTACGAATGTAGAACCGAATATCTCAAATCTGTTGGTTATGTATTAGCCTTATCTAGGAATGTATGTGATGCATGAGAACTCACAACATCAACTCATCCACAAGACCTTCCAGAGTAGAACTGTTCTGGATGCCAGCTTCGAGCATTTTCTTTGCACCTTCTAGGTGAATAGCCCAAGATCCCGCGCCTGTCTCAAAGCATTCCAACAGAGCGAGAGTAATAGCAATTCCAAAAGTCTGGAACTTGTTTTTCTGGTCAGGGTCTTGTAAAGCCATCGAAAGAAACTCCAGAGCTTTCTGTTTATTAGTTATACAATGATGTAGTAGTTGTGACTGGAATGGACTGAGTTCTTGATCGTTGATTTGGACGTTCTTTGCCTGTACAGCATGAGCTAGCATGATGGGTGAGCCAATTGAACCATGCATAGCATGAAGTGCTGCCACAGCCATCATGGCATTTGCCACACCCTCGGATGACCCGACCAGAGTCATGAGTTCTCGATACGGAGTCCAAGCTTCATCGCTGAAGGTGAAGACAGAACATACTTTTCGATTAACTTGACGTTCAGTTAGCTACAAATCTCGATGCGACGGAGTGACCACAGAAACCGTACAATAGTCTAGTAAGTATCTAGTATTATAACCCATATCTTGAAAAATAGGGTCAGTCAGTTGGGTTGGCGGGGACGCCGTCATCGACAGAGGTGACCTGTTACTGTATGTAGGTGTGGATGCAGATGAGGCTGATGAGACGTGTGATTTCGGTGGGGGCTCATATTCTAGGACGACCAATTGTTGTCGCTTTTTCCGCGGACATGTAGGCGTAGTAGTAGGACAAGTTTCATATGCAGTATCCTTCATGAAACCTCTGCTTGCAACACCGCTCATCCACTTCAATGGTTTACCATACCCTGAACATTGCAAGCCATTGGAGATACATTTTCTGCAGGCCGGGATAGTGGCATCACATTTGAGACGGCGACGGTGGCACGTCCAGCATTTTCTGGGTGCCGTAGACATTAAAATTTGATAGGTTAAAGGATATAAACTCTGGCCAGGTCAGGCCTTCATATCGATAAAGTGATGATGGTACATGTTTTTGTTTATCTCAGTCCTTAGAATTAGTAATGCAGCATAATTGAACCTTCGGAATAACAGATAGTCCATTAAAGATTGAGTCATCGTAATCCGCGGATTGCGGACCGATGATGCCGATCTAGACCGATGTTTAAGCGACAGACGTAATTGAGCCCCACTTGCCTATTTGGAGCAACAACTAGCAATGCCAAGACGACGCTATTTTGCAATTGTACATAAAACTACCACATTGAGGCAATGATAAGTAGAGCCACATTTAAGCTTGTCCCTTCGCCAACCGGTATAAAGTCATCGAAAAAGCCACAATGTTTGACGAAAGATCTTTCTTATAGCTTTAATTAGAAGCCGACCTAGAACCACCATCAATAATAACCTGTTACACAACAACGCAAACACGCCATGCCACCCACCCTCGTTTCCAGGACCAACACTCATGAGCACCACAACAATCACCCAGAAACATCCCGAGAATCTCAAGAAGGCGTCACTCATGTCACAGTTGACGATGAAATTGAACATGCAGTTGCAGGACTCCACAGGGCCGTCACGGAATCCCACGCGAATTCCGCTGTCCAAGATTTGGAGAAATATCTGCAAAACGACCAAGGCAGCCCCGGACCTCCACCGTTGAGCGTATGCTTCAAATCAGTCACGACATTCGGTCGATCAACAGGCGCTGCTCCCATCAAAACAGTCAAAGACGCCATCTGGAGGACCCTGACACTTCAAGACATTTATGAATTGACATTCAAAAAGATCTTGTCGCCTGCCAAAGCTGACGATGGTCGCCCGTTGATCCGAGATTTCTCGGGCGTGGTCCGCAATGGACAGATGATGCTGTAAGTCCAATATATCTTAATGCGATAGATCTACTAACCTTCAATAGTGTACTGGGCAATCCTGGGTCGGGATGCAGCACATTTCTGCGCACCATTGGAAATGATCACAAGTCCTTTCTCAACATCAAGGGCTCAATTGACTACTCTGGCCTTTCACCACAGGAAGTCTCAAAGAATCATCGTGGCCTTGTCACGTACATTCCTGAGGATGATCTTCATCTACCGACATTAACCGTCCGCCAAACCCTCGACTTTGCGCTGCAGAACAAGACACCGAAGCGATGGATACACCAAGCACCGCGCTTCATTCAAGAGTTTGGCAAGGCATTCGGTATGACACATGTCATGGACACGCTAGTTGGGAATGAGTATATCAGAGGCGTGTCAGGTGGTGAACGAAAACGTGTCTCAATCTTGGAATCCCTGGCATCTGATGCGTCTGTGAATGCATGGGATGGATCTACTCGAGGACTCGACGCGTCCTCTGCCGTTGATTTCATCCGGTCTTTGCGTATCATGACGGATGCTTGTCGTCGAGCGACAGTAGTATCGCTTTACCAGGCTTCAGATGCCATATGCAATCTCATGGACAAGGTTCTGCTGATCGATGAAGGACGCATGCTCTACCAGGGCCCGATCAAAAACGCCGAAGCCTACTTCTACTCTCTAGGATACGAACGATTACCTCGACAGACATTGAGTGACTTTCTCACGAGCGTCGCTTCAAGCAGCGAGGACAACATTCGAAAGGAAACTAGAGACAAGGTTCCCCGTGGTGCCGAGAACCTTGAGAGAGCATTCCGCGAAAGTCAGGCATTCCAAGATGTACAAGACGAAATCAAACTGTACGAGGCAGAACAGAATGATATTTTGGACGGGTCTTCAATGAGCGACCAGACTCCCATGACAAACGCTTTAGCAACACACGCCAAGAACAGCAAATCGCGCTTCGTCCGTCCCAAATCGTCTTACAACACCTCCTTCTTTCGCCAAGTCTACCTTTGCGCCAGGCGTGACTTTTGGCAACTCAAAGGCCACAAAGCACCCTTGATTTCCAAGTACATCTGCATTGTCGTCTGCGCTTTTCTGCTAGCTTCTATGTTCTACAACATGCCAGCAGACACCGGCGGCGTCTATTCTCGAGGTGGTTTCTGCTTTTATTCTTCTGCGTTGGTCGCTTGGTTCCAATTGGCTGAGTTAGATGCTGCATTCCATGATAGGACGGTAGTCAGTCGTCAGAAGAGGTACGCGATGGTTCGACCTAGTGCCGTGGTTATTGGCAAAGCAATGCTTGACGTCCCTTTGATCTTTTTTCAAAGTGCGATATATTCTATCATTGCTTACTTCCTTAGTGGATTAAGAATGGATGTAAGTTCAACACCACCTTTGACTATCACCGCGCCTACTAACAAGTGACTAGGTCAGTGCCTTTTTCATCTTTCTTTCGTCCATCTTTCTTTGTGCTATGGGCTTTACCGCTTCGTATCGCGTATTCGGTGCCATGTCCCCTCAACTAGAGGTCGCACTCAGATACTGCGGTGTCTACCTCATCATTGCTATAGCTTGCGGTGGTTACGTACGGTCTGTTGGTCGTATGATTGCCGATGTCCCTTGGGTAGGCTGGCTGGCGGTGAGTACCATGTTCGATTGATCCAACCGTCATTCTGAAGCTGATCACTTCCAGTACTTAACCCCTGTCCCCTTTGCCTACGAGAACATCATGTCGGCTGAGTTCAAAGGCCGAAGCTTCCCCTGCGAATCCAACTCTATCATCCCCGCGGGATCGGGCTACAATGATCCAAGCTTTCAAGCATGTGCATCAAAGGGGTCTACTTCAGGTCAACTTCACATTGACGGCAGCGAGTACCTTCGAAGTGAGTTCGGCTTCAGCTATGGTAATATCGGCCGAAACTACGGTATCCTACTTGTATTCATCTTTGGCTTCCTCCTGATCAACATGTTGATTGTGGAGCACGTGGATTGGGTACGCAGTGGTGGCTCAATCCTTGAATATGCGGGATGTAGAAAATCTGCAGCCAAACGTACTCGTGACGAAGAGAGCGTTGAGCAGCCGCAGGCCACAAGTGGTATGGCCGATTTCACATCTGGAAACGGCCCAAATGAGAAGCTAGTTCAGTCTGGCTCTACGTTTACTTGGAAAAATATCCATTATACTGTTCCATACCAGAACAGCGACAAACAGCTACTTCAAGATGTCTCTGGCTACTGCGAGCCTGGAAAACTACTAGCTCTTGTCGGAGCATCTGGTGCTGGTAAAAGTACTCGTGAGTTTATGATGTCTTCATTTTCTGGTCGAAACTAATATTATGCACAGTTCTCACCGTTCTTACTCAACAAGCCACCGGTACCGTCACGGGCGAGATGCGAGTTGACGATCAGCCCGTCGATTCATCTTTCGGCAGTAGTGTTGGCTACTGCCAACAAATGGATATCCACGTCGAAACCAGCACTGTTCGAGAGGCTTTTGAGTTCTCGGCGCTTTTGCGACAGAATGCCAGCATCAGCGACGAAGAGAAACGAGCCTACGTTGACAAAATCATTGACGTTCTCGGAATGAATGAACTGCAGGACATGGTTATAGGCTCTTTATCGTTAGAGCAGAAGAAGCGCACAACTATCGGTGTAGAACTTTGTGCAAAGCCAAGTCTGCTATTGTTCTTGGACGAACCTACCAGCGTGAGTACCTAACTCGGACTATTTTTTCCTGAACAATGCTAACTTTAGATTAGGGCCTTGATAGTCAAGGATCCATGAGTATTCTGCGACTGCTACGACGACTCGCTGATGGTGGGCAAGCCATTGTCTGCACGATTCACCAAGCAAGCCAGGAACACTTTGATCTGGTGAGTCCCGTCACGCACATTGGTCGATTCCTAACGCTGACTATTTCCAGTTTGACAGAGTTCTTGCACTCAACCGCGGTGGCAGAGTATACTATTTCGGAGCTGTCGCCAAAGTTCTCAACTACTTCTCAACTCGAGGCGTCCATGTCCCCCCTCACAAGAACGTAGCAGACCTTTTGATCGAGATTCCTGTGCGAGAAAAGCCCCCAGCAGGTGAAGAAACATGGCCTGATGTTTGGATCAAGTCCTCCGAGGCTGCTGAGGTACTGGATACTATTGACGGGTTCACAACTGCGAAAGAAACTACCAGCGAATCTCGGAAACCCGCTCACGCCAAATCCGGCTTTGCTTCCTCTACGTTGAGACAAGCTATCCTCCTCACACACCGCACACTGGCTCAGTACTGGCGCACTCCCAACTACATCTACTCGCGCCTCTACGCCTGCGTTGTCCATGCTGCCCTCAATGGTCTCATCTTCTTACAACTCAATGACACCGAAGCAGCTATGCAGTACCGTATCTTCTCAGCATTCTTGGTTCTCATGATCGTTCCTGAAATTATCAACGCAACGGCAATGATGTTTGATGAAAACCGCAATATCTGGCTAGGACGCGAATACCCTAGTCGTATATATGGATGTATGGCCTTTACTACTGCGCAGATACTCGCTGAAGTGCCATTTGCGTTGGCTGGTGGTTTGATGTTTTATGTCTTGGTTTACTTCCTTGTCGGCTTTCCGTTGGGTGTCGCAGCTGGATACACGTTTTTGATGTTTATTCTTTTTCAACTGTTCATCACTTCGTGGGGACAATGGATTGCTGCTCTTAGGTGAGTCTGAAGTCTGGCTTGCTTTGTTGGTAACTTACTAACTTAATGATCCAGCGCCGATGCATCGATGGCTGCAAATATCATGCCTTTCTTTGTTATAGCTGCTGAGCTTTTCAACGGTACGAATGGTCTCTCGAATTGTCTACTCTTTGCTAATCAGTGACTCTATTAGGCATTCTGCAGCCCGCATCCCTCATGCCGGCCGTCTGGCACTATACCCTTTACTATTTAGGACCATTTACCTACTGGATTTCTGGGACAGTTGCCATCATTCTCCCTCGCATTGCAGTCCAATGTGCCGATTCAGAGCTCATTCGCTTCAACGCTCCATCAAACTCGACTTGTGGGACCTATGCGCAAGACTGGTTGGATACCACAAAAGGCTACCTTGCCAATCATGATGCAACTTCGGACTGCGGATATTGTCAATATGCCTCTGGCGAAGAAGTAGGTTTACATTTTCGCTCTTTGATCTAGTATTCACTAACCGGCCTAGTACCTGTCCACGCTTCAAGTCCAAGCTTCCGATGCCTGGCCTTATTTGTGTATTTTTGTCTTGTTTACTCTCACCAACTATCTCTCTGTATATATATGGGTATACTTGAAATCCGTCAAGGGGTGGCTCCCCTGGTAAAATTCGAATGTTACACACAGGGCGTAGCTTGATTAAGAGCGGGAGGCATAGATAATAGGAACAATATGTACAAATCAGGATATGCAAGTAATAAGATTGTATTGATATTAGGTCTAACTACCTGTATCTATCTAAAAATAACAGCAGTTGCTTAGTCGTGATTACTCCCAACACCATCGCTGTATCCTCCTGTGTAACGACCAAGTAGCTAACGCCCAACTTGCCAAATAGCTCCACTGCATACTCCAAAGGTGCTTTAGAGGGTACGGTTAATGGGCTCCTGTCGATGGCCTCTGCCAATCCTGCTTCAAGAATTGACACCTCTGAAGACTCTTCAATACCATCCGTCTTTTCGATCAATTGTAGTGCACTTTGCAATTTGGTCTGCGGGATGTATCCATGACAAATCCCCGATTCGTTGATAAATACAAGACCAGAGTCGGTCAAGCCTTTGTTCTGAAGCTGTGACAATTTACTTCGAAGGATTGAAGCAGCGACTCGATAGTCAGGCCCAACAGACGCAATCACGTCGCCGACTACATCTTTTGAAGGAATGAGTACATCTACCGTTGCGCTACCCTCATTGTCCCGATATTCTCTGACTCTTTTGATAGCCACTTCAGCGTCTAAGAAAGGGTGTCCCTGCAAATGCTGGGCCAAGTCATAAACACCATCAGCACTAATAGCATCAGCTACCCATTTGGCTGTAAGGATAGCGATCATAAACGGAGGAATGAAATTAACCTCCCCCGTGAGTTCAAACATGATGACAGCCAAACTGACAGTCATTCTGCTGACTCCAGCTAGGAACGCTGCTGACCCGACCATGGCGAAAACACCTGGTGAGATATCGGGAATAAGCTGACCGATCGTACGACCGAAGAGGGCACCAGCATCCATGGCGGGGATGATAATGCCAGATGGGACTTTGCAGCCAAAGGTGATAGTTGTCAGAAGGAGCTTTACGAACGTCCCAGAGATCAACCATGCGTAGTATGTTCCCTTGCCGGTAAGTTTAGCCTCTTGTTGACAGATCCAGTCCTCTTCGACGTCATTACAGTCAACCAGAAGTCGCTGCATGACAATATCTCCTGTTTCTCTGATCAAAACGTTGGGAAACTGAAGCACGGCAGTTACTAGTGTGACAAGCGCCAGCTCAAACACAGGGCTATTCTTGATGAGAGGAATCTGTCGGAATGACTTGGCCCAGAGAAAGTTGGCTCTGCAGAATACACCACCAAAAATACCGCCGCAGATCCCAAGGATGATAAAAACAAAGTAATGGAGAGCATCATAGTCGACACCATAGTTCGTCTCAAAAAGAACAAGCTTGCCTGTCCCAGTAGGGTTGAGTTCCTTCAAGACAGCTGCAGCAACAACAGAGCAAAGACAACTTCGCCAAAGGACGCGACGAGGGAAATGAGTGCTGATCTCCTCATAGCTGAACAGAACACCGCCAATTGGAGCACCAAATGCAACGGACAATCCCGCTGAACAGGCCACGCTGAGCATTTCCCTTAACTTCCGCTGATTGTTGGCGTACTTTGGGAAGCAGATGGTGACGAGATACCCAACGCAAGCTGATATGTGTACAAAGGGCCCTTCTTTTCCTAAACACATTCCAGTTGCGACAGCGAAAGTTGCTCCGACCGCTTTGACGATAAGGACTTTGAGGTCGAAGAGATGAGGAATGGAGAAACCTGAGAGAACTGTTTTGATCTCGGGTATGCCACTTCCTGCAGCCATGTACATAGTTTTTCCACCACTTTTTCCAACTTGATCTGACGTTTTCGTCTCTGAGCTTTCGTTCTCGGGGGCAACCGAGGTTAGGGTTGACTTTGTGGTCATGGTGACACTTCCAGCGATGATACCAAAAGCCAGCGCAGAGCCCACGTAGATAGCGTATGCAAATGCATAGCTTTCCGTCCATGGTTTCCAGCCCTGACATGTCTCTTCAAAGGCACAGCATGCTCGACGGCTAAGAAGCGGGTTTCTGGTACAATATCCGTCTTTCCAGTCCGCTACTGTCTCAACACTAATGTCCACCACAGCTGCGACAGATGCTGTGAGAAGACCAATAGCAAATGCAGCGAACCATCCTTGCGAGGCATCCCAGAGTTCAGCGATGCGGTAACGGATTCCGTAGCGGACGTTCAGACCTGAAACATCGCGCCTTTGGCTGTTTTTCATAAGGTCTTGAAGCCAGTCAATTGTATGGTATTCATTGTAAGGAATATCCCCTTGAGCGATATTTGGTATTGACGGGATGGGATGCTGTTGAAAGTGTATCAAAGGTGTGGTTTCCGTAGCTTCATTCTCGTTCCTAATTACTGAGTCAGAAGTCATGTTGTCAAAGGAGAACAAAAAAAAGGCAGTACAGGGGTGAGAGATCTTAAAACAGAGGGGCCTCAAAGCAGTAATAAAAGTCCAAACAGAAACCGTATCAAGGCAGATATTTCACAATCGTGAATTGCCCCAAAACATTGCAAAGAACGTAAAACAAGTGACGTCAAAATTTGGCATCTCCGGCGCACGTGAGAAAGATATAGCAGACCGCCGATCGCCATGCTCTCACGTGTGATACCCAGCGAATGGACGTTAGAACGCTTGGGGCGCTTATATCCATTGTTCCAGATGAGCATGCCTATTGGGAAACGTGGTGGTGGGCATGACTCAATTGCTGACGATCAGAGAAATATCATCGAGGATAGTAGGTGCGGGTTTCTCCGGGTGGTTGATAGTTTATCTTGGTTGTCATCTCCGGGATAGATAAGAGGAAGAAGTATAATTGCCACTATCTACAACCACTGCCGAAAGGGTTAATAAATTCATAAATCGTTAACAATTCATGATAAACAGCAAGTATTGCTATAGTCACTATACTATCTGCAGCTGGAGGATAACAGATACATTTAAAAGTATGAATTATTGAGCTGGGCTCCGCGGAGATGCATTTTTGTATTTTACACGCGTGACACCTGCCCCATGACAGTACTTATAATTTTGATTTTTTATCTGTCAAATAATAAAACGCAACTCTGTATTCTGATATTCCCTATAACAAGTTCTTATTGTTGAATACTTGGTCTTGTATCGTATCCAAGATCGTCTATCAGCGGTTTGCTTGTCTACGGCGTGTTTTTCCGGATTCCCAGTCGGATCAGAGCCTGCCTCCGCAATCCCGTTCGAGTAGGTTTAGTAGGTTCCAACTCATCTAACATGTAGTCGTTAATGGAATCGTTATCTGCGTATGCGTTTTCATCTCGGTTGCGTCGTTTCTGCCTGCAGTACAGCCATATTAATACCAGCACGATGCTGGCTAAGAATAGGCCCCTGGGATAGATTAGCGATTTTATATGATGACGACACTGCTTCTCTTCACTTACGTGATAGATGCAACAACCGCCCATTTCATCCAGTTTGCTACAGGCTTTTCGCATGTGTTCATTCCCGTAGTATCGACACATCTGCGCAGCAAAGAATTTGTCTCAACGAATGGAAGAAATTGGGCTTGAACCGGCGATGACATGATGTTGCTTTGTTATTGATCTGTTTCAAAACATTGTAGATAGGTCGTCGATTTCTTAAATCACTGGCCAAGGTTTCTGCAGGCTATATATATGAAAGTTGAACGTAAACACAACACTCAATAAATGCAAGACGATAACAAGCTGGTCTAAAAATAATATGGACTTTCGGGAGTTTACTAAACCCGGTTACATACTATGCCTATGCTCCTTTACCATTGACAATACGAGCCCCTGGCCCGGGCGATATGTTCCCGCGTATTCGCGTTTGTTAGACTCGTATTTTTTAGTAGGATATAGAGAACATGTTAAATTCCCGCTTGTTCGGGAAGCATAAAGAGTGCGAGAACCCGTGAAATTCAAGGCTAATACATAATGGGCAATACAATGGTGAATAAAAAAAGAATTCATATAAAGGTAGAACATCAAAAAGGAAAGTTATTATAAACGGGGTAAAACCATGGATCCCAATCGCAAAAGTCTATTTTCAGCGATACATAGACAATTGAAGCATCGACTTGCATCGTCCATTTTTATTGCCACATTAGCAAAACAAAAGGCGAAGTTCATTTTCATCCCACTAAGCCTTTTCTAGTTAATAGCAATTTCCCTCGTAGCAGTTTACATGGCAATCGTCCCTTGTGGAAAGTCAGCAAACTGTATGGGTTTTCATGGTAGTTCCATACGTACTCTGTATCACCGCACATCCAAGTGTTCTTGTTACAGCACTGCATGTCTGTCCCTACGCATGTCGCGTTGGAGTGAGGAGGTCCGCAAAGACCATTATAAGCGCGAATAGGTTCTGGGACTGTAAACTTTTGTTAGCCAGGCGCTTTTATATCAAGAATATTTGTTGGAAACCTACATCCTTCCACACAATATCTGATATCAGGGAGGATATTCTTGCAGTCCACTTTGAGCCTAGGATTCAGCTCGTAAAAGGTATCCAGCGTGATTTCATATTCTTTGGCTATCGTGCCACAAGTTTCAGAGTCGACTTTGGATGTAGTTTTGGTACTGAATCGACAGTTGATGCCGCCAGTCTGCATTATTCTGGCTCGCCATGTTGATGGTTGACATTCATCAGCAGCAATGGCTGAGCTGACAAGCACCAAACCTATGACCGAGAGTTGTGCCCACGAAAACATTGTGGATAAAAAGAAATGAATTACGGGAAATTTTGTCAATACGTTGAAGGTCGGTGACAAAAGGCGATGTGATATATTTGAGAGTTATAGCAGTACGACTCATGTTGGACCCTTAGATCTCTTGCTCTTCACGGCCATGACCGAAAGATTAACGAGCTAACCGGGTTAAATTGGGCTGGCAAGATGAGCCCCGCTTAGTGTGATGGTCGACCTGAATGTTTGAAACAGCACTACTTGCTTACTTCAATGCGCCTATTTTCCGGCCCGTACTACAGGGCCAGAATCCTTCTCCCGTAAAAATGACGATTGCAGATCTCTAGCTGTTTCAACTAGAGACGCACTGTTCCAACAGTAGACGAAATTCTGAGCTCTTGGTCAATATGATCTTCGGAGCCGCCTCAAGCGACATTTTGAACGTGCATGATCCCTGAATACCTGGGCAAGCATATGGGACAATTCTTTGGACGGATGTGAAAATTCCTTCAGCTCAACCTTTCTTTTTGGTCGCATTTATGCAAGGTAAAACCGGGTCCCATTACCAAGATAAGCGTCCAGCCACGCTCAGGTTTATGTCAAAGAACCACTCAATGGGATGGCCGATGTTTACTAAACACATTTTCTCATATGTCTACATAAAAATAATCATTAAGATAATAGCAATAATTCTAATTTCAGGCCTTGATACTAAGAATATTACGTATATTACGTGACGATATATAGGTAGTTATAGTAGGAGCAGAGTGTCAATAAATATTAACAAAACAGTGTAGGGTAATTTTGTTCATTTCGCTGCTTCGCGTCCTTGTTGAGAAAATATAATTCCTATACAAAAAAGGATTAGCTCGATGCAAGGTAGACTCTGAATAGTTTTTTTTTTTTTTTTTTTTTTTTTCATTATTTGCCTATGGCTCTGAGCCCTGTCTTGTTCCCCTGCGCTTTCAATGTAGCGAACATCACATCATGTGATAGAACATGAGTGCTTACCACTGTCTAATTAATTCGCACCATCATTACATCACACAAAAGGGCCATTACGATACTGGTTTCGACGAAGAAGGTCACTACTTAATCTTGGTATTCTAGTGCTATGACAGGCTAATTTAATGCTGCACATCGTTGGGGTACATCTCCTCCAAAATCTGCCAGATTCGTCGGCGATTAGTGAATCCACCAGGAACACGCAGGCCGACCTTTTCATAGCTCCACACAAGGTTGTTGTCCTCCTGTGCGTCGTGGGGTGATATCTGCGCTGGGCTCATTACCTGCCTGCTGATCTTTTCCCAGTTCCATTTTTCGATCTCAGCAGTTTCCTTGCCAGTTTTGTGATAAACAGCTTGGGCGTCAAGGTCCCAAAGGAAGGGAATCTGGAAAAAGAACTGCTTCCACACGGATTGGGGTATCGAGTATGTGCACTCAAGCGAGCTTTGGCCATACTGGAAGAGGGAGTAAATATGAGCTTTGACCTTCTGAGGCAATGCTTCAACATGGTTTGTCAATTGCCCGAGATCCTCTGGTAACTGGCTAGAGGGCTCTGGTGTATGCTCAAGATTCTCAATCAAGGCAGTGGTTAAATTCGGAATGGCAATTGGGTCCTCATTCCACTGTTAAGAACTGTCAGTGAAAATAAAATAGCTGTTTCTGAAAGCACGCGTGGACTTACCCATCCATTCCACTCATTTCCGAATAGGTAGAGAGTGGGTGAGGGGACGTAGTAACGTTCCAGCCCGCAAGAAAATGGCTTTCCAGGTTGAGGGTTTGGTATGGAAGGGGTAAAATGCATTCCAATGTCGCCAGAATCCTCCATTTTGGATCTAGCGCAACGGCGTTCCAATGTCAACCAAAATTCTCCGATTGAGCGGACTTTGGCATTAGGCGACGCGCTTATAACGCGTTGGAGAAGCTGCTCGCAAGATTTGTGTATGCCAACATACATCTTGCCCACCCATTCCGAGGGATCCTCTGACTCTTCATTGACATCATAGTCCCATTGAGGGTGAATTTCTTGACGATCGGGAGGGAAGGTTAGGTTGCCACGATGACTGTTCGCGAAAGCATCATAACGTGTGACTTGTTCATCTACCACCTTCAAGGATGGGGGCGCATCACAGAGTTCTGGCCAATGGGGACCAGAAAATGCAACAACTTCGCCCTTGAGTACCAAGCCACAAATTGTGCAATTGATAAAGTCAGGGTTGAATGCCATTGCTTAATGTCGGGGAGGGATAAAGAAGTGACAGAATCGCAAAAAATGGTGGGAGAAAGCAAAGGGAAGTTGGAGAATAGAAAAAATTGATAAGGCTGAGATACTTGGCGCGTTGTATGAGATGAATTAGAGTGCGATGATCAAAAGAGGCGTCGGGTATCTCGCGATGAAACGTCAGGACGATTTGCAAGGATAGAAAACTCCTCACGACAGCGGAGAAAACGATCCTGAAGCGGTTATCACCGCCACTTGTCCCTGTTTTTAGGGCGGACTGGAATATGCGTGCGCCTAGACTAGCATATGGATGTCACTATCCAATGGATAGTCTCCAATTGCGAGTGTTCCATAGTAGTCCCCCCAAGGACCCTCTATAAATCTTTCTTAGGCTTCTTTTCAGCACGGCCACTACAGCGATCCGCGGCATTGTTTTGAAACAAGACATTGCGGGAGCCATCAAAGAGCTTGTCAAGGGTCAGGTCCAAAGAAAATGTGGTCAAGCCAGGGTTCAACCATGTACATGATCTCAGCTCTTCTCCATTGTTGATGGTCTGCGATGCATGTCAGACTCCTCTCATTTCGCCCTTGACCGTAGTATTCCTGCCCATGGACGCAATGCTCACGATGTAATCACTGCGCCATTCAGGATTTTCTCAATCGTGAACTAGCTGTTTTGAACGGATACCAAGCATTGGCCGGGATGACCGTAGTATGTTGCAACAAATCTGACAGTGGAGCAACTCTGCGGAGTGCTTCATCCTACTCCTCAGGTACGGGAAAGATGCTGGGAAATCTGTAGCATCTTATTATATAGACAATGCGACATCTTTGTATTTCTGACTATTGATAC
The DNA here is from genome assembly GCF_020744135.1 of Fusarium venenatum. NCBI lineage: Eukaryota > Fungi > Ascomycota > Sordariomycetes > Hypocreales > Nectriaceae > Fusarium > Fusarium venenatum. The sequence goes on from NW_027072129.1 coordinate 11,597,208, forward strand.
TTCATATCTGTTTCCTTCAACGGAGTTGTGTTCTCTTGTTTGTCACTCGTTTCGACAAAGTCATTCTTTTATTAATATCCATACCATGAAACGCTCTTTACTATTAGCTCTTTGGAGCACAGGGGTTTTGGGTAGTCCTTGCAAACCATCCAAGCCTTCAGAAACCTCAATTGCTGACGGTACACCAACCGAAAGCAATCACATCTCTTTGGGTCTTTCATCTACATATCTAGACTCAACGAAAACGGGTCAAGATAGTGAGCATGAGACCTCAACAGGGACTCCCTCCAATGAGAGTGGCCAGATCTCAGTGTCCATTCCTTTCTCTGAGTCTGACTTGAACTCTCATACACAAGACGCTGTTTCCAACACCCTCGATCATCCAGAGGGCTCCGTCACTGGCACAGGATCTCTTCCGGAGCCTACTTCGGAGGGTGACAGTCTGCCAGAAACCAGCACTGGTGATGTCAACTCTGAAAAGACCTCTGGAGGTGCGGGTAACTCCGGATCTCCTTCCTCTCCTCAGAGTGAGGGATCTTCACCAACCGGTGTCGTTGTCTCCCCCGGAGAGCAATCCGGTACTGTTACCAACCCTGAGGCTTCTGGTACTGCTATAAGCCCCGATGACTCTACAAACCCTTCCGGTACTGTTTCTAGTTCCCCTGAAGGATCTTCTGGTCCAGCCAATACCGAAGTTTCTGGCCAACCAACCGGGACTGTTGACGTACCAGGAGAGTCTGGAAACACAGATGTCAACACGGCAACAGACATCCCCACTACTATCCCCGGTGGCGTTCCTGGTGATGCTTCTGGCACTGTTACCAACCCTGAGGTTTCTAGCCTATCTGGTACTGCTACAGTGCCAGGAGAATCTGAAGTCACAGACAGTCCCATTGGTATCTCTAAAGGCATTTCTGATGGCCCATCTGCAACTGGTACAGTACCAGGGGAGGGTGACACCACTGCTCCTGGTGGGGGTCCTGGTGAAGCTTCTGACACGTCTTTCTCAGTCGGTGATTCCAACCCAACTGGAGTTGCCACAGATGGAACTAGCGACAGTGGCCCAGCTCCCTCGAATGACTCTACCAATACACTGAGTTCACCAGAAGAGACTATCTCTTTTCCTAGCAACCCCGCTACTGGTACCGAGCAAGGTCAAAACACTGCCACACAGACCGGCTCAGCTCCTGGTACGGATGAAGCACCAACTGGTACCGAAACATCAATTGCTGGCCCTGGCCAGCCTGCCACCACTGCTCCCGGAAACACCATTTCAGATGACCAGGGCACTTTGACCCAGAGCAACGGGGACGAGTTCACATCCGCCGTCTCTGGAGACGTTACCGGTGCTGTCACAACAGATGCAAATGGTGCGCCCACTACTCTTCCTGAGAACCAAGACCAGACTACTGGATTCTCAGAGCAGTCAACTGGTGTCCCTAGCGATCAGAACTCAGATAGTAACACCACTGAAACATCTCCGGGCCAAGAAGATTCCTCAGCCGCCAGCACCACTGATGCAAATGCTGCTCAATCAACAACTGAAGGAGACGACGCTACCACCAACCATGTTCCTGACAACACCGATGTCGTATCCACTGGATCTTCTGAAGCCAACAACGGTGCTACTACCACTGAATCCGGACCCATTGAGACAACAGACTCGAATGACGTGCCATCGACAACAGTACCTGGTCCATTCGCTACTGCCAACCCAATCACCACCGCTGCCACAACTGCAACTGATATGCCAGTCGTAACGGAAGCTCCACCTGGTTTCAATCCCAGCACTGTTAGCGATCACCCTGAATGGACTTCCAACACTTGGATCACCACTACTTCAGAGGGTTCTGACCCAACTGTTGTCCCAGTCCTCGTCGGTTGTGATGACTGTGGTGGAAGTGGCTCTGGAATTATTCTCTGGGACTTTCCTCCTGTTCCTAACACTTGGTTCCAGCTCCCTGGTCTGCCCAAGTTTTCTTTCCCTTGCATCCCTCCTGCTTCCGGTTGCACATCAACTCCCGTTACTGAAGAGAGTGGAGAGGATGGCGATGAAGATGAAGACAAATCTTCTGTAACAACCTGCACTGATAAGGTCACTGTTACCGATTGCTTTGTTGCTTGTACAACGTATACTGGCCCAGCAGGAGAAACTGTCACTCCGGAGTGTCAAACAACCTGTACTAGAACACAGACAGGATGTAGTGTCACTGGCACAACCACGACATCTTCTGCTGAAGCGTGCGGACCCTCTGGAGACAGCGAGTGTACCTCATGCAGTGTTGACCTTACCGCCAACGATGATTCTGAGTCATTGGAACGAAGAGCTCTTGAGCGAAGAGGCGAAGTGGACATCAAGAATGACATTGCAGGCTGCGATTGGTCTGGAAGCACAGTTGGTTCACCAAGATTCCCAGCATACCCAGGTGGAAACCGCGTTCTGAAGAACGAGGCTGCGATTGTGGCTCAGAATTCTCCTTTGAACCAGATCAAGCGATGGTGGCGAATGACACGCGACAACAATTGTGTGCCGTCCCTCAACAACATTGACGAGGCTCAGTATCCAAAGAACCTGCCAAACATCGAAGGTCCTTCCATTGATCACGTCTATGAGAAGAGTATGCTCTTGGACTTCTGGAGGTTTATCATTGATCCAGCTGCTCCTGCTGTCGTTGGAATGACGGCTGGTACACCTAACAAAATCAACTGTAATGACATCAAGTCCTATGGTGGTATCAACTCCGGTACAAACCTGATCCAAAAGGTTTTTGACACTTACCCCGGTAGCCAAGACGTTATCATGCCCGCCGACGCCCAGTTCATGGATGACTTTATTGGTATGGATCAGTGGACCAACGGTAATGCAAAGGCCCAGATTACGGATCCTCAGGGCACCAAGGACCAGGCCGACAAGAAGACCACCAATGGCAAAGCGGTGAAGGCTAAAACCAGCGTCGACAACGCGAAGAGGTGGATCAAGGATAAGTTACTCTTCCTCGAGGCATTAGCAATTGGTGTCGAAATGTTCAATGTCCAAGAGGCCAAGGACGCTCTCATTCGACAAAATCTCCGCATTTACCAAGCTCTGTAAGTAAACCTCCCTCGCTTTCTACAACAGCCACTAACTCAGTCAACAGTGTAGATATGGATGAGAATGCGAAGAACTGCATGAAGGATGATGCCGTTATCAAGGGTGTCTGGTCATTCGCCGACAAGTACCAGGCCTTCATGGCTGACAGGTTCACTGGCAATCAGCCTCACTCCATGAACCAGGGTGTGGTTTATGCCAAGAACAAGCTTCTCACTGCATTGGCAACGGATGTTGCCAATGCTGCCAAGATCAAGAACATTCCTGCGGGTGAACTTACCTCTTGGCAAAAGAGGTTGGCCAACATGCAAGATGCAAACCGCGCTTGGGAAGTGTCAATCAGTTTCGTTTGGGCTGGTCCGACTACATCCAAGAGAGATACCGATGGTCTCTCTTGTGACCGTCCCAACCCATCCTTGACTACTGAGTCGACCACTGAGCCGACCACCGACTCTACCACATTTGCGACATCCGTGAGAACATCATCCGACATCACGACTACCTCCGAAGAAGACGTACCTTCTACAACAGAGCAGGCCACTACCTCAAACAACCCGCCTCCTTTGACGGATTTCCCGACTCTCACCCAGCAAGTCCCCGATGCCACCATCTCTACCCCCGATGGTAGCTCATGTGCTGAGACCGCTACTGTCACCAACTGTAATGTTGGTATCGGAGGAGGTCATGGCGGACCTGCTTGTGTAGAGAGGGAGACTTGCAACTCATGGGTCAACACTAAGACCACGAGTACCACTCCCACACCTACGCCGACTCTCATAAAGCCCGATCCCGGCCAGAATGAGAAGCACTGTTACGACTCTGGCCAGAAGTCTAATTATGAGGCTATCACCTACGCTGCTGAGTCGTTTTGTCGTGATGTGGTGAACGACCAGGTTCAAGGCCCAGTCTGGTCGAACTACAAGCTCGAGGGCAAGAAGGTACCTAGTACAGGTTACCACTTCAAGCTTGCTTTCCAAGTGTATGAGGGATGTATATGGACGGCGAATTATGATGAGTGTATGCGTTATATGAAGGTTCCCATCGACAGTTGCGACTGCTCGGCTAAGGGCAACAAGCAGGGTGGCTGGGTTGAGAATAACTGTATTATGGCCAGGATCGATCCCAACAGTGGTATCTGATCACAAAATTGGAGTTTAATCTGTATATATTTATTGTTAGCAAGCCATATAATTGCAAATCGTTTCTGTATACTATTATGAACTACTGTGCTCACATAAGACTGATGAGTTCTTTTTGGAAACCGCCCTGACACTTGGCGATGGATCGCGAATTGGAGGAAGAAGTAGACAATGATAGATATATATAATACTGTGCTTTCAGCAATTACGCTTCAATAAAGTCTCTAACCAACGAGTTGAACTTCTCAGGGTTTTGCCAAAACATAAAGTGGCTACCTTTTTCCTCGGCTGAAAAGGTATAGTGCTGGGCAGAGGGAATCTGGGTTGCAACACACTCTACTCCTTGATGGGGGAAAATGCTAAGCTCTCCAGCAATAACCAAGGCAGGAACATTGATGCGAGGAAGAACATCACGCCAGTCTCGGAATGCATGGTCAATCAAGAGAGTGCCAGCGCTTTTATCGCTCATCTTCTTGTTTTGCTCAACAACCCAGTTGTAATTAGCCTCGGTGAGATCGTCGGTGAACATACTCTTGACCAAAGCTGGGCCTTGGGCTGCCATGTCGGTGGCGGTTTGGTACACTGCATCGGGAGTGAAGATGGCACCCATCTCTTTAGCCTTTTCCTTAGGCCAGGTTGGGTCGATCACAAAGTCAGCTGGCTGATCAGCAAAGACAAACTTGTGGATAAACTTGTGGGAGGTAGGGTACTGATCCCAGAAAGCCCGGGTGACGGAGCAACCCATAGAATGACCGATGATAGTAATGTCCTCGAGGTGCAATTGTGTGATAAGGTCGTTCAGGTCAGCTGCGAAGCGAGAAATGCGGTAGCCAAATTCGGGTTTGGCAGACTCTCCATGGCCACGCATGTCATAGGTGGTAACTCTGAATCCATTCTGGGAAAAGTACTCGACCTGCTTCTTCCACTCTGCAGCAGCCTGTCGCCATCCAGGGATAAAAAGTAACTGCTTGCCAGCCGCAGGACCGGTTTGGTTGTAGGTCAGACTGACGCCGTCGCTAGTCGTAATAGTCCCAGTCTTCATCTTTCCAATTGAAACACAACCACTGATCGTAACAGTCAGAGGGGATTCCAGAGAGATCTAGAAGGTAAAGACGAAGAGAAGTGGGAACTTCAATATAAATAGGTATTTATCTGTGTTAGCCGATTCTTGTTTAGATCTCGCCTCGTGGTGCAGGAGTGATTGTCAGACAGATATTGGATCACAATGTATGATGAGGAGGAGGAGGGGAATAACATAGTATGAAATGGCGCAAAGACGTCTGAGTTCAGGGTATCAGTAACAGGGATCGGGGCGTTTAGTAAGCTGGGCAGGTTATCTGACAGTAAGCGGGCAATATCCACTTAGCTGTGTCAACGTGACGCTGACATACAGAGTGGAGGCTTAGTATTTCCGTATTGAAGATCAATGGTTGATTCGAATACTGATATTCTCGTAGGCTGTGCTAGAGGAAGAAGGAGGGCTATTAAGTAGGTATCCGTATATACCACAATACTGTTGCATCGTATGATGATCAGGTTGCTTCTGTGAGTCCTGCCTTCTATCCTAACAAAACCGGTCCTCTTGCTCAAGAACTTAAAACCCATTACTAAAACTTCGGCTGAACGATCTATAACATAAAAAGGCTCCATCCAAAAGTCAGCACTGTAATCCAAACACCGCCCATTTGGTTGATCATAGCCGCTGTGCCTTTGATCTCCTTCAACTCCGGTTCCCTGGCATGAGAAGCATTGTACACTTTCTGTTCTTCAAAATCCTTCTCAATCTTGTCTGGACCGCCGCATTTCTCATGGACAAGTTCAAGTTGACCTCTCCAATAATCATCATCCAAACCCCATAGGTCTAACGCCTCGATTGAGGAATTCAACATGGCTTTGACCACCATACCGTAGCAGGGGTGACATGGTTCTTTAAATGGTTTCTCCTCACCATAATTATGGCGACCCCGTAATTCTTCCACAACATCTAAAAACGTCAGTCATGTGCCACATGGTTATTCCTTCAATACATACCAAAGCAATATCGACCAGACTTGGTGTCCCTGATACAGGTTGCGTTCCACATTTGTTGCACCTGGTTGGCTAATTTGACTTCGTCTTCGAGGAGAAGCGGCGGGAAGGCTCTGTTTAGATCCTTGTCGCATTCCTCGGTCACTGTTTTGTTCCATCTCTGAAGGGAGTCGAAGCAAGTTGTGAAGCACATGGCGTCAGCTGTTCTGTTACTTCCCAGCCATCCCATTGACCTATATTGCCCTACCATCCTGGTGTCCTGGTCGCAGTCAATGTTGCTTGTCAAAGCTTTGACACAGCGTTTGTCGAAAAATTCGGTACCGTTGACATATTCCTCATAATGGAATCTGAAGGCGTCGACAGCCGTCAAAAGGCTAAGAGCAACGATTAGGCTCAACATGATCCTGTTTGTTGAGAGTAGAAGCTGAGTTAAAAGGCCAGCCATCACTGCTCAGAAAGGAAACGGATCCTCTGAGTTTTTATCGAGATGGGTGCGAACCGTGCACATGAACGAGTGGAGTATCTACCAGGCTAATTCATTCTTTATGTAACTGTCTGTTGGTTCTAAGCAAGAAAATACACATACGTTCTCAAAATAGCTGTCACGTTACAGGGGCACGGACAGTGATTCCGAAGCTATCTCGATTGACATTTATTTTAACGCATTTAAGGCAGTTTTTTGATGGAAAAAATTGTCAACTTGAACACGTTCGTATGTCACAAGTCTCGTACGTACCAAGTGCATGTCCCATACTGCCGTGGTGATTAACCAGAACGAACCCCTGATTGTGGTGCCACAGACCTATCGTTGGAACTAACAATGTACCCTGTAAAAAACCCACCCGTTTTGTAACCGAGGCCCTAACGAATGAAAAGTTTCCAACATCGTTCCATATCTCGCCAGTGCGACTTGCCTTCACGTGTTAGCCGTTCAGTTCCGAAACACTGACCCAGATGGCACTTTGGTATGAATGACTGGCTTAGTCTTAGTAGAAATGAAGAGGTAAGAAGCATACTAGACTTGCTGCGGCGAAAGCCTCATGAGATGGACTGGCCAAGCTACAAACAGACGTTCATGGAACTAGATGCAATTGAGGAGTCCGATGATAAAAAGTGTGACACTTCGAACGAGAGAACTGGCAAAAAATAATGCCCGTGAATAACCCTATGAGGCAAGTACGGCATTTCTCAAGTTCCCCTACCTTGAGAACAAGGACGAAGACAAATGATTTTCAAATCAAACCAAGGAACTATCCTCCATCGACTTGGCAAAACCACTCTTCCTCCTCATTCTCAGCTTTGCCTCCACTGGTGGTGTTGGGAGATGTCCGAGGTTAAAGAATCCTGGTTTGTTATCAACTTGTTCAAAATCGTAATTGGCTGCCACGTGAGCTAAGAATATCTTTAGCAAAGCAGATGCAAATTGTCGTCCTGGACAAGCATGTTTTCCGTAGCCAAAAGAAAGATAATTCTCAGAAGGCGAAACCATTAGATATGTGTTGCTGGGCTTTTCTCCGTCTTGGGAGAGTTGCATATGTCGAAAAGCGTCGTATGAGTAGGCATTGGGATATATATCCTCATCATAATGAACGCCCCATGCCGAGACACCGATGCGTGATCCAAGGGGAAGATGGATACCATAGTCCTTGAGTGTGATTCCTGCAGGCTGCATGACTTGAACACTGAGAGCTTTGAGTGCCGTATGTAACCTGAGAGTTTCCTTGATTGCACTGTCTGCAAGATGCAGCTTGTTGACACTCTCCAGTTCGATCTTGGCTGATAGCGCTTCTTCACTCTCTTGTTTCAGAATATCCCATATCTCAGTTGAGTTCTCACTTGCGGAGATTTTGAACAGGGTATTCGTCATGGCAAGGGTGGTAGACTCCAAAGCAGCCATGATGGTGGCGAAGAGGCGACAGGCTACCATGTCGGCCATGGTTTCTCGGGGTTCTTTCTTGCGAAGGGCTTCCTCGATGTGCCACGTCAACACGTTCTCTTGCGAACGAGTCTTCGAAGCTCCATTCTCTATCTCAGCGATTCTCTTTTCGATATATGGACCAAGAACCTTGATCGATCTCTTGAGGTAGACACGGTTGAGAATCAAGATGAACCGAGAAGAGATAGGCTTCAAGAAGTCAGGGAAAAGTGATATAGCTATCGCACTTGGTATGACAGTGCTGGAGAATTTGTCCAAGTTATCCACGAGTTGCTGGTCACGGCCTATACTGGTATCAGTACTAGTTCTCTCGTAAGATAAGAGTGCCTTACACAAATCATCACCAACAACAAACCAAGTGATTACTTTTGCAAAAACACGCCGAACGAGAAGAAAAACTTGTACTTCCTTCCATTCAGTGTTGCATCCAAAGATTTGGTCAATTGAAGATGTTAGTTTCTCTCCGAGTTTGGGTACCAGATTTGGGACGTGTCTGTTCATCTGGACCCGAAGAACATCGTATACTGCAGTCTCCTTCTGGACGGAGGAGCTAAAGAAGGCGTATTTTGCTGCGACAAGCTCATGCTGTATTGGTGTGGGGTTCAACACATTATCGCTCTGAGTCGTCATCCAGTGAATGAGATGCTTGGGTAGAAGAATCTCTGGTCGACTAAATGGCAGGGCGACGGCGCAAATAGCACCATTCTTGCAATACTGGAGACACTTTAGCTGATGTATTAGTGTCGTCGGATAGTTGTGATACCTTTTGGTAAGCATCTTTCATGACGTCTGGCGTATTCCATATTCCTCGGATTTGCATAAACAGATAAGGGGTAAAGCCTCTCTCAGTTCCTGACCATGGTACCGTCCGTGGGATTCTTGAAAGATGACTGGAAGAGGCGACAAGGCGCCATACAATGACAAGAAGGGGGAATATGCAAAGAAAGATCATGATTGACTTGATTTTACTATGGTTCCGTTTGGTTCAGACAGAAAGACGATGCAAATAAGAGGAGACAAATGGAACATATTTATATTCAATATGTGAATCTGCAGTTGGTTACTCTTCTGTATCTTGAATGGCCCCTCTGCTTCTCACATTTTGTCTCAGGAGAACTTCACTTTGCAGTTATGTCTAAAAATATGAATAAACTGTCCGCTTTGATGACGGGGGAATACTTGTGCGCTTAACTGCATGATGATCTGAGCTCGGCAGCCTAAGCGTACCAATGGGACAATTTTGAAAGCAATTATTGAGGTATTTGTTGGCTCTTGGTTGTTGGTTCTCAGTTGTTATCTCAATGGGAATTCTATTTTTGTAAGGGAACGAATAGCATATCTTTTAGGCCTACTCTGGCTTGTGACTGTGCCTCCTTGTCTCTTTGCGTGACTGTCGCGGGACCAACTGCATACTACACGTAGCTTTATGTAGATGCTGCATGAACATTGCTAAGAGGTTGAAATCGTTGCATATCTGGTCTCAAAGCTACCTGCCACTTTGTGATGTGGATCTCAATTCTTTGGACAATTTTGTCAGAACCGGGAGGGCAAGATATGAATTGATCAATCCGCAAGAGTCCCTGGTAATCCACATGAATATCGCTAACTCAGGCCACAGCATTTGGTTAGCAGAAACATGACTGCTTCAATGCTGTTGGCCACATGTCATTGTTCTACCGATACGCTGATCCCTGTTACCTGTAGCATTCCATTCGCTTAGAGTCCCCACAACCCTAGTCTCGGATGATGTTGCTCCTCTGGGTAGGTCTGAAGCCCCTTGTACTGGAAAGACGTTCGCTGACGATAAATGTCTGAGAGCGTGAAAAACGAACGCAGATACCACACTCTCATATCTGGCTGTAGAGGATCTTCCTAAGCGATCTTCCTCTGCCTGTTAATCACACCAATTGTCTCTTTATATGGATTCTGCATGTCAATACGTATCACCAACTATACATTACGTGTGAAAACACAATGGTTCGTCTTATCATGCTTGAGCTCTCAACTCATATCAGCTTCGTCTTTTGGTGCCTGAAGTAAACCTCTCTACGTGGTTGGTGTGTCGGCTCAGATTGTTGAATGTGAGTGTGGTCACGTGACTATAGTCATCCGTTGATGTCTTGAATTAATCCATTCAGATATTGTATTCTCACTTTGGCTTAGAGGGTCTCAATTGAGATATATGTACCTTTGAAAAGTAAACTCCCAATGAGATACTCAATTTTCCACTACTTAGTTATTGTCGTGTAGCCTTACGTTGCAATACAGTGAGCTTTTGTTTCTCCAAAGTTTATCGATGCAGAATTTTAACGGGTTCGCTGTCGAAGTCGTTGACTTCATCTGCTCTCAAAGTATTTGCTCTAGCAAAAAGGAAGACAGGTAAAGCTTACATATCGATACACATTAGATCAAGTATCAAGGCAAATCATGTTTGCAGCTCCAATAAGGACTGGAATGCAGGCTCTACCCTGTAGAGATCGAGGCGCTGCAGCTGACTAGCGTGTATCTTATCCTTGCCAACTCGGATCGCATTTGTGGGTCTGACGCGTTGCAATAAACGGCATGATAGAAGAAATGTGGCCTGCCAGCCGAAACCGATCTCACGAAAAGCAATGCCCACTCTTTTCTTGGCATTCAGGCTCTGTGAATCAACCGCAGGTGATTGATAACTTGCTTGTCCTGGCCGACTGTATAGACGAAGAAGAACATCAAATGTCCAGGCAATGGGAGGTTCTAGAGCGAGAGACATCAGAAGCAATAACGCCACGTCAGTAGAAGCTAATGAAAAGCAATGGGTTGTGCTGCCAAGATCAGGCTGTATGGAGTAAATAACTCATGCGGAGATGATCTTCGCTTTGTATAACACAGTCCTTGTTTCTTGTCTCATATATCGAAGAATTGTATCAGTAATATTATTCGCTAAACACTTCAAGAATTCGTAGCAAGGGAAACGTCTTGACCTACAATGTGACCTATTCTATATGGAATATTAATGTCGCAAGAATATTAAATGTGAAAAATAGAACAATGTGGTATAAGACTTGAATATCGGCACCACATCATCAGGCAGGCTGGAAGATCGGCGTTGGACAGCTGACTTAGGCTGACACTCCCATGCACCAATCATCACATGATATTATAAATAGTTGGATAATTCATGTTGTACAATGGGATACTCAGCCAGTCCCAAAATGAATTTCTGCCTAATCCTTGACATCCAGTAAGGTGCTATTGCATGGTTATCAGCAAGTCCCTGGTGTCTCAGATCTAAAGAAAAGGATATGCACCTGGTAGGACTTAAAAGGAGAGGAGAGCATATCAAGTCCGGCAGAATAAGAATGCCGAGCTCGTGGGAGGTCTAGACTATCTATAGAGGTAATGTTAGTACATGCAGACACGTCTTGTCTATAACAGTGAGCTGACTAAAGTACCTACCTCAACATGAAACAGATGATAAGCACTATAATAGCCATGCATATAAACGGCAGTTGCACAGCCTTGACTAGCACGAGTTAAGTGGTTAGAGGCAACTCAAGTCAAATTAAGTAAATACTTGGGTTACGCAAGTAATAACCCTTGTGATTAAATTGTTGGTCGGGTGAAATTCTAGGACTAAATTTGCCAGCTATATGTATACACAGCTTGGTGCATTCCAACTAGAGCTTCTCGCCATTATTTAGAAAGCAACCTGACACGATAAACTATTATATTTTACATACCCTTCAACCGCAATGATCTTTTCATCGTGATTACTTGCTCTTGTGGCTTCGTTGCCTTCAATTCATTCGAGTTCTTTCCAAACTCAGTGCACACTGCCTCCGCAAGATGCTAATTATGTTTCCGGGGCTAGTGTACGCTCAACTCTGGAAATCTTTCTCTGCACCTGGACGGTTTTACACCTGAACATACCTCAACAGACAACAAATGTTGAGAAAGACATGTTGCCTACGGGCCGCAACAGATATCGAGCTCCAACCATTGGCCAATACTAGACGCAATATCCAAGCGCAAGTATTAAACAGCGCTACCCCAGGTACTCAAAGCAAAACACCAAACAGCTCCATGTCTCGCTACTTTCGAAATTCCATAACATGGTTGTCAAGAAAGACAAAGTGGATGCTTGTGACTCTCATTTTACCAGAGATTCTAGTTGGGAAATCAACCGGTGACTTCGTTGGTGCATGGAGATCATCACGTTGTCAAGTCATGCGTACAAGGGCTCGAGAGTCTGGAATAGAATGGTCGATGACACACGCATACTACGCCAATATGGGTGGTTTTATACTGAGGTACCGATCGGGTTTATGCGATGACTGTCGGATCTCAAATATGGCCAAACACCCCGATTCGTCAACATCAGTTGAATTGAACAACATTGAATGTCACCATTCCCCGGGTTACACTGCCCCCTATCGAAGTTACCAGTAGTCAAGACGACGGGATGGAAATTCTATAACTCTCACTCAACGATTCAGATTGATGCAAGAGACCCAACATTCAAAGCTACTTCTACTGTTGAGCCTGCGTGGAAAGGTGAGCTTCCAGTCGTAGTTCAGGCTTTGGACCTATGTGCGATGTTGAGTCACGGAGCTGTGGAACGGTTACCACCCATTACGAAACATCAAATCAACTTTCAAAGCAAAGAAGACGCTATAGTCAAGCTCTTAACATTACTACATGTACTATGGCTTTTCGCACAACTTCTAGTGAGGAAAGTCCAAGGGCTTCCTTCAACACAGCTAGAGGTAGCTACTATTAGTTATGCATTATGTACATTTATTACGTACGCGTTTTGGCTTCAGAAGCCAAAAGATTTAGTCTCTACGACGGACGTCATTGCTGCACGAGAACTTACCAAGGAAGACATAGCCAAGTTGAACTATCTTGCGACGGTTGGTTTCTTCACAGGTTTGTTCCAACGATACAGTTTCCCACCGATCATGACACATGTCCCGAATGACGCAAGCAATGGAGAGTCAAGTTTTGGATTGATTGACAATGGGTTGCTGTGAGCCTTTTATATCAGAAGATATTGGATTTATCATAGGCGCTGTTGTTTTTGGCTCTTTTCATCTGATCGCCTGGAACATTCAGTTTCCTACAGTAACGGAGCAAATGCTCTGGAGGATTTCAAGCTTGATAACAACTGTCATCGTACCCATCTGGTATATTATATTGGTACCTCGCGAGTTGACGGACCTACAATGAACGAAATGCATGAAGTAGATCAGGAGAAGATGAAAGCGATAGTGGAATACGTGGTCCGAGGATATACCATTACGGTCTACTTGATATATGGACTTTGTCGGGTTTTCATCATGGTTGAGTGCTTCAGAGGATTGTTCTACTCACCTCCCGAGGTCTTCAAAGCGACTTTGACAGAAGTGTTACCTCGTTTCTCCTAGCAGTAAAGAAAGTAGTTTTTTACTTTTAATATACTTCTTGTTGGTTTATTATATAGGGAGACATAATAAGTTTACAATGTATAGTTCAAGACAAGTGTGGTATATTAATAATCTAGCCTATCCCCTTCACGTTCACAATGTGATCATACCGAGAATTTAAACCATGTGTCTTTTTACACAGTGCTAACTCTAGCCTATTTAACTCTACCTCTTATAATGGCGAGGAACAGTATGATTTTGTCTCTTTTTCTTCCCCTTCATACAAGACGCTTTTATTCTTCGCTTGTGTTGATAAAGCAACATTTAACGCCGGGTTCCCTAGGAAGAAGTTGACCAGTTTTAGACATACTGTTATCTTCTCATACAATAGAAAACCAGATCAAGAAACATAGTAAATGCTTGTCAACTGAGAACAGTCTATCTGAGCTATGTCTCTGCTGTTCTATGGCATGCAGGTAATCCTTTGCTTATGTCGCCGCATATTACAGTTTTGATAGAGAATTTGCCTTGGTTAGTTGCTGCCCGGTAGCAACATGTTCACGAAGCTCTGTGTCAATTGTAACGCTGACTTCAATAAGTTCTTCGTCATCAAACGGCCTTCCAACAACCTGAATAGTGCTTGGCTGGTTGACGAAAAGGTTTGGGTCGTCTGCAGAGCATGTAAATTAGACCACGTTATTGAAAGCAGGGGTCGCAAAACATACACATTTCGTGGTTCGTCTTGTCATACGGGTTTGACGTCAAAGGCTTGTAGGATGTGCTTGGTGGATCACGCTCCGGACTGATCTTGAAGTTGGCAACAGGAACAACAGTAGAGGGATAATCCAAAAGATTCCACATGCTAGTGTATCCCCACCATACGTTGAAACCATGTGGGATACCGGCTGAGGGGGAACATGGACAGATGAGTGCGTCCATGGGACGTCCGGTTGAGGTTATGTCCTTAGTCCTATCCCAGGCCTGAGTGAAGATTGTTTTGTAGGCTCTTGTCTGAAGGTTGAGCTAAAAGGTGGATGGGTACTTAGCATCCCTTCTCTTGGCAATTGTTATTTTCGTACCTTCAACACTTCAGTAGCTGCGAGTGCCCTCGCATGGAATACCTTCAACAGGTCGGCAAAGGCTGGGACTAGGGGCTCTCCAGATATGGCTACCTTTGCCAATGTATCTGCGGCACCGTCTTGGAAGATCAGATCGTACTAGTATCCTCATCAGTCTCTAAAGCACGAATTGTTGGTGTTGATAGACTCATACGTAACACTTGGCTAGCTCCCAGCAATCGACAGGCGGGCTAAAATCAACCACTATTATATATGAGCGCATTGAAACAGACATAAGTTTCATGGAGAGCACACCTTCAAAACCGGCGCTCAAGAGGACATTCTTGGTATGTTCAATGGCTCTAAGCACAGGAGGTTGTGGCATCACCACTCCGTCCCACTTCATAATACCAACTGCAAGCTTCTGAGGCAAAGAAACCTTTCTCCATGGAAGAGGAACTGAATTTGTATCATATCGATGTTGAGCTTGATGGGAGCCGATTATCTCGGTGAATAGCCGAACGTCGTCGATAGAGTAACAAACAGGTCCTGCAGAGTCCCTGACAGTCACCTGGCCCGTCATAGTGCCGGCCCAATTTCCTTTGGGGATACGCTGAGATGTCGGGCGAATAGCATAGAGACCACAGAAAGCGGCTGGTGCGCGGATGGAGCCGCCGATATCCGACGGAAGCGCAATAGGAGCTCCTCTCATCGCAACCAGCGCAGCGTCTCCTCCAGAGCTGCCGCCGGCACCTAGGAGGTTATTGAATGGATTCAATGTTCGACCCCATAGGTTGCTTGTAGTCTCTAGGATGAATCCCGTCTGGGGCATGGTAGTTCTGCAGAAGAAGACGGCACCCGCCGATCTCAGGGTTTCGACGATGTCGGAAGTGTGATCATATACTACACCCTTACCGGCGATGTAGCCTCGTGTCGTGACATGACCTTTAAGACCGTAAGTATCCTAGTGAGGGTTGTTAGGGAATGTCCGAGGGTATAATGTTACATATAAGTCCCAGTCGTACCTTGAGAGCAACAGGAATACCATGCAGAGGTCCAATAGGTTCACCACCGTTTTCAAACTTTCCGTCGAGTTCTTTAGCGCAATGGAGGCCTTCTTCATAGAACCAATCAGTAAGACAATTGACCTTTTTCAAGATTAGCATCCGGTCAGTAGTTGTTATACAAGACTATAATCACTAGTTGATGAGCGATGGCAGCCCTGGCAGCAAATGCCTCCAAGATTTCGGTCGCCTTCAACGTGCGAGACCTGATACGCTGTTGGAGTTCTGATACAGTGAGCTCCGTTATAGCGATCTGTCGTTTGCTTAAGACTCCGCAGGTGAGAGGAATGCGAGAAACATTAGATTGGCCGGAGTACTGCTTCGGGTCGATTCTCCATTGATCGGGTATCGCCCGCAGAAGTTCGGCCTGGGCCGCTACCGAGATATCTTTCCATGAAGAATTACCCATACTTGAAACCGTCACAAGTGTTGCCCAGATACGTTTATCAATGCTGGGAGAATCGAAAGACTGTCACGATGTGCGAGTATCGTTCGATTTTGCTAATCAGCCAGGCAGGGCACCCGTTTTATTTGCGACCTATCCTCCAAAGGTAAGCCGGAGTATAGTACAGCCCCCTCACTTGGCTTCCGAAATGCCAGATCATTCTATGGCTCGTGACGGGCTTGAACTGACTAGCAATGTACATATATACCGCTTATCGTAATGGAGTGAGTGCATCAGAAAAGACCCGATGTTTAACTTTTATCGGTCACTTTAATCCCGATTGATACCCCGCTGTTGGATAGGTTATCTGTATCCTCCGGTCCGGTGAGTCCCAAATTCCGTTCTCCATCTCCCCTCTTATCGGGAAGTAAAACTTGCCGGAATGCTAAAAGTCGCCGATGAGCTATCACGTAACATGTTAACTTCATGTCGAAGAATCACAGGCTAGTTTTAATTGGAACCATTACAAAGTAACCGTTACGCTTCTGCAGTTCCGGGGCTTTCAAGAAGCAATAAATTACAGTAGCGCTCCACGACTGATAGATCAATTTTCTCGTGGCGCAGGATCCCGTGCTAGTCGTGTGTCGTTTAATAAGACACCATCGTCGTACTTCACTATTATGAGTCGTCAAGTGCGGAGCATTTACTTGTTTGCCATGTTCATCAGCGGGAAGCTTCCCTTGAACTAAGTATCAGACCCTGGCTAATCATTGATCTTAATATCTTACATTAACTACTAACTATTATAGAGCCCTTGTTCAAATATACCTTCAACTATACCATGCACCTCAAGAGCTAACATTCAGAAAGCTTGCCCCCCAGTGTAAAAAGTCTTGGTATGTGACATCGTTCATTTCTTCAGAAAAGTCGAGGTAGTTATAACATAGCAGTTGGTCCAAGCGATCCAAGTCTTTCCTTCCACCACTCTGGGAGAAGACTCCGCCCAACATAGCTCTTAGTAAATCAAGACCTTGCCTACAGGTTTTGTTCCATTGAGACGTCCGGTCCGAGATAGATGCAGCTACTAGAGCCGAGACTGCAGCGTGACATGAGGTAAACTCAATGTACGACGATCGTGATAGGCTAGACTGGTCTTTAATCCGCTGACAAAGGTCAACTATAGCAAGAGCACTTTCGATACAGCTTGTGATTAGTTTACTTTTCGTGTCCGTTAATAGGCCAGTTCTCATGGTCTCTTCAATAGTCTTGTCGAGAATGAAGGGCCGTCCGATGAAGATATGAATGCTGTGGTAGCTCAGTGCAAGGTAAGCGTTGTGCCGGAACAGTGGTTTCTGTGGACAAAGGTCCCTGCCAAATATGTTATCGGGAAGGTTATCCCAGTATAGAAGCAGCTGATCCCGGGTATCAAGAACATGTTGAAGCTTCTCAACTTGTTGAATTGCTTCTAGGTTCAACAGTCCGTTCCTAAAATTCCATCAGAACATTACGATATTCAAGGGCCATAGCATCATTACATCGTATGCCAGACATGCTCCAACATGTTGGTTAAGATTACCATACTTTTCGTGTTTTGATGCGTATCGATACGTTTAGAAGACATGTCGACGTTGCCAAGCATGTCGAAATCTTGAACGGGCGGTCGTGTGGGAGCGAGGGACTTCCCATGGTAAACAGAGTTTCTCCTACGACGATATTAGAGAAGGCGGGTACCTATTAAACGGGCAGCTTACCTTTCTAAAATGAAGGCAGTGCACCATACCCTCCTCCGAACCTCTATTTCCCTTGCCGTAATTGATGTATTATCATCAGCTTCCAAACAGCAATCTGTAGCAATTCTGAGACCTATTGAGAAATAGGTAGCAGCAAGGTTACAATGCTCAAGAGGGAGAAGGTAGAAGCCCATCAAAAGTAACGCTTGAACGCTTTCCAAAGAACTGACTGCCAAAACATCCGGTACTAGTTTAGACGCTTGGCGGAAAAACATCAAAGCAAGCGCATCATCCAGCCAGATGTGATGTTCTTGCGTCGTTTCCTTTGGGGAGTGCTCTCCACCTTGGAGGTGCGAGAACTGAGCGCCAATGGCAAATACCATCAGAGCGGTGCAGACCCACGGAGCGTCCTGCGCATTTAATGTACAGGGTGCCTTATAAAACTGCTCAATGCTAGAACGAAACATGAGTTCATCAACGTAGAAGTAATTCATTTGACCAAACTCAAAGAATGTGCTGACCAGACTCGAAGCTGTGTTAAAAGTTGGAAACACGCATGCAGATTCAACAACAATCATGCCATGTGATAGAAGCTGCGAGGAGTTCGAATCCAGGGCAACATCATCAACCAGGCATGCCTGCTGTTTGCCAATGGTCTGGGTAATCTCGCTGAGTGAACCTGGATGTAGATTGTCGAATTTATTGAACAACAGCCGGAGGAAATGTGAATGGGAGAGGCTCTTGGTATCTTCGGGGGTCAGTCAGTATTCTATCGTTCAGGTCAGAGTGTCCTTCAGACTCACTGGCCGAGGGTTGTAATTGGATTTGCCCGCCTGGGCTATCCAAAAGTCGGACTGCCAACTCCGCAATCGAGTTTTGCTCAGGGTGCTCTTGATCGTGAGATGACACATCTTTATGTATCGGCAGACTAACAATAAACTCTTCCAGGTTCTCCTTGGTAAGATGATCAAGTCCAGTGTAATGTCGCACTATGTTTTCTAACGCATGGATCCTCTCCACATTCAGAAAGTCGGTATCTGTCTCAAGCAGCTCTGGGAGATCCTCCATGGCGTGTCTTTCATGATGGTGCAGTTTACGTGGCCGTCCAAGGGGCTTTCCAGCGTACTTAAAACTACACTCAAGACCATGATTTTGGCATCTCGCACAAGGCGTGGTTCCATCGCAACGCTCTTTTCGGCGTCGGCATCGGTCGCATCTGCGTACACCCATGTATCAGTCGGACGGTTCCCCATACTCACTCCAGCGACTTACGCCTTATTGGTTCTTTTGGGACGTGAAGAACTCATTGATTTTTATAGCCGGGATGTGGATGAGATTGGGCGATGCAGCTTACCTGTGAAGCTCTATTATACTTGGAACAACAAATACTACGGGGCTCTGACATTAAAATGTAGGTTGTAAAATGGATTGGAGGTGCATGTGGAGAAAGCGCTCATTTTGTTCAGTTAGCCGGTTAATCACCGGACCAACGAAGACACACGATATGTAACCTCGTGGGTAAGAGGATGTTAGTCAAGGAAGATTGACTAAGTTTGGTGACAAGGATCATTCTCCGTCCCCACCTAGACACTTCGTTCCCGCCTTATCTTTCTTACTACTTGCGTCTGAGCATATTTCAGTTTAAGCCACCCGCATGCGGAATATGTCCTTCACTGTCTCGGTGGACACTTCCGTAACCCCCAAGCAAAAATCCGAGCTCGCAGTATTCATCTTACAGGTAGTCTAGAGTGTTTATTGGAAACTACTTTGTAATACATCGTAAATAGAGTAGTTCTAACTAGTATCGTTGCATTTTGGCAGTTTGAGAGCGAGATCGATACGGAGGAAACTGCCCATAAGGAGATTTTAAAAAATGCTTGTATAATCCAATTTCACATAAAGAGCGCATCATTTCTTGACATAATTCATTCCCAAGTTTCACAGTTTCGACAGAGATCCAACTGTAAGAGTGCCTGTTTTCTGAATCAGGTACTCTTCAATGGCCACGTCTTTACCTGCCTCCTTGCCATACCCTGACTCCTTGATACCACCGAATGGAGACTCTGCCCCGGATGCATTGCCTGTACTCAAATTCAGTATGATATACGTAAACAACATAATAAGGCAGGAGACAATAGTACCAGTATTCATGCCGATCATCCCAGCCTCGAGACTCTCAAGCAATCTCCACGTGCGGTCAGTATCCCTTGTGAAAAAGTAAGACGCAAGACCCATAGACGTGTCATTAGCTTCTTTAACCACTTCTTTCTCTGTCTCGAATTTGTATAAGCCCAGAAGCGGTCCGAAGATTTCTTCATTTGTAGTCAACATGGATGCTGTCATATCCGAGATAATAGTTGGCTCGAAGAAGTAGCCGTTTAGACCGATGGGAGATGAGCCTCCACAAAGAACCTTGCCTCCCTTAGCGACTGCATCGGCCACATGCCTGTTGAGTTTCTCAACGGCTCGAGATGTCGTTAGTGCTCCCATGGTAGTGTCAGAATTGGCGCCATGACCAACGCGGAGCTTCTGAGTGGTCTCGAGAATCTTCTGCGCAAACTGGTCATACACACCACTCTGCACATAAACACGATTCGCATGGGTGCATGCTTGACCAGCCGTGCGCCACTTTAAGATCATAAGTGCAGCAACAGCTTGATCCAGGTCTCCGTCGTTGAAGATAATAAAAGGGCAGTTGCCTCCGAGTTCCATGGTGACCTTCTTTAGCCCATCGGAACAGTGTCTTGCAATAATGCGACCGACAGCAGTGCTGCCCGTGAAGGTTACCTTACGGACAAGGGAGTGTTTGCAAAGCGCCTCGCTAACCGAAGGAGTATGTATATTGTCGGTGGTGATAACGTTAAAAACGCCTGGGGGGAAATCTGCTTTCAAAGCTAGATCGGCAAGGGCCATAACGCTCAAAGGCGTCTCAGGAGACGGTTTGACAATCATTGAACAGCCTGCCGCTAGAGCAGCAGCAACCTTGCGGATAATCATGGCCACTGGGAAATTCCACGGTACAAGGGCAACGCTGACGCCGATGGGCTGTTTGATGACAAAGGTACGGCGATCAGAAACGGCTGGGATCGCGATAGAACCTCGGATACGTTCTGCTTCGCCAGCGAACCACCAAGCAAAGCCCAGGGCATAATCGACTTCGCCGCGAGCCTCGTTCAACGGCTTGCCTGTCTCGTATGTGACCAGCTTGGCGATGTCTTCTCGTGCATTGGCGATGAGCCGATACCACTCGAGGAGTTTCTTGGCACGTTCACGAGGATTGACATGTCGATACTTGAGAAACGCTTCGTGGGATGTGGCGACATACGGTTCAACATCTTCGACTTTGTTGATAGGGCAAGTCGCAAAGACTGTGCGACTGCCAGGATCTAGATAAGGCAGCGAGAGTTAGCATTCTGTCATTCTACATGGGAAAACGCCAGTGGAAAAGAAAGGAATTCTTACCCTCCACGTCAAAAGTCTCGCGGGACCTTGAAGAAACCCACTCCCCATTGAGTAAGGAGCTCTCGTGGAAAATAGACGGGTCGTCCAACTGCATTAGTGTAAGCTACGGATCATCCGGTAATATCAAAGTAATGGACGTTGTTGTTGCCATACATGGAATGGTAGCGTCTTGGGCATGATGATCGATAAATGAACCCTAAGCTTTGGCAAAGGTGTTGTTCACAAAATGCTGTGTGGACAGGACTTAGATTTTGACTTGGAGATGGATACCTATGGTTCTTGCTCTGGAAGGGCGCATATCGTCAATTAATGAATGTGAATTCAACACTTGCGACACCGGGAATATCAGACAAACTACATCAATTTTACATAATGATGCACTGA
Organism: Fusarium venenatum; assembly: GCF_020744135.1. NCBI lineage: Eukaryota > Fungi > Ascomycota > Sordariomycetes > Hypocreales > Nectriaceae > Fusarium > Fusarium venenatum. Next base: position 11,618,866 of record NW_027072129.1, read on the forward strand.
CTAACAAGATGACATCCGAATTATGTTCCGATAACCCGGCAAGACATGAATTAGCCAGGATCCGGTATCATTACAACAGATAGTTGAGTGGAATACGCGCCGGTTGCGCTGACCGGTCCATCTTTTCCGGTGCTGGCTCGGGTTGCCTTTAGAGGTTCGATCAGCATTTACGCGATGCGCATGATGAGTCGAGAATTTCAATTAGCGTTTTGTCTTGGCTGAGCTTTACCTTTGGAGGGAGGAGGGGAAGGACTTATATCCTCCAAAGGTAAGGTCGCGGTGAGTTATTCCGGTCCCGGCGCTGAGGCATCGGGGAGATAAATCAGGTTTGGGGCAAAAATTACCCGATGGACGCGTTGACGTGTCTCAAACCGGCCCGGCCCTTGTCATCTCTTTTGTTTCAACTGGAACTAACAGCGAAGTCTCTTTGCTTGATACATGTTGCCCAGCTGTTTGCTTTGATTGTATAAATCTCTTGTCTTGGATCGTTTAATTCAACTTCATCATTCAGTAATTTCCCAGTTTCTCGACAAGCATTACTTCTCAAGAAAACAACTGCAAACACGTCTGCCATAGCGACAATGGCTGCTGCATCACTGCATCCCTTTGATCCTCTGAGGCCCGATGAGATCTCAAGGGTAGGTCAACTACCAATCTCCCATGCACATGCTAATGGTCTGTTCAGGCTTCAAGGATCGTCCGCCCCCACTTTGGTGGTCAAGACCCCAACTTTCGCGTCATCACTCTTCTTGAGCCAGCCAAAAAGCAGATGATTCCTTACCTTGAGAAGGAACATCACAAGCAGCCTACAGGGCATGTCCCCACTCGTTATGCCCGAGTCGAAGCTTCTATCAAGGGAGACGCTGGCGAGAATGAACTCTTTGAGCTTATCGTCGACCTTGACGATGATAAGGTCGCCCAGAAGCAGCATGTCAAGGGAAAACATTCATACATCGATTCCAATTACATGAAGGAGGTCGAGGCTGCGTGCCTGGCCAATGAAAAGGTGCAAGCTGAGATTCGCACTCTTGACCTCCCAGCTGGAGCTACTGTTGTTGTTGAGCCTTGGGCATATGCGACCGATGGCATGAATGACATGACCGAACGAGTCACAATGGTAGGCCCCAATATCTTCTGCATCTTATCAATGCTGATAGTGATCAGTGCTGGTTCTACCTCCGATTGCTGGAAAACCCCGACGCCAACTACTACGCCTATCCCCTCGACGTCTGTGCTGAAGTCTCCGAGGCTCTCGAGGTTACAAAGGTTTATCGTCTTCCCACCATGCCCCACGAGAGGATCAATACCGAGCAGAAACCCTTTGATCGCCGAAGAATTCATTCAACTGCTGCAAGCGAATATCACCCCGATTTGAGGCCAAGCCCTCGCACAACCACTAAGCCATACCAAGTTGTTCAACCGGATGGCCCGTCATTCTATATCCAAGGCAACCATCTTAAGTGGGAGAAGTGGGATCTCCAGGTGGGTTTCAACTATCGAGAGGGTCTTACCTTGCACGATATTCGATATGATGGCCGCAGTCTCTTCTACCGCCTCTCTCTGGCTGAGATGTTTGTCCCTTATGGCGACCCGCGTGCTCCCTACCCTCGCAAGGCTGCCTTTGATCTTGGAAATGATGGTGCCGGTATCAACGCAAATAATCTCCAGCTTGGATGTGATTGTCTAGGTACTATCAAGTACTTCAGTGCCTATCACAACACACCATCTGGAGAACCAATGGAGCTACCAAATGTCGTCTGTTGTCACGAGCAGGATGATGGTATCCTGTGGAAGCACATGAACTTCCGCACTAATACTCCTGTTGTGACTCGTTCTCGCATCCTTGTTCTTCAGACTATCATCACTGTTAGCAACTATGAGTACATATTTGCATGGCACTTCTGTCAAGATGCCTCCATCTTCTACGAAGTTCGTGCTACGGGAATTCTATCTACTGTACCAGCTTCTATCGATCACAAGGGGAAATATCCGTATGGAACCATTGTGGCACCTGGTGTCTTAGCGCCTTACCACCAGCATCTTTTTAGTCTCCGTATCGATCCTGCGATTGATGGCCACGCTAATTCACTCGTGGTCGAGGAGTCTCAGCCTCTTCCCATCAACGATCCATCTGTTCACAATCCCTTCGGCGTCGGTTACATTACCGAGAATAAGTTCATTGAGGAAGAGGGTGGCTTTGACCTTGACCATACAAAGGCTCGGACCTTCAAATTCGTCAATGAGAACAAGACCAACCCCATCACAGGTACACCTGTCGGGTTCAAACTTTTGCCAGCCTACAGCCAGATGTTGCTGTCACACCCTGACTCATTCCACGCAAAGCGCTCTGAGTTTGCTGAGCATGCTGTTTGGGTTACGCGCCACGAGGATAATGACCATTTCCCTGCAGGAAAGTATACAATGCAATCCTCTGGTGGTGATGGCCTGGCCTCGGTTATCGCGAAGCGCCGCACCACGGGTACGGCTCAGTCTGTCAGGAACCAAGACATCGTCATTTGGCACACATTCGGCTCGACCCATAACCCGTGCATTGAGGATTGGCCCGTGATGCCCAATGAGAAGATGATGGTCGGTTTGAAGCCTGTGAACTTTTTCTCTGGCAATCCTGGCTTGGATGTGGCCCCATCTACGCAAGAAAAGAACAAGAGTGTTCTGTATACTGGTGGGGACGAGAAGGCTTCGTCATGCTGCAACTCGAGACTGTAGAACAGTATAGATGGGATGCAGAGGATGAAATATTTGAGCATATACTTGTAAGAATACTAAAATAAAAGGAAAAACTTTCTCGTTATCTGCTGCAAAGTCTTTTTCGGAAGTGTTGGTTGTTCAGAAGCACAGATTGTTTTCTTTATCTTTTCGAGTTAAAATATTAATTTATAAAGGCTGGTATCGTCAGTTTTGGCATCTTCTCAACCTTGAGTCTTTTCCCCTTTAAAGTGATGATACGATGGACAGTATATCTCCGGTAGATCAAATAGCTATTTAGTTCCACCCAAGTCGACCACATTCATTCAAGGCTCATTGTTCTGTGGAAAGTGTTATTACTTCCAGACATGGTGGTTCTTATTTTACCAAGATTCTATTGACTTTAATTAATATCTAGCACATCCGAATACTGCCTATAAAATGCGAACCCAATCTGCGATAGATGTGCTAGAGGAATAGCTTGTAAAATAGATTCATTTTCACATCTGGCGACGCGTGGATTAAGTAGAGCTTTCTTCCAGATATGTGGCCTAAATTCAGGCCAGATTGGGAGTAATAATCGCGAGAACTGGTGGGCAATTATTTCAACAATGCCTGAATTTACACATGACGCTATCGAGCCTTGTTTGATACTGACATTCGCCAAAATCCACAAACTCTTCGGTCCGGGTTGACTATCTTCTTTCTGGTTGAAAGGCAGTCATTCCTGGCTCGATTATATGCTGTTTTAGTGCTCACAAAAGTTCCACTCGACATTCTTCATCTTTTCATACGATCTGATTTCATTCGCCGATCGTTCCTGCATGAGTTCCTTTCGAAACTCCCTAGCTTTCTCCTCATCAAACGGCAGGGCTCCGTTCGGTTTCAACTCTTCAGGCCACCAATCCTTCTGCTGCGGCGGCACATTTGCCGTAGAAATCACGGGAATCGCAGGGTCCACGAGAAACAAGGCTAGAATCTTTCTGTGGCCAGGCTTTTTTGGATCAGCCAGCTTGAAAGAATTGACGTGGTGCTGAAATACATTCGGGAAGAATAAAGCCCGCTTCTCTCGTGTGAGGACACTTCCGATGCTCTGGATCCGAGAACCTCCACCAGGCCATTCAATTGCAAAGACACGTTGGATGGTCTTCCAATCGTACTGTTCATACGATAGGAGTCCTTCGTCCAGCTCGTCTGCATTGGCCATAGTGCGGAAGTCAATGTAGCTGTCAGTGATGTTCTCATTGTCGTAGTAAAACAGAGCTGTAGAACAAATATGCTCGTTGAGTTGGCCCTCGGTATGCCACGAGCCACCTGGATAGGTTGGATTCTCTGGGGTGAGATGGATATTGGCCAGCTTTACGATAACTTGCAGTCTTTTGGGTCCCGGTTCGGGGAAGATCTCGTGCGCCGGCTTGACATCCTCAGCACGGAACTTCGATTGGGGCTCGGGGCTGGGCTCTGGCGCGATGACAGGATGGGTTTTGGAGAACCAGCGTAGGTCTCGACGTTTGACTTCCTTCTCAGAAACGTGGTTCGGGTCGCGCTCTTGCTCTTCCTCGTCCTCGTACTCATCTTCCGTTTGGCTATCAGGCATGTCTCTATCCTCGCTGCTGTCATAATCTTCCGACTCATATTCACTGTCTGATTGATCCGTCTTCTTCACAGAACGTCGGAGCGTAGCTTTGAGAGTTCTTTTCGGTTCCCGCCAGTGTCGAGGTTTTTCACGATTTGTGTCGTCATCCGAGTCCGAAATCTCCGAGTTACTGTAATTATTGCCGTACTCACGCCTGCGAGGCTCGTCATCGCGTGTCGGTCGAGCCAGAGGTGTGCAGGTATGGTCAGAGTTCGCGCAAGTACGCTTGCTTCTGCATCTTCTCCTAGCCTGTTCGATCTTCAGGCGCTGCATAGGGAACTCCTCTAGCCAGCGATAGACAATGTCCCATGCTGGCAAAGCCTTTTCGATCAACTTCTCGATGACGGGATAGAGAGACGCGCTCTTCACTGGATGAAGGTTGTTGATGTAACTTTCGATCTTAACACATCCGTTCTCGACCGAGACGTCGCAGGGCAACCATTGGAAATTCGTAGATGTGCAATGCCAAAGCTCGCCCCTGATGGACCTGTCTGTGGGTTTCTCAACAACAAGACCCTGGCCGCAATCATTGAGGGCTTCCGCGAGTCCAATGCGTCTCCCAAGGAGAACACGAGATTTGCCATACACCAGTGGATACATAGATGGGTGGACTAAGTTGAGGACCTTTCCATTACTGCCGGGATGCCAGTCTTTGGCTTCATCAGGGATATCTTCGAGAGCTTTGACACCAGTTTTGAGTGAGTGCCATAAGTCGTCAGGGATCAGATGATCAGACTTTACGATGGCAGCAGTGTAGTCGTAAACAGGAAGAAGCTTCGTCTTCTTGTAAATCCCTGCCTTGAACTTTATCTCTTCGATGCACTAGAAAGAAAGTGAATTAGCTTATGCAGTGCGCTTAGGCGTGTGATATACGTACTGCATCAGCCATAGCAGGAGTGAAATCCCCATACTTGAGGTATCGGCCCCAGTCGAATTCCAATGCCTCAGCTTTCCATCTACTCGCAATTGTCTCGTCATTCACCTTGATCCACCACTCTGGCTTGTTAGTAATTTCCTCAATGAACCGAAGCATGCAAAGTTCGCGATTGGTGAGAGTAGCAGCTTGGAAGTCCGAGTCTCTACCCAGAAGGGTAGGGAAATGGTCGTTATTGCCTGGCATGTAGTTGACAGGAAGGCCGAAGCCAGGAAGTTTGATGATCTCCATGTCTCTTCTCCTTTTGTAAGAAATATATTGGAAATTGTTGTAGTGAGATTGAATTGCATTAGAGCTGTTTCTGTAAGATGCTGAAGTGCCGGTGAGCCTTTAAATTAAAATGTTTCACGGAAACCTCCGCCGTCAAACGTTCCGTCTTGTACGCTAGTAAAGCAGGGATCAATTTAGAGGCCAGTCTAGTTGAAACTCTATGTCGAAAATCACGGTACGGCTTTTACCCTATATGGAAATGACCGACTGCCTAGCTTTCAGCTGAAGAAAACCTTGACAAATTCTTTAGGCAAACAGGCAGCCAACATCCACTTGGTCTAATGAATATTCGTATTACCTTCCATAAGTGTTAAGTGTCTACAGACCCATTCAAAGCATGTGCCGTGTTAGACACGTCACCTTCCAGATTAGCATTGCGTTGGAACATTTCTTGATTCAGCATGAGTCAAATTGAGATTTGAAGCATTAGCTTAACATATATTTCCCCAATTTAATTGTCGAATGAAGCAATATCAGGAATTCTGTATATCAAAGTGACAGAAAATACATAACTTCCATACTATATCAAGTTGAAGTGATCCATGCAGAGTTGGGCATTCTCACCAAAGCTGGACGTAGGTTCCAAAGCGCCTCCACTTGGACATCGAGTAGTAAGCGTCCAGCTGATTGATCTCTTCAACGCTAAGATGGCGTCTTCCTGTCCTCAAATCGGCAGTAGCAAGATCACGCCACGGCGTGCGCATGATTATCTTATACCCGACTGTAAAACCCACGATGATAAGAATGCCGATGATGTACTGGAAGAAGTTGTTGGGAGTAAAGCCTCCACCGCCCTGGGAAGACAAAGTCAGCTATCACAGCCAGGTAATACACTTGGAATGATATAGGACGTACCAGAGGCTTGATTCCGATGGCAAAGCAACTAACAGTAAGTAACACACAAATGGCGAGGAGCCAGGTAGGAGCCAGCGGCCAGCCAACAGACTTCCAAGCGTATGGCTCTCTAAAAAGAGGGTCGTTCTGTAGCTTGAGCGCACGATGGAATCGGAAGGATGTGAACGCGATGATGATCCACATACAAAAGAACGAGGCACTTGTAATGGAGATAAGCCAAGTGAAGGCTGTACGTCCGCCAGCTATATACATGGTCAGTTGATCAGTCCATAAATGGAGAGCATAATGCTGATAGTGACGTACCCGCCAAGTTGATGTATGTGAGTATGACGCCTACTCCGCATGTGATAGCAAGGGCCCAACGTGGACGACCTTGGCTATCGACCTTGGCAATAAACTCAGGTACCAGCTTCTGATGTGCCATAGTGCGGAGCACACGCGAAGACAAGTAGACAGCCTCGGCAGAGATTGCCAAGATACCTACAATCATTCCAGCATTCAGAATGTCCGAGATGACGGCAATCCCAGAGTCAAGTGTGGCAATGACAAAGGGAGAGGCGGTAACGCCTGATCCACCAAGCAGTCGCTCGTCGTCAGAACGGACAAGCAGAGTGATGAACATCACACTCAGCATATACACAATTCCTACACGGTACGGAACAAGCTTGGTAGCGTGACCCAAAGCGTGTCTTGGGCTTTTGGCTTCTCCGCCCATGATACCAATGAAGACCTGATCACCGACAGCCCAGGTGGCTAGTAATGCTGCATTTGCAAAGCCCTGAATATTGCAAGTTAGAAGAAGACAATGACATAAGGTAGTCCGCATCTAAAACTTACCGAGAAGCCATTCTTGAACGCATTCAAGTCTGTCCAAGTACTACCCGAGTGGACAAAACCATTGGGTCCGGCACCACAGACAAGAGCAAGGGATAGAAATATGATTATAAGAAACAAGAATATCTTGATAAGCGAAGTGACGTACTCAAACCAAGCAAAGATCGTGTTGGGAAGAAGGAATATGACGAAGGTTGCGGCTAGGAAAATGGTATCTGGTAATTCATCTCGTTAGCTTACAAAATCGAAGTTGATTTCCATAAGGCAGTCTCTTACAAACAGCGGCTGGTGGAATAGCACCATCTGCCCAGAAATTTATGAGGATATCACAAAATACGGCCTCGGCCGCAATAATAGCAGTCCAACCTGGATAAATCTAGAGTCAGCACGTGGTCCTCTTATGTTACAGTTCACACTAGATTCCTCACCTAGCCACTCCGCAAATCCGGCACCGAAGGCCAAAGCTGGGTCGACCCAACGTCCAGCATAGTCGATGAAGTTACCAGAGGTTGGGAAGGCAATAGTCATCTCGGAAAGAGTCTGTAGGACAGCCCAAACACAGGAGCATACCAGGGCGTATGCGATAATCATGTTTCCAGGGCCGCCACCAGCAAGAGCGCTACCTGTTCCGATGAACACACCACTTCCGATGTTCGAACCGAGGGAGATAATCTGAAAACACGTCCGTTAGCAAGTGTGGAATCTGCATGGGCAAGCGAATTGCATACGTGTACTTGACGAGGGGTGAAAGATCTATGGAACTGTCCATTGCGATCATCGTTGAGCTCGGACGATTCTGCCTCGTGGTGACTTCCAGGTTGCTCAAGAGGAGACCCATCGCCTGGTAGCTTCTCACGATCACTCTTGTAATCCATTGTGTCGTGGCATACAAAGTGGGAGAGCTTGCAATGGAACTGGGGCGTTAAAAGGCCTTGGACATATAGATAAAGAGATTGATTGGGATTGAATAGTGTGAATGAGGATAAAGAAAGGATTCACTGATTGCACGGATAACGCGACGTATTTGAACTACGCAACGTCGATCTGAACCCCAAGGGTCATGGTCCAGCTCAGTTCCCCGCAAGAAGCGATGATTGACTGCAGATGGCATGGGTCGAGACACAATCGCGTGGTAAACACCTGCTAGTCTGTTGGAAAACACTGGCCAAACCTGTCTATACATGATTAGACCCAGTAAATAAAGTATATCAGGTCCACCTGCTTTCGTTCAACCTCTAAGATCTCGATATGACTGGCTTGGCATAAACCGAACAGGCACACAAAAAGACTACGCCTCAGCTAGCGCCGCCATAGTGCTATCACTGTCGGCAGACGTTCCTTTGGTATCTGCAACGATGCCGAGCCGCTACGGGAAGGGTTCCGATGGCCTTATCAAGGCGCGCGATTGTTATCAAATATGTGAGAGCGCCGAAAGATAGCTAGACTTATCAGGTTTTCAGCAACTTGCCGGGCCAACAGTGTCATTGCATTCTGCATTCAACATACACAATGTGGGATTAAGAACATTCGTCCAAGAATAGTAAGTGACACCGTGGCAGTAAACAACCTCTCCTTTTACATTCTGCTTAATGTTATGGGTCGATTACCCCAGATATTAAGATCGATACTCCAGAGCTAAAATCTGGGGAAGTCTATCCCGGGGGTGGAGTTTCCCCATAATGCAAGTTTAAATTACCTTTAGAAGGTCTAGCCGGTGAGTTCTCATTACGTACAAAAGTACAAGCATAATGCTTGAAGCCTTAGTATTTGTCCAGTGACCCGTAGCTAAGTGTAAGCTCTTCTAATATTGGCTGAGGGATAAGGCGGCTTGCAAAAGGATATCCAATAGTGGGGATTCCCCTATCATGACTAACCTAACTACTGATCCGCTAGTGAGTGAGTGGCTCAATAGGAGAGCGGATGGGATCCATCCCGTATGGACTCGACGCTTGAGTCAATTGTGGCAAAATGTTGGTTGTGGCTCATGACTGACATCACGTCATGAGCGGTGAGAAAAAGATTGCGAACCCACTTTGCTATCGTGGCGTAGGACTGACAAGCCAGCGCGATTGTTCACCACAACGCGCTTTTAGATTTTTGGGATCGATGTGTTCAGAAGATTGAGTGTATAGCTAGTATCAGACTGACGGTAAATCATCGCTTAAGAATAAATTCTATAGCTTGGTGGTCTTTCCAATCGTCTAAACGTTTTGTAGCTCTGCTTTAGTTGCCGGCATGTCTCAATTGTCTCAATCCCATTTCGAGGCATTCATTGCCAGTGTTAACATTTGAACAATTAAGAAAGCCAGTTCTGAACATAACACCATACACATCTATATATACCCTCTGTTTTTAGAGATAGATGTTTTAGCTGCAGTAGTATCGGGGGTTAATGTCGAGACTGAAGTAAGTTCTATCTGTTACTGAGTTTCTCCCTACATTGAAATTCTACCTACTCCGATAACACATCCTTCTAAATAACCAGAGTGAGCTTCTTACGAGGAGCCAGTTTATCTTCTAATCATAACTCTATATCCCCCGGTGTAGTTAACGTTGATAGACCATCTAAGCTCAGGCTGCTATAACGGCATAGCTATTGGTATGAGGAGACCACGGCAGAGATATCTTACCCTGTACTTATTAGCCCAACAAATCGTCCTTACATACTGGAGTTACCCGCTGTCAACCCCTCCTCGTTCCCACACCCCACGCCCAGCGAGCCTCGGCTAAGGAGGAAATAAAACTTCTGACGTTAGATGCTCAAATTCGCCCTATCAGCGTCCGACGTCTTACTTTCCCCGAGGCTCGGTTAATTTCTTAGCGCAACAAAGGCCAACCAAGTACGGGGTACTTAGCCTTTCCTTGTCTCTTTCTTCCATCATTAATCTTGTCCTATACACCAAGAAAGACACATATTCTCCCAAGCTCCATCTACAGAAAAGTCAATCATCATGTCAGGTCCCGGTGTTGGTTTTGAGTACCCGCCCGTCGAGGTCAAGTGGCTGCAGCGCGACGTCCTACTATTCGCCAACACTATCGGCGCTACCGTTGATGAGTTACACTTCCTTTACGTACCTCACCACTCTCTGGTATTACTAAGCTCCTACTGACAAACAATAGGAGTTCGACCCCAATTTTGCCGTCTTCCCTACCTACCCCGTCATTCTTCGTAAGTCCCGTCACTTGTGCATATAATTCCAATGATTAACCCTTCACAGCTTTCAAGAAGGACTCCCAGGAAGTAGTCGACTATTACAAGGCCAGCAAAGCCGTTCAGATCCCTGGTATCCCCAAGCTCGACTACACGCGTGTTGTCGATGGCCAGCGAAAGATAGAATTCCTCAAGGCCCTCCCAACCACCTCGGCCGGCCGCAAATTTGAAATCCGTCAAAAGGTCATTGGTGTCTACGACAAGGGCCGTCCCGGAACTGTCCTCGAGACCGAGACCAACCTGGTAGACGTCGAGAAGGGCGAGGTGTACACCCGCGTCATTAGTAGTGGCTTCTTCATCGGCCAGGGCAACTGGGGCGGTCCCAAGGGTCCCGCCACTAAGAACTACCCCCCGCCAGAAGGCAAGGCTCCTGACGCTACGATTGAGGTTCAGACCACGGCCGAGTCAGCGCTTCTATATAGGTTAAACGGTGATTACAACCCGCTGCATGCTGACCCTGCGCCCGGGCAGAAGATGGGTTTCGGAGGGACGATTATGCACGGGTTATATTCGTGGAATTCAACGGCTCATGCACTGTTGAAAGAGCTGGGTGGTGGAGATCCTGCCAACATCAAAGAGTATCAAGCAAGGTTTGCTAGTCCTGTGAGGCCGGGCGACAAGTTAGTTACGCATGCGTGGGTTACGGGAGAGAAGCAAGGCGAATGGTCTGAGGTAAGGTTTGTCACACAGGTTGCTGGGGGTAAGGTTGTTTTAAGTAATGGATTGGCTTTGATGAAGGTTACTAGCCAGGGAAAGAGCAAGCTGTAGTCAGAAAAGCTTACTCCAAGCTATATGCAAAGAGATTTACTTACGGTCGGAATGTGGGAGCGAGAAGGTGTTATATTAATATGTAAACCAAATTGACATTGTGAGATTTCAGGGAAGTAGACTAGCTAATTTAAAATACCTATCGGCACCGTCAACCCGAATATGCTCCATGCTTATTGGTGGAAATTGCGAATTTGATCTAAACAAGGCATGGCTATACGCAAGCTCAAACCTTGGTCGTTTCAAAAACCCTGCCATCAGCAGACAGAATCCAGATTGAAATTGTCTCTATTGCTTCGGGTTAGTAAGTGACAAGATTAAAGTATGAAAATACTAAAACAAGACTACAGTTGGTTATGTTCATTTATATCAAACTCTCATTTGCTGCGATAGGGGAAGATTGATCCGTGCTGGCTTAGCCGAGGAAAAGAAGCTGGCTACTTAAAAACAACTATAGCCCTAGTCCTACATTATAGGCCTCTTATTCCTGTATCAATTCAGTACCATTTTCTAGTTCTGTTCATTCTTTCATTCATCGCTTATTAACCAACTATGCGTCATTCATTTATTCCGATTCTAATGGCCATCGGTGCCGCGGTTCAAGCTGCTGCGCAGCTCAACGGCAAGGTTGGACCATTGACAACTCGTCAGGCCAAGGCTGCGATCAAGACTTGCAATATCACCGATTACGGTGCCAAGGCGAATGCTAAGACCGATAACAGCGCGGCTATTCAAAAAGCCTGGGATGATTGCAAAACCACTGGTGGAGAAGTTGTCATCCCGGCAGGCGACTATGGTCTTGGCACTTGGTTAACCCTTTCTTCCAAAACTCCAATGAGCTTTCGCCTTGATGGAATCATTTACCGCATTGGGTAAGTCTTCAAAGAATAGTGCGGCGAGTCTTTACTAACGCCTAAAGAACCGGTGACGGTAACATGTTCATGTTTAAGCACTTGGAGGACTTTGAGTTTTACAGCAGTACCTCCAAGGGTGCGATTCAAGGATATGGATATGAGTTTCACAAGAGTCAGTACAGTGTACTCAATCGAGTTGCAAAGCAGAAATACTGAAAAGTGTAACAGATAATAAATACGGCCCTCGTATCCTCCGCTTCTTCGATGTCAAGAGGTTCTCTATGCACGACGTGGCCCTGGTTGACTGTAAGTATTCTTCCCCGTGATCAAATTATAATATTAAGACCTCCATGTAGCTCCGGCCTTCCACTTTTCTTTAGACACTTGCTCTGATGGAGAGGTGTACAACACAGTTATCCACGGAGGCGCACGAGGTGGTCTTGACGGTATTGACGTCTGGGGATCCAATATTCACATCCACGACGTCGAAGTCAGCAACAAAGACGAGTGTGTCACTGTCAAGAATCCTTCTGATCATTTGCTGATTGAGAATATCTTCTGCAATTGGTCAGGCGGTTGCGCTATGGGCTCGCTTGCAACAGATACCAACATCCATGACATCGAGTACAAGAATGTATACACCCAAAGATCTAACCAGATGTATATGTTCAAGTCTTACGGCGGAAGCGGTACCGTCTCCAACATCGCTCTCAAGAATTTCAGGGGCCATTCTAATGCATACACTCTCAACGTCGATGCTGAGTGGAGCTCTATGAAGCCCGTCGCCGGTGATGGTATTCTTTACAGCAATATGAGCTTCTCAGGGTGGTCTGGGAGTTGTACCGATGGTCGTCAGAGAGGTCCTATTAAATTCAACTGCCCTGCTGATGTCCCTTGCGTTGACCTGCAGGTCGATGACTTTACAGTTGGTAGTAGCAAGGGCACTGTGGTTCAGCACGTTTGCAAGAATGCTTATGGGTCCGGAGTTTGTCTGAAGGAAGGCGATGGTGGTGCTTATACAGCAACTCAGACTGTTAACAACCCCAGTTTCGCAACTCAAACAATGGACGGGGAGCTCACTGTCGGTCTTGGCCTTACTGCATCCATTGCTATCCCTACGATTCGATCTTCCTTTTTCCCTGGTACACCTGTCATGAACGCACTCATGGGTAACTCTAAAAAGGAGGGCTAAGCAAAATCTGCACGGAAGAAAGTCAAGGTTCACGTATTTGAAGAGCATTTGTCTCCAAACTGACCAAGGCGATTTAGCTCAGAATATTTCAATATTGACCATGAATAAACTATACACTAACTTCCTAGTAGGCTAGAATGTACAGCTTGTATTTCAGTATCTTGACCAATTAAATATAATTGCGAGGATAGAGAGTATAATCGACCGAGACCACCCTAGTAGAGCGACATGGTTGGAAAACGCGTTCCAGATTGCTTACGACACTCGTTAATCAAGCTCAAATGGCTCAGCAAGGTCTTTGTTGCGGCCGACATCTTGTCTCTTTTAATGCAAGGCTCGTGAGTCTAAAATTTTCTACCTTTCTAGTGGCGGCTATAGTGAGGATTGGTATTAATGCCGATTACAATGACATAGGAGCAGGTCAACTTGCCAATGTCGAAAACTCCAAGTCACAGAAAATCGGAGAGTATATGGTTATCACCGGCATCATGGTACAGCTTGTTGCGTGTAGACTTTTTTTGATAGTTACCACAACTTTCCATCGCCGCATGGTTTGCCGTCCTTCGGTCGCTTCCGAGACAATATCATTGCCATGGAAGCAGTTCCTGTCAGTGCTCTACGCCGTTTTAGTTCTTATCCTCGTGCGATGCATCTTCCGCGCCGTCGAATATTTACAAGGGCAGGATGGCTATCTCATCACCCACGAAATTTGGCTATACATTTTCGATGCCCTTCTGATGTTCGGTGTCATGATAATTCTGAACGTTTACCATCCCAGCAGGATAATCACTGGCAAAGACCGGAGACATAAAGACTTCACATTGTCAAACATGCTAAACCAGGACTGTTCTTAGTCAAGGATACAATGTAATTTGGTAATGGGAGCTTTGGCCTATGGAGCTGACCACACTCTCAACTTCTTTTTATCGATTTTACCCTTTTTCTTTACTTTTTATTTTTATTTTTCTATCCTTTCCTTATTCTTTCTGTCTTTTTATTTTATTTTCTTTCTTCTTGATTTATTTCCTTTGTAAACAAAACAGCAATGTGTTGAGAAACAGCTCATTACAGTTATAAATGGCATAGCATCGCCAATATTTGTTAAAATTTTCATTTGGCTTATAATTTAATAATAATCTATCCCTCATTTCATCAGGATGGCCTTCCGCAATGCGTTGATATAAATCGCTCCGTGGCAAGAAAGACGTGACACTGAGATAAGTCAAGGACATGCACAGTATTAATGTAGACTTCCACCCTGCCTTACCAATCGCCTGTATGTAGCTTACTCAATACCCATTGACAAATGAAATAAGCAATTTCACAGCAGTCTCGATTTTCTCACTGCATCCATCCACTCTTTACTCGAGCCTAGTATTGGACACACGCATTACTACTTGTGTGGCTCTAGTACTTTCTTTTTTAACGACAGAAACGAAAGAAATGTGTTTACTGCTCAGACCGGTATTGACTTGGGATTGATAGAGAACGTATTTCATACTCTGTCGGACAGTGTGGTAATCCCAAAAGAATTGACGGTCATGGCTGACACACCTCAGCTCATATGCTAGGGGGCTATTTTTCATTAACAAAGCTTGAACTGGAAGCCTAGCTCTCAAGTCTACTGCATGCCATTTATTTCACGTTTTATGGCAATGCCTCAGAGAACCACAACACCTCAGTCAACCCTCGGTGCTAAATAACCCAATGGATAAAGCTATCCACACCTAGCGTTCTCACTGCATTTCCCCGTAGAGACGAGCCTTGGCTCGTTATGAGTAACCTTCTTTAAACCGCTTACAAGTTCAGGTATTCTTATGAAGCCACTAGAGCAATCTGTCCGTCGTTATGGACGGTTGATTTCCCGCATCATATTTAAGCAAAAGCTCCTTGGTTTTGCACCTACAGACGGCAGCCTGCCTTCAGCGGGGGAGCCGATACTTCTCGACCCTGACGGGTATGAAAAGGTGTGCATTATCCTTATGAATATGGCGTCTGATTCGAAAAAAGATTACCGGGCGCGAGTCAAAGATCTTCACCACACTGGAGTTGCCGCTGCAGACAAGCAGTGTCATTGTCATCGGAAGCTTGCAGAAGTTGTGGCCCCTTCGCCAGATTGCAGATGCAGCCAAGGTCTACTTCAGACACATCCAAGAAAAGTGGGAAATGTTTGACATGCAAGTTATCAAGAGTCCTTGGCCCTGCGCCAAGGGCGTACTGGCTATTGACGACAGTAACAAATGTGCCGCTATCTTTAGAGCCTACAACCTGCCCGAACAGATTGGTGTCTTGCTGTAAGTAAGCGCATCTGTGATATTTATTATATCGTTCCAACTATAGGTATAGAGAACATGGGTAGGCCGGTATAGCTATAACCCTATGTAATGAAATTAATATCATCCCTATTAACACTATACAAATTAGGCCAAGTGTATAGTTTTATAACATTTTTATGAAGTAGAACAGCGAATCTCGACCCTGTATAATGGTTTAATATATACATCTCTTTAGATAGCCAGCCGGCCCTCAATAATAAGATACTATAATAAGTGTTTAGTAACTATTAAGTCACCTTTTCTTATAAATATACTGACCGTTAGATACGTCTAAGATTTCCATCGACAGTCATGTGAGGGTCTCAAGCCAGAAGAGCAGCTGGGCCACATACCCACATGGGAAAGAGCTGAGGAAGCCTATGACGTGTCTAAACGGAGCTCTGGCCAGGCTGAGTTCACGCTAATGCAAGCTGCTGATAAGTTTTACAGAAAGGTTAAACGAGCGGTGACAGCCAGATCTTTAACTAGCCATGGGTTAGAATAATTAGCCATCAAAAGCTTGCACGACACTGCCACTCGTGGTGGGGTAATTTGGGTCTACTCAAGCCCAGGGGTCAGGGATTTATAGTTTACGTAGGTATAATCATAGTTCAAATGCCGGTGCGCCTGGACTAGAAGCACGTGCTGTCATCTGTTATCCTTGATAATAGAATGACCCGACTTCAGTTCAATCGTCAATAATCATACACATTGGTATAGTGACGTCTTTACGCCAAAGGGCATCGAAGGACGCGCGGCATCGGTCCTACAAAACTTGGCGTATATTTCGCATGATAACCGCGACGTAGATCAACAGAATCGCAATGGCTATAAAATTGTCCACCAGCCCACGAGTATAGCAACTTTCACTGTGTTCATTACATACGCTCTTACAAGTCAACTATTTTTTAGCTCATACAAACAACAACAGCATACTGTCATCAAAATGTATGTGCGTCGCACTGCCGTCCTCGCCATCATGGCGACCATCAGCGCCATGGCAGTCACAGCCCAAAATCTGTCGTTTGGAGCCGACAACTTCTACCGTGGCGAGAGCGTTCAGATGCAGCCTATCACTTTCCCTACCGCGTACCGCACCAACGTCGTAGGCAACCTCTTTTACCCACGTAACCTAAGCCGCAGTGTCGAGACTCCTGCCATCGTCGTCGGCCACCCCATGGGCGCCGTCAAGGAGCAGAGCGCCAATCTCTATGCCACCAAGCTCGCTGAACAAGGTTTTATCACCATTTCCATCGACCTTCCCCACTGGGGCGGCAGCGATGGCGAGCCTCGCAACGCCGTTTCGGCCGAATACTATGCAGAAGCGTTCAGCGCCGCTGTTGACTACCTCGGCCTTCAACAATTTGTCGACCGTGAGCGCATCGGTGGTGTAGGTATCTGCGGTAGCGGCTCCTTCATCATCAGCGCTGCCAAGATCGACTCCCGTCTTAAGGCTATTGCCACTGCAAGCATGTACGACATGGGCGCCGTCACTCGCAACGGCCTCCGAAGGTCACAGACCCTAGCCCAGCGCAGGGAGCTTATCGACGCCGCCGCCGCACAGCGCTGGAATGAGTCCCAGGGTGCAGAGCCCGAGTTAGTCGGCGGCACTGTGGATAGGTATGAGGATGTTACCGATGCTATTCAGCAAGAGTTCTACGACTTTTACCGCACCACTCGCGGTGAGGTCACACCCTCAGGTGCTTTACCTAACACCACGACTCACCCCACGCGCTCGAGCCAAGTCAAGTTCCTCAACTTTTATCCCTTCAACGACATCGACACTATCTCGCCCAGACCCCTGCTCTTCATCTCTGGTGACCAGGCCCACTCGCGCGAATTCAGTGAGGAGGCCTATAGACTTGCTGCTGAGCCTAAGGAACTGATTTGGGTCCCTGGTGCTGGCCACGTCGATCTCTATGACCGTGTTGAGCTCATTCCTTTTGACAGGCTGATCCGCTTTTTTAAGCAAAATCTGTAAAATCACCTCGTGAGGTGGACTTGACCTATATTTATTTGTTTGTGGACAGCTGTATGGCTTCTAGGAGCGTCCGTTCCTACAGCATAAGCCCTTGCATACGCATCTGATTCTCCTCCTTTTCCTACCTCAGGGATACTTTTATAGACGTATTATTCATATAAACCACTTCTACATCTCAAGAGGCAGGCGTCCTTCTACGGCTCTATACGCTTTTCGTGACCCCGCAGATACTATCACTATCCAAATGGGTATAATAACATATGCTAATTTCAAGGTGTAGGTCAAGTGTAGCGCTCGCTTATCATTCCCATTAGGATCTGTAAAATCTTAACTCAGCCACATGGCTCTATTCGTCACCTCGCCTACTGCAAACGTTTTTGCGCTAATGCAACTTGCTGATAAACTTGTGGAGCTGGCTTAAATACCCGATACTTGGTATAGATTAGCTGTCAGTAGGCTGCATATCTCCGGTACTTAGTTATGACTTATCACTGATTGGTGCCCCGATCGATCATGCGCCCGAACTAGACTGACTCTGAGACTTGACTATTTTCTTAGCGAAGTTTTATCTGCAATATCGAACAAAGGGATGGATTGGAACAGCGGTGATATTATTCAGTCAACTAGCACAATCTTATTCGTGTTTGTTCTAATTCTAATACAGATCGAGGTACTAACCCCTAGAAGAGAACTAATGGATTTCAAGTGTCGACATGGTGTCGAAATCCCATCTATTGTACACTACCTTCGACAGTGGGGCCGAACCGTGAGGTTACGCGTATGGAGGAGACACGTCATCGACAGATATTTCCGTCCCTCATAGCCTCTACATTAGATGCTGCTGGAGTGTCGTGGTGCATTGTCTTTTTTATTTAGTCCTCTTCTTCTGCTACACTATTAACTTGTGCGGTTCTACTTAATCTGGAGTCTTACCTTTGTTGACAAGTATCTGTCCACTACTACGATGAACCTCTGGGTGATATGGTTGCATTTCTTTTTCCTCTTTTTACACGAAATACAATGCCAAGGTACGGCTCAAACTATGACCTGATCAAAACAATTGCTGTATTGAATTTGAATACTAACTTTTATAGCGCAACCAGCACAGGTTGGAAAAATCCACCAAATTTCAAGCATCGAAGACGTACTATACTCCATTGACCCGTGGCTACTCTATCAGTCAGACAACTTTCTACTCGATTTCAGACTCTCTCTAGATGTGGAGCGCATACGACTTGATCTACGGCCAATTCAGAGGGTCAATCTCGCCTCAAAAACCTTACACCTCGAGCCAGATGGAGCAGATGAGATTCTTGATAATTGGGAGAGTTCAGTGCTATTTGAAGATAGGGAAAACATGCTCTTCGAAGGCGTTACTCTTCTTTTTAACCGAGTTTCTCATGAATGGGACGAAGCTGGCCGGGCACGAATCGCGATCCGACATCCACAACCTTATTTGTTCGAAGGCTTCTTCACCTTGAATGGTCATGCCTACCATGTCACACCGAGCGATGAATATCTCAAAAAAAGAAATGATGGGGATCCTTCGCCGCCAACTTCAGGTTCTACACATATGGTCGTTTGGAAATGAGCTGGTGGAATTCAAGATAGATCAGAGCGTCACTGCTATTATGAATCTGGCTATAGCTGTGACAGGCGTAGGTAATACTAAAGACAGCTTATTATGATTGGAGCCCAAGCTGGTCTACTACAAATACCTATATGAGCCTGCTTTCGAGGTGCAGCCATGTCTCGTAACTCAAATCATAATTATCTTAACTCGATGTCTTTGTGTAATATCTTAGTAGATCGATAGCGTAATGAAGACTGCAATTTCTTCTATATTGTCGCGGGAGATAAGAAAAGCCATAAGGTCAAGTTACGAAAATAGCCCTCTCTCAACTGGTGCATTGCTTATCTGATCATCTTGCATTTCCTGAATCAAGAGGTTATTAGGATAGTCCTCAATATCCAGGTCTACATATACACGAGGTACCCGTTTATATGCGCAAATAAAAAGGGTCCTTTCATTAATGCTTATATTAGATAGAATCTTTAGCATGTATTCGCCTATATCCTCGGTTATTATAAACTCCACTCTAGAATTTTCCACTATATTAAATTACTCTTCAGTAAGAATACCAGTATAGATATACACAATAGCTAGCCAACGGTGCGCACCATTGGTCTTAGCCGCAAATATTTTAGCGTGCGTGTCATTCAAAGCCTAGCCTAAGGCTATAAACAAGAAACTGACAACAAACAGTGGAAATGGTGGCTTAAAAGTGCGCAGAGTGTGGCCCAGAAGTTGACAGGAGGCTCCGACAACCATTATAGCTCCCATATCCATGAGCTGGCAGAGATGTGTGTTGATCATCGCGGAGCACAGCCATCCCATGAAAGTTGCAGCGTAGCTAATGGTTTAGTTAGCGCATCGTGATTAGTAGGCTGGTACTTTGTGAAAAAACAAGAGGCTACTTACACACTCGACACAATGGCTGTGTTAATCTCATAATCACGGATCATGTACGGGATCAAGGCTCCCACACTGCCGTCGTTCACACCAGCCACCAGGAATGAGAAACATGCGCTTAGAATCTTGAGATAAACAACCCGACCAAGGGACTTAGGTTCAGGGCCCGTAGAATCTGGACTCGTGGCGCCTCCCCTAACATTGGGTTGTTCAGAGACCTGACACAACTCTATAGGAACAGATTGGGTAGTCGTTGTAGTGGTCATGTTGGGACTGTAAGCTGTCCGCAAACTATGGGCAGTGTAAGTAGAAAATCTCTTCAATAGCCCTTAGCTTGGAAGTTTTTAAGCTTACGCCCTCGGATAATTTTGTAATTCCCAGAATGACTTTTTGCCGATAGCTCGAACTCTATAATCGGAATCGGACTTACAAATCAAGTTTCCACTACATGGTTGGGTTGGAATCCACCAATACGGTAGGTATATCTGCATGGGTTTGCGCTTTCTAAAGACAGACCTACCTTGTGTCTCCCTCACACTTTGCATTTTTCACTCCCATGTGGAAGTGAAGCTAAACCACTAACTTTTTAGTTGGTTGAATGGCACCTGACAAAACATGTTTGTACCGCTATGGTTTAGCCGAGAATCGACTTATCTCCGATCCGATGCGAAACACATGTCATCCAGTGAGCAACACAAGGGGCGAACGGCAACAACACAGACACAATGTGAAAAGTCCATATGATAATCTCCGAGTGTGAATACAGATAAATACGACACATGACGTGCTCAGATACTGTAACCAGAGGTGGTTTCACATAGTAGACAAACTGTTTTGTTAATCTTAGATCATTCGATATACCTAGTCATGATTGTGAGCAACTATGCCTCCTAACTACATCAATTCCACCGAGACATCAAAGGCTTGGAAAGTTGCATTCAACTCTGACTTAGTGTCCGTGTTAGGCCGCGCAGCCAGGGCACCAATCTCTGCTTCCCAGTTATCCAGATCGTCCAGACCGTATACTCACGTAATCTCCCTGAGAGGAAGCTTCCGTCCACTTGGATCGTGAAAGAAGACCCATAGGGCGCCCTCATTCTTCTCTAGACTAAATGTCAAGCTTTGGCTGCCCTCGGTGACGGCAGCCACTGTAGAGGCAGGGAGCGATGCCACGCACCAGTCAGCCCAGTTATCACAACACGAGACACTTGGTCGTGGCTCCTCGTCGAAATACTCTATGCCCAACTTGATCCACTTTGTCGAGGGCGAGAGCGGGTGGCGGAGTATGACAGCAAGGCCGGCCTGGTCATACTGGCAGGTATACCTGGCCGAGATCGTTAATGGCAGATCCATTGCTGGATGCTATAAAGAAGAATAAAGTAAAAATTGGAGCTATCAAGACAGACCGGCGATGTTATCAGCGTATACAAGAAGGGCCTAGAAAAGGGAGTGGTTGAAGAATTGGTAGTCATTGGGATTGCGCAGATCGAGGAGTATAACCGGATATCGTAAGTGCATATAGAAAGTATTAGAACGACTTAATAAAACCCGCTTTGGAAAACGCCTGTATCTTACCTCCTTTTTTGATGTTTGACATACGGTGTTTTCAGTAGTTGACGCTTGAAATATTTATCAGATGGTCTACGAAATAGATTTCCCACTTGATTCCTCAATGCTCCTGATCATAAGGGTAATAGCTGGAGGCATTGTCCATTACGTACTGAATCGGCGATGACGGAATTTGCGAAGAAAAGGCAAAACTCACATCTGTTCTAGTTGTGTTTAAAGCATTCAAGCTATGTACCTAGTCAAAAGTCTAGTTCGTCCACCGTTAAAATGTTTTATTGATCAATTTTAATAAGATTGTTTCCACATTTTCGTTAGTGCGTAGGTTCATAGCTGAATTACCATCTTGGTTCAACGACAAAACCAGATTCAAATCAACCAGTAGTAGATTAATACATTATGAGGGTTCAGAGCCTAGCCTTGAATAGATAAACTCTGCGATGCTAAAAGGCCGAGCTATCATTATGTGATAGAGAATCTTGTCGGGATTAAAAGAATGCGCAGCAATCTGTTTGTTAGCCTCGAATGTAGGGGCTAGAATCTTTCGGGGTAAAAACCCCCGAAAACTTGTTGGTTAAAGGTGGACATGTTTGGATCAACTAAGTTTAAGAATGCCTGGCTACCTGGCGATCTTTGTTATGCCTTAAAGCGCATTTCAGTCCACTCTGCTCCTGCTTAGTGCCAAACCTGAAGAGGAATAAATAGTGATACTGCCTTGCGCCACACCTGATACACACCCCCGGACCCTTGCAATGATGAATTCGATGGTCCAAGGTTTAGACAATCATACCTGTTCATGAGCCACTCTGTATTGGCCGGAAATAATTTACCCGATCCTGGAGAGTGAAGAAGAAAAGGCCTTCTGCTTATAACAGTTAAATTCCTTTTAAAAGCAACTATAGAAATATATATAGTTACTATAGGAAAATTTGTCGCTATACTACTAGTTTCCCATCTCTGCTGGTCTGGAAGTGTCTGCTAACTCATGTCTACTAGTGCTATGTAGCTCAGAGACTGCAGCTTGGTCAACCCTTACTGCACCGCGCGCAGACAATCCAGTATTTCCATCTAACTCAGCTTTACAGTACCCAGGGTCTGCATTCTGCACTATTCTACCTGCTTCTCTCCTGCGGATTAGGAACCAGGCACCGAAACCGAGAACCAGGAAACCTACTACTCCAGCACTCACACCAATACCGGCCTTTGCCCCCATTGAAAGGCCCCCTTTCCCGCCCCCGTTGTCATTGCTGTTGCTGCTGCCAGATGGGCTTTCCTCGGTATCGCTCATTGGTGTGCTTGGTGTCCGCTCTATAGCAGGCTTAGTATGGTTACCAATGCATCTGTATGAGCTCTTGACGATTTGATTGGGGAAACGATCATCGAACCAGGAGCAGTCCATTGTCTCATCTCCAGCCAGATAAAAGCCCCCTGTAACTAACTCGAGACTGAAGAGCTCGACATTGGTTAAGGGACCCGTGATATTTATACTGTTGGCTTTGCGGAGCGCATTGACCGTTACGTTGAGTAGGCGAGGGTTATTGTGTATTTCGAGGTTCTTCACCTCGTTCAGACGAGGGAGTGCGATATTATTGAGTATGTTGTTGTTCACAATAACAAATGTGCAGTTAATTGTTTCTAGGCGAGGAAGATGTAGCTCCGGAAAACTGTTGCCAGTGAAGTTGAAGCTACCTTGGTTGGAATGGTAAGCCGCATTTAATTCGGGCAGACTTGCGTTAGCAAGATCTTGGAAGGTGGCTTCGCCGTTAATTTGCTTGATGTTGGGGAATGAAAGATGAGTATCTCTCCCGTTTTGTTCGAAGAATACTTCGTGAGCTTCGATAACAGATGAGGATATATGATTCAGGTCGGAGTTGGAATAAATCTCAATAGTGGCTGTGGCCGTCTCCAAGCTGTCCAGGAGTACATGCGTTAGCCCCGGGTTGTGGGTTATACTTAGTCGCCTTAGCCTCTGGATTGACGTGGAGATAAAAGAGTCCTTTCTCTCCTTGAATGGTGAGAATGCTAGCCTAGAGTCATCAGGAGGCAGAAAATTAAGTCCGGTCAGGTACAAAGTTGAGGCTAACGAGATATTAACATAAAGACTCGTAGCATAGATCCCGTGGTCGTTGCTAAATGTCATGCCGTTAAGTCCGAAGTAGCCGGACACGTTGAGTCGAGGGTCAGTTTCGACTGACACTTCACCCCATCCCCCAGAGATTTCTAACGAATCAGTTATTTTTAGAGCTGGTAGTGAGACATCTAGACGGCCGCGACGATCCTTCTTTGCTTCAGCCAAACCCGACAAGGTCAGACCTTCGGTAACATTCTCGAGGCTCGAGCTGAGGAACGTTATAGGCTCATTTTCAAAGCTATCGTCATACTCATAGCTGATTGAGCCGATGATTGTCTGCACCCCTGTCAAGTCGATTGTAGCCGTGACTTTGGAGATGACGATGTCACCAGTGTAAGTTGCGCACGATGTGGCCAAACTCGAAATTTGGCTCGTCTCGCTCAGTGTTCGTGGGTAGGCTTGGTCGCAATCTGCGGACTATCAGAGAAGGAGCAGTTTCCAGAATAATCTCCAATCACTTACCAGCCAAAACGATCGAAACATACTTGAACAGGCAACGGATAATCAAAAGATAGTGGTGACTCAAGCGACTCATGGCTTCGTCTTTGGAGTTTGAAAAAAATGATTGAAGAGAGGAATCAAGACAAGGGCGGGGTTAAACAATTAATTTATGCTTCGCCCTTGAGTTGCCCCGTCCTAAAGCGAGGGCGGCTGAGATAATATAGTGGCGTTGATAGTTCGCCTTGCTACTGTATAAAGTCATGAGACAAAGAACGCCCTGTGGATACCATTCATCTAAACTAAGTCTGCGATTAGCTATACTGAATATAGTTATCTGACAGGAATGTTTAATTCAGCCATCGACTAAATAGAAATAGTGCTATAATCTTAGCGCTTATTCTAAATGCACCTTTTACCCTATCTAAAGGGAAAGCCACATTTACCCATACTCAAGATCATATGAAGCGATACAGCAAGATAACCCTAAGAGGCTTGATTATCGCCAGACCATGCTGCTCTGTAACTCTGTGATCCCGCAAAAAAGGAACGGGTGAGAACAAACGGTCTGCGCAGCTCACCTGCTTTTCGAGACATCATGGCATGATAGGTCGCGTTGTGAAATGTCGTACCATTTAAATTGTGTAGATCGTGGTGCTCCCACTTGTCAAAATACAAGTTATCCTTGGGCATAGTGATGTCCGGGCTGTTAAAGACTGACGGTTCGTTCATATCGTTCCAGACAAAGGTATTCTCCATGGTGCCCCTGGACACAGTGTAGTTGAAGAGACCGCTCCACCACTCAACAGAAGCAGGGTTAAAGCAGTCAATCCAGTGCGATGCGCCTGGCCAACAGTGACCTTCAAAGATATCGCCGTCTCTAGTATGGACAGCTAAGTCGATAGCCTTGAGCTCCGACACAATCTTGTAGCCATTTGTGTTCTGGAAGTGGGGATCGATGATGACGATAAACTTGCGGCCAAATGCATCGAGTTGTTTGCCCATACTGATTGGGTCTTTAAACATATTTGGTTCCCACGTGAACTATTTTTTATCGACCGGGTACTCAATATCCAACCAAATAGCATCATAAGGAATCCTAAACCTATCCATACCGTGACCTACATCCTTGACGTCATCATAAGAGACATAGTTCCATCGGTATTGGTGGTAGGCGACTGAGACCTCCTGAG
This sequence comes from Fusarium venenatum, assembly GCF_020744135.1. Taxonomy (NCBI): domain Eukaryota; kingdom Fungi; phylum Ascomycota; class Sordariomycetes; order Hypocreales; family Nectriaceae; genus Fusarium; species Fusarium venenatum. The sequence continues at coordinate 11,644,223 of NW_027072129.1, forward strand.
GCAGCGCTGTGGTGCCTGTTAAGGAAACATAGTCTTTTAGCACATCCTTGGGGGTTGGTCCCAGGAAGACAGAGACTTCAAGGAGTCCCGCCTCTGAAATCCAGTGCTTGTTGATGTTCTTGTTGCTCTAGGACTCGGTCTTGGTCATGTCGATCCAGGTCTAGTCTGCGTTCAGCCAGAACACATCAACATGAGAGTCCTTACGGCGAGCCTGCATGAAGGGAATGACGCCGTAAAGAATCATGGGGCTATTCAATTCATACTCAAAGACATCCGTATTATATACGCGGTAAGGCTCCGAGTACTGGCCATTAACCCCCGCTCGTGTTTGCTTCGGCGCCATGGGACCGGCGTGCTCACGAATACCATAAAAATGATCGTAGCCAATGAACGTAATATCGAGCGCAACGCTCTCGGGGCTTCTCAGTTTGGAGTCGGTATTGCCTCTAAATGTCTCTTCCTACTAGGCTGACTCGTCCTCACTTCCTAAAGGCTTTTGTTCCGCCGCTTCGAGAACTTGGTCGAGTTTGGGGCGCCAGTGTTGAATGTTAAGCAAACCCTGATCGTTCAGCCTGATTTGGGAGGTGCCGTCGCGCTTACAGTCAACCGAGAAGGGTAAAAGACTGATGACCGCCTCCAAATTTAACGATGGGCCAAAATGGACAACAACCTGGTCGTCGTTCTGTTTCATGTTCTTGGCGTCATTATCAAGGTTCAAACTGCCCACAATTGTAAGCCTCTCCCCCTCGTTGTAGCGTCCCATTGCACCCCCAGAGCTGACACTCTGTCAGCATATTGCCGGTTCCGTTTGCAGAAGCCAGACTTCTTGAAGTTGTTTTGTCTGACAGAGCCTTTCCATACAAGTTAGCGTGATACTCTTCCATCTCTTTATCTACTTCTAGTGCCATACCTGCCTGTGGTATCAATAACGCGATGAGGAGTAGAGAGCTTAGGACGATTAGTTGCCCCCAGGCAAGTGACTTGCGTGGCTACATTGTCAATCGACCTGTTTCGCCCAGTAGAATCCCTAATAAGTAGCGTTGGGAAACACTAAGTTGAATGATGGGGATAAAATGACGTTATTACCCGCAAGTCTGGTGTTTTTGGGAGTGCTGGCTGTTACTGATGATGTGTTTGCTGTTTGAAAGTTGTGTTTTCTTGAAACTGCACTGGGGGTGGTGCAGACACGCGTGTGTGAACTCCGCATCCGACTCCGATTGAGACATGTCCGATACATCCTTACTTGTCTCGTTGAAATCGGCAACAGTGGCAAATGTCTCAACCTTTGCAATGTATAAGAAGACTTAAGAAAGGAAGGCGATTGAGTCCAACATTCTTTTCGGTTATAATTTTCAGCCAATCAATTAAAAATCCCGTCTTTGCAATGTCTCTGATGAATCCAGTAGAAGAATCCCCGACACAGCGATATCATGAAGAAGCACAGATTGGAAGAACAGATGTCACGGATAATAATCAAGACACCCCAGATGACTGTAAGCTAAAATACAACAACAATTCTAGCTCAATATCTAACAATTCTACAGCGTGCTGTGACGGGTCCGATGATCAATCTTATCCAGACGGAGGTTTCCAGGCATGGTTGGTCGTCTTCGGAGCATGGTGCGCCATGTTTTCTTCCATGGGTCTTCTGAACACGCTGGCTGTGCTACACGCTTGGGTGACTGAGAATCAACTGCATGGAATGGCAGAATCAACGACGGCATGGATTTTTAGTTGTTATGGATTCCTGCTTTACTTTTGCGGAGCACAAATTGGTAAGTCTGATCGTTATTGTTGACAAGATTTCCGATTTCTGTTAACACAGAACTTTAGGCCCACTATTTGACGCCTATGATATTAAAGTCCTCATTATTCCCGGTTCGATCGGGATTGTAACCTCAACAATTCTCCTCAGTTTTTCTACCGGTATGTTCTTGAATTTGAGCCAGTGCTTTATTCTTTCGTCCTAATTCATCTCCTTATCCAGAGTTTTATCAATTTCTACTATCTCTCGGTATACTTGGTGGCATATCTGCTTCACTTCTCTTCTATCCAGCCGTTTCGACTATTAGCCACTGGTTTTTACGCAAACGCTCTCTGGCGACGGGTATCTGCTTTCCTCTGATTATCCTCTACGCAGCTCCTTCAATCGGCTTTCCATGGGCCATTAGGATTGTCTCACTTATTTGCGTTGTCAGTTCTATGATAGCCTGTTGCCTATTGAGAAAAAGACTTCCTCCCAACAAAGAAGGTGGGGGCGCCATTGACCTGAAGGCTTTCAGGGACCCCAAGTATGCTGTTATAACTATTGCCATTCTCATTACCGAGTTCTCATTGTTCATACCATATACATACATCTCCTCATATGGTATTTCCAAGGGGATGTCTTTACGGTCAGCTCTCATGTTGAACGTTCTCCTCAGCGTCGGAGCGATCCCAGGAAGAGCTCTGCCGGGTTACTTTGCCGATCGCTATGGTGTTTTGAATGTCATGGTTGTGACTACTTCTGCTTGCCGTGTATTGATTCTTGGCTTGTGGCTACCTATCCGGAGCGAGAACGAAGCAGCTATTAATGCATTCACGACTCTATTTGGTTTCTGGTCAGGAGCCGCGATTGCTTTGGCGCCTGTTTGTATTGGCCAAGTGTGTGAGGCAAAGGATTATGGCAAAAGAACAGGCACGTCATTCTTCATCTCTAGCTTTGGTGCCTTGATCGGTATCCCAATTGCTGGCGTGATTCTTGAATCTGGGGACAGTAACTACCAAGGACTTATTGTCCTTGTCGGGGTTACTTTCGTTATCACGACTGGTACATTTTATTGGGCGAAAAAGCTATTGTGCGCGTAGTAACTTGTGATTCGCGGCCTCTATATACTGATCGATAATATATAAATTCAATTAAATGATCATGATCACGACACTATAAATATTTCCTCTATAATATACAGCTTGTGGTAGCTTGGTGGTGGCTTACTGATAGCCGATTCTCTGCTCATACTACCACTCTTAATTCTTTTCCGGAGTATCCGCCTCTAGAGTAATCTTTTGTCCAGCTGCGGCAAGCTGCTCCTCGGCGATTTGGTTCCGTTCCTGATCTTCTCTTTCAAGCTTGACGTTTCGAAAGAAAAACATCATCAGAAGCAGTGGAATAGAGAGTGAGAGGGATCCAATGGCTAGTGTTTGCTGCGTAGAGCGGTAACTGATATTGATCGCATCTCTAGTTGGCGTGCCAAGCTTGTAGCTCTGTGCCGTTACAATAGAACGGAAAATAGCGGTGCTATTAGCTTTGTCACTTTCTGGGAGATTACTCAAGAGCCGTCGTGGTAGGAACGTGTTCCAAAGAGCTCCACCGATACTGAGAACCAAGTTAGTCTTTAACATGAGAGCGAGTGAGATAGGATAGTTTACCTATTACCAACATTGGCACCGAACCCAGACGAGGATAGAAACATGGCTGTTGCGATACCAATCTCATGATCTGGAACTGCAGCTTGTAACGAGACCTGAAGCGGCACCTGCGCAAAACCTCGACCTAGGCCAAGTAAAACTTGTCCAGTTGTAAGAGCTGCCTCGTTGGCAACTCGAGATCCATCGATGTTGGTAAAATAGATGGGTAATCCATTAGCCAAAGCAACCATTAAAAAGCCAATAATGATAAAAGGCTTAGTGTGTTTGACGAATCTGATAGCTACACCAATGACTAGACCACCAAGATTTAGGGCAACTCTTCGAGCATTACTGTTGTAATAAGTTAGCAGTCTAATGTTTCATGTTCGACACGGTGCTCACTCTATGCGGACTGCATGTCCAGGCGAATAACCTCCAGCCACCTGCAGGAAACTCGGTGCAAATGTCCTGTACGTTGAATCTGACATAGCAATCATACAAACTGAAGCACAAGCAAGTATGACATTGCGGTTTTTGATCATACGGAATGGAACGATGGGCTTCTTCGCATAGCGCCCATCCCAGACCAAAAATCCAACAAAAGTCAATACACCGACAACCAAAAGCACAATAGATGACGGCTCGGTCCAACGGTCAGTGTTTCTCCTTCCAGTGATGGACAATGGTAGGAGGGTCATTGAGAGACCGGCGAGCAACAGGAACGCACCGACAATGTCTAGCTGGACAAAAAGGACTTGTCGAATCTTTGTTGCCCAGGATGCACCTTCTGGTATCTCAGAAGCGGCTCTCAGTGAAACTCTGTGGTAGTAGATTCCCTTCTTTCGAGCTCTGAAATCCATAAAGACCATAATGGCGATAGTCGGGAGTGCGCAGAAGGGTATGATTGCAGCCCACATTCCGAATCCCCATCGCCATGATGAATTAAGCAGCATATGCTCGCCGAGATATATGCCAGCATACAAAGTGGGAATAGCAGCTAGCGACTCAGGCAATGTAAAGAGAAAACCTCTATTGATAAGAGAGGTAACTTCTGCAATGAAGATCTGCTCGGTGATAGTCCACCAGGTGTCGCCAAAGGATTCGAAAATACCTCCAGCCTACAAAGATTAGTACTCAAAGGATCAAGAAGATTTCAAGTCTTACCAGGTAGGTTTCGACGTTACGGCAGGCAGCATAGAGCACATTTGCAAGGGCCATGCTTATCGCTGACGCTGCAAATCCTTGCGGCCTACCGATATACTGATTCCTATTAGTACCAATACAAGACTATTCTTTAGATAATGTCTCACATCTGCAACTTTTGCCAACAGAGGGTAACCAACAATCCGAACAATGCCATGGATGACATTGGCGGTAGATATAAGGGAATGTCCTTGAAAATGACTCGTGGCATAAGGATCGTAGACGCCAGCAGATGACGCAGCGAAAACCATACAGAAGTTCATAACAAATAGACTATTGAGAGTCAGCATATTGTAATTATTTCGCGCACAAGGTTAACTCGCCCACCGAATGCGACAACCAGGGGATATTTTGTCCAAATCTTGCGAATAGCTTCTGTCGGAGCTGGTGCCGCATTGTGCAATTGACCCTCAGAGTCTACCACCTCCTTGTCCTTGACGTCTTGCACTGAGTCCCCATGCTTATCATTCAACGGCTGTTGCTGAACGGGCGCAATTGTGTCATTCTGTTGAGGCATTTTGGCTTTTTACACGTAGTTGCAGACTTTTTCCTCGGGGCACTTGACACTTTAAATATTCCCGGAAACCGAATGACCCCGGTGCCAAGCAGGTCAGGAGACGAAATAGGCTTTGGTCTACTTTGAAAGTAGCTAAGATTTTACATGGGGGGCAGCTTTACGAGCATGACAAGACACGATTGCCTCGTATGATCCAGCTAGATTATCTTATCAGATCTTTATGATTTGCTTAGCAAAAGAGCCAAGCATTGGCGTCAGGATATTACTTCCCTTATAGGTTAGCGACTACCGCTTGAGTGGTTTTTAGGTGTAGGGGGACCAAAGCTTACCTCAGAGGCCACTAGGACATATTGGGAACTTTAGTTAAGCCGTAGATTTTATTAATTGTCGCATGACTTTGGCACAAGTTCATTCTTTATTTATTACCAGGTAAGGGGTGTTGCATATCCTGGACTCAAGATGGCCACCAACAACTTTAAATACACGGCGTTGCAGGACAAAGAGATTAGGCTATTAGTCCTCGATGCAGGGAAAGACAGAGACGCCTACATAAGAAGACGACATTACTCTTGAGACGCCTGCTTCTTGAGAATCTTCTCGATAGTCTTCTCAAAAGATTGAGGCTCCCTTCCTAGAATCTCTGCCAATGTTGTGGTCACACCAGCTAGCTGCCTCTCCACCACGAATGGCTTTCCAAGCACAGTCAAGTGTATTTACTATCTCCTCAGTTCCAAAGTATGCCTTCATCTAGGGCTAATTCTTATACTCCTTAAGGCTAACTTTTTCAATACTGATATTCTTGCCTATTATTTGCAAAAGAACCTCGACGGCCTTGGCCTATATCTAGGATTTTAAGCTACATAAGGTAATAATTTTATTGGTATATTTAAATATCAATAAAAACTTTATATATAAAGCAACTAGGCATATAGTCCCTTTTCCTAGTTTAGCTTGCCTAACCTAATTAATGCCAGGCCTGTTTAGATCCTCTAGAATTCTAATTATAGATAGTAGGTTATTAAAGCCGGGCAGCCTAGAATAAACCGGAAATGACTCAGCGTAAAGTCCCTCGCGGATACTTATCTATAAAAGTCCAGAGTCAATATAAGCAAGTTATTTTAAGTATACTTCACTATCCAGATGCACTACTATAATTACTGCTTTTGCAGATTCTGCATTGACTAATATACAGGCCAGAGAAGAATAAAAGATATAATTAACTCTAGATTTTTGCACTGCATTAAGCGCCTTATTTTAAACTTTAATGCAGTATAGATAGATAAAACTGGGGTAGGATATTAAGAAGAGAATATTAACCCTAGCAAAGATAGCTTTAAGATCTTTAGCGCTAGATTTATAAGAAGCTTAGCAAATAGTAACCCTATTTTTAATATATTTCTTAGGCATTTTTTCTCAGGATATCAGTTAATAAGCGTGACTTGATTATTGGGAACTTGAGATAGAAGATTGGTATAAATGCTAGTGCTAAGCGCGCCAGAAGCGGGGAAGATGCTGATGCAAGCCATGCTTGAAATACGTATGAGCTTCTATTTTCGTTGTTGTTACTTGGCCTTGATCTACTTCGTTCAGTTTATGATACTATTAATATTGGATGAGAGGGTTGCCTAGCATTTTTATATAGGTATCTTGTAAGCATGTGGAGTTCATTTTACTAATCTTATCTGTTGGATATGACATAGCGTTTAGAGGCGAAAAGACCCCTACGTTAACTGATTGATCAATGATCAGTAATTACAATAAATCAGAAGCCTCAACCACGCTTATTCGCTAGTCTGCATTTCAGCTAGCCTAGGGCAGTACCCCTCTGAGGAATCAAGGTGCAGAAGGCATTAGGGGGCGGTTAGGAGCCAAAGTAGAAGGAGTTAACGGATTGATAATCATTAATGAGAAAACCTATCTAGCTATTGTTAATTTGTCTAACATTGCTATATACTGTGAAAAGTATGACTGGTGGGTTGTCTACTAGACAAACTTGTCTTTTTTGACTTTGAGAGAGAAAAGGGAAGAAAGAAGAAGAATGAGGGGCGGAGGTTTCATCAAGCAACTTCTCTGTGCAGATTTCACATTACTAAGAAGATTAAAACAGTTCAAAGCGAGTTCCTAATAATCGTCTTTCAACTCAAACAATAGGGAGCAGAAAGTATGAACCTAACTGCCAGTACCGGACTTATCGGTCTAGCCGGAACAGGCATATGCTGTGATGCCGCTTCAGAATTGTAACTTTAACGAAATAAGGTTAATTAGAATTACTTGAGTTCCTTCTATACGAGTTTGTGCAGCAGTTGCAGCGTTAATGAGATTGAGTATTATCCCGCAAAGGTTCTTTTAAGGTCTTTCCTTCAATCAAGGTGTGGTTAGAGCTGGCGTTGCTTAATTACCTATTCTTTGCGGCTGGGCACTAATTGTGGTCCACAACTAGTAATCATGGTTCTCAAAATAGATTACATACGTTACCCTTGATGGCTCCTGCGTTGTCCCCAATAGCCTGCCTGTTGTGCCAACACCAACAAATCCGCAGGTAAAATTGGCAGCAAAAAGGCGCGACAAATCGGGTTAGGGCGGGCCAGCTACAGTACATGCTTTCGGATTCACACTTTTGCCCCCACACTGTATGTGGCAATATGTTGTTATAATAGTTGTTTAGTAATCTGTCTAACTCAAATTTTAATGTGTGATTCATGGGAAGCTAACTATTGGCAGACCATTGAAGATCTGCTAAGCCACTTAATCTACCATTCGTCCAGATACCTCGGTGGACTCCTCCTCCTCCTCCTCCTCCTCCTGTGGAGGTGGGGTCGGATTGCTTTTTTTGGTGTCGCATTTGTAAGCTGGAATTCCGTTGTTTACAAATCAAAGCAGATGCGCCGGTCCGATTGTTTGAGAGATGTAGTAACTTATGACTTCTTTTGGGACGAGTTGTGAGTTTCGGCCGTGGAGTGTTTAAATGATTAGTATAAGGCGGAAGAGAGAAAGTGGATAAGGGAAGATTATATACAAAGGAGTTCAATTCCAAGCTCTTCAATTTCAAACACAATTTCTTATCCTTCAATTTCCCAACTAAACACAAGAGCAAAAATGGCCTTCACTGAGTTCGTCGTCCCAACATTGAAGACAGACCCTGTAACGGAAGCGACATTCACCACCGAGCTTGCACCCTTTCTCATTAACATCCTTAATACACATGCCACTCCCCCCAAGTTCAAATATTTCGGGAAGATTCTCTTAGAGAATGGCAATGATGTGTCGGGGGATTTTAGACTTTGTGTTGGGGTTGGTTCGTCATTCCCTCTTCCTTCTCCCTTCTTTTTTCCCTTTTCCGTGCTGTCATCACCTCCATCCCCGTCCTATCGCCATCCCTTTTCCCCCTCTTAGCTTTTGCGCAAATTCGAACATAGTCTGATGCTGATACTTCGACAGAGTGGGAAGACGCCTCACATTTCAACAGCTTCGTCGCATCAGAAAATTTCCAGACCTTCAAGACCATGGTGATGCCTCACTCTCTTGCCCCGCCAGTCCCACAGCTATATAACACGGATTTCGAACCGACTAAGGTGTTTGGCAGTGCGTTGACGGAGGTGTGGCAGGTGCAGATCGGGGAGGGAGATGGGAAAGCAGTGGAGTCGAGAGAAGCATGGGAGAAGTTTATTAGTGCGGTTGCAGAGGCGGGTGGCATGAATGGGAATGAGAAGAGCATTCAAGGGACGAGTCTAAATCTAGAGAAGAGGAGGTGGGTTGGTGTGTTGGGGTGGGAGAGTAGTGAGGTGAGTTTGAAATATCTTTTGATTTTGTTGGTGAGTTGAGGGCAATTGGCTGACTTTGAGATTTTAGATCAGAGAGAAAGTACTAGGGAGTGCGGCGGTGAAGGAAGCGAAGGAGAGCCTTGACGTATTGGTGTGGAATACGTTCATTGTTGCATTTGCGAAGTAACTGTAAAGAACTAGAGACGAAATACAGAACACTCCGCACTTAGAGATTCAAAACACCTGACTCAATGTGACGGTTGTGATTCCCAAGGGATAAACTAGTCCGTACTAGGTTTATATTGGCAGATACGTATGGCATTATAATACTGAGCTTTGCAAAGTGTCACGTCTCTTAATAGTAAATAAAGCGGATAAGGCATATTTACGTAAGGGTTTTTTTATTAATAGCTACTAAGGGAAGGGTACTAATTAATACTAAATATATATATATATATATATATCCGTGGTGGTTTACGGTGGTGAATTAAGCTTACGTCGTAAGTTGCATTATGAGCCGTAAAGTCGAAGAGTCTGGCGCCTTACAGTCTGACTAAGTTGGTGTGGGGGGGTTAACGCCGTGATTGGTGAATATAAGCGGGGTATATGCAATGATCTGTTGGATCGTAACACTCAATATGCATATCCATACAACCAAATCAAATCAGTCATTGAAAGCAAGGCAAAGCAGTCGAGGTGGATAATCAGACCATTGGAAAATGGGAGTCTAATCAAGTGGTATCACAGACACGCATGTGCCTTTAGGAAAGGCTAAAAAAGCCTAGGGTATTTCTAGTTCTCTACAAAGCAACGAAAACACTCCATTCCATCTCTATCATTTCCCATTCCTTTATTATAGCCTTCTGCAGTGCTGTTAAACTGAAGCTACCCCGTATAAGTCGGTTAGCGTTTTACTTTAGCTAAAGTAACCTTAAACGGGTTGAAGGCAGATTTGTTTAACTAAGAGAAGCTAGAAAAGGGATAGTATAAGGCATATACCTAAAAGGGGGGAAATTATCAGGCCATGTAGGGAACAGAGATAATACAATCAGAATACATATTAGTTTTCACATATAAGTTCAATAGTTATAGTAATTTTATTATCTAGATGATAAAGGGTATATTGAAAAGTGCAACGCTTGCTTGTCTGCGACGCTTGCTTATTAAGCATGTTATATACTTACCTTCGGTAAGTATATAATAAGCATCCGGAGGTGGTGTCGCTTTTTTCTCAAACGAGCCTGAATGTGGCTTCGGTGCGCCCTGGCTGGTTGTTCTGAATCGTAACTATGTGGAGTAGGAGATTCTCAACTCAAATGATTAGTTACACATCTGTCTAAACATCAATCAAATGACGTGGCGCTTTTTTCTTAGCGTTGCATATGGAGGATATTAACGCCATTTCTCGGCGATAATCCTCGATCCTCAGAAACGAGTGGGCTACTATAGCAGCGTTGATGTTACTGCGAGTGGCAGGTTGATAAGAGAGGGTATAAAGCCGTCAATGTGAAAGAATCACTACACTTCCTATTTTAGCACCTTACTGCAAGATATATACATCAATTAAGTACTAGTCCATCTAAGCTTTATTATTAATATGTGAATAATATATAATCCTTCGTTTTATCTCCCGAGAGCCTATAGTTACCTCTGCAGGCGCTATTGGCCGCGATGAATATGCAGTCGATATTTGGCGTTGTGCGATTATAGCTGCTGCACAGATAATCATTCTCGCATACCAAGTAAACCCAGTCCTCGTCAAGGCTGGGAAACTAAATTAAGCCCAGCTCTATACCGTCTCTATAGCGATCCGGTGGAACAATCTGCGGGGTAATTTAGTTGCTTAGTGTCTGTCCCACCGGGATTTTCTGCTTGGTTAGCTATGGGGTTATGGAGACCCCCAGGTTTTAGGTTAGTAGCACACCGCCCTTAAACACTCGTCTACGGAGAGTACAAATAATATTTATAAGTCATTTAACTTCTTTCTCAAATCAGCTTATAAGTAATATTTATCATTCTCACATATTATAAGCTCCTTCTACCAAGTTCTCTTGATCTCCAGCAACGTAAAGTTCGCGACAATGGCAAAAATAGCAGAGTCAAGGTCAATGCTCAATGTCCTGGTATGTTTACGATGACCCGTGAACTAGATATCTGTGGGTGGACAGGTACACTACGCACCAGAGAGGAGGCAGAGATGGACAAAAGAATTCAGAGACAAAGCTGGCCTTCGAGACATCTTGAATATTTTCCTGACCTGAGAAACAGATTAGTGTGTTTGTGACTCCAGGCTCCTTCTCCTACGGATATTCTGCTTCTATCATCGCCTCTACACTTGGACAGTCTCACTTCATCTCCCACTTCAACCTGGTTCCAGTCCATAATCCGAACGCGAATGCTTTATTGGGAGCTACCAATGGATTGTTCCAGACGGGTGGCCTATTGGGCGCCTTGTCTATCGGCTACTGCGCTGATCGCTTCTCCCGACGTGCTGCCAGTATCATCTCGTCATTGATCCTCTGTGTTGGAGGCGCGCTTCAAGCAGCAAGCCAAAACATCTCCATGTTCCTCGCTATGCTTTTTTTTACTGGGATGGGTGTTGGACAAATTGCCGGCGCTGTTCCTCTCTATCAATCTGAAATTTCTCCTCCCCATTCTCGAGGTTTGCTTGTTTGTTTACATGGTGAGAATCCCTTTTCTTTCCTCGACCATCTTGATAACACTGCTAACAAGTCTTCCTAGGCGTATTGATTGGCACGGGATATTCCATTGCCGGCTGGGTAGGGTACGCATGTTATCCATTGAGTGGAAGCCTCCAGTGGCGTATTCCACTGGCCTTGCAGGTCGTCACACCGGCTTTGCTATGTATTGGAACTCTTTTTCTGCCAGAGTCCCCGAGATGGCGTAGGTGTAACCAAAAAGGTTCAGTGCACTGCAGTTTCGTTGAAAGCTAACTGGTGCTTAGTCCTACAGAATGATCGTCCCGACGAGGCCCTAGATGTGCTCAAGCGACTCCACGCCAACGTGCAGGACACGGAGTTTCAGTTCGCAAGAAAAGAATTCCACGACATGCAACAGCAGCTCAGCCTTGAAAAAACCACTGGAAAAGACTCATACATGGATCTTCTGACGCAAAAAGGTTTACTGAAGCGAGTTATCGTGGGGTTTCTTACCATGTTCGGGGCCCAATGCACTGGCACATTGGTAGTCAACAGGATTTAAAACCCACCCTCTAGCCTCTACTTGGGAATGTGTCGCATTTCTGACAATTTTGGTTGGTAGATTACAGGACTGTTCTTTACTCTAATGTTGGTTACGATGGACGCACCGCCATCGCTTTCACAGCTGGTTGGGTGACTGTTTCCATTGCCGGAAATGCCATCACGGCCATCTTTGTGGATAAACTGGGAAGAGTCAAGTTTATGAGTAAGTCTTATCCATGAGATATAGGCGGACACCCACTCATAAGTGCCCAGTTATCGGATTCACTGGTATTGTTTGCGTCCTGATCGGCGAAATCGTGTGTTTGGCCCTCCTCGAGTCGCGAGAAAGCTATGGCCTCTCCCTTGCCGCCATTGCATTTCTCTACGGACATATTGCTTTCTTTTCATCATGCATCGACGCGACAACTTACATCTACGCCTCTGAGATTTTCCCAACCCACCTTCGAGCCCGGGGGCTTAGCCTTTCATTGAGCGGTCTATTCCTCGTTAGCTTGTGCTTCACACAAGCTGCTACTTCGGCTTTAGCGTCTATTGGGTGGAGGTACTACATTTTGTTTACAGTCATGTCGGCGCTCATGGTTCTCGTGCTGTTCTTCTACTTTCCAGAGACCAAGGGGCTTTCTCTGGAGGAGATGGCAAAGCTCTTTGGAGACGAGGTAGCTACCGACGTAGCAGCTTCAGTTCCCGGGGAAGCTATTCTAGAGGCAAAGGGAAGTCAGGCACAAGAGATGGTTTCCGAACACTGCGAGAGAGTGTGATTAAACGTGACTTGGGAGGGATCTCTCAGTCGAGTCTTAAGATGGTATGTGAACCTAGGCAATGAAGGATCGAAGCCTCTGTTTCCACTCCAACCATGTTTAGGACCGTTAGACAGTGGAATCAAACGTAGACCGCTTCAATAGGGGACATGAGAGATGAAGGTCTGGCCGGCTATATGTAGAACAATGGCAACCGAATTTAGTTGTTCTTTGACGCTCGCTACGTTTCATACTAATTATCTTGTAAAATCAAAGGGTGCGCTTATATTTGGTTATGTTTTTTCCCGCGGAATTCTGTTCATCCGGATTATCGTCGTCGTTCAAGAGAGCAACTCTGAGACGCCAGGCCTTGTAAAACGAGGATGTTGGAGGGCAGCGCCTGAAGTTGGCGAAGTCCACAAACTTGGGTAGAACATCAGAGCATTGCTATTAGAAGAATGCAAACGCACACCACTGAAAGCTTAAGAGATAGACTCGGTTGAACAAAGGACTACGCCAGGCTCGCTGATAAAGGCAAGTTTCTCATATTATGACACTTGCTTATCTTTTCGGATATTATATGACAAGAATTAGATCTAATGGCATTCTAAAAGATTGCCAACGCATTTGGCGGGCTGCCTATGCTACCCGGGATATTAATAGGTACACTTGTGAGCAAAAACGAATATCGATTTAGCTCCTTGCATTTCGCAGATAGCGCCTTCAGGTCCCAGAGCTCGCCGATGTGCAGGCCGAAGAGAGATAGAAAGTACTGATGAAGAACTATACTTCCGTGTCAAAAAAGGTACGTCTTGGTTTGAGGAACGCTGTGTTGTTTGGGAGGAAGGGCGAATATACCTGGTTCGTTGATTCCTCCTTCACTCCCGTCTTCTCTTACAGGTGGAAGAGCCTCAAATGCTATTGAATCGCTTGCAACCGCCGAGAAGCGCTTGTTCCAAAACCACCGTGCTACTCGTTCATTGCCCTCTACACCAACAGCTTTGTGTGTCGCAAAGGCTTTCGCCTGCGCCTCATAGCTGCCAGGTGAGGTAATGTCCTCTGTGAATCCTGTCCGTATTATCAGGATGTCGCCATGCTTCAGAAGCGTTCCCTGGTATTTCGCTATTTCCTCTAATTCATTGACAGTGATGCGTTTCTCATCAAAACAACTGTAGCCGATGCCCATTGCTTGCGAGTATGCACGGTAATCGAGCAAAACACCCCGGCCAACCAGGCCACCGCGGTCGTGCCAGTGATCTAGGGTAGGAAACTGACGCCGCTCTCCTTCTTGTGGAAATGACTGCTCGAGACTCTCCACGGTGGGTTTGCATCCATTATAGCTAGTCTGGCTATCCTGGTGTTGATAGTGAACCAAGGAATCCCACTGAGACGAACACTGAGTATTAAATTCAACCTCATCGTCAAACCCATGATGGCCGTCGGCGCAGTCCTTTGATATAACCTTGTGCTTTAGGCCTTTTCTGTCGAAGCCTGGCTTGGATAGGGCAGCCAAGGACCAGTTGAGAGAAACGGAGAAGCCATCACGGGCTTCCTTGTAAGCTTCTCTTACGACGTGTGGAGTCAGGAAATTGATGCATCCCAAATGATCTTTCTTGCCGTCCTTGTCGAAAACTCCCCATGCGCAACCCTTGGGCATGCCCTTGACGGGAGGAAGAGAGTCGAAATCTGGAACCGAGAGAGATGCCATTCGAGCTCAGTTTGGGAAGAGACTAGTCTATGATGAGGACAGAGAGAGGAAGAAATTGTGGGTGTATGTCAAGCGAGATGAAGTTTCTGCTTCAAGCAACTTGTTGCGAGACCCTTTTGGGGGCAGTACATCTTTGATCTATCCATCCCCTTTCCGAATGAGCCAAGACCCCTAGCTGAACCTTGGTAATTACCCCACGGGGTTTCCCCTAATGCCGCAATGCAGTATGGAGTACCCCGCACGTTGCTGCATCATGTGACGCCAAATACAGCGAATGAAGGCGGAAATTATTATGGCCATCTTCGGCCAGGTCCGGAACGTCTAGCTCAACCACTAACTTATGAATCTCGGCTCGTTGATTTGTCAAGTTTCACAAGCCTGGGACGAAACATAGCCGGGCCCGGACCCCAATCTTGTCGATTTCCACCGGATCTCTTTTAGGATCCATCCCCGTATTACCTCTGACCACGACAAAGCTGGTAGCTTCCGGTGGAAGCATGGATGCATGGGCTTTTGATGCCTAGATGCAAACAATGCAAATGACTAAGAGAAATTGTACTAAAGCTCAAATGTTAATTAAAATTTATCTAGGATTGAATCGCGGACCTTGAAAAGCCATTCCCTTCACCTACACAACTCTCAGCAAATTGCATGTTGGACAATTACGCGACACGCTTCAAGCTAAGGCCATGCCCAACATGGGAGAAACTCTTTCCCACAACATCTCCTCGACAATTGCCATGCCGGGCGTGAATCAGAAGACTCCTAGCCAAGGACCACAGGAGCCATATCGCAGGCCACAGGCAGATAACAACCAAACTACTGCTCCCCCGCAGCTTCAATCGCCGGTTCGCTTGCCGGTGAACCAGCTCTTCTCAGTCCATGGAAGAACGGCGATATGCACCGGAGTCACTGGTGGAATTGGATTTGAGCTATGCGCCGCATTGGCGGAAGCGGGAGCAGATATTGTATCCATCCAGCTTCCTAATGACCCAGCTGGACCCCGTCTCCAAGAAATGGTGGTGGTATTTGGCCGCAGCTTCAAGAGCTTCGAATGCGATGTTGCTGACTCCAAGTCGTTGCGAGCCTGTTTCGTGAGCATTTGGGCCGCCGGTGTAGAGCCTGCCATTCTCCTCAATGCTGCCGGCGTCAACCAGCGAGGGTCTATGGAGGATCTCACAGACGACGACATAGACAAGGTGAGTGGCGTCATAGTGCCAAGTTCGCATCGGCTTCATGGTTCCTTACTAACCACACCTAAGGTCCTGGCCATAAACCTTAAAGCAAGCTTTGTGACCTGCCAAGAATTCGCGAAGAAGTCGTTTGAGAAAGGAAGACCAGGGAAGATTATAAATATTGGATCCATGACTTCATTCATAGGCATGTATAATGTGTCGGCATACGCATCATCCAAAGGAGGCATATTGCAGATGACGAAAGCTTTCAGTAATGAACTTGCCCCAAGGGGAATACAAGTGAATTGCATTTGTCCTGGGTATGTTATTAAGCCAAGACTTTCACGATTCACCAAGTCCGGAATTGCTAACACGGAAGTTTAACCTTTTAAAAAGTTATATCAAGACTCCCCTTACTGAAGCTTTGGTAAAAGACAAATCTTACAACGACTTTATTATGAGCAGGACGCCAGCTATGAGATGGGGCGAGCCAAAGGATCTACGGGGCGCCTTGATTTTTCTCGCGAGCCCAGCGAGTGACTTCATAACAGGCGTACCGATAATTGTTGATGGGGGAATGCTAGGGAAGTAAATTCAATATGTGAGATAAAACTACATATAGTTAGTACCACATAACCACATCTCTAATCCTATGCAGGGAGTTTAAAAATCTGTAACTAAAATATCTCTCAACAATTAATATCCTTATCTCTAACTTAAATTATTCCTAGAAAGGATACCTGTTATAGTAGTATTAATACTCTACCTATAACAAAAACCTTTGTCTTGATAAGTATTTTATTTTATTTTATTCAAAAGATATAAAAAGCAAAAACTTTTAAAGCATCAAGTCTCTTCGAGGAGCATAATGTATTCACTAAGTCCTAATTTATACGAAACTCTGGATAGTAGTCTTAAAATCTTCAGGCTCCCTTCCCAACAGCTCCTTCAGAAGTGGAGAGACATACGCTCCTTCGCCTCGCCTGAAAGCCTCAAAAGCCGTTGCCCAAGGCTTAGAAAGATCAACGCCGTGATAGGTAAAGTTGGGGAAAACATCGGGCTGTGTCGCGAATTCGTCGTCAGAAACCTGCATGATTTGAACAGTGACCTTTGCGATCTCGCCAAGGATCTTGACCGTCTCTGCCAAAGTTAATGTATTCTGTCCGGACAGAAGCACAGTCTTGTTTTGCCACTGGAACTCTGCTGGCTGCTTGACAAGCCGCGAGATGAGCTCGGCTGTGCCCTCTCCGAGCTCCTCCCTTTTAACCCACGCAACACCAGGCCCCGACCCATCGTGGGGAATCTTGACCTCCTTTCGAGGCTGCGCAGGGTCAAAGAAGGCAGTGTACAGGGGGTATGATTCGGAGTACAGGCCCTCGCGCACGATGGTATAGGCGAAACCAGCGTGGTTTTGTCGACATTTCTCCAAATACTTCTCAGTATCGAGATGTGCTTGCATGACGTGTGCCACGCTTTCTTTGCTGTCTGGTGATCCAGCGAAGCCTAGAGATCCGTAGAAGATGTACTTGACCCCACTCTGTATGGCAGAATCTATCGCAGCTTTGTGGCGCTTGTAGTTCTTTGAGTCAGCTATGAAAAAGTAAACTGGAGCAGCGCTGAGTGTTCAACTCCTTACCTGAGATCTGTATTCATGCTCAACAGAGGCATAGGAGATCAAAAAAAGTACACTGATGCCGTTAAATACGCTCTGCAGTGCAGAATCATCGTCATAATCAGCTTGACGGACTTGGGCTCCGAGGGCTTTGGCAGAATTAAGCTTATCAGGCTGGCGGGCGATAAGGACAAGATCAGCTGGAGGAACGCGTGCCAAAATATGCTTGACAGTACCGCCCCCAATGCCACCAGAGGCGGGAAAGATTCCAACTGTGTGAGAAGAAGCCATTTTTATCAACGATCGATTGGTTTGATTTGGACAGATACTAATTAGTTGGACGAAGGATGGAACGAGGTACTTGTTTTATAGATGCAACATCGCGAACCCTTTGTAATGGGTTTTAATTACGAAGCGATCCAATCAATTCCAAATCCTTCCCTACGCTGCTATTAGTTAGCTTGCTTATAAAAGAATCAATTTGTGAAATTAATGTCACATTATGACGAATTCACTGTCAACGAGCTGTATGCTTATAAATCAATGCTATGACAATATTATGGAAATGTATCAGAAACTTAAAAATCATCTCCACCGGATTAGACTGAAATAGACTAACTCGGAGGAATCAAACTAATCATCTTTCCCCACGCTTCCGGGCTGTCATCATATCCCAAGAATAGAGGCGTCCTCTTTAGAGTTAGCATTGGAGATGTTCGTTTTTCCTCGGCCCACTCGTAGAACAAATACATATTGGTTTCTCCCACAGCT
The DNA here is from genome assembly GCF_020744135.1 of Fusarium venenatum. Lineage (NCBI taxonomy): Eukaryota > Fungi > Ascomycota > Sordariomycetes > Hypocreales > Nectriaceae > Fusarium > Fusarium venenatum. Next base: position 11,662,318 of record NW_027072129.1, read on the forward strand.
GGCAAAATCGCATTGAACCTGATTTTAGCTATTGCAAATTCAGCGGCGAGGCCTTTGGTAGCCTAGCTAATATGTCAGCACATTGCTTCTCATCTTGATACTGGATGTGACATACCGAATTGACGGCACCTTTACTTGCCGCGTACCATACCAGGTTGGGCCTTGGCCGCACCCCACTCATACTTGACACATTGACAAAGGCTCCAGGCTTTCCATTTTTAATCAAGTATGGGACTACTACTTTGGTACTCCAGAGAAGTTGCTTGACGTTGACTTTCATGATGCGATCGTATTCCTCCTCGTTGATGTCGACGGATGGTTGTGCAGTGTGAAGTACCCCGGCATTGTTCACCACAATGTCCAGGCTTCCGAAGTTGACCAGAGCGGTGTCCAAGACAGCGACCTAGTCGGCGCTCTGGGACACGTCTCCGCGGACCGCAATGGCGCTTCCTGATGGCAATTTCGCGACTGTTTGAGAAGCAAGGCTCGCATTGACATCCATTACCACCACCATGCACCCTTCCGACACAAATTTGGCGACAATGCCTGCACCAAAGCCTGACCCTCCGCCAGTTACGATGGCTACTTTGCCGCTGAGCCTAGACATTCCGGATTGTTGACAGCACGAGTCGAAATTCAAACCTCGTGCGTACGGCCGTATATAATCAACCCATCGCAACCTTTAAACATAATATGCTGGGGAGGGGTATCCGTGAAACACAAACATAGGAAAGCGGCAGACAAGGGTCTGCTATCCGGTGCAGTAACGGAGTAGGTTTACACTATCAAGGCTACCCACCCTGGCTCGGTGGGCAGCCCACATTGATTGTCATTGCGCATTAGCTCAATCGAATCGGATCAAGGCACTTATCTTGGTGGGTCATCAAGAATTGAAGTAGGAATAGTGTGGGTTTCATCCGGTGGATATGGGTACGGAACGGAAAAGAACAATCTAAAGTCCCCAGTGGTGTATTCGGATGTAGCCGGCGGGATGATCTACTCCCACGATATTCTACCCATGATGTTGACATTGGTGGAAATTCGGAATATCGGATAGCCTCTGAACCGACTCCCAAACATCCAAGGCAAAAAACTCCAGGAATGGTGTCACGCATGTTAATGGCAACTATAATACAACTCCTCCTATAAGCGATTTGGATGGTAGGAATTCTTTGAATCACCTGGCATTACTCTCTTGCAAAGTCATTGTCCCCCAGCCAAGCAAACAATCATACACCCATCAATCGCCAAATAATCAAACAACAAGACAAAAGAAACATCATGGCTTTCCCTGCGCCATCCCGACCAGCCCCTGAAAAGGTTGCTTATCAAGGTCCTCCACTGCCAAACGTTGCAGATGACCTCGTTGTGCATAACATGGTGCAGCTCGACTTCGAAGAAAAGCTTTGGGTTCCCCAAACCAAAGGTGTATGGTTTCGTCCCTTGCTTTTCAATGTCAGCCAAGGCTACTTCGTCAATCTTTTACGAGTTAGAAAGAGCGGTATCTTGTCGCGCCATAGACATGCCGGCCCCGTTCACGCAACCGTATTGAAGGGCCGATGGCACTACCTGGAACATGAATGGTGGGCCGAGGAGGGTAGCTATGCTTTCGAGCCTCCTGGTGATATCCATACTTTGGAAGTACCTGAAGGGGTTGAAGAGATGATTACTCTCTTTCATGTAACTGGAGCATACATCTATGTTGACCAGCATGGCAACCCGGAGGCAATCGAAGATGTTTTCAGCAAGTTGGAGCTTGCCAAAGAACATTATAAGAACGTCGGACTTGGTGAGGATTTTGTCCAGCAGTTTATACGTTAGGAGTGAACTATCGAGACTAGCGCCGTTACTTTGCAAAATGTTTCCTTGAAATGGTCTGGTATGGGAAATAATGTACACGGCTGATAGCATTACTAATAGCACGTGTTTTAATATTAAACTTCATTAAGTGTTAAATTTTACGCTTTTGTGGTGTCTATATTCGTAATCGCTTTATTAACCATTTGAATGGGTGAGGAGTTGTAAAATCGTTTTGAAATTACCCGAGACTAGTCATTTACAACTTAAATACATATCATGGACTAGTACTACTATGGTTTGATGAAAGAAAGCCTACTCCCTATTCTTAACCACATGGCTACGACCGGGTACTTCCACCGGATATCAAAGACCCACTCAGCTGGCCCCACAGAAAAGATCCGAGGCTGAAAATTCAAAAAAGCCAGCTTACGCGATCAATTGTACTCGGGCCGATATCATATTAATGAGTGATGCTTCTTTCCGAGATGTACCTTGAGAACGCGAGGTAAAGCCTTATTTAGTTAATAGAATTCTTTCAGATTGAATAAGCAGACATTCCGTCTCGGTCATGGTTAGTTTTCCAGACTGCAATGAAGACGTATGTAGCAAACAATTGAGCAAAGCCAATCACGACAGCAGTCTGCGTGTCACTAGGTTCCCTCCAAAACAGATTTAATTGTGGAGTTAGGCTTTCCGATCTTCAGACATAAGCTAGAAGCTCCCCACACCCCGGTTAAATGTTGTATGGAGGGCCATCGCCCAGTTTCAGTCGGTTAACAATCAAATGTGTTCGTAACTACGTCACAAATGCTAACGTTAAATTCCGCGATTTTTGGGTATTTTTGCCACAGCGGAAAAATTTCAAGGGGATAATTTGAGAGAAAAGAGGCTCCTGGTGCGGTCCTAACCTGGAGATTACTAGGGCCTGATCCAGCGGGCATTAGCCACTCATGAAGTATAACGGATAACGTTTGTTCTTGGGAACTGTAGTAAGCAACGTTCATTCCTCGACCTGTGTTCAGATGATATAAAGAGCATCCCTATGCTCCTTACTACTTCCGAAATTGCAACTCACCTCTGAAAGCTATACATCCAGGCTATCTCAAACATCAACCATGTCTGCTTACTTTACGCAACGTTTCGCGAGCTCCCAGCAAGCAATTACCGATGATGCAACCGGTGCTGAACCACCACACAACGTTGCTGCGCCCAACATCCCGTTCTTTACACCTGCGCAAGATCCTCCCGCCGGAACAGCGCTGGAGTCTCAGCCAGACGGGAAGCCTATCCCAAAGCTATTTACTCCGCTCAAGATCCGAGGCGTTACGATGCAGAATCGTATCTGGGTCAGCCCAATGTGCCAGTATAGCGCACATGAGGGTTTTCACACACCGTGGCACATCGCCCACTACGGAGGGATAGCTCAGCGAGGGGTAAGTCTTCACCCTACCACCCCAAGAGAAGAAACCTAACATAGATAGCCTGGCCTTATCATGGTAGAAGCTACAGCAGTTCAAGCCAATGGTCGTATCACACCAGAGGACTCGGGTATTTGGCTCGATGCCCACATTGACACTCTGAGAAAGCATGTCGAGTTTGCTCATGGTCAGAATATCCTCATTGGAATTCAGCTAGCCCACGCAGGCCGCAAGGCTTCCACTATTGCTCCCTGGCTGAGCTCTACGGCCACTGCGACAAAGGATGTGTATGGATGGCCCGATGATGTGATCGGACCTACTACTGAGCCGTTCAGCGAACATACTCCTACGCCTCGAGCTATGACTTTGACCGAGATTCACCAACTGAAGCAGGACTTTGTACTTGCTACACAGCGTGCTATTCTTGCTGGCTTTGATATCATCGAGTTGCATTTTGCCCATGGATACCTTGTGTCGACTTTTCTCTCGCCTGCTGTTAATAAACGCACAGATCAGTACGGTGGCAGCTTCGAGAATCGCTCTCGATTAGCTCTTGAGATTATCAAGGATGTACGGGAAATCATGCCTGTGGATATGCCTTTATTTGTTCGTATCAGCGCTACCGACTGGTTGGAAAATAATCCAGAGTATCAGGGTGAAAGCTGGACTATTGACGAAAGCACGAAGCTCGCATCTATTCTAGCTGAGTATGGGGTAGATGTTTTGGATGTGTCGAGTGGCGGAAACCATGTGATGCAAAAGCCAATTGGTGGCCCGGGATACCAAGCTGTTTTTGCAAAAGCCATCAAAAAGGCTATAGGCGACAAACTGCTTATTAGCTCTGTTGGTAGCATCAAGACAGGTGATCTCGCTGAGCAACTAATTCTTGGAGGCCAAGATGCAGATGATACTCCGCTGGATCTTATTGCGGCGGGCCGTATATTTCAGAAGAATCCGGGACTAGTCTGGGCATGGGCAGACGATTTGGGAGTATCTATTACCGTGGCGCACCAGATTGCCTGGGGGTTCCGTGGTAGGGCTCAGAAAACTTCTCAAAATGTCGTTTGATAGTGTACGGCATTGTACTAGAGCATCAAATATTATTAACACCCTAACATCAATAACTATCTGATATTATTTCGGCCGGTCAAATGAAAAGACGTCTGTGAATTCGATGGCTCAAAGGATTCTAATGGATACCAAATAATTGTGAGTTTTCACCGGTGCAAGCGGACGGATTTGCTGAAGGAATAATAATTGTGCTGAGATTGCATATACCGCAAGTTTAAGCATATCAATTTTCGACAAGTCATTTGTTTTGTCATCCATACGTGATATAATACCGAAACTATCTCTTTGAGCGGCACAAGGCATCAGTGAGGTCACGACCGGGGTCGGGGGCCAATCAAAATGATCGCGACGATCGGTACATTCACCCACACCTAAATTGGCGTGTGATAGAGGTACCAACAGTCAGCATTGTTTCAAATCGCTATATCACATAATTTGCAACCGTACCTAGTCTTCCGGCACCCTTGATTTCCTGATATCGGCTCGAGATAGCCTCCTTTTTCCTTTCTTTTTTTAAAGGGTCGAGGCTGCCCTTGCCGGTAGCCTTGCAAGCTAGGCAGGGCGAATAGCTGCCTCGGCGGACATGATTGATATCTCTTTGTAGGTGATTTTGCCGTGCTTCTATATCCTCGATGTCTTCTTCCTTCCCTGACCGACTTCTCTTCCTTTTGCCGCCTTCAGCAGCATATGTGTTAAAAGTCGCGTTGCAGATGCATTCCTTCCAAGCTCGTAGCGTGCTGTAAGGCTTCTAACGAGGGTGCCGGGTCTTCTTTTGCAAAATGAAGCTATTCGCAAGTGCGACTTCGAGGAGGAAGCTCCAAAGCAACGCCTGCCATGGACTGCGGCGGAATTGATGCTTGTACGTCGTATAGGACCTTATCTGATTACCGCGGTCCATGTGATTCATTTCATCGTTATATTGAGCAGCAACAGTAGGTATAGGGATTATTTTAAAGCTATTCCTGTTGAAAAGGCGCTATAGCTGTTATGCCTCTGCCTTCGTGCCTCTCTTAGCCGGCAGCTTCCTCTTTTTTAGTGTGCGCTCGTGAAAGGCGCCGCTGTATACAGTTGAAATAAAGAGCACTATGCTGCTATCCTTCCAAGCGATTTGGATAACCTAGGGGGAGTAAAAAGGGACAAATTAGTAAGGGAAACACAGCTAAAAGTTATCTATACCTGTTTATCCGGCATCAGGATTAATATAACCTCGTTATACCTCAAAGGCATGCCGTCAGGAGCTTTGCCGGTCTCTTTTATCTGCTTTATCTCGGTGCTAATGCTGCAGTTAGGGCATGCCGTACCTGTGGCACTAAAGCCAAGCTACTGAAGGAGGCGGAAGAGCTGCGGTGACGAGAAGAGGTTATCTGTGAAGACGTGATATGTCCGAGGAAGCAGCCTTTTTACTAGGTGAACCACGATGCTCTGTGTATTGCTGAGAGGGATCTCGGTCTATAGCTTTCCCTTCTTGCCTTGCGGCTTCGTGTGACGGTTTTGATTCCCAAGGGATAAACTAGTCCGTACTAGGTTTATGTTGGCAGATGCGTAGGGCGTTATGATACTGAGCGTAGCGAAGTGTCACGTCTCTTAATAGTGAATAGAGCGGGTAAGGCGTATTCAGGTGAAGATGTTTTATTGATAGCTGTCGAGCTAAGTGTACTAACTAATGCTAAGTGAATGTATATATACATGAGGGTTCACTTGTACAGTGGTGAGCTTTAGGCAAAGGCTCACGATGTCAGAGGTGAGCTATAGGGTAGGTTTCACGTATGCCTGAGTGAGCTTGGTGTGGGTGAGCTTAGTGTTGGTTGGAGGAAAATTGTGGGGTACACGTGACGTAACCGCCGAGATCGTAACACTTCGCTGTAGGTAGGTTGACGATAAAAGCGGTATATGGTGATGACTTTATGTGCTAAAGCTACCGAAGAAAGAAGCCCTGTTGGGCGATAACCTAGACTTTGAAGCCTACCGGTGTAGGCTTTCCCTTGATAAGCGTTATCTCTTTCAATCTGCCTATAAATGGCACTATACACTTATCTACAGTCAGATTAGTCCCTGGAAGATAGAGCTCGTTTGATACCTTCTGTGTGAGATTAGACTACTCTTTAGCCGCTTGGAAGGTCTTTGGAAGATTTCCTTATTCCTTATATCGACTTTGGTGTAGTTAAAAGTACGGAAATACCTGTTGATTATCTTGAACTTCCGTAGCGGCATCAACTTGATGATTGAGTGAAGAGGGCGCTGATCTCCTAGGCTAGGTGCTCTCTAATGGTCCTTTGTTGTTATTTCCCTATGAATCCCTAGGTAAATAATGACTCCATACCATACATAAGCCGTTGAAGTGGAGATGCCTTCCTATTTAAGGATGCGTGAGTGTTCAGAAAGGGGGGTATTCCAGTTATTAATAACAGCATTTTTAAGTAAGTAAGCGACCAAGCTGTTGGTGTAGTCGACCCATGACTGTATAAGGGAAATAGTTATAAAAAGCTGGAATAATTCAAGTGGTTCCTTGGGCAGAGGGTTGATCTTGAAATCATGATATTCTAGCTTGAAAGGTTGAAAATCATTACCGCGGCCCTCTTTGGGCGGAAAATTAGGCACGCCGTTGGGGTCATTAGCTGCCCTCAAAGGCAGGGTATCAAAGCTGTGATTATCTAAGCTATCTTGTATCTTTAAAGAGCTTATCGTTTTAACTACAATAGGCTAGGGGCTATTTGCGTGAGGTTTTTGATGAATTTGGTGGTGAAAAATTAAGCAGCTGTCTGACGAGAACTTTACGTGCCCCGCAGGTACTAGTGTGGTTAGTAAGTAAAGTAGGGCGAGTGACTTTTTGATGCCTTGTGCCGCTCAAAGAGATAAACCCTAGTTACTTGAGTTTTCTTTACCTCTTAATGCGGGCTAGCTAAATTCCTCTATTTCTCATGTGACCTACTTGTGGCGACTGAAGCGAGATGAATCGGGGAAAATGTTATTCCTTAGCTCGGTAACCACGAGCAGCTTTGATGACAACATAGAACTCAGTTTACCCCGCTTAACAAAATCCTAATGTACTTCTGTCTGGTTTATTGCCAATCTACCTTGGTAAATTTATTTTTCCCTATCACGGAACCTAACCGATATCCGACATGCAACCATGGTGCCGGTCGTATCTGAGTCACTGTCGAATGAGACCAACGAACAGCGCCCGAGGAAACGAGTTCGCATGGCCTGTAATAGATGCCGACGCCAGAAATTGAAGGTATGCTTCATGTCCTATACTCTGGTATTGCCTCGGACGAGCACCTCTACTTGCTGGTGTGATGCTAACATAAAGACCTATTGTGTTAACAAGCCTGTCACCCAAGTGCGATACCAAGCGACCTTGTGCCCTTTGCAGTCGCTCAGCCGTTGAGTGCGTCACAGACTCCCGAGATCTCCCCTGGTACGTTCAAGAATAAGCCATTCATCTTCCTTACTCCTATTGTAACACGAAGTGAGCGTAGGCAAAAAGATAAAGATAGGGACTCTGCTGTTGATAGCAGTGGATCACCAACAACGGTTTCCTCAAGACCTGACCGAACATTACCCGAAGCTCTTCTGCCCAATCCATGGCTATCGGAAAAACCGTGGCGACAGACTTCTTTTCATGAAACCAGCCAACTGGATGAGAATACAACGGTTCCCCGGAATTATCCCCGAGATACCTCAGCCGTAAAGTTGACACAGGAGGTATGATCCTCACTGAGATTCAAAATGAACTAAGTTGATTTTGAATGGCCAGATCTTACAGCAATTGAGCCCTGATACGTCACTGAATACCGATACTTCAGCATTACCGGGTGGCTCAGGCAACAATACAACTCTGTCTTCAGATGCCGTTCCGATCAATCAAATACTGGGATTGAATTTGCCCTCCAAAGTCGTTTCAGATGACTTGTTCAACGCCTACTTTGATTCCGTGCACTGGTTCATGGTCTTGTTCCATGAGCCTTCATTTCGTCAACGATACGATGCCATCATGTTGACAGGTCAAGCTACGCCAGAGGATCTTCCGTTTCTGGCTTGCTTGATGCTGGTTCTTGCTATCGGAGCTAGATATATAAACCGAAAATCAAATCTCTCCTTGGAGGTGGCAGATACAGACCTGGACGCTCTGCAAAGCAATTTATTGAATAGCACACGTGTGCACTTGTTGGATATTGTAGAGCTTGGGGGAGTTGAAGGCGTCCAGATATGTGTTCTTCTGAGCACGTTTTATCTTTACCATGATCGGCCGAATCTAGCCTTTGCCATCCATGGCATGGGAGTCAAGTGTGCTCACACTATGTGTCTTCACCAAGAAGCCACTTGGAAAGAGCCTACAACCCTGACCCGTGAAGTCAAACGACGAGTATGGTGGGCATTGTACGTTGTTGACTGGTAAGAGGCGTTTATACCGTCACCCAAATGCACACCTGGCGGGCAACTTGGCTAAGTGTGAGCAGTTTCTATTCCATCATCTTTGGCCGCCCGCGCTCTATTCGAGACGAGGAGTCACATGTGGCCATGGTTCGAAATCTTGAGGATACAGCTGCCCGTCATCCATCTTTTAATTCCACCGAGAGTGTTGGCGAGTCAATCTATCCAGTCACCATCTTTTCTTACCAGCGTTACAAGTTCGTTCTCTACACGATAGCGGCTCGTGTTATGCGCGACATTTACTTTGAAAACTCCTCAACGTCGCTGACATCAGTCTTGCACACCATTCGGTCGATATGCCGGGACCTTGAGTCGTGGTTTCAGAGCCTCCCGCCCGAACTGAAGCACCCGAGCGACAACGATTCCGAGTTCGTGATGCAGCAAGACCAAGATCCCCTGACAAGCAATACTGTGAGGATATTTAGACTGCAGGCCATGGCTTTACAGCTCGCCTACGATAACATACAAATTCTACTTCATCGGCCATTATTGCAACTTCCCCTTGGGCTATGTTCCCCATCGCATGTTGTTCATGGTATGCGCAGCACGGATGCATCGAATGTCAAGGGCAAGACAGCGAACAAGCCAAACCCGTGTGCCGTAGACAGTGCAACATTGGCACTGAGCAAAACTCAGTGCTACAAGTCTGCAGTTCGGACAGCTTGCCTGAACGCTTCAATTGTTAAGGAGGCGAGGCACACTCACGCAGCATCCTATATCGGTATACAGTTGTTCACAGCTGGCATGGTTCTCAGCATTGTGGCGCTTTCAGCACCGCTCTCGTCAGAGGCTCAGCAGGCGAAAAGGGCTATTGGCCGCATTGTCTCTACAACGGCCTCGATCGGAAACAAAACACTCCTGTCGACCCAGAGCCAGAAAATCCTAAGGGAGTTGGTTCGCCTCATTCTAGAGAAGGAAATGAATTCCATCTTCGCGGAACCAGTAGCCCAGTCTGATACTCTAAACCATGAAAAGCCGACTCTCCAGAATCCGAGTCAGTCGGTGCCAAGCAAAAGTGTCCCCGTTCCAACTCAAGGCGAAGGCTATAACTTCGGATCTGCTTCCCAAACAGGGATGGCTACTTACGAGCCAGATGGTGACGGCTCTATGGCCCAAAGATCTGAAGTTGGTACAGAAGTACAACAGGATGAGTTTATGCAAGGTACTTGGAACGATCTTCTACCCGCAGAGGACTTCAACTACAACCAGGCCATATCCTCTGTTCAGCAAGGTACGCGCAACGACGTCTTCAACGTTCCGGCGGAGTGATCATTGATGTTCAGGAAACTGACTCGCAGATTAGTATTCTCCCAACCTAGGCACCCGCAAGCCGCTGGTTCAGATTGGTCTAGCTTTCCTGCCACTTCGTCTATGTTGACTGAATCTCTGGAGTTGAACGACGAGTCAGCCCGGCCGTTTCTCTTTGCAGCTCCTGGAAACGGCTTCCAAGGGGCTGGCCAAGCCTGGCTTTGGGAGGATGGACTGTTGCAGCCTGTCAACACGGATAGCGGCGAGCAGTCAACATCATGATGAAGTACGAAACTATCCTCAGCAGACGAGGGAAGAGTGTCTGCTTAAGTGACTATTTACTGCGGAGTACACTATGCATCAACTTGTGAACTGGTCCATTCTAGACAGGGTTCGAGGCTACTGTACGAAAGCCTAGATGGATCTATATTAATTACACTCTATTTTAACTAGCCCTATCATAGACAACACATTTAATTACAACTTTTGCCCCTAAGTAAGGTAACTCTCTTATAACACCAGCTAGGAGCGTCTAGTGCTTAATAGAGTTTACCTATCTCCTAAGAGCTCAAGGGGCTGCGAATTTCGTTGATTTTATATGTGACTTCAACACAAATCTAGACGTCAATTAGTGAAAAGAAGAGAATTTTTATCCAAGTGCATTATGCCGTTAGATCCTAACCTCAAGGCCGCTCGGCCAGTGGTTCTTTCGCGGCAACGACTCCAAAAGGGCTTATCTCGTGATGCTTCCAATGGCCCAAAGAAGGCTTTCACTCTGCGCGATGCTGAACGTTAATATCCCGGCTCTAAGAAGTGGTCTATTGCGCGTATTGTCAAGCGGATTGAAGAGGCCAATACTCTCGATTTTGAGCAGGTTCCTGAGCCGAATAAGGGCCGGCCGCGACTCCTCTCAGACGACGAAGAAGAGGCTATCGTGAGCTCCATTATTTGGATGCAGAAGTCCGGTCTTCCGGCCTCCAAGCACGAGATTGAAGATGCAGCAAATATAATACGAAGCCGCCGTGATCCTGATGCTGTGCCGGTTGGAAGGATGTGGTACAGGCGCTTCTGTGACGATCATCCCGAGCTTGATAGATCGATTTTGAAGTCGAAAGAAGACGCTCGATTTAAGTATAACGAAGCCGGCGTGGAGGAGACAAAGCAGTGGTTTAAACGGCTCACTGAGGCTATCACGAGATATGGAATCGACGCCTTATAGTGTTAGAATGCTGATAAAGCAGGAATTAGAGCCGGAATACTACGAGAGCGGGTGCAATGCCTCGTCGTGCATACCAAGAAGAAGACTGCAATAGAGGTTTTCCCCCCTGAAGATAGGGAGACTTGTATGGTGACCGGTACGGACAATGCCGCAGGAGCAATTACTCCTCCTTGGCTTATCTTCAAAGCCTTTCCAATGCCCAAGTGGGCGAATATTGACGGCGATCTTAATATGTGATTTGCATAGTCGAATACGGCCTTCTTGAACAGCGAGATAACATTCGAGTGGGCTAAAGACTTTAACCGGCGGTCTTGGGAGCAATCTGCAGTCATATAATATCTTCAGCTGAAATTTGAAGAGTGGTTTGGATATAACGAGCACCTGAAAAGCTTTTCTAACCCTCTTACCCCATATGACGAGCCTCTGGGCACGAAGGGAAAGGTTGAATAAGATCTACTGTGGCGGTTGCTTGTTATCGACGCTTTCTCCGGTCACGGCTCCTTTGCCTTTCGAGAATGCTGTATAAAATTCAATATTCTCGTCGCTTGGCTTCTTCCTCATTCAACTCACACTCTTCAACCGATAGATATTGGTGTTTTTCAGTGGTTAAATAATGCACACCAAAAAAGGCTGCGAGATGCTCTACGGAAGGGAAATATGAGCTTCAACCGCCGTGACTTTGCGGGCTCTTTCAAGGTATGTGTAATCTTCTTCATCCCTCTCCAAAGTACCCCTCTTTTCACATACTAATCCTCGTGATCTAAGGAGATCTTTGAAGAAGGCTTCACGGCGACCCCACATCATCACAGGCTTCGAAAAGTCAGGAATTTTCCCGCCCACCTACGAGCCTGCAGTTAATTATCTTATGAAGAAGTAGCTGAAGACTCGTCAGGCTATTGATCCTGCATATTGTTCATTTTTTCTGGCGGAAAATCGCTTTCCAATGGCTTCAGATACTGCAAGAGATGTAATACTTGTCTTGCGTTAACAACATGGACCGCACCAAGACGTTGATAGAAATCATCGGCAAAAGAAGACTTAATTCTCTCGATGACGTAACAATGAGTATTGTAAACTCGTAAAGCGATCTATTGAGCGCGGATTGCCCGGGCTAATATGCTTCCTTGGGCCCTTGGGATATATGTAACATCATCCTCAGCCGTGAATCCTTCGGCCCCAAATCCAGAAACATGTCAAATAGGAGCCCTAGTGATTGCTCGTTCCACTAGATGAAGGATGGAGTGATCCGAAGAGTCCGGTACTTCGTGCTTGGGATAAAGGAAACAGATTTCTCGACATCTCGCGAGTATGTCGAGCACGGCTTTGTAGAAGCGATCGTTCTGGGACATGTAACTCAGTCTAGAAGACCACTCGATGACCTGCATCAGTTTCTCTTTCTTTGGGTAGAAGGAACGAGTTAGTGATAGGCTGACAATTCTTTCCAGGATAGTGTAGGAAATTTCAGTCAAGATGCTTGGTATGCGGACTACCGCAGATCTTAAGATATCCAGAGCTTCTTCGATTCCTGTTCGTCCAATGAAGGGGTCCGGAAGGCAGAATGATATAAGTCCGTGGAGGTATGCCAGGTAAAGTCTGCTCTCAGTTCTGGTGCTACCGACAAGTCGACCGAGGAGATCGTCGAGCTTGTAAGCCTGTACTAACGTTACCGTGGTGTGCTTATTGAGATGGTCGAATGTCTTCATCTCATATCGAACATCGCCTTCAGGAATAAGGACTGTTCTGCTAGCTGGTTCCCTGCTGCTGGTTAACACTAGTTTGCTTTTGAATCCCACTAGTGTCTCTGTAGATTGATCCGAATTGATGTGCATGTCGCGGAACTGTTCGGATTTGACCAAGTAATCTCCGGATTTGATAAGAAATTCCAGTCGCAGATTTGGAATTCGGATCTCGGTCGCCCGCTCGACAGTATCATAAACCAAGTGAAGCCCCAGTGATGCTTCAAGCGGGTCGAGAATCATTGTAATTCGCGTGCCCAGCTCACTTGAGGGAGCAACAAGAAAAACATCATCGTCCCGGCCAAGCTTCCAATTACCGTCATCTTGTGTAAAACGTCAGTTGTCGTATCATCCGGAGCCCAATGACTGTGAAGTTTACGGAACTCTATAGTTTTTGATTTGCTATGATACCAATGGGCAAAATTGTCATCCAACTGATTAGGGACTGTCCCCTTCAGTAATCTGGATGGAACCAGATCTAGCATTGGTTCGCTTTTGTGTAAGTGAACCAGGACATTTTGACCTTGCATGCCAAAGTGGATAGTATAGCCTAGAGACGGTCTGATCGCGCTAAATCGCATGCCCGGTATATCACTTGGCATGACATCGAATACCATGGATCCGAAAAGTTTCCCCTCGGGCTGGGATCTAGGTAAGACCAAAGACCATCCTACCACTGGGTTTAGTGGGACCAATGACTTGAGATATGTTCTCCCTACGGATATCAAGCAACTAGACCATCCGGAGCAGAAGCACACTAATACTCTCGTGCTTGGCTATTTGTTGCAGTCACAAAATGGGGTCACTTTGGTGCTGCAGGAAACCAAAGGTACCCCATTCAATAGCCGGATGCTTCTAGATATAATATCGGGAATGGATACACAGATACGTGTAGTTTTGGACGTTGGCGCTCAGATAATTGACCTCAATAACCTAGACTTTGCGAAACAGTAGCTGGCACGTTATCGGAATGAAAATGACACCCAGGCAGTCATCTGCTTCAATGAAGATGATGAGATTATTGTATTCGACAGTTCTGGCAAGGTTGTAGAGCTTGAAACGTCACCCAAGGCGATACTGGCTCTGGATGGGCTGAGCAGTTTCTCGAATATGAAGCTCAGAGTTTGGACCAACGCTATCGTCCTAGAAACGGCCATGTTAACTTGATTTCTTTTTTGGATAAAGCTTATGCCTCAAAAATTAACGTGCTTCGAGCCCGCTGCGACGACTTTGGACTGACTGAACTTCATACGGCATCATTACAGGAAGAGCAGGAGCGAGAACTTTCTCCCGAAACCGAGCAAGAGCGACAAGTTGAGAGACCACCTGCGGCAGAGCCAGAAACTCATTTCATTAGGTAGTCTCTGATAACGTGGATACTGAAGGGCTCTTCCTCGATTAATATGACATTGTCCAAGACTGAGCACAAGCCGGCCTTCCAGACCCTAAAGAGCACATCCGCCGCTCAGTATTTCGACGTTCAAAGCTTTTCCAGCAGACTACGTGCCACATAAGATTTTGCAAAGACAGTTAAAGGGACTCTTGGAATCAACAACAGCTACTCGGACTTCTTTCAACGTTCAGTGCAATGGATCCTGACCGGCAAATGCCAAGCTGAACCTATCAACCTCGTGACCATAAGCCCATTTGAGGCTCAAGAGCTACTACCATTGATCGAAAGGTCTCGAGATGTGTCTTAGCATCTCTATGCCCCTAGGGTAAACCTTACCTTCCGATCGCTTGACCACTTACAGCTGTATCGCGTACCAGGAAAGTCCACTGTGGATGCCATCCCAAGGAATACTGTTTTATTTCTGACCCTTTTTTCCGGACAATTGTACCTATCGTCTTTGAAGGATTATACAGCCGTTTGCGATCTGCTCGGACTGGCTTGGGGGCCCAGATGGCTTTATTCCACCGGGTTCTGGAGAAAACTCGGTAAACAGGTCGAACTTTCGACACAGCCCTGTTCAGTTCTTGCGAGTTCTTATAGAAAAGATCCGACAGGAATGTGGATTAATCGAGAAGACGGATATCAGGAAGATTTTCGAAAGTGCGTTCACTGGAGTGTGATTTCGACGACAGGATTTAGGAACTATAATTCATATCAGTATTCAATAGGATATAACCTACACCACTCTCTAATGTTATTTGGGTACGTCAGAAAATGTTACTGGCAGGTAGAGATACTATCATCCTCGTCGGCGGCGACAGTATTCTCTGGGTGTATTTTATAAGCGCAATAGAGATCATTGCTTCAAAAAGAGAGGCATTGGCTGGTACGATCAACTTTGACCTCCACCTGATGATCGAATTCGCCAACGCACGCAGCTTTTCCGTCCTTCGACACTTGAGGGACTTCTTCTCGCTTGTAATCTTTACACACGCCTGTGAGGTTACGGAGCCGAGGGATAGGGTGTATGCCCTGGTAGGTCTCGCAGAGGGTGGCTTTACCAGCGAGATCAACATCAACTATAGAAAGAATGTCAGGGATGTTCATCGCGGGGCTTTGGCTCGGGCGTCATCGTACCATCAAGATCTAAAGTTACTATCGCTGTGCGACTCGGCCTCCGAACCAACATGGATACCTGACTTGGAGAGGATACAGCACTTGCGACCCATGACTTATGGTCGGGCTGCACTTTGCTCAGCCGAGAGAGCACATGCATTTACCAAAGAGCAACTGCTAGTGCAAGGAGTCCGATGCGACTACATCACGGAGCTGATCGGACCCCAGGACGGCCAAGATTCCCAAGCACAACTCGAAGCCGTTGTACTAGAGGCAGCACGACGCTTTCTGGGTCCTGACCCAAAGACCTGGAATTTCCAAAAGGTTCAGCAATTTTCCCTCAGGTTGCTCGTGAATGACTTCTACACTTATCCTCCCGTCATTTTCAAGACGCAAGACCAGTTGGCTGAGAGAATCAGCTCCAATAGTGAGACGCTCGGTGCTCAACTCGCATACTTGACCTATTTCATGCATGGTCGATCCATATACTTAACGGAAATGGGCTACATCACATTAGGACCGCGAAACTGTCAGCCTCGTGACCTTGTAGTCGTCTTTCTTGGCAGCCATCTCCCCCTAGTCCTTCGACCTATAGAAGACGGCGAGTACAAGATTAGAGGACCATGTGCTCACCTAGCGCTCTTATCTGGCGAAGCGATCCTTAGCGAGATGCCAAAGGGTTGGCGATTGCGGTACCTCAAACGTGTTGGGGATCCGCTTTTTGAGACTCCAGAAGGAGAGCGGCAGCATATAGATTCGAGGCTGGATAATATTCCTGTCCCGGAAGAATGGGAACTTCGTTGGAGAGATAATGGCACGCCGTTTTGGTATATTGCTAAAGAAGATCGATGGACGAACTTTGATCCGAGACTTACATTAGAAAGCCTTCGGAAGAGTGGAGTAAAGGTGAACGATTATATATTGCGGTAGGCTAGCTAAATTCTGTATCTGATATTTCTTGATCTGGCATAGTCTGATTACATTTCACCAATCTACTGATACTCATTTGCTGCAAGTCTGAACTTTCTAGCTGACACCTTATTCTCAAAAAGGTGGTCTAGAGTCTCGGCAGTGAGCCCCTTCACTTCGGGCAACCTGAAGTAAGTCCAGATAAGAAGAAGGATAGTCAAGCCGGCAGCAGGGAAAGCAGCCTTTCCCTTCAAATTTGCTTCTTGAGGGTTCAACAAATACGGTGCCACAATGACGTTGATGATGGATAGAAAATAATAGGTGTTTCGGGCCAGTGAGATCGTCTTTACTCGAAGGTTGGAAGCACCGACATTCGCCGCAATACCGTATGGGATGGGACCAATTGAGATGCCTAGAAGTTCAGATTGTTAGCGTTGGTATTGTGAACTATGCAATAAAAAATAGTCTCACCGTAACAGAAGAACCAAATGAGGAGAAGAGCAGACTGAGCCCAACGGATGTTGTCTTTGCCATGTGGTGCAAGATCAAGGAAAGCCACAAGGCTCATAATTGGTAACATGGCACATAGCCCTCCTATGTAAAGTGTGCGCCAACCGAAACGAGTCATCATGAACCACGACGAAACTGTGCCAACAAATGCGAGACCGGCATTTCCTAATTACAAGAGTCAGTGAATATTTTCTTAGAGTGATTGTCATGATTTTTCAAGATATGTACGTACCCAGTGAAAGCTTGAACGAGTCACCCGAAGAGAGTCCCGCAAGGGTGAAGAAGTAGGTGATGTAGTTTTGGATTGCGAAACCTGGAAGGATCTGGCAACCCCAACTGATCATAGCAATCTCAGTTCGTCGCAAATTCTCCCCTCGGAAGCAATCGAGGTATGATCCTTGAATATTCATGTCTCGCTCTGTCTCAATTGTACGAGTCATCATTGCAATTGTGTTCTTTGGATCGATGACATCACTAGGTGCAGAGCATAGACGTCGAAGATTCTTCTCGGCTTCTTCAGCACGGCCATTCCTGATTAGCCACCATGGTGACTCAGGTGCAAGATATGTGGCGATGAGCATGAACGGAGGCCAGCCCCACTGGATAGCAAAGGGGATGCGATAAGACCACTCTGTCGGGTTTTTAAGCATCGAGGTAAGAACGCCAAAAGAGATCATCTTTCCCATAACCCAACAAAGATTGACATAGACTGTCAGATATCCATTTAATCGTAATGGTGACACCTCGGCTGCGTAGGATGGAGTCGCTGCTGCGAAGAAGCCGCATGGAATGGATCTGCAAGGTTCAGGTTAAATATTTATACAGTTGAATGGAAGAGAGACCACGTACATCAAGAGGGTTCCGACGACAAGAGTTTCGACATCTTCAGCGAAGAAGTTGATGAACACGAAGCCCGCGAAGAAAACGTGTGAGGTGAGCATGACTTTTCTCAAACCCCATCGATCGGCGCAGTAGCCATTGGCGAACACGCCAATTATCAGTCCAATATTACTGGTGATAGTAAGTGCCAGCTGCCATTTAGCCGGGACAGAGTATGAACCATTGGGTAGCTGGACTCCGTACTTCTTCTGGAATTGGGGAAAGGCGAAAAATGAATTCATGAGGAGCAACCCGTAGGATTCCATGATTGTTGACATGGACATTGCTACACTCCAAGCCACAGCCTTGTAGTAGTAAGAAAATGCCTGCTTTGCTGTCAAGGTTGTCTCGACGCGTTGGGCCTCGTTGGCTGCTGCATCTTGCTCGCTTAATGTCTTCAAGCTCGTGGGAGGGTGTTGTTCGTCCTGGAGAGAGACAGGGCCCTTTTCTGTAGACATGGCGACAGGCAGGATTGAATAGAGGTGTTCAAGCAGAATGAAAGTGCTTGCAGTTGCTGTTAATCATTTTGTACGTGGCTTTGGCCTATTTATGAACTAGTCTGGCAGCCATCATTAGACGTAGTATTGTTATAATGTCTACCCCAGATTTTCCCTAGTTCCCATATGTACCCCACAACTTCTATCACCCTCCTGGCCCTTTTCCTGACGTGCTACCGTCTTTTCTTGACGTGATGGCATATTTCGCCGATGTAGTAGCTGGTCGATACCGGCTGTCGGTGATCCTGTCGATGTGATTGGTGTCTCGCCACTCGGGGAACAGTAGCGTAACTTGACTCGGCAGATATTTATAAGAAGTCGGTAAACTACTTCCTCAATAAGAATTTAGCTTGCTCGTCAGTCGTGTCCATTATGGCGTTTATGGAGACAATGGGCGGAAGACTGTTTCTTTAGTCGAAGTCAACGTTTATCCCCGATAATAACCCTTGTGTTGGGTCGACCAACCTGGCCAGTGAAGCAACCAATGTCCGACAACAAATTACTCAATCAAAGCATTTCAACATCGCTATATCAGTTGCATCTGTAATTGTGTCTAGTAAAAGCAACATCTTGTTGGTACTAAAACTGTGTCTATGTCATATACCCCGATAACTAGTTGAAAGGCTCAAATAAAAACGAAATCACAACTCTACTGAGCTCGACACACTGTTCTGCTGAAATTTGCAATTGATTACGTATTAGTCAAGTTGAATTAATGGCATGTATTGTGCAATTTTCTTCATTTCATACATGTACCGTAAATAAGTTATTCATCACAAGGGGCCAAGCGTTTTGTGAACATCCTCATCTCCAATCTCGGCCATTTTGTCCTCTAGCATCTGCGTCATCCGTCGAACAACATCAACATATTGCGGGTCTTTATAACAATTGAACAGTTCCAGTGGGTCTTCCTGGCAGTCAAACAACTCCCACTCTCTTTCCTGGCCTCCAGCCCTTGTACCTTCAAGGCCAAAGCCCTCATTATACCAGTAGATCAACTTGTACCTCTGATCACGAACACCGTAGTGAGCATAAGCCTCGTGTATGATGTCTCGGTGCATCCAGTAGCGATGGTATGCGACTTGTTGCCAATCTGATGGTGTCTTGCCCTGGACAAGTGGCCGGAAAGATACACCTTGCATGTAAGTGGGGATGCGCGTGTTTGCAAAGTCCAAAAACGTAGGTGCGAAATCGACGTTGCAGATAATATCACCGCATACCGACTTGGGTTTGATCTCTCTTGGGTAACGGATCATGAAAGGCATTTGGAAGCTCTCTTCGTACATGAATCGTTTGTCAAACCAACCATGCTCACCAAGAAAGAATCCTTGGTCAGATGTGTAGACGACGATAGTGTCCTCCGCGAGACCTTCTTTATCAAGCCAGTCAAGCATACGGCCAACATTATCATCAATGCTTTGGATGGTACGAAGATACCTCTGCATGTAACGTTGAAACTTCCACTCTGCGAGCTCTTGCTTAGTCTTGAAGGTGAAGACTTGGGCCGTCTCTTTACAGATGAGCCTCAACCCAGTGACATCTTCAGGCGCAGGGATCTTCCGATCATTCCACCACCACTTGTCAATCATTTTCTCTCCGGTCTGGCTTCTGGGACCTTCTGGTTGTACTATGCCTAGGTCTGTGTAGGTCAAGTCTTCTGCAACTTTCATCTTGGCCACCTTCGCAGCATTTGCACGGTTTTTGTAATCATCGGTGAAGGTATCAGGCAGACGCACAGGGTCCTTGTAGAGGTCCTTATGTTTTTGATCATACTCCCAAGATCGGTGCGGGGCTTTGTGGTGGCACATGAGAAAGAATGGCCGTGACTTGTCGCGCTTTTCCATCCAGTCTATACATTTATCCGTGATGATGTCGGTCGCGTATCCGGGAACTCGAGACGTTCCAGAGGGCTCGATGAACTGAGGATCCCAGTATTCACCTTGACCAGGCACAACACTCCAGTAGTCAAAGCCAGTGGGTTCGTGATCATCGCCCTCGCCAAGATGCCACTTGCCCACCATTGCTGTTTGGTAGGCTGCAGGTCCTGACTTCAGTTGTTTGGCAACATTGGGCAGCCTCTTGTTGATCTTCGAATCGAGCGTCATCACTCCGTTGACGTGATTGTGGGTACCGCAGAGAATTGCGGCTCGAGAAGGTGTGCAGATACTGTTGGTGACATAGCAATGATCGAAACGCATTCCCTCGTTTGCAATGCGATCGAGGTTTGGTGTGCTGTTGATCCCGGCACCGTAACACGATATAGATTTGGCTGCATGGTCATCAGCCATGATGAAGACAATGTTCGGAAACGAAGAAGGCATCGTGAACGCGAAAGTTGGTTTGACGATTGACCCGGTCGTTGTGCAAGAGTATAATAGAAGTTCAGCTCATGCTTTGCCAAATAGATGTCGCAAAGAGACAAGAGTAACGGAGTATGGGGATATGGAATCCAATATTATCAATGAAATAAAGAAATAAAGAGCAGTAAGCCGATCACAGCTTCCTTCTGTCTTACTCGGTACTCGCTGAACCCCAAGTTTCGTGTGGTGGAGGAGGGGGCAGAAGCGGGGGGACCGGTAATCGGTAATCGGCGAACGAGACATGACACAATTTCCAACTTCCTTCAAAAGTAGTCCTCATCGGACCTCGGCGAAAAACTACTTTGATATGGCCACTCGTTTAGTGCATCCCAAGGAACGAGACTAAAAGGCTCAATTGGGATGTCCATCAGTTGTGCGCCTGGACTGGGTCCCATAGCGGCTTGCATCAGGATGTCTAATCCCAGGTGACCGTCGGTGGCTGAGCCGATTTCTTGCCGAGTTTCCATCTCGTGTGATCCTCGGATCAAATCTGGATCTGGGACAGCTGACTGAGTCTGGGTTGCATGTTGCTCGCAGGGTATCCCAGCCTCCGCACTATCGTCAACAAATCCTGCTCGTTGTAGCACACTATGTATGCCCAGGCTTTTGTGCTTCCGAACCGTTACAGCGAAGCGGGGCTGTTGACTATCGCCATTACCATGTTCAGGCGATTCTTGTCGGTCGTCAGTCTTGCCAGCTACGTGCAACTGGATCAATGACTCTAGATCCTTGATGATGTACTGCTCTACAGCTGAGTGTTTGTACAAACATTTGAGCAATTCCAGAACTTGAGAAGCATGTTGACATGCTTCTTGCGGTGTGAGATTGGACTCTGAGGGGATCAATGAAGACCTACTCAGGAATAGAATCAGGCGACTTGCGTGGTAAGCGCAGATAGCCAGTATATGGTGATTCACTCGCATCACATCTCCAAGCATCGAAAGATCCTCCATAATCGCAATATTCGCCCGAGCGTGATAAAGGCAAAGTCTAGCACCCATGGTGATGCGTGCAGGTTGGCAGGATGATAGAACAGCGTCAGAAGCCGCTTCACGGTAGCCTGAGAGAAACAGCCTGTATGCATCGCAATGAGCTTGATGCCAAGTGAGATGTACCGTCAGATATCGTGTGAGCCACCTAGAAGACGCGTATCGTTTCAGTTCTTGGCAACTATATTGTGGAATTTGAAGTTGTTGTAGCATCTTAACAAATTCGTCGACCAAATCAGGGAGTTGTGGCATAGGCTGAGATGAGAGACGTGCTTGTCGCGTCAACCTCATGACATCGCGCAAGATCGTAGTCTGTTTGATGTGAGTCGAGAGAAGCCCGTTTTCAGATATTCCATCCAATGTCAAGGGTTCATCGTCAACCATGGAATCCTTGTCCGCGTGAAATTCCTCTTCGACACATGGCATTTTGAGGTAGATCAGGTCTGGCGAGCAAACTTCTGATTCTGGAAGCCCAATAGAGAAACGACCGTTGATAAGCATCATGCACCACATTAATCTTCGGCGAATTTCTTGTGCTACAGGTCCAAGATCGATCCTCTCATATTGCAATCTCAGAGCACTAGCTGCACGGCCAGCGATACCGAATAGCATATAAGCACGCTGGAACGATCCAGTGTCGATTCTGTAGTGGACAATCAGAAGCAGGGCCTGGGTTCTAAAGATCGTTGGCTGTTCAATATTAGACCAGATGACATCTTCTGCTCGCTGAATCCATGACGACGTTGAAACTGGGTGGTACTTGGAGTACTGAAGATGAAATGAAGATACAGCGCAAATGGCCAGAAGAAGTGGCTCGTCTAGGCTTCCATCAAGACACCGTTGAGTTATTGAGACTTCATTTAGAAAGGCGTATGACGGTAGAGGATATAAATGGCGGAAGAAGTCAATGATCAATTGCAGGCGGTCTCGCATGGGTGGTAAGGGCATTGAGCGATTTCCATCGTTGACTTGTTTCGGGACCGGGCCAGATACAGAACCTCTCCAAGCTGATTGTTGTCCAGGTGATGGTCCCGGTAGATAATTAGATACCTCTGGTAAGGCTGGTTCATTGTATAATAAGGTGTAGTTCCCATCACCTATAGATAATGTGGATGGAGATGTTTGGTGAAGCTGCGAGACTCTAGGCGAACTTTCACTAGTAGACTCGATCGACTTATTGCTGGTACTTGGGGATCTATGTGATACTCGACTTTGCCGTTTATGATTCGGATACACGCAGTCCTTATCTCGTAACTGACAGGTAGTGCATATTGGTAACTCGCCAGAGCACTTTGTTTTTTGACTACGACACTGAACGCAAGCCCGAGAGCCTCGGCGACGCTCGGGTTGGCTTTGACTTTGGGATGTAGTGGCAAAAGCACAAGTGAAACCTAGACGGTCACAATTGGAGCATGAGTCTGGACCGCCGTCGCATCGAACCTGTGGCTTTAGTTAGAAGCTGCATTTTTAAGTGAAATAGGTAAATGGCACCTTGCGAACGCGGCATTGAGTGCAAGTGTTGGCAGATTTCGGTGGGGGCATTGGCAATTACTTTCGATCAAGATCCAGAAAATCACTGCGGAACTAAACTATGATGCGTTTTTGCAGTTGTTAACTTTCAGTAAGCTACTTGGTCATTAGTGTTAACCTTTCGATCGCGTGCTTCCAATTAGTAATCACGACAGAGGAAGTCAACTCCCCACTCATCTCTAACAGGGTATCATCAGAAAAGGCAGCTTTCAAACTCACAAGAAAAGATTATGTGGATCGTTTCTTGTTACTTGAATCATGTTTTCAGCCACCTAGATATTATAGTTATTAGTTCACGTGTCGATTCAAAGTTGAATTTCGTCAGAGCGTTTTACATACTTTATTTATTAATCTTTTTGAATTTAGACTCCAAAAGTATGAGCGTGGATAAACTCTAACAAGGTTTTAATGACATGTTTTTGAATTTCTCCTTCCAAGTATTTAAATGCTCATCAACCACCCATGTCCAAAGTTTAACCAACAATAATGACTCGGCCTAAGTGCCTCGGATCTCGAGCCATGACTCGAGTCTCACGGACATTCTTCGGGCTTTCGCTGTCATCACCACAAAGCGATTGTCATACGCAAACTATACGAGTATCACAACGATGCAAAAGATGAAGAAATTAATATATTCGGTCCTTATAGCTTGTTTCATGTATACTATCTAAACATTGCGTTTTCCATTGGTGGGTATCCTTTTACCAAAAGAGCCGATTTCGAAACTGATTCTAGGCATAAGGGATTTCCTAAGTTTGTCAAAGACTGCTCTCCCTTTTGAGTCTCTACTAAGCGCGTGATATGCTGTGTGCAAAGGGAAAGTTGCCGAGAATTGTCCATAGAGCAGGAAGCTATCTTGCATCACGAAGCCCATGCTTCGAAGTATCCTTGCGCTTAATTCAATGCATGTTTCTCTCAGTGCTGTGATAGGAACAATAATCGCGAACGCAGCTAACTCGGGGAAACGTGCCAAGAGATCTTGAATATGCGACATGCAAATAATCTGAACCGACCATAGACAGGTGAGAGCATTGGCTGTACTTAGACTGGAGAAGCACAAAGTATCATTTTGATCTTCGAGGCCATTGTTATTAGTCTGGTTCCAGTAATGCGCCATCGGGGACTCTGCTTCAAAAGACTTGGCCCATAACTCAAACTTCATTTTCATCTTCACAAGCTGTGTGATGATTCCCTTCGCTTCCTTTGATGCCGTTTGGGCGGATTCATCCCTTAGAGCATCGATTCTCTCAAGTATACCAGGGAGAGCCGCTGCTAGATTGAGAAGGTTTTGTAACTGTGACTGCTCATAAAGCTGGAATGGTGCTTTTATCCAGTCTTCGTCAGCCAAGAATGTCGCTTTCCGTAACATAAGCGCTTGTATCACCTGGGCTATAAGTTAGCTGAATGAAAGTCAACTGTTTCTTTCCCTTCTGCTTACTAGTAGTGGCCTTATCCCAATAAATAGTTTATGGTGGATGCCGGTGCTGAAGACCTCCGGCGATGATAATCGAATAAGTTCACCTGCGCCATGGATATGGACTAGCGAGCTATTAGGAGTCGTTGGCGAGCTAATCTGTTCTCCCAATCGCAAAGCGTCAGAAGGTATTCAACTACTATAATAATAGCAATGACGGAGTTGAGAATAATACTAAATGGGATAGCAAACTCACCTCTAAGAGGGCGATACACATCACGGCAGCGACTAGCTCAGAACTATAAGAGCCTTTTAACGATTGTAAGTTTTGCTGCAATAAACGAAGGGCGTATTCGTAAGACGATGAGATCGGCTGTACCAATTGCTGACCTGTTTGGTAGCTTGTGATGGACAAGGCCAACGCGTTCACAGCGGAAGTGAAGCATTCGCCAAGTGTGCCGCTTGATCCAGCAGCTAAATCTGGAAGTACCGTAACCCATGAACCACATATCCTTGGTGATTTAGGCACGATTTCTATAATATCAGCAATAATTTCCTGTTTGGGGACATAGTTGTGAATAATTAATGGTATGGAATTCTCCCACGGATCTATAAGACACGGATAGATTGGGGAGAAAGTGGGGAGATCAGTCTTTCGTTTAATGAGATTATTGGTTGTTAATGGAACCGAGGGTGGTAAGCTCAAATTAGAAACTCCTTTCTGTGAAGTTTTTGATCTTAGCTGCCCCAAGCCAGTGCTTGTTTGACATGGGACAAAGAGTGCTTCTGGATAGCCCTCACAGGAGCGACCGCTATTGAGACACTGGGAGCAGGAAGGTTGTTTTCCATCGCACTAATAGACAGCTTTGTCAGTGACGGGGCCCTACAAACCAACCAAGAAGAGCTAACAACTCAACAGGGAATGAATTAGGTATGCTAACACTGATTTTGCGTCTTCGACAAGTTCGACAGAGCGTCTTTTTACGGACTTTCATACTGCTCAGCTTAACGATGAGAGACAGCTGAAACTACAGTATGTGTCATCAACTTGGCAAGGGTTTGCAGGCTTGCGGCGAAGATTGAGAGGTCGACAGTGACAGTGCTACGTATGCACGAAGGGCAAGAAAAAAAATAGAAACAACGTTCTTCAAAAGGTAATAAAACCCTTGGAAGCAACGAAAATCGGGTTTGTCATCAAGTTAACACCGGCAGAATCAGTCATTATGGAGGATCGCCATAGCTCGGGTTTTGCATCCCTTTGCAGTTTAGTTGTTTTTTCTATCTATGACAAAGTTTCACTCTCATTGGTCATTGAGCCAGCCACAAAACAAAGTGGTGCTGAAATCTGAAATGCCAGTCACATATTAACCGACCACGCCCGGAAACAGACGGGATTAGTCCTACCCTAGCGGGTGAATGCTAAGGATAACTACTATGGTGTAGATCGCAGGGAATCAAGGAATTATGACCGCTACAAAATCATTCGAGGTGAAATGAAACGCTTTGAAAACGGTCCCATCTTATTCTCAAGTTCTTAAATCTACTAAGCCAAGATTCTCCTATCTGTCTATAACTTTGTATTCCTCCCAATGACGGGAACAAGGCTGTAGAGGAAGTCGGTCCTTGAGGTTCTTGTCTGGAGATTAACATCACCAAGAGTGGAACCCTTACAAAATCACCCAAAATCATCTCTGTATGTATTCCATATCGTAATCATCTCTTCGGACTTCAGATAGACCTAGCTTATATGGCTTTTTATAACTTCAACCAAAAGCCACCCTGTTTCTGCTTCCTTTTAATCTCTCGCGATGCAACAACAAACATACCTCCAACAACAAGAGTACTACCCGAGAAAATTTGCGCGCCGGTATATGAGCCTCCACCCAAAGAAATAATAGCCCCCGAAACAGGCGACCCGAGCAATGCTCCGATCCCAACAGCAGCAGAAATAATACCTAGTCGTGCTCCTGTTTTTGATATGTCTGAGTTGATAATAGTGACTACAGCGAGGAAAAGTGATTGAACACCACCTATGGACAGACTGTAAAATGCTGTCCACGCATAGAGTCCAGAAATCGTATAGACCGGGATCCAGGTATACATGCATAAGGCAGAGGAAAACAAAAACACAATAAACACGTTCATTGTGCCAATGTATCTTGCAATCACACTGGGTAGTAATCGAGCAATAAAGCCGATACCGTTGAGCACAAGCGTTAGGTTCAAGGAATCAGTGTATGACATGCCTTGTTTCTCTCGAGCGAAAGAGCTCAGGAAAAAGAATGGAAAGAATACTCCCAAAAAGGCCTAATAATCAGTCGTTAGATTGCTGAAATGGAAAGGATGTTCCTTACGAGAAAAGAACCAATGAGGTAAAGAGTGAACTCAGGCTCTTTGAACACAGACCAATCCACCAGGGGAGCCGGTTTCTTGGGCGCAGGTGTCGGTTTCCCACATGCTAAAGCGATAGCCAATGTCCACAACTGTATAAAGCCCATCGCACGCATAGTCCATCCAAAACCAATAGTCGGCAATAACGTTCTTGCCATGCTGGGATAGATAAGACCTCCTGTGGTGCTTCCACATGCTGCTACACCCATGACGAGCGCAAGTCTGCTGTGGAAGTATGTAGTAATGAGAGTCATCATCGGAGTGAGAAGAAATCCATTGCCAAGACCAGTACATACACCTTGTGCAAGAAGGATTTGCCAATAAGTCTGGCCCAGCGAGGTCATGAAGGTCCCAAGAATGACCAATATGGCGCCAACAAGAGTGGTGATTCGGAAATGGCCGGCATCTGTAAGACGACCGCTTACGACACCTGTAAAAAATAAGAAGAATACGGCGATAGAGCCTATCCATGAGATATCGGACCGCGGCTGTTGTAAAGCCGAGACATAATAGGTCTGAAAAACACCAAATGAAATAATCATGCCCCTTTTCAAATGCTTAGCATAAGGTCTTTTTCATGACATGTGAAGGGACCAACTAACCATGTATTCATGATAGTGAGAAAGCAAGCCAAAACTATTACAATCGGGATTAGGCTTTTACAACACCCGCTGATCGCTGTTCTTACCGGCCATCCAGGCTACCAAACCTCCATCTGGTAATGTAGTAGCTGAGTCGGTCGTGTTCGAAAACCCGTGACTTAATACTGGGCTCAGAGTAAGCGGCAGGTCCAAGCCATTCTGAACATCGCTGTCCGGATCGACTGCACAGTGATTATTATGTATATCCCTGGGTTTCGGTTCTGCCGTGTTTTCGAGGCCGTCATTCTGCTCGTGGTAAGTCATGGCGTTGGTATTGGGTTTGGCTTTGCGATAGATTAATACAATATAAGTCTGTTTTTCTATGGCTAAGTCATGTCCGTTTATTTATATCAGAAGCTGAACATACATATGTTCTTTATAATAGACAAGAAGTTGATAGAATTGCACCTGTAGAATGACACAGATAGACCTTACTTAAACAGGGTATAAAACCCGTCGGCATTTGTAAACATCCCAGCGGCTGAAATATCTATTACTAACACTTATTGAATCTCCACAACTACTGCATACCCGCTTTGACATTGCAAATACAAGGACAACGAAATACATATTGATTATAATAGGCATAGCTCAAGGTTAAAGTTTGTTTCAAATAGCTGCCTTTTTACTTTAATACAGTAGTACTGATAAAAAGTCTACACAAAGAACAACTAATATTTTTTACCCCGAAATTTTACAACTCTGAAAGGGGTCTACTTGACTTAGTAAGATACTAGAAGGTCCTGCCGATGCCATCCTTCTTGACGTTATATAAATATGCAGCAAATCCAGGTTGAATGGCTTTTGCGATGATGATGCAACTACAAGGCTTTTAAGCGTCTGAATGTGAAGAGACATAGCTGACAGGAGGAATTTTGAGTGCGAATGTGATGCCCACGTTCGAATAGCCAAGATAATAGGTAGTACATTCAACAGACAAAACAACAGCATCGCGTGATGCCAATACGATAGTAGCTGAAGTCAACTAGCACTAGAAAATCTGAAGCTTTAAGACGGTGGACTTGATGTTGGTCACGGAGGTTAATTGATATTGTGCATTCTCCACTCAGTATACCATTGCTATTGTACTAACTTTATGTTTCATTTTACACGCTTGTTGAAAACGTGTTTGTGTCTATAGCTTCAATGAAATTTGTATTCCTTTGATAATTCAGTCTTGGAAAACAATCAGTTGATCACCACGGCCTGTCCAGGCTTGAGCCAGCGAACGTTCGACAAGATTCCCTCCTGCTTGAACTCTTCACTCAACTCCTCCTCATGCTGAGTAAAATGGTCCCAGGACTCATAGTGCATTGGCACCAGTACGTCTGCCTTGATGTCTCGGAAGAGACAGGCAGCTTGACGACCGTCCATAGTAATTTGAAGGACTTCACCTTGGTGACCGGGCTCTCCCTCGCTGTTGATGCCATCGATGGAAGCTTTGCCAAGATTCATCAGAGCAACAGCGATGTGATACTTGTCGGCCATCTTGGCCAATTCCTTGACATAAACAGTATCGCCAGTAAAGTATATGGCGTAAGGGCGACCATCAGAAGCGACTCCAAAGTCCTCAGTGTGGACGATGAATCCGACGCACTCATGACCGGGATAATGCTTGCATGGTGTGGCAGTAATATGGAACGTTTTGCCAGAGATACAAATGTCCTTTTCCTCCCAATCAGAAAAGCCGTGTACATGAGGGCGAGGGGCAAGGTTGTTTGCCCCATCTTTAGTGGTGAAAGTGTGACGAGCATCCAGAAGTTGACGTCCAAGATCATCAAGATTGTCAGGATGGTTTTCATGGCTTAAGAGAACGGCATCGATATGAGGGAGTTCGTTCATCTTTAATGCTGGATCATCATGAACCTTAAGGGGTGGCCCTCCGGGCGTAACCGGCGACCATTCAGCGCCAGCTGGAGAGAAGAAAGGATCGGTCAGAAAGGTAATGCCATCGATATCGAGAATCGCGGTGGCGGTTCCGATATGAGTGATGTTGACTTTGCTCTTGAACGTAGATGTGGATGTAGCCATGACGGACGGTGTTGAAAGATAGTTGAAAGAATAATCGTTAAGTGATTTAATACTTACTTAAACTTGGGACCAGTGGATTGTTTATAGTACCTATATACTTGCACAACATGTAAGCGATCTCAACTAAACGTTAAAATAGACTAATGTTATGCAGGATTAAAAATCAAGAAGGACAACAGGCCTAGAAAGTATCTCCACTAGATGCCAGTAACATAACTTACAGATTCTTTAAAATGGGCCTTCTACTCAAGCTTAGACGGTAGTATTGCCACTAAGCTATAAAAGGCTATGAAACCCGACCCATAAATAATAGTCGTTCATATGATGACAAACGCCCATATCTGCTGTCTACGACGATATCGTCTTCCATCTATTGGCTCGAGCAATTTTATTATTACGACAAGGCATCAGCATAAAGTAAAAGAAATCGTTGCATCATTAGAGGATGATTCATCCACTGACCACGCTTCTGCTAAACTCAGGGTAGCGGACATCCAAGATAAACAAGCAAGTCTTTCTTTTTCAAAGAAACTTTATCATGGAAGAAACACTATGAGAGTCTGGATCATGAAACAACGGTCGCACAACAAAAGTCAGTAATTCAAATCAATAGTTTCGAGACGAAACTCTCCACCCTGGAAAATTCATTCCAACGAAATCAATACAAGATCTTAGCTTAAAGAAAGAGCCTTTCGCAGCTTCGGATAGCCCAGAAGAACCTTGAGGTAAACACACAGCATTCAGCTTTGAAGACCAAAGAATTAAGGGATGAGTATATATGTGCAAACGATAAAGTGCAACTTCCCGACACATAGCTACAGCACAATACTACGGAAGATAAAACATGCTAAGTATAGCCGACGTTCTTAACAAGATAACTGTAATTATTTTAGTAGAATGCAATTAAAGCCTTCCTCTATAATTAAATAATATAGAATGTGAAAGAAGTGGGCAAACTGTTTTATATAACTTACAGGGACGACAAGAGAACCTCTATCTAGTTATTTAATTACAGCGGCTAACATAGGCTGGGCTATTAAAGAAATAAGTAAAGATAGACTATAATAAGTAAAATAATACTAGACATAGCTTAAGTGGCTACTTTACTCTATTGTATAGTTAATTCTTCCAAAGAAATATCCTCTGACTGAACTGCCTCTCCATTCATAATACCATCGACAAAACATTCCCCAATAAATAGAAACTTACCCTCACTACTCTCACTACTCTCACTACTCTCACTCCCCACCTTTCTCAAGGTATATGTAATGGGCACCTGTCGAATACATAAATGGCATCTCCGAGTTTAACGCGCCGATAAAAAAGTCCCATGTATCCCTTACTCGTGATCCCCAGCCTTCGATTTCCCATTGCACGTTTGAAAGCAATACACGCTTTCTGGAACGTCTTACCCAGGGTCCGCTGACTCAGACTAGAAAGCTCGATCCTCCCTCGCCTTACAAGTAGTCTCTGACGCGTCGAGTATGTTTGCCCCGGAAGTGAGGGCGACTTTCCTGTCGTCTCATCTATAAGAAAACTGAACATTTCAGCGAATGACTGTGGACACTTTCAGAGACCTCTGTCGTCTTTACCACCAACGAGTGTGTTCCAGAGATCGTCGAAGTCGACAGTCTTGTTAGTTCGATGATTGATCTGAGAACAAAAGTCTACAGCAGTACGTAGCGCTATATTCTCTGTTTTCGGGCTTTGAAGAATTAGATCCGGATTGGTAAAAAAATCCGTAACCTCGACTGTAGTGTCAAAGAAGACGCCTGGGGCTGCAAGTAAGCCGCCATGGATCTCAGCCATGGGCTCCCCACGACGTTCAATGAGACCAAAACGTCCGCAGGCATTGTAGATACTATTAAACGCAAGTGGTAAGCTGTATGCAATCTCTGAAGGTAGAACCCTCCAGTCAGGAACCCATGATGGTAGACTAGGTGACTCGTGGTCCGCTGCTACTAGTACGGTCAATAGACGCATCGGAGACCTTGGGTCATCACTCCGTATGTATTCTGCTAGTTTCAGTGAAATGCCACAGGAGTCGAGATATACACACGCGTCTAGGAGCGTTTGCCACGGTATAAAGGTCTCACCACAGGCAAACCATGTACTGTCGGTTCCGGAGAGTACGGCCTCCTGGATAATCCAGACTCTCGTGAACCATTTTCGAGTCAACAGCTCGCATAGACATTCCCATTGTTTCAAGTCAGCCGCCGGTAAACAAAGCCTCTCCACATCATCAAAACTCGGGTTGCCAAAGGTGAATTGCAGACATGAAACAATCTGTTCGAGTAGTCTCACTGCCAATTCTGACCCTTCGCTGGCCTTCCCAAGCCATTTGACTGTGGTTGTTGCAAGCGTATAGATTCTGCTCATCAATGGGATTTACTGTGCCTTTTCGTTTTCATCGTTCTGGTTGATGCAAATCTGGTCTATTCACGTCAAGATAGATTCATGGGGCTTACGAAACTGCCTAAGCGCAACTTCGAGCGACTTGGTGATATCCTTCACGAATTCGTCGCATTCTATAGTTTTTTCAAAGACTGGGGGACCCCATATGTAACTCAAAGCAGTGAAGAAAATCGGAGTGGTGTAGTCTGCGCAGGACATCGCCCAGCGTGGTGGGAAGTTGAGAGCAAAGTGATTAAACTCTACAGCACAGCGATGACGAGACCCTTGAAGTTGTTATGTGCCGACGCCTGGCTTAATCTCGAGCAAACGGATCTCATAAGGATTGGATATTGGCCAGTATAGACCTTTTACGCTACTGCGGGGTAAGCTTTGACGAGGTGCCCGTTTCTTAATCTGGGCGATGAATGCGTCTAACCGATCTTGACGACATGGGGTTACTCCAGGCCGAACGATAAAGGAATCGTCGTGAACGAAATGGGTTGCCAGTCCCAGCCTTTCGTGATAAAGGTCAAGTGGGTTCTCGCCTGTTTGGGTCATTGCAGCTGCAGAGCGATATCGTTATGGAACGCTGAGGCTAGAAGACCAAGACCTGCAGGACTGCAGCCTAATTTACGAAGAATATAGGCAATAATTGCCGCACTAATTATTAATCCGAACTGCAGGATTCTATCTATCTCTTGGTAGTTATCAGTACTAAAGGAGTAAGTATCCACTGTTCTTATACACGAGCTTACGCACATACTTGATAGATAGGCAGCAACAATATTATAGGTTTAAATATCTACCTCATCTTCTTGTCTTTCCAGTACTCTACATTGCAATTCTGTCACATTGTTTAATCTCACCTTCCACTCCCAACACACTGAAACTGCCCTCCACAAATATGTCCCTGGAAAGTTCGGCTCACAAGTCCAACCTCAGCTCCGCAGCGGCAAGGGGTAATGAGATTACTGGTCTCTCAATTTACCACGATACAAATGAAGACATAACACTTGAGAGAGTACAACAGCTCATGTCAGAGATGAACGCTGATGTCCCGCAAGGTGGGACAGACATTGTTTTCGGAGATAAAGAGACCCAACGCCTGCGTTTCTGGGAACCCACATCAAAATCCTGTAAAGCGCCAATTGTCGTCTTTGTCCATGGAGGGAGTTGGGCAATCGGTACTTATCTTGACTCTGTTGGTTCAGTGAAAGTCAAATACTTGAACGATCTTGGCTATGCATTTGCCTCTGTCGATTTCGCCCTCATACCAAAAGTCACTGTGGAGGAGCAGGTCCAAGAAGTCGCCGATGCTGTGTCATATCTCATGAAGAACTCCCTGGCGCTTGGTATCGATCCTGAAGGCGTTGTTTTGATGGGTCATAGCTCGGGTGCCCATATTGTGAGCCTGGTCGGTACCGATGCACGTTATGCGCAGAAAGCAGACTTCAATATCAATCTTTTGAGAGGAATCATCGCGCTCGATGGCTCAAACTACAATGCAGCTGCGTCTATTGCCGACAACACGGGATCGATTGTCACGAACATGCTTCATGCATTGGGCAGCAACCCAGAGAGGTTGCAGTCAATGTCCCCCACCTTACACGCAGCCGGTCCCAATGCTCGAGCGTTTCTTCTTCTTCATGTCCAGCGCAAGGGAGATATTCGACAGGCGGTAGAGTTTTCTATTGCTTTGAAGGTTGCTGGCACGAATGTTAATTTATATGTCTTCGAGGGAGAGGGCTTCGAAGGGCATGTCGCTTTACTCATGAGACTTGGCAATGAAGACTATCCTGCAACGGGTGTTATGAAGGAGTGGTTGGAGAAGTATGCCCCAGTTAAGTAGTTGGGTTATATGGAGGAATCACAGGTGTCTCGACATTTATTGATGGAATGGCGTAACAGGGGTCAGGGTGCTCCTGAATTAGCACACGAATCCACGTGATAGGATTGTCAGCGACGTATGTCACACGACGATATAAATATTTCTTACGCTTCTTCATACTATTGTTATCACTCCACAACGTAAATTATCTACTGTTGCTTCACTGAAGGCTTAGGAGTAGGGATAGTATTCTCTGCCAAGTCGAAAATGCTATAAGATAAGCAAGCATCATATTGCTTTTTATGAAAGCTAGTGATTGATCTGTTTCCAAAATGACCTGATTTTCCACATAATACCTGCGCTTATAAACTATTTGGTCTTTCATGACTAGCGTTTAGAGAGTGTATGGGCTCGTCTAGCTTGAGCTATCCACTTTGTTTATCGCTAGTGCCATACCATTGACTTACACTATTGAGCACTAGTGATTACAGTGGAAATTGAGATGCATTGTATATTTCTATATCAGTCAAGGCTGTACAAGCAATTCCAAGAAAAAAAGAAGAGACTACTCGACCTTCGTAACTACAGTCATTACCTTATCTCTCCAACTACGATGAAAGCAACGCGTGTTTCTTTGACATTAGCTGCCCTAGTGTTTTACGACAATGTATACGCAAGCCCATGCAAGCCAAAGTCCTCAACAACCGCGATCCTTACTTCCAGCGAGGTCTTAACCACCACAGGTACGATCTCTGTCTCAGAGTCCTCCGTAGCTGGGCTTCCTTCTTCCATTTCTGAGTTGGCCTCTACTATTGCCACTGCGACTAGTTCAGTTGCTGAGTCCGCCTCGACCATCACCACCGTGATTACTTCAGTTGCTGAGCCTTCCTCAACTGCGATTTTGACTTCATCTGATGCTCCGACAACCACCACTGCGGTAGAAGAATCTTCACCATCTGGCCTCTTTATCAATCCCTCCTTTGACGAATCCAACGCCTCTGGAGATTATGATGGCTCTCCATGGATATTGGAGGACGCTGTCTCTCCCTTGTCGGTCAGCATCAACTCTGATCTTGGGCACTCTGGCTCACATTCAGCGTATGTGTGCCCCAAAATAAAATTTTATTCTCTCACGTCTCGTTCTAACAAAGATTATTCAGGTACTGGTCTATCACAAACACTGCGCAAGCTGGCAGTATCCAC
Source organism: Fusarium venenatum (assembly GCF_020744135.1). Taxonomy (NCBI): domain Eukaryota; kingdom Fungi; phylum Ascomycota; class Sordariomycetes; order Hypocreales; family Nectriaceae; genus Fusarium; species Fusarium venenatum. Next base: position 11,697,329 of record NW_027072129.1, read on the forward strand.
CAGAGACTGGATTTGGAACGGGATGGCTTTTACACACTATCATACTGGTGGTATGTCGACGAAATCGAACAGCCTAGCGGACTTTCAACCTGCTACATACAGATGAAGCAACAAGGCGTCGATGGGCGAACATCTGCTTTCCCTGATTTCTTCATCCTTCCAGAAACTTTGCCACTCTCGACCTGGACAAAGCGCGAAATTATTTTTAACCCTACCAGTATTACTCCAGCGTTCATGAAGCTTTCTGTCGCTTGCTACGGAGGTGCAGGTAGTGGAGTTAAAATTGCTATTGATGATGTTTCGTTGGTCAGGCGAGTCTAAGATATTAAACAAAATAAGTATCAGCTTCTTACACCTATTATTCTTTTCTTCTGAACTTCAGTACTGAAGTTATATCTTATACAATAACATATATATGGATTTATTCCAGTTTCTCCTCCCTCTTTTAGCCGATGTAGACAAGTTCAAGTTATAAATGCACTAATATCTATAGAAGTAAATATATACCTTCTAGTACATAAGGTAAGTCTATAGCGTCACTAGAACAAGACGACGCAGGGTAACTCTGTAAAACATCTCATGTATTCCCATATGTTAACTAATTGGATGCTTGATATGTCAAGCTGCCATAGCAAAACTCTTAAGCGCATCGGCCGTCTTCGGGATCAACACTACGTACCTGGTTAGCCTTGTTCTTTTCACGAACCAAAGATAGAATTCAGATATAGAGATACAGGGAAAGGAAAACATACCGCCACTTGAATCTGCTGTTATGGTTTGTGCCTCCCTGTCGGCAGTTCTCAATCATATGCTGCAGCCAAATCTGGCATTCCGTCGATGACAACGTGTAATCCTTGGGCTGAGTATTCTGCATCTCAAAAAGGAAGTGGTAGTTCTTGTTAGACTGCCAATAGTTGTAGCAGCCCTTCTTTATCTGACCCTGACGGTACTTTCCGGATCCTCCGTTTCCAGAGCACCATCGACCGGCGCGATCGAAAGCCCAGTTTGTGTTGTCGCCAAACTTGACACCACTCTGGTAGCAGTACCGGTTTTGACGCTTCATGAGATTGGCGGTGTTCTCGGAAGCCTGTCCAAAGTCAAAGCCGTCTGCAGCGATATCGTGCTTGGATGGATTAGACACGGGGCTGGCGACGGTCACTGCCACTGCGGACAGGATGACGAGAAAGTTGGTGATTTGCATGATGAAGACAATTGAGAAGGTCTGTGAAGACTGGGATGGTGTGATTGTAAATTTGGATTGGAGTTGAAAGATGATGATGAGGGTGAAGAAGATTATGCTATGGGCTGAGAGATTGTCTGGTTTTTATAGGTATTTGCCCTTGAGAAATCGTATACGTCTTATGTCTTGGAGCAGTAGTCTCATCACAATGATCATGCAGTCACTACTACGTGTCTTCTAATCTCAACATATACTGTACAAAGCTATCCAATAACAAGTCCTGGTTTCCGACTTGACCGACAACGGAATTGTCCGCGGCTGATATTTACTTGCACACAATTTCTGAATGGAGCACTTGGCGTAATACATGGTGTAGTAAGCACAGGTACAGTTGTTTAAAATAGACTCTTATTGGTCATTACTGGTCCGGGCGAAAAGTGCAGAGAGCTGAATATCTCCACCAGGCTCTGTAAGCTTACATATCATAACGGGACAGGTTCACGATAGTTGGGAATTTGAGCGGGCTAAACACGGATGACTATGTTGCGCTGACGTTAGAACCTCGTACTATTTTGTATTTGCTAGCTCCCGCTATATCTTGGCAAAGAACGGATATACTCATTTAAGCCATGATAGAATTCAACCAATTGACAATTCTCAGTTCGCGCTCTGGTGGATAGGGGAGCAATATAAACCAGTATCTGCGTCACTCTATATTTCCATTTATATCTCGCCATGTTGAGAGTTCACCGTGCTGCTCTGCTTAATCATGACACATTGTGGAAGCCTAGCTCACAATGAGAATAATTCTCAAATGTTAACTCCGGGGATCTCAAAGAGTCCATTTCAATTACTCTTTGTGTTGCACGTGCTTCTTAACCTCAGCGCTAACACCAAGCCAAAGCATGTCAGGCCTACTGTAGTGGCCACATACATCAAGGAAGCTTTTAGACTTCAGAATTTCATCCACATCCAGTGTCGCATAGATAATTCCTTCTTCGTTCTCTGGGAGGTCTTGAGATATCATTCTTCCATCGGGCCCAAAAATAGCTGAGCTACCGCCTCCTGAACTACCCATTATAATACTGCCCTCGGTGCCCATGGTCTTTAAACCTTGGTCACTAATGATCGATGTTGCATGTAGGGCGAATGATTGGGATTCAATGGCATATGTTTGAGACAAGCATCTAGCACCTGCATCGTCAAGTTAGTCGCATGATCAAAGGCTGTACTGTAAATCTCGGCATGTGTTGCTTACCTTCCTTGGTCATAGACCAGAGTTCTTTCTCACTCTTGTAAGGAAATAGAGGCGGCCATGCAGCAACGTGGATTTGCTCACGTTGACTATATAGATAATACTTGAGCAAAGGCTGAGTGTGTTCCCAGCACGACAACGCTCCTACACGGCCAAGGCCAGTATCAACAACGCTAGTCAGAGCATCGCCAGAAGCATCGCCGAATATGGTCCTCTCCATATGAGTAGCTTTGAGCTTGCGTCGAAGCGCCAGTATCTGGCCATTTGAGTCAATGATTGCCTGCGAAATGTACAAAGTATTATGTGAGTTCTCCGAGAACCCAAGCACAACTACGATGTTGTTATCCGCGGCACACTGTTGGATCCTGGCCATCTCAGGTCCATCGGTACGAAGGGAATTCTTGATGTATCGGCAGGTCAGATCCGGGTCTACTGGTCGCGACCTGTGGCCAAACTGGCGTTAATATTGCTCTAACCGAGAAGCAGACTCGGAGGGTTGTGGCTTACCAGATCCAGGCAGGATATCCAGTGATCCAACACTCAGGAAAGGCTAGCAACTTGGCGCCGTTTTTAGCCGCTTCATTAATCAAGGCACAAGTCTTTTCGATAGAGCCTTGTAGGTCGAGCCATTTGGGTTCTGCTTGTGTGACAGCCACGCGAACGTGTTGACGTGGTTCTTCGGTAGGCTCTGACCTTGTCATTATGGAAAGTAATGGTTCTTAAGTTTGTACTTCGATAAGATCTATGTGTGTAATTAAACACGATTAAATGGAACGGAATGTGGTTAACAAAAACTAAAAGAAAGAAAAATCGGAACCAGCCACAGGTCAGTGCCTTTTAAATGCAGGAGCTTTCCGAAAACAACGTATGACCCCATACCGAGACCCGATCCTAGATATTCAACATCTGATTACTGCCGCAAATCCTTGTTTATCACAGCGGATCTTGTACATCCGCCGCTAACTAGTGGCGCATTGGCTCGCACACTCGCTTCCCCATGAACACGTCTCCACTTCCCCCCCTCATTATGAAGTTATCAAAGCGGCTTTTTTTACATCCGCCTTGATAAGAAGATAAGGTCACATGGTCACCCTAGATCTATAGAAGCCCTGGATAGTTACCGAAGTATATTGATTGGCAGATCGGGAGTGTTCCGTTAGCGTATACGGTTGTCACTAACAGGTGAGATGACATCCGGCAAATAGTTCATTGGGGTGATAAGGAAGGTAATTTGACATAAATGTAGCTATGTATCCTGTTTGTTACCTCATAATAGCATTCAATATCGACACACTCTACTTGTTGTAACATAATCTCGATTGTCAACCACCTACACTATTCACACTAAACATGGTATTCGGAGTCCTCGAGTCCAAAGGTTCTACACAACCTCCTGGAACAGTTCTTCTTGAACACTCGCGCCAGGATGGCATGCCGACAATTCTCGTTCCACCGCCTTCCAGCTCGGCCGAAGATCCACTCAACATGACCCGCCTCCGCAAAGAGCTATACTTCTTGAATATTCTCTTTGGCGCTTGTGTCACTGGAGTACTAGGACCCGTTATTGTCCCCGCCTTCGGCATCATGTCGCAGACTTTCCACACTTCCCTCACACACATTACCCTTCTCAACGGCTCTCTCGTCGTTGCCTTGGGTGTCAGCTCCTATGTGTCATCAGTTATCTCAGACCTTTGGGGCCGCAGACTTATCTTCCTTTTGACTTCAGTCATGCTGGTTGTGTCCTGTATTTGGGCAGCGGTCGCTCAAGGGTATGGGTCTTTACTGGCTGCTCGTGTAGTTCAGGGCTTATCTATGGGGCCTTTCTTCTCGCTGGCCGGTACATCTTGTATCAATGATGTATTCTTCCTGCATCAGCGAGGCCGTAGGGTTGGACTTTGGAACTTCGCCGTCATCGTGTCGGTGAACATAGCACCCGTCATCAGCGGTTATCTCATCGTTGACATGGGCTGGCGCTGGGCGTTTTGGATTCTCGCTATTGCTTTCGGATTAGGTTTCATCATGGTTGTTTTCCTCCTCCCTGAAACCAAGTATGAAAGAAGGGAAGTAATGGAGGCAAATCTAGACCATGGTACTGCAGTCTTGGACGTCGAGAAGATTGACAAGACGACGTCTGATGCGGAGCCTCTACCAACTGGCTTACCTTCTGTATATTCTGCAGACGCAGCTGAAGCGTCGGTCGATGAAACACTAAACCTAAAGTGGAGAAGGTTTATTGGTATGCAGTACATCCAGTCTGTTAGCATCAAAGGCGTGTTGTCTGGCGCTATCAAACCTTTCACGATGCTCTATCACCCCGCAGTCATCTGGGGATGTATCATGTGGTCAATAACTTTCACTTGGGTCATTGTTTTGGGCGCTGTAGCCAGCCAGATCTTCGGAGCTCCCCCGTACAACCTCGACCCAGCCCAGGTCGGCATTGTCATCGGAGTAGCACCTCTTATCGGCGCAGCCTTCGGTACCATCCTCTCAGGCTGGATGTCTGATATGGCTGCACATCAAATGTCTGCTTATAATGGTGGCTTGTACGAACCCGAGTTTCGACTTGTTGTCATTGCTCCAGCTACTATCACTCTGGCCATCGGTGCCTTTGGATTGGCTGCCTCTATTGAACATGCCAAGCCAATAATCGTTTGCTGTATATTTCTGGCCTTGATCAATTTTGGGGTTGGTGCAGGATGTACAGGTATCGTCACATACACTAACGATGTGTGTATGGATCGCGCAGGCCATGCGTTTGGTCTGGCTATGGTAAGTCACATTAACAACTCCAACATTTGATACAAAATTCTGACTCGCAGTTTCCGGCAGCTTATCAAGAGTTGTTTTGCATTCGGGCTGACATTTATGTTGAATGACTACTATGCCAGCCAGGGGCCGATGGTATTTTTCAGCACATGGGGAGGTCTTAGTCTGGGCGTTTGTCTGACTACTATTCCTCTCTATGTTTTTGGCAAGAGAATCCGGAGCTGGGCTGATCGCCATTAGGACCAAATTATTAACGGCATATCAACTGGGGAAATGATATGATTATTTGCAGTGACCTATAACTTGATCATGAAAGAGGTAGATACGATCCAAACAACACAATGTAGAGATTTCTATGAAAGGGGACCTCACAATAATTTTTTTATTTTAATCTTGTGAAGCATCGCTTAGTTTACCATCCCCAAATTTTCCAGAGGCTTCACCATCATTGGGTTCTGGAAATAACCACTCTGCAGTGGGTGTTGACAAATCAACCGAGACCAAGTCTAAAGGTTCGTCAAGGTTGAAAAATAGCACACCCCAGTCGAGCTGCGACTCATTCTTGTCTCCTTGATTGACCCTCCCGTCAGTGAGAACTTCTTGAGCATTCAAACCAGGATCCTGTGGTTCTTGATGCTTCATGTCGATTGCTTCGAGATGAGGAGGAACGCTGTGTCGAAGCGGTAGGGCAGAAACGGCCTTCCATCTATAAGCGAGCTCCCTTAGGAGGACCAAACCTCGCTTAGCTCGTGGCCATCTTTTCTGCATCGCTTCTAGCGCAGTTACGCAGACGCGAAATCGATAAACTGACTGGTTGCGAATGGAAGAATCAGTCGCTGTTGCGTTTAACAGTAGGCTCACCGCTGCTGTAAGTATGCAATGCACCGAGAAGAATGGTGCATGCTCTAGACTTCCGTCCTTGTCGTACTGTCGGATTAACTTTACTAGTGCGTGTGATGCGGCAATGGTCGTTCTGACAGAGAGACGATGAATTGCGCTTTCTTTTGGCTCCTTCAGGTACGGCCTGTGAATCAGCAGTAAAGACATGTGATAGACCATGTGTAGTAGAATCACTTTGCAATCTATATTGTTCTTTTTAAGCTCAAGGTCATCTGTGAGCTGACTGAAGAAACTGCTATGGTGGTCGCGGGCTTCCAATAGGAGTCGGTGTCGCTCAGCTGATTGAAGTTCGCCAAATTCGAAAGAGTAACTATCCAATATGATTAGCATTTGGAGAGATATAGTAGATTGGGACGTTACATCTTATCCATATACTGATCGTGAATGAACCACATTCGGCAGAGCGAGTTGAAGACAATGTCTTCCAGTCGTGGGTTCGCGTTGCATCCTTCGATATATGGGGTCGCACGCACCCTACGCCACGGAAGCATGCAGTTTCTTCCAAGCATCGATGTCGCGACTCTGTCACTCTGATTCAGAATCTTGTCTCCCTGTCATGGGCTTGAGTAAGCGACGTACCTGTCCATCAGAAAATTAGACCAGAATGTCTGGATTCTGATATGGTTCTTCTCAGTCTCCAAGCCGCTGGCATCATCATTTTGATTTGCGACTGGCATCTGCATGACACCTTGGAAGGAACTGACATGAAGTCCAAGTTGAACAACGAGACTGGCTGCCATAGCTGCGTTATCGTCAGTTCAAGATAGATTAGATCAACTGGATCCCTAATCGGAAAGGGGAATAATCATACAGTTGTACAACCACGCATTGTTCTCATTTTCTAGTCCTAGCTCGCGCCAGCTGAGGATTGATAATGACTGCGCCGTTGAAACATTTGGAAATTCTCGGCAGCAACGCATAACAATAACCTCAGCCCGATCAGCATACTCCTGGCCCAGTTTCTGTGTCTTTGCGTCATCCATGAGGAGACTCGCTGCTGCCAAGACCGACATCTGTAAAAGCTCAAGATCGAGACTGATCTGTTTTGACTCCATTGTGTCAAGGACGTGGTAAGGTACGAACTGGTGAATAGGGTTAATATGTTGTCGGAATAGACCAAGTAGATATAGAGTGCTGTCTTCGATCTCTGGTGTTTTCGCTGTCAACATTGCATAGTCAGTATTGCTAGGAGGGTTGGTACTATAAACGTCATTTGTCTTGCCCTTGATGATACCCTCGCTACCATGACGTGTTGAAGGAAAACAAAAGCTTCCTGAGGGACCGAGAAAAGATGTTTCACCACTGTCATGTATGGACATCCGCCACATCATGGAGCTAACGTCATTGATAGCGGAAAAGTGGCTGACATCAGCATGGCCGATCTCGCTGTTGTGACTCTCATGGGTCATCATACCCGAAGCCTTTTCAGGTTCAGCACCATCTTGGCCCAAATTAGTCCCGGTCAGGTATGATGAATCTAATGTCTCAAGATTGGCATGCCCGCACGCAGCTTCAAGTTTCCGGGCGTAATCTTTCAAAGCGAGCACTTGATCCTCTAGATCGGATACAAGCTCGGAACCTTGTTTCTTCCTTTCGGTTGTTATAAAATCAGCTTATTTGGACTGCAATGATACACAACTATAACTACAAAACACACCTCTTGGGTCTTTCTAGCACGAAGATGCATTCGAGATCTTTCTTACAACACCATGAGCACGGGGATGCTCCATCACACTGTGACCACTGTCAGAGCGGTTTTAACTTTTGAATAGGCATTGTAATACTTTTCTTTTTCTCTTGCGACAATTTTCGCAGGCTTTGGGGATTCTAGATCTTGCCTCTGACGTATTGGTGGCATCTGTGGAGACGGAATATGATTGCCCAGTATCATGACAAGTTGGCCGTATTGAGGCCGATTTATTACTAGCCATGGCATTGATGTTTGCAGTGATAATATTCGGGTGCCGGTCCATGGTGGTACCAAGAAATGATTGATGAGAATTGAGTTTCACTTTTAATGAGATAAGTTGGGACAATTAAGTATCCCACTTTGCTGATTAAGCAAATCATAAAACTAAAATCGAGGGATGAAGTCCAGGGTAGGTTCTCGGCTGTGTGCAAAGGTACGGATAGATGCGTGTAACTAGCTATGCTTCCAATACCTCGGCAATAATTTTCTCTTGATGTTGCCTTGACGCATTCACAGGGGGTGGTGTATGAAGCTAAGCCTCTGACTTACTATAGCGCAGCGTTCGTGGTAATAGCGAACACAATTTATGTTTGTTGATTAACTATCGAAGCATTGTGGCAAAAACAAATCCTATACAAATGCAGTCATAGTTAGAGCGTCGTTTACTATACATTCTCTACAGGCTTGAGTGTTCTCAAAGTCCTAAGCGTGCTTGAAGTCCCCAAAATCCGTCGCAAAAGCTCCTTGTAGTCCCAGTCGAGGCCATTGGCAGCCAACAAAGTCAAGCTGGCTTGGTCATCACGTCCAGGACGACCGGGTCCCGTCATGTTCTGCAGTTACATTAGTCTAAGAAAAAGTAACAACGAAACATGGTTTACTTACAGGCTTCATATTAACGTCAAATAATGCGTATGGTGACTCAGACGAGTCCTTGAATCTTCGAACATCAATCCGAATGGGGGCAGTCAATCCAAGAAGCCTGGCTGCTCGCTCACATTCTCTGGCCACTCGTTCATGAAGAGGTCCGTTTTCACTCTCGGGCACAACTCTTGAGTTGGCGGTAACGGCTACAACACCGTTATATGGTGCAATTCCGCTTTGATGATTGAAGCGAGTGACGATAGGAAGTGACCAATAGTCTTGGCCGTTTGCAGTAGGGGGCATAACAGTCACTGTTGCTTCTTCGCCCTGGAGAAACTCTTCGACCATGAAAGCCATAGCATTGTTGGATAATTCCTCTGCGTGAGCCAGCAACTCGTTCTTGTTGTGACACACCTTAACGCCGAAGCTACCACGCCCACGAATTGGCTTGGCAACAACTGGGTAAGAGATGTCGTCAGCCGATTTGGTCACCTCGGCTAGCGAGGACGCAGTGAATGTTCGTGGCATAGTGAATCCGCCAACAACGCGCAAGTAATCATTAACAAACTTTTTGTGATCGTATTTGTCGACTACCAATGGACCTTGACCAATGACTCGGACGTCATCTTGGAAAGGAGTGAGCCGAGTCGACGTCTGTAATGGATGCGAGGCGAATACAATGGTATTAGACCAGAGATAGTTTGCGCCCTTATTAATTGCTTCCAGAATACCCTCCTCGGTATCAGGAAAACACCAATCCCCATCTTTGAGAGGATCTGGCGATTTGTTTGGTGTTACAACCTGGACATCATCGCATTGTTGGAGGTTGTAGGCGATATCGGCGCCCGAGTCCTGATAACCGCCTGGCTTCTTGGGCTTACGGACACCATTGATAATGGGAGGGTCCAATGCTTGGTAGAGGACGGCAACGCGTCCGGATGCTTTAGAAGATGAGAAACGAACTTTGCCATAGTACGACCGAGCTAAATGAGATGCCGGTCCATTCATTGTAGTGTACAAAGATGAATGCAAAGCACGATTAGGCTGAGAAAAGGCGTTGTAGGTTGCAATTATATTTTAACCCGATAGGTCCGCGTCATCATCGTTCTGAGAGGCTTGGGATCATACCTTCAAGGGGCTAACCGGCGTCATTCTGGTCAACGGATAGCTCCGTCGCTGTAAAGCCGAGAGGCGGATAAACCCGAACGCTGACGCTACCGGATATAGGCTAGCTAATTGTCTTATGCCCGCAAACATACTCGAGCACATAAAATCCAGGATGAATTGAGTTCAGGGTAAGTTCCCTATGTGGATTACTATTATACGTAGAAAGCATTACAAAAAGAATAATAACCCTCTTCTCAACCTCAACACCAACGTAGGTGACAGCTTGAGGCAACGACATATAACTATATTCTTTAGCATGAAAGAGCACTTACTGTCATGCATTTCAACACCTCTTTCACGTCCAAATTCAACTTATATAGCTATCACTGTCTCAAAATTTTCACTTTCCCTCGCCTTCATATACCCTACTCCCTAGCTTCTGTACTTATAGAACATTTACTCGAATTATGTTTTTGCTTGTTCAAATGCACTGACAATGGCTGAGAATTCCAATTTAGAGGTTGTGGGTTTAACGCATGGTCATGAGGTGATGGAGGTTTATTAATAAGAGCAATTAACTAAAACGTCAATGCGACAACTTCTCTCCACCGCCTTTTAGCGTTTGGGAGATAGTCCGGAGGCGTGTCCAGGGACAGGACCGATTCACACACGGGTCACTGTCATAGGCCGTAGATTATGATGGGAAACAATAGCGTCGGCCTTACAAGGCAAGATGATCTAGAATTATGTGGCGTTAAATAGTTAACACTTGGGGCTTGTCGTTGCTAGCACTAGTAGCACCATTTCATCCACACTCTGAACCGGCCGGCAACCCGAGAGCTTAGAGGGAATCCTATTTGTGGATTGGGCTGTTTTAGGCCCCGCTCGGTGATCAACTAACCCATCTCATCTCGACAAGAAAAAAAAATGTCTCAGAAATTTACACCATTCAAGGCTAACGATGACTTAGCTGTTCACATCAGGAGATCCTTGGGTCGAGAACAAGAGAGATCGGGAATAGCGTTTGACGCTTTGAACTATTTTTGGCGCTAAGGATCGATAACTCCCAACATTGATTCAGGTTGTTGTTCTGTGTCAAAGGTTGCTCTTTGGACTTTACAGGCTATAACCGCTAGTTTCCGCGGAAAGAAGTCGGCATTAGAATTTGACATGGTGAAAAAGCACTGGATAACGATATCCTTAGCACTAGAATTATTAGTGTGCGAAAAAGAGGCTGATTTACTGACTCATGTTGGATGTAATCAGCGCCAACCTGCCTCCCCCTATAGGTAGCAAGGTTTTATACAATAATGGGCCTACCCTTACAATGTCTGCATGGGATAAAATCTAATTACATATCAAGATCCCTTCCGTTGTCCCTCTTTGGCCTGCGCCAACAAGTGATATCTTGCTATGGACGATGCCAGTTATTTCTCTGAGAGTAACATCTCTCCCATCATCATCATTCCGCATGTAATTCTCAGCTTCATCGCTACTGTACTTGTCGGCTTGCGAATATATACCTCGCGATACATCACAAAGACTTCTACCACTCTCGATGAGTGGATAACTATAGTCGCTCTCGTCAGTTTGGGACATTCAACACACTCAAGCCAAGCCTCAACTAACTGTAACTTCAGTTGATCAACCATGCAATCGCGATCGTTGAAGGCATTTGTTCGTAACCCTCTTCTTTCCTTGGCTTTAATTTACTGACTGGCTCTTTAGGCGTGCATTATGGTTACGGTCAGAATATCGTCGTAGTAATGAGGGACTATGGTGGTCCCTCCGATTTCCTGAGGGTATGTCTCTTGATCTGATTGTGTTGCGATCTTCCAGAGTGTCTAACATTCCTTTATTAGACGTTTGTTCTCTGCGAAGTGGGATATGGACTCGGCTGTGCCCTGTCCAAGATAGCTGTGCTTTCTATGTACTACCGTATCTTCTCCACCTCGAAGACACTGCGTTACGCAACTTGGATCCTGTGCATTATGATTTCTGGATGGGGGATTGCGACTGTCTTGGTTAGCAGTATGTTTCATCATCAAATCTTTACAAATGAAATATCGCATGCATTACTAATTTCTCGTTTACATAGTCTTCAGTTGCAACCCGATTCGAGGCTTTTGGGACAAGACTATCCCTAGCAAATGCGTTGACACGAATAAGTTTTTTATTGGAATTACTATCCCTAACATCATATTCGATATTTTGACGGTCGCCCTACCTGTCAACGAGGTCTGGAAACTGCAATTGCACAGGGACAAGAAATGGGCTATTACCAGTATATTCCTACTCGGAGGAAGGTATGTCGAAACGAGTATCTGGGAAACGAAGAACGCTGACAAAGTTCTTAGTGTCGTCATTGCCTCAATCGCGCGTCTTGTCCTCTATTGGGTCTTCCACAGCTCTCAAAACATCACCCAAGTGATGATCTTCGGTCATCTAGCATCAAGTTCCGAGATAGTCCTTGCCATTATCGGAGCCTGTTTACCTTCTTGCGCACCGCTCTTGAAGCGGATGATGCAGAGATTCGTTTCTACAGTAGGCGATAATACCGAAGGTACTGCAGGAAACGCCCCAAGATCCGCACTGGTCACCGTAGGTCAGATACGCAGCCGCGGTATTGTTACCACGAATGTGCATAGAGGCAAAGATGAGGAGGGCTCCTTTGAGCGTCTTGATGACAATGGGAGCTTCCAGGAATCAACTGACGGCTTATATGTCAATGGATCTGAGTCTGCTAGGAATGAGGGCAAGCCCGGGGTATGGAAGCAAATACACATTCAACGCGAATTCGAGGTAGGAAGTGTAAACGGAGATATCCCAATGAGGGAACTTTAGTTACAATGAATTGTTCATTTGCGGCTGAAGTTACTTTTATTGAATATATAGGCTGTTCATGTCTATATATGATATAACTAGTTTTAAAGTATATATATCTTATTGTTGCAACCCCAATAACATCTTGTTCAGTTCTTACACCGCCTCATTTACATCCTTATCTAATCTTAAGGCCCTAAAAGTCTCAATATAAGCAGAAAAATGATAACTAATCCCTTCATAAGTTCCTTGACACGGCCTTGTTCCTCCGACATCGCTAGGTGTTTTGTTGCCAGCTCGATTGTGAAAATACTATTGCTCTTGTCAACGTCACTCATCTTGGCCTTTAAGTTTCTCAATTTATCTTTCAGGGATTCGATCTCATTAATCGTTTTAATCTTCTCGGTCTGGATCGTTTCATTTTCCGTAATGGCTGTTATTGTCCCGTTGTAATAGATAGAAGCTACCTCGCATAAAAATAACGATTATACTCCCAGACTAAAAGATTTAACTTTCTCCTAAAATATATGACCATCTCAGCGTAATTATTACACTGTAGAATGTCATGTGAGCCGAGTCATCGGACGAATGCCGCGGGAAAAGCCCGAGGAGACCCACTCCGAGACCGGTGCTAAGTATTTGGGAAACAGGTAGTCATCTCATTCAACTACATTTAATCCAGAGTATCTTCTGATGGCCTCACTTTACATTGTTGGTAACGCAGTAAAACATGACGTCTCAAGTACTTACCAAAGAAGAAAAATCTCTTCACGACCAAGTCAACATCTTACCACGACGCCAGCTGCTCATCGCCCTCGCAACCTTATCAACCGCATTGATTCTGGTTACCATTGACCAAAATGGCATCTCAGTCATGCTTCCTACTATCGCACATGACCTAAACGCTGAGAATACTATCTCTTGGGCCGGAACATCCAGTCTGGTCGCCAACACGTGTTTCCAGATGCTCTACGGCAGGCTGTCTGATGTCTTTGGTCGCAAAGTTGTCTTTGTATCTGCCATTCTGCTTCTTTGTTTTGCAGACTTGGTATGCTCGTTCAGTCGGAATGCTATAATGCTCTACCTTTGCCGAGCTATCGCTGGTATCGGCGGCGGCGGTATACTGAATGTTTCGAACATCATTATATCAGATATTGTCACTCTTGAGCAGAGAGGAAAAATACAAGGTGTTGTCGGAGCTACCGTTGGTCTAGGGAATATTGTTGGTCCTTTCATAGCTGCCGGTGTCATTGGACAGACGTCATGGAGAGCTTTCTTTTGGATTCTTTCTCCACTGGCATTTTGTACAGCGGTGCTTTCTTACTTCTTCCTTCCTTCTAAACCCGCTACTGTTGGGTTTTGGGAAGGAATCAGGAAAATTGATTGGGTGGGCACATTCGTCTCGGGCATCGCGATTGTTCTTCTACTCATTCCTATTTCCGGAGGTGAGTTATCCTAATCAATTAATTCGTTTCCCATCTCTGATACGGCCGACATATAGGAGGATCCTACTTCTCTTGGGACTCGCCTCTATCCATAAGTATGCTTAGTACTGGTGGCGCTCTACTAATTGCATTTGTCGTTTGGGAGTGGAAAATGGCAAAACTTCCCATGATGCCAGGTAAGTATACGTTCTTTATAGGTAACTTTCCACCTTACTAATGCAGCAAACTATTTCAAGTAAACATCTACAAAAACATAACGTTATCTATCATGCTGGCACAGAACTTCTTGTTCGGTGCTGTTTATCAGTCTTATCTATATTACGTTCCTCTCTACCTTCAAAATCCTCGCCAGTACAGTGCCATGGAGTCCGCCGCAATCTACACTCCTTTAGTGGCTGCGCAGGCGATCTTTTCGATGGCTTCAGGGCAGTATATCAGTTTTCGTCTGAGATACGGAGAAGTCATTTATACTGGTTTTGCACTTTGGACACTGTGAGTCTGCCGCATGTAAAACCTGGAGGCTATGGCTAAGATAATAATCAAAACAGCGGCGCGGGTCTGGCTCTAATCCTCAATCGACACACTAGCATTGCAGTCATTGCCATAATTTTAGCCGTCGTTGGAGCAGGGGTAGGGTGTATTTTCCAGCCAACCCTGATCGCCCTTCAGGCCCATTCACCGAAGAGTCGTCGGGCTGTTATTATCTCGAATCGCAACTTCTATCGCTGTATGGGCGGCGCTTGTGGCCTGGCCATTTCTGCTGCAGCCCTCCAAGCCCGTTTGAGGGCAACCTTGCCAGCTGGGCATAAAGATCTTGCCAGCTCAACCTATGTATTGCCTGATGGAATGAGTGGGAAAGCTGGCGTCCTGGATGCCTATATGTCAGCGAGTCACAGTGTGTTCATACTCCAAGTGCCTCTTATTGGAGCATGCCTGCTTGGTACAGCGTTTATCCGAGATCGTGGTTTGGATCCTGTAAAGGAGACTTAGTGTATCTGAGACTTCACCATCCCTCTGAAATCTAGTCCCATTAAAAATGCAGGTATTTAGTTCTGTGATTATACCTGTGTCGGTTGAACGTTCACTAGAATGACACACATATTGCCCTCATTGATCCAAACGGAAGAGTTCCGGGATGCAGTTTTGTGATTCCGAGGGTGCCAGCTAGCTCTAACCTCGCTCTTTTGACTGTTGCTGAATGTGAAAGTCTTCTCACAGCGACGCACACGGTTACGCAAGCATTATAGAAATGTTTCTTCCGTGGTGTGGCATGATCTTCAAAGGCTCCAGTTATCATGATTGTCACATGAAATTAGTAGTTTCTGTCCCCGAAACACCAAGCGAGGAAACCAGTCAGATTTGTATTTAACCCTCAGTTTCTCTTAGCAAGAGCAACCATGAACTTCTCAGACCCCGTCATTTACGTATAAAACAACTCAAATCAGATATACCATCATTAAAGCCCATGCCTAACACGGTCATACCATAGTCATATCCCGAGGAAGAAGACTAGCATCACCCTCGTCCCATGGATGCTCCCTCTCCACAGCTCTGATCAGGTCCACGCACTTTGCATTCCTTGGCTTGATCCTGTAAGGGTAGTCGACAGGGCGACTCAACGCACCCTCAGTCGTGAACTCTACCTTGGGCTCGATGATGTTTCCTCGTTCGTCCACATCCTTCTCGATGTCGAATGCTGCTACTACGCGTGCGATGACAATAAAAAGACTCTCATCAGCTAGTAGTCGACCAGGACAGATCCGACGACCATATCCGTAAGCGTTGTTGTCGGGATCCGGCTCATTTCGGGGTTCGAGGTACCGTTCAGGGTCATAGCGTTCCGGGTCTTCATAGATTTCTGGGTTGTGCAAGAACCACCATATGTTCGGTAGTAGGAATGACCCCTTTGGAATGTATAGGTCCCGAAAGTAGATGTCATCGTCGGCCTTGTGGGCTGCACCCATTGGCACGGCCGGCATCCATCGGAGTGACTCCTTGACCATGCCATTGATATATGGCAAGTTCTGTCGATCTTCGAATCCAGGCAGTCTATCGGGACCAATAACACTGTCGATCTCAGCTTGGGCTTTCTTGAGGACTTCTGGGTAGACCGTCATTGCCAAGATAAAGCTCTGAATAGTCGACACTGTCGTATCCGCCCCACCAGCATACATTATCGCAGCCGTGCACTTCACATCATCTTCGTAGGTCTCGTCCAATTTGCCGGTTCCGCTGTTGTTCAGCTTGTCTTGTGTCAACACGGAGGATACATATGATTCGTACTGGATTCCCTTGGCCATTTGTTGTCGAACAAACTGGTAAGGAGCGTCGATAGTCGTGTCCAGTATATTTCTCCATTGGCGGGCTCGGCCTTTGAACGACATACCTGGGAGGCATTCCGGGAGGTACTCAAGCAATGGGAAAAAGTCTACCACGAATTTCATTGGGACAACCACGATACTAATGCCTTCCACCATGAACTCGACCAAACGCACTAAAGGATCAGATTTATGTGGTTCGATAGAATAACCATATGTCATCTTTAGAATCACAGCACCCGCTTCCCTAGAATTATGTCAGTGACAAGCATAAAGATACCAAACGAGCGTGACTGACTTCCTTATATGTTCCATCAGGTTACCAGGGTCATCAAGAGAGCGCAACAGAAATCGATGTGATTCTACATCTTGGATTTCGCGAAACTTTGCAGCTCCCGCCCTCGTGCCCATCTGCCGGTGTATCATCTTGCGATGACGCTTGAAGGTATCGCCATATTGCTGAAGACTTAAAATCCTTTCGTAACCACACAATCTACCTCCGAAGTTTGCTGATGGGCGTCCCGAGGTTTTACCCGATGACTTCTCGAAGAGTTGATGCGCTGCCTCGCGGTCATGAATAAGGATGAGAGGTTGTCCTAGGACGCTGACGCTGCTCATGGGACCATATGTATCTTTATGTTTGAGCCAATGCCTGAATGCAGGTACTCCCTTCGGGGGCAAGTCTCTGATATTTCCGATGATAGGGAGGGGTTTGGGTCCAGGTGGCAGGTTGTGTCGTTTCTTATTGTAATAGAACAGGAGGTAGAGAAGACTCCCTACGAGGATAACTATAATGGGTAACATTATAAGAGCTGTAGGTCAGTAGAAACAGAAAGAGAGAAGTGCGAGGTAGAAGAACAGAGGCATCGAAAACAAGAGGAGACGCAAAACATTATATACCCGGTCACAGAGTGATGACTTGTGTCGCAGACGCGTTACGGGCTCTCCGCTGGATCTGGGGTGAATCATAGAATAGAAAGATCACACATACGATCGTAGCCATTACAATTCCAACGCACCAAAGATCAGCAGCGCAAGAATGGGCCGGGTGGGGGGGCTGGCCTTAAGGCCCTACCTAAGTACCCATGTTATAAATTTCATACAGTAGGAAACAGTACCTTTTCTATAGAGTTAACTTTCGAGCATGGGGCAATCCCGGTTTAGGATTTATCTCTAACTATGTGAGGTGTTGATTTTTTATTCTCGGATTTTATGAAAAGTCTGTTGCAGTTGTTAAAATATGACTCGGGGATCTTCTAAAATTGTATCTTGCCCCGTTGATAATTAGTCTAATTTACCACGCCTTCGTCTTCACATTATTCTACATTGTCGGTATATACTTCTTGCTTTGCAGAATGCCCTTTACGCCGTGCATTGCTAATAGAATAAACCTCTACTACTCTAATAGTCAATTGGTTATGTTGTATTAAATCTGGAAGACCACTTTCAAATCCAGTATAGTCTATCTGATTAACTGTATACAGGAGATGAATACGTTTATAAATCAACTAATAAGGCTTGAGAATAGCGAGATGCAGGAAGCTAAGAGGGACATGGAGACTAAGCCAGGGAGTGGTGTTGAGTGACGATAACAGGCCTGATTTCATGGTAAATTAGACGGGCTATCTTGTTGTGTTGATTTTTATTGAAAAGAAGAGAAACATACTAGATACAAACCAGCAAGAGGGGCTTGTCTGACAGCAAGTCATACATCTGAAGAAAGAATAACGGTGAAGACTTCATTTCTCGTAACAATATTCTATAACTTGTACTTGACTACTTCCTACACAACATTGAAGTCAAATGTAAAGTTAAAAGGCTTCATATAACACCTGTGCTGTTCGAATGGCCGCACAGCAACTGTTGCACTACCCAGGCCATTGTTGTCGTAGTCAAGATGCAAAACCGTCATGTTCAAGGGCTTCAAATCATGAGGGTGCTTAGCATCGTCAAGATCAAAAGGCATATATCTTCTGGCTGTGAAACTGAAAGTCTCGCCCTTTGTACGTCTCGCCTCAAGCGTCGTGTCTTTGTTTCCAACCTTGAGCCAGCGCAGATCTTCACGATTCCCGTTCTCTTGAGGATAGTCATAGTGTGTGAACAAGTCTGGTACACTAGAGCTGTACTGGCCAATGCGACCTGCTTGTTTGGAGTCTTTGTAGCTCTCACCTGGGCCACGGCCGAACCACGACACGTCATTAAAGGACTCGGGCAATACAGCCATGAGACCGATGCGTGGGATTGTATGAGACGAGTTCTTGCCGATGAATTCGCCACTGACCTGAAGCTGAAGTTGCGGGCCTGAAGAGGGAATCTTGTAGATCATGTTCGCCTCGATGCCCCAGGCCTGAGTCTTGACGCCAACCCATATCTTGTAGTGAACTGTAGCGCCGCTCTCATCAGTGTTCCAAGTGACGTCTCTGACCTGAGGGTAGATCATTGGAATCCTAGCTCGTTCCCACATGGGACCATCGCCTGAGCCAGAAGCATCGTTTTGGGTTAGAGCGCGGTAAAAGGAAAGCTCTGGGCCTCGCTGAAAGATATCAACCCCATTCTTGGCCCAGGTGAGATTGCCTTGAAGCAGATCGAAGCCAAAGGAGGAGTCTCCATTTTTGTATCCCAGGCTTGTTCCCTTTCTCTCAAATCCCGTTGTCTCAGCGCGACGACTGAGAGAATCCATGTCCTTGACCACTGGAATGGATTGTTTGATGTGAAGCTGATCCCAAGCGATGAGATGACCCTCGCCAGCCCATAGAGTATCTTCCTTGAGTCTAAACTCCACAGTAACCCAAGACTCGCCAGTAGTCATATTTTTGGTAGAAGGAATTGCTAGAGTTCTGTTTTCACCTGCTGGTACATGAGGTAGATAAAGGCTTTGAGGCTCAGTCTTGAGGCCGTCTGCAACCAAGTGCCATGAAGCATCAAGGTGGTTCAGATCCAGGAAGTCGTAATGGTTAGTAACAGTCATTGCACTGCCGTTCTTTGCTAGCTTGACTGACACTGGCTGGATCACTTTGGCATACTCTCTGAGGGAAGGCATAGGCGAGTGATCGGACAAGGTCAAACCGTCCATGATAAAGTCGGCGTCATTAGGCTCATCGCCAAAGTCACCACCATATGCATAGTATGTGAGGTTTCCCTCTTCCTTGAGGATTCCATGATTGCTCCATTCCCAGACAAGACCACCCTGAGAGAGTGGCTCAGTCCTGAACATGTCAATGTACTCGACCAGACCACCAGGGCCATTACCCATAGCACTGAGGCAAGGTCAGTTTGGAATGTGACAATTCATAAAGATGACTTACTGAGCAAACTCGCATAGTATAACTGGTTTATCGCCGTGGTCTTTGATGAATTGTCGCACATAATCAGGAGTGGTATACATCTGACTGTACATATCTGTTGACTTTGCTTCATGATCTTGCTCATAGTGGATGATGCGACTTGGGTCTCGTTCGCGGATCCATTTACTCATAGCAGCGTGGTTTTGGCCATAGAAGCACTCGTTGCCAAGAGACCAGATGATAATGGAGGCATGGTTCTTGTATCGCTCGACAAGCTGACGGGCTCTGTCGATATAAGCATCTTCCCAATCGGGGTTATTAGACAGCCACTCTGCTGCCTTCTCCTCGGTGTCTTCAAAGGATCTGAAACCATGGCACTCGAGGTCGGCTTCACCAATGATGTAGAAACCTAGTTCATCTGCCACGTCGAAGAAGTCGGGATGGTGAGGCTGATGAGCTGCACGGATGGCGTTGATGTTGGAACGCTTCATGAGAAGAAGATCGTTTCGCATGTTCTCGTAGCTAACTGTGCGGCCTGTGAGATGATGGTGCTCGTGTCTGTTGACACCGTATATAATGATAGGCTTTCCATTGACGTAAAAGTTGGGACCCTTCATTTCAACGCGTCGAAGACCGGCTTTTTGGCTGATGGTTTGTCCATTGAACGCAATGAGAAGAGTATAGAGGTTGGGCGTCTCGGCAGACCAGAGGTGGAAGTCATCACCAGAGATTTGTTTCTTGTATATCTCGGCTGAAGAACCTTTCCACTCGTCAATTGCTGAGCCATTGGGAGACATAAGCTTGATGGATAAATCGCCTTCTTGCCCTTGTATGGTGACATTGACCTTGAGGGAACCTTGATCGAATGTGTCGCCGAGCTCAGAGTCAACTTGGTAGTCGATGATGGAGGATTCAGAGAATGGGATGAGATAAACATCGCGAAATATACCAGAGAGCCACCACTGATCTTGATCTTCGATGTAGGATCCGTCAGACCACTGGTAGACGCGCACGGCAAGTTCATTGGCCTTGTCTGAAGAGAGATAGTCTGTGATGTCGAATTCGTGAGGGTTGCGACTGCCTTGGGCATAGCCCACGTCTTCACCGTTGACGCGTACATGAAAGGCACTATCCACGCCTTCGAACCTCAATCGGATTTGTTCGCCTTCCCAATCTTGAGGAACATCGAATTGGCGCCAATAAGAGCCAGTTGGGTTTACATATGAGACGTTGGGTGGTGTTACCGAGAATGGGTAGTCGATGTTGGTGTAGTGAGGATTTCCATAGCCTTGAAGCTGCCACATACCTGGGACTTCGATATCATCCCATGAGGTGGTGTTTGCTGTCTCCCAGATTGGTGCATCCAGAGGACTGGCATCATAATGGAATTTCCATGTGCCATTAAGACTATGGAAAAGACTTTGGTCACGATTGAATGAGAGGGCTGATTCTTCGTCTGGGTAAGAATAAAAATGAGCTCTTGGACGGAGAGTATTGCGATGCAAGACGTTGAGGTTTGTCCAGTCAGGCAGAACTCCTGGGAATGCACCAACCGACATTCCAGCAGCCGATAAAGACATCATGATTACTCTGTGGAATCCAATGACTTGTCTTGTTATTTCTTGACAACATGGATGATTCTATTGTTTTTATATGCCTTTCTTTTTAGTTCTCACCTCGGCTTAACTGGTGTTCCATTGACGATGCCAAGCCAATGATCGTCATTGTCGGTTTCCGCACCTATCGCAAGTCAGCAAATATGGGACATATCCGTGACCTACAGCAATAATTCCCCGCAACAACTCCATCATAACAAGCAAATGCTGCATATCTCGCACCATGTCGAATTATGTCATGGGCTTTTTGTGTTTTTCCCCTCTTCCCCCGCTGAAGCGTAGCATTGAGAAAGACTGCATGATGGATACAGCATATGCGAGAAGAAAAACCTGATTGAAGTCGGTGGATTGATGAGAGATCCTTACTAAACTAAGTGCTAGCTTTTATTCCGATGCCCGCAATCGTAAACTTATTCCGTTTAAATTAAGCATATCTCAGATGATCGTTCTTCTGCAGCCATTTACTGTGTGCCAATGGTGTTGTTTCGTCGCTCGTGTGTGCTCACGCGCTGTCTGGTTGGCATTTCGCAGATGCTTTCTGAGAAATGCACTTCGTGAAAATCTTGCCGGCAAGGCAGTTATCTACTCCACCATGTTAGTGTATCGAAAGTTTGACAATACCACACGGCGAATACTCATAGACTTAAGTGTAGCCTGCGAGTAAATTGTGGCCAATTTCGCTTTAACAAAGAGAAAATCAATTCAAAACTAGCAAAGAAAGTAATAGAACCAACATTTATAAATTCCATCAAAAAGATTGCCCTGCCTGTTGAACCATCGTCGGGCTCTTATACATGTGACGGTACCAATGGGTGACCAGTTCCTTGAGGCGTCTGAGGTTGAGTAGGAAAGTAAGAACCTTTATTATCGTATTGATACTGTAACACGCTTGAGCCTGTGGGAAGAGGAGTTGGTAGTATTTGATGAGACATCGAGGCAGGGTTGGGTTGCGGAGCTGGGACATATGCATTACTGCCAGATGGAACCGGGTTGCTGTTAGTCTTCTCCTGTTGACTGATGGGTCCATAGTTCTGCGGATTGTATGGCTGCGTGGTGAAAGGCGCTTGAATGCTTAGAACTGATTCCCTCCTATTGATTTCAACGGTTGGCTGAGCTTGAGATTGATGATACGCATTGCTTTGGTGAGGCATCGGGTAGCCTGGTTGTCCCTGATGCTGAGGCGGGTGGGCAGGAGTAGTTGATTGATGGGAAATTGCGATTGCTGGAGGGTACCCCGATGGAGTCGCTAGTGGGGGCGGGAAGTATCCAGCTTGTGACGCTCCAGCAATTTGGGGTGAAAAGTGCTGCTGGGGAGACTGCACTTGATAGTTCTGTGAGTTGTCTTGTCGAGGTGATGAGGCAGGATATTGTTGAAGTGGTGGTGCATAGGGTGTAGGGGAAGCCACATTCATGGGGAGAGCTTGTTGTATTGACGACAAGTCAAATGTTTGAAGTGAGGAAGGAATGTAAGGGGCATTTCCTGACTGTTGCTGGTATGTGACATGATGATGGGGTTGTTGTTGTATGGCTGGGGTTTGAGGCGGTGAGAACATTTGACTGTTAACCGGAGGTATCGGCGATTGTACACCAGGTATTGGCATATTTTGATGCTGTGAGTAGTCATACGGATGCTGCAATGGCTGTTGTCCAGTCATGTTCGGTACTAGATATATGTTCTGCTGGGGTATTGGTTGAGATAACAGCGGATCCTTGAAGTCTTGAAGATAGCCGTTCGGGATTGGATTGTACACAGGGTGAGGAGATGCTTGGCTGACAGCGGCGCTATATGGGGGAGGAGGGAGCGGCAATGATTGCGACGGACCAGCCGCTGCATAGACAGAATGTTGTCCATTGCTCTGGTAAGGCTGAATAGAATACCCAGCCTCGGCGGCTTTGGCATCTTGTACAGCCTGGAACACACCTGCCTTCTGGAATGCCTTTCTCGCATCTTTCTTCTTCAAATGGTCAGTATGTGCATGTTCAACTGCCATTCCAGCTCCATCAAGAGCGGCATGAGAAACAATTTTAATAGCTGTTTCGTTGGCGACGATAGCTTGAATCCCATGCTCTGCGCCAGCTGTTGCGACAGCGTCAGCACCCATCGTGCCAACACCAAGTGTCACCACGCCGATGGTTCCACTAACAGCCATGCTGCCCAGAACATCTCGCTTTCGGGTTTGATGCGTTGCGTTGAGCCTATTGAGGTGTCTTTCGATAATCTCTCGCTTCTTGCGAGCGTTGTGAATGGCTGGTGCTGCCATTGCAACGCCGATAGTAGAAACTCCAAGGGTTAACGGGATTGCACAGCCAGAAATTGCAGTGGAGGTGGCAGCGCCAGAAATCAATCGTGTATAGTGCTCCCACTCCCTCTGCAACTCCTCCAGTGTAAGGCCCTGGCATTTTTGGTCGTATGCTTTAAAGTCGAATGGCATCTTAATGATGTATGCCTAGGCAAAGATCTGTGGAAAAGAATAAAATTAATGCAGAGAAAAGGGCGCCAAGAGGAGACATAAGTATAAATGCTTGGCACAAGCTGAAAGCCAACCTAAGCGCAAAAGACAATTTTAGCAGTTCTAGACCGAATCCATGGTCTGATATGCAAGCCACACAAGGCACACAGAGTAAAATGCTCATGATTTATGCTGCTAGCATGCTAGAAACGGCTCAGCTAAGGTGTTCTGGGTTAGCCAGACGCAATAGTGTTCAGCCGCACGAGGCTTCTTTGTAGAAACAAGGCAGACAAAAGTAATAATTTTGCAGAAAGACACCAATAGTATCACTCAAAATATTAATCTCTCATTTCAATGCTACATCATGTTCCTTTTTTGTTCTCCTAATACTATTGCTCGTATATTATTATAATTTACCTCCAATGTCATATTGTCCAACTAATGATTAGTAAATATCTGTAACAGTGAACCGTATAGATAAAATAGAGTCTTGCTTTGTATAATATAGCTAACGTTAAGAGATATATAAATAATTACATATCTGAAACCGACTATCACAATGTTATATCCTTGAAGAAGGGTTGGCACTGATAAGCTTGTGCATCTTATCGACAGCCTCCTCCGCATCATCCTTAGTGTCATGGAACCATATCCAGTTGAATCTTCCCTGTTGCACATGGGGTAGAATATTGCTGAGGTCATCACCGACCTCGTGCTGGAAGAAAATCATCTCACCGAGCTCGGCCGCCTGCTCGAGCTGCTTCTGTGCTCGTGGTCGCCTGACCGAGTCGTAAGCGGCGAGAGCGGCTTGAATGGCCGGTAGCTGGTTGACGCCGCGCGTAGGCTGCTTCGAAAGCTCGACAAGTACTGCGGAGAGGACGAGAGCATCTTCGAGACCCATTGCAGCGCCGGAAGCCTGGAAAGGTAGAGATGCGTGAGCGCTGTCACCAACGAGAGCAACGCGGTCGCGGACATATGATGCTGTATGACGATGATGGAAGAGTCCCCATTTGATGGGTTTGACCTTTGCGAGTAATTGTTGAAATCTAGGATCAATTCCAGGCATGTCAAAGTCGGCCATCATTTTCTCGTAGGAAACGCGCTCTGTGACTGTGTTCTCAAGTTTCCATGCATCAAGCCCATCAGCTACACAGAGAAGATAATTGAATTCCTCACCGCCAGTAACTCGGTAAGTGACAGAACATCTCTTGTTACCAAAGTAGACCTTGGCGACATCTGTAAGATCACCGAGGATCTCGTAAGCCTCGGACATGGGAATGACAGCACGGTAGCAATAACAACCAGCGTAAACAGGTGCGATCTGGTTTGGGTATTTCTCCAACACATGTCCTCTCACAACACTCTTAATGCCATCGGCACCTGCTAGGATGGTGCAGGTGGCAGTGGTGCCGTCCTGGAAACTAAGGATAACACCATCGGGGCGCTGTTCAACGTTTGTGAGACGCTTGTTGAACTGAACACTGTCTTCGGGAATGAAGCTTGTCATGATTTCGAGCAATTCCTTACGGTGAGCCTGATTTGATGATCAATTACCAAAATCTCTGTATAAGTTACGATGGTGAACTTACAGATTTGCGGATGTATTTTGGGTCACCCCATGATGAATTTCCGGCCCATGGCTTATCACGGCCTTCGGTGATAGTCAGTATATGTTAAATTGTACAACGGTTGGATGTGTTACGTACCGAGACCTTCTTCGAGAAGCATCCCCTCAAAGAAAACTGTCTGTGCATCCTCGCTCTTGTTTCCAACGCATATATTTTCATATAAAGGTCGAAAACCGGGCTCAATTAGATCCATGCAGCGCATGCCGTTAGGAGGACATCCAATTCCAGCCCTGAATAGTCAGTTGATTTTGTCGCGGAAATGTAGATGATTTACCTACCCGACTACTGAGAATTCCTTGGCGTCCTCGTAGAGTGTAAAGGTAATTCCCTGTTTGTGGAGGGCCATTGCTAAGGCGAGCCCGCCAACACCAGCGCCTAAAGAGCGAGTTAGAGCTTGTGAGCAAGAGAATAAATTGCGTGAAACTTACCAACAATGCCTACATGAAACTCTTTCTCAGACGTGACAGCCATTGCAATAAGATAAATCTAGTGAGTATGTATGGTAGGAATAGAGCTAATTGAGGTGTTGTTAATTGGCAATCTTGGGCGTTGTAAAGTTCTTATTAATTATGTTTACAACCCCAAGACTTGTACATAAGCGCGGGGTAAGACCGGCTTAGATTGCCTCAAATAGAACGACCTATCTTACCTCCCACTAGAGACAAGGTGCAAAGAGGATTGACAAAGAGCGAAAGCCGAATAAGTGGATTCTAGTCTGATAGGCAGTCGTTTCTCGGGTAAGATGCTTGCCTTTGCTTTTGGTTGCTGCACAGAGAAGGTGAGGTAGCTTCCAATAGTGATAAGACTAGATTCAGCTACCACAGAATGACTTGTGGATCTTTCCCCGAGCAGTATGTTTAGTCTAGCCCACATTGCCATCTTCCCCAACATCGGTAGGTAAGAGCGGGAATGACTCGATATGCGCTATCCGTGACTATCACATCTCGTCGGAACGTGCCCCGGGCTGTTCCGTTATCTCCGCGTTCTTGAACATCCCCACGGGTTTTCAGTTACCCGAATACGGTGCATTACCTGATATTTGTCAACCATCAAGATATACAATAGCCAACTACAGTAACTTTTTATTCCCGAATTGAATAACCTTGCTTGTTTTGAGAGGATTTGACCATCGATTTAAAGTTAAAAACAGGCATAAGGTCCCCCCCTTTCTATGGCATACTAAGCATTGCTGTGCTAGCTTAGGCATTATTCCTTATATTCACTATCATTTACTTTTCCGGAACATTTACGTATTCTTTGTTCAACAATATAATGGTCGCAATTCCCAAAGAAGCGATGCCTGACCCCGAACGACCTTGGACAGATGTTGTTGCAACTAAGAGATCAATTCAAGATGCCTTGCTTGAAAAACATCGGCCGGACGCAAATTCGACACAAAGTGTTTTGGGTACCGATTTTGTTGATATCAAAGATGTAATCAACCTTTTGGAAACAAAACAGATCACGGCTATTGAACTTATCCGCGGCTATATTGCGAGGTGAGTGTATATCCAAATATACAACAACATCAAAAGCACAAATAATGCCATGGATTACTAATGATTACTTCTTCTAGGTCATATAACGCGCACCAAAAAGTAAATATTTTACAAGCCACTCTGCATACCTTCAAATTTGAGCATGGAACTGATTAAGACAGACAAATTGTCTAACAGAGATTTGTTTTGACGACGCCATGGCGCAAGCAAAACATCTTGACGAGTACCAAAAAGAAACAGGTCGCCTGATAGGGCCTTTGCATGGAGTACCCGTGACAGTAAAAGATCAATTTAACATCGCTGGACTAGATTCTACCTTGGGGTATGTGGGCAAGGCCTTCGCGCCAGCATCACATGACGCTCCTCTGATAAACACGTTGAAGGAACTCGGAGCTGTCATTATCGCAAAGACAAACCTCCCTCAGAGTATTATGGTAAGTAAAAACCTTCAGTGAGTAAGATAATTAATTGACGAAGTCAGTGGTGCGAGACAAACAACCCACTTTGGGGTCTTACTACACATCCGCATGACTCGAAACTCACTCCTGGTGGTTCCTCCGGAGGGGAAGCAGCCATCCTGGCACTTGGCGGTTCGTTAATTGGCTGGGGAACAGATCTTGGTGGCTCTATACGTATTCCGTGTCATATGAATGGTATTTGGGGGCTGAGACCAAGTGTAAGTCAACTATCATGACCGGCTCCTCGAATCTCAAGTTATCAACTGACATCTACATTAGAGCGGTCGAATATCGTATAGGGGTGTCGAACTAACACAGGACGGCCAACAACACATACCATCAGTTGTAGGCCCAATGGCAAGGTCATTGGACTCACTCACACTGGCCACTAAATTGTCTATTGAGGCCGAGCATTGGACTATAGACTCACAGCTACCACCCATTCCATGGAGGGCAAACCTGTTTCAAACCTTTTCCAAAAAACCACTTGTTATAGGTGCTTTGCTGAATGACGGCCTGGTAAAGGTGCACCCGCCGATCGAGCGAGTGTTCCGTAAGCTTGTAGGACAGCTCAAGTCTGCCGGTCATGAGATCGTGGAGTGGAACTCGAGTATGCATTCCGATATCATGAAAATCACAGTACGTCGCAGAAAATTACAATTACAGGGAGATACTAATTCCCGTTTCAGGACGGGTTGCACACATCAGACGGAGGGGAAGATATCCGAAGGGGTGTATCAGAAGGAGGAGAACCTTTTATACCCCGAACCCAAGCCTTTGTTGATTTGGGCAAACCCATCTCAGTATACTCCTACTGGCAACTCAACAAACGTAAGGTGACAGCTCAAAATTCTTACCTTGACATGTGGAACACAGTACGCTCTCCTTCTGGAAAGATGGTTGATCTTCTTCTCGTGCCCACAATGCCGCATACCGCAGTGCCGCATACATGTTGTTACTGGGCTGGCTATACAAAAGTTTTCAACCTTTTGGATTACACCGCATTGACATTTCCAGCGGGCAAGGCGAATAAAGAGCTTGATGAGAAGTATAATGTGACTTATGAGCCTCGAAACGACATCGATGCCCGAGTATGGGGATTGTATGATGCGTTAGCTATGGAGGGTCTTCCTGTAGGATTGCAGCTCGTTGGAAGAAGGTTTGAGGAGGAGAAGGTGTTGGGAGCCATGACGCAGATTGAGAAATTACTATAGAATGTGATTGATAGACAAGTCTCTGATAAATAAATTTGCTTGAAGCATTACTATTGATCCAGATCGTTCTGGGAACTACACATGATTGACTTATTTTTTAAAAATGATAATCTCTTCAATTTTACATCTGCAAATTTGAGGGAACATGTTGTAGTGGTAGCTGTATTCAATATCGACACGTCATATAGTCGAGTTCCAGATTATCACATCAAGACACGCAGAATCTGTGATAATTTCACACATTATAGTGTTATAGTGGTATATACACTATGATGTATCTACACAGACTTGAAGGTTCGGAACGCATCATGGCAGAATGGTACAGGTGGACTGTCCCACTTGGGCATAACCTCGTCCGCCGCATACTTAACCACAGGTCCCAGTACTCGAAGATCAGAGCCAAAGACAGAGTCAGAGAAATGCACGTAGTACTTTTCATCTTTGATGAGGTTGCTCTCCTTCTCCCATGCCTCAAGAATGGAGTAATACAGCGGTGCTACATGGATATCACTTGACCAGTCGGGAAACTTGTACTTGTCCTTGATCTTCGCGACCGTGTCTCTTTGATATAGGCGGATATCGGTGTCAAGCGTTGCCATGTTGTATGCTGCAAGAGAAGCATGGCCATGGTAGGATCCTCCAAACCTGGTTCGGTCACGGATACCGCACATGATGGTAAGAGCAGTCAGGATGCCCGTGGACATGTCGGATATGGGTAAACTGGGCAGCACTCCTTGACCAGGTGGACAGTTGAAAGACTGACCCATGACCCACTCGCTTCCAGCAGCAGCATCGGCAACCTGTTGCCAACCAGGTCTCTCCGCATAATAGCCATCAGGACCATAGCAGTTCTCGTCGACGTAGATGATAGCCTTGCCTCGCTTGTTGGCGAGATCAAGTGCAGCCTTCAGACCAAAACCACGGCGCTCCAAGGACCGTAGACGATAGCCTTGTAGGATGACATCGGCTTGTTCAAACAACTGCATGAGCTTTACATGATCAGCTGGATCTTCCAGATCCAGATCAATGGTGATTTTGCCAGCCATGAGAGATGAAGGCTGGGAAGGCGTATAATCCTTCAACTTGGATGAGTTGACACGAATGACCTCAGCACCAAGAGAGGCAAGAGCAGCACCGGCGGCGGCTCCAGCAATGATGCGAGTCAATTCGACCACTTTTATGCCAGCCAAAGGTCGCTTATCAGCCATGCTAGGAAACGGGCAGGGTTCAGTCTTGGTCTGCTGCTTGTAGTTGATGAGGGGGTGTCTTGACAATGACTTGCCCATTTGAGTCTGACGCCATCCCGCAGGCGAATGGACGATGGATCCAGAGAGTCCCTTTTCTACCATGAGTTGCTCGATTTCGCGAGCACGGTATGTGCGAACACGATCTTGGATGAGCGAATATGCTTCTTCGTTTGTGCGAATTTTCTCGTCGAAATTCTTGGTGATACCAATCACAGAAAGCATTTTCCATGAATCAAGAGATCCGTGGAGCTGGAACCAAACTCCCTTGTCAGCCGTCTCGTAAATTGCTGTTGCACGATATACAAGGGGTGAATTAGAAGCACGGTCCTTGTCCCATTGAGGAACCGTGGGGAGATTTATGACAGGAGGTCCAGTAATCCCGTCGATGTTGACGAGAGCTGCAGTAGCCAGGTAAAGACCAGCGTGATCCACATCGATGTGGACCGTTTTGCTCTCTGTGATCCCACGCAGATGTAAAATCTCTAGACCGACGATACCGACCATGGCATGGAGGACTGCAGTGACGGCTTGGGACTTGATTGGTCCAGGAACGCAGGGTAAGTTCTGGCCGTGGAAATGGACACCATTGAGTAGATCGTCATCATGTGTGAATCCTGGTGTTTTGGAGGCGAGCAATCGGAGTATTCTCTCGCACTCCTTGGGAAGTGGTTGGAACTCAGTGTCAACGACGGTTCCGGGGCCGTATGTTTCAATATCTGTATTGATCATGCTGTCTAACTTGATGTGAGTTCGTCAGATTGTTTGGATAAACTCAGAGATTGCAACGGCAATATGAGTGATGTGGTCAACTAGGCAGCCGCGAGTGATTGTTTCAAGGCATCCGGTTCTAGCCGATAGATTGCCGTGCAGTTGGCTTAGTTCCATGTTCGGACGGATATTCCCCGGATTTGCCCCGTTGCGCAACCTGTGAGATCACTCGTCCTAGTATATTTTAGCAAAATAAACGTAAAGTGATGTATACATGTACAAGAACTTATGCAACCTAAACAATTGTTAGGCTTGCAGCTATCTGAGAACCATATTGTATTTCATGCAAATCCATTATCACCTAAGACGCAGTTCTTAGTAACCAGAACAAATTTCCAGAATGACACAAAAAGTACGCACAGTTGCCATTGTAGGCTGTGGAGTCATTGGCATGGGATGGGCCGTTCTGTTCATGTCTTGTGGTCTGAAAGTCATCATCTCGGATCCCGCTGAAAGCGCTCATGAGTCCCTCAAGAGCTATCTTAAACAGGCGAGACCATTCTTTGAAGAGCATGGAGGCTTTGATAAGCTCGCTTCCAACTATGAGTTCGTCCTTGACATAATGCCACGATTGTCCGAAGTAGACTTTATTCAAGAGGTAAGTTGCCAACGTTATATCATAAAGAGTCCCAATTATAACTAATAATCCCACGGAACGCTCCAGAGCATGTTGAGTTTAAACAAGGTTTGATGGAAAAACTAGACGAGAATACTAGACCAGGGGTCGTTATTGCCTCTTCCTCTTCTGGCTTACCATCATCAACCTTTATTCAAAATTGCAAGAAGGACCCTAGCCGTATTCTCATTGGCCACCCTTTCAATCCGCCACATCTGATTCCCTTGGTTGAAGTTGTTCCTCACCCTGGAACCAGTCCTGATTCAATATCATCCGCACTGGCCTTCTATAGGTCTCTTGGTAAAAAGCCCATTCTCTTGCACCAAGAGGTTCCAGGCTTCGTATCGAACCGTCTACAAGCCGCCATCAACAACGAGGCATACAGCCTTATCAGTAGGGGTGTTGTGTCAGCTAGAGATCTGGACATGGCTGTGACACAAGGTCCCGGTCTTCGATGGGCACTTACAGGGCCCATCGTCACTAACGCTCTTGGTGGCGGAGGAGGACCACATGGGTTCGCCGAGAGGTTTGAGAGACTTGGACCAGCCATTAGAGGCTGGGAGGACGACATACTCAAAAACAGGTTCGATTGGAGTGAGGACAGGGTGAAAACACTACAGAACAGTGTAAATGAGTCGTTGAACGATGTGGACTGGAACAACCTAGTCGACGAAAGAGATTTAGTCTTATTGGAGATGTTGGCAGCCAAGAGCAAGACAAAGACCATGGGCATAAACGTGTAAGATATTACGCTTTGGGGAATGAATCGTGTTATCGAATCCAACGTCATCATGCTCTAATCTATATTTGACCAAAATATTCTGGAATAAATCAATCTCGTGTGGAATTAGTTTAAGCATACGAAGAGAGACTACCTGTATTAGAGAGTGTAGTTCTTGATGTACTTTGTGAAAAAAGTCCTTCTTCTCATAGATGCAAACATGTGAGGAGACGCATAGCTGAAGGAATAAATGTGACGGTCAATTCATTACAACTTGTTCCCTAATCCGTTTTCTATCTTATGTTGGAGATTTACTTATCCCCAAGCCAAAAGTCAAACCAGTCAACGAAGCTCTTGAAATGTTGCTCCTTGGCCCATCTCTCATATGGATCAGTCAGACGTCCTCGGGACTTGACGGTAGGTGTTAGTAAACCGTTCTCAGGGATTGATTTTCTTTTAACAATACATACCGCAAAGCCGTGACCAACATTAGAGAAGATCTGCATATTAAATCGTCCGCTTCCTTGAGTCAGAATCTCGACTGTTC
The DNA here is from genome assembly GCF_020744135.1 of Fusarium venenatum. NCBI lineage: Eukaryota > Fungi > Ascomycota > Sordariomycetes > Hypocreales > Nectriaceae > Fusarium > Fusarium venenatum. Next base: position 11,729,722 of record NW_027072129.1, read on the forward strand.
GGGTACGCTGCTCATCCTCAAAAAGCTTGTCTTTAGCAGGTACGGACAGGAAGATGGGCTCTACAGTATGATGGTCAGCTACAGCATGTTTTTATTTCCGTTGTAGAATGCAGTTCTTACCCTTGACCTTGAAGACATCGCTCTCATTGAGGAAGGATGGATGCGCGATGGCACCTACTTGACAGATGCCCTCAGCCGACAATTGGTGAGTGACAAATCGAGCACCCCAGCTAATTCGTTGTCAATTGCGAGCTCGTTCCAACACATTAACTATCATTGGCTGGAGTCTACTGACCAATATCCAACGGCTGCGAACTTGACAGCGTCGCTGGTGGCATACTCGGCCTTGACAGCCTTGACCCATCTGGCAGCAGCTTCTTCAGAAGCGTGTAGATGCTTGTCTTTCCACGACTCAAAGTCGAAATTTGGGTCATTCAAGGGATTCTGCGAGTATTTAGATATGGGATCCTAATATATTTAGCTGCCTGTTCCTTCATAAAACTCTTTCTCAAACTTTACTTACACCAACGAAATAGTCGACACCGAGAGTTCGGTAGCCGCACTCGGCATAAGCATCCATCATGAGAAAGCAGTTAATATGCAGTCCGAAAGCATCAGGAAAAAATAGTAGAACATGTCCATTCTCTTTTCCTGGCTGCGGTTCGGCGACATATGTATCGATACCATCAATCTGCTTCACAGAACCAGTCGGTTCTCCAGTATGGATCTCGCCCTTGAGGCAGCACAAGTCGGCGGGTTTGGCGAGTACTCTGTCCATGGTTTTGTCGTTGTTTGTGAGAATCAAAGTCCTTTGTCGATGTACAAAAGTGTCCTTTCTTGACGTATTGAAGTATGTTTGGATTGTGGCGGCTGGTACGCGGGCCCGCTTCGTTGTCGGATGCTTCGGGTAACTTTACCCGTCAGCTTCAAGCCCTGGGCATCGATCGTCAACGCTAGCAGGAGTCCGAAGTCCCATTATGAAGACGCAAATGGAATATCATACTTTATGACTGTTTACGATAAGGCACTATATTCATTGCCACGACGACCCGGTGCCTCACACTGTCAAGTCAAATTCCTCTCACAACAAGAGTTTTGTTTGCCAACTATTTTAACTCTTAACTACATTGAAGATTATAGGTTATCTCTGTCTCGACTAGTATCAACCCAACTCTGCAGACTCAACAAGTTAGATCGTTCACTGACATCAAGAACTGATAGTAAGCGAGAGAACTCATGTAGATATTGAGTGTCCCGTTGTATTCTTTCCTCTGTGTTACCGTCTAATGACGATAAAAGTGAAACGGCTACATCTCTGACTTTGTAAACCTATGAAAGGTAGAGAATGCTAAGTTAGCGGGAAAGATTATTATCAAGTTCAAATATGCTTCAACTCACTAAAGAAAGACCATTAACCTCCAAACTGGTTTGACAGAAAGAATTTAAAAGATCGACCAATTGTCGACAGATATCCGAACGTTCGTCGCGCAATGCAAAATCAAGCGGCCCTGTGGACTCACCACCCTGGCTGCCAAGTGTATCAATCTGATCAAGTAGCATGACTTGAAGCCAAAAACGTGTGGCGTGTATATTGACACGAATTGCGTCGCGCTGGATGCTGGCAATATCAGCTAAATCGAAAGAGCCAGTCGATATATTCGACTCATACCATGTTCTGTATGGAGGCAATGAAGAGTTGAGAATATGTGTAAGGTGATGGAGCTTTTCCTGTAGAGATGCCAAACGCAATTTCGGATCTTTAACGTGACTGCAGATGCAATGCCTTTGAACGTCCGAGCCTGCGCATCCCAAACCTCCCAGAAATATCCGTGAGTGGGCGTTGAAACCCGACGTGAGTGACTCGACGCTTTCTTTCCCGGAACATGGCAAGATACCACTCGTTATTATATATTCATCATCAACCGGAGCCGGCATGAGATCATCGAAATTTATTTCGCATGAAAGTACGGGGTCGAGAAAGGTTAAACGCTCGTTGCGTAAGTTATACATCTGGTGTACATAACCGTAAAACATCAGCCAAAAAGCTTTTTTTCGTAGCTGGACCTCAATTGGGTCCAAGCCTATATAGGTTGAGACGTGATGCACTTCCAGTAGACGTAAGAGCTGCATTGATTCCACCTCAAGCATCCTCCAGAGGTTGACATTGCCGATTTGGTGAAACGCATTACCAAGGGCGAAACTACTCGCCCATTTCCGATGACTAACAGTGTCGAAATAAGTGGTGCTTCGAAAGCTTTGGTTGATCTTGTAGCAACACCCTATCATATCTGAACGTGTCTGAAAAGGAATGGGGCAAGGGAAGTCGCGATATATCTGAAACCTCGATGGTAACAGTGCGACTGTAACGGCGCATAAAGAGATGATCAAGGTGAGAAAATCCTCATCGTAAAAGTCTTGATTCGCGTCGAGGTCTACTTTGAACGATGGGCGATGAATCACAGGGATCAGTGGATAAACAAATGTTAAGTAGTCGTCAAGGATGAATCGAACAAGGTCTCGAGAAAAGAGTACATCCGTCGCATACGGGAGTATACAGCTTCCAGGAGAGTCAAAAGGCTCTACAAAAGATGCAATGGAACTCTCAGGTGCTGCCGACGAGTTTGTTGGAGTAGGACTTCGACCTCCGTTTTGTTTTGAAAGGGCCGACCCTGGAACGCCAAACTGATGGTCGGTTTTTTTTTTTGGGCCTCGCACTTTTGTTGGCAGATTGAAAGTGCACTGCGATTCTGACTTTTTGCAATTGTCGCATGTCGTGGAGGACTCGGGTATATCAGTCCGAAATATGTTGTCTTGATAGTTAAAAGTGCATTTTCGTTTTCGAATACGGCATATATCGCACGCTTGGCGTGCAACAATCCTTGGAGAAGCAGGACTTGCCGACATTTTGAGTGATGACAGGATTGAAAAAATTACAAATGGAAAACACAACCGTGTACAATTGGGATAACAGTTTGTGCCATTAGCCCAAATCAACCTAGCATTTGACCCATGGTAAATGCAGACTAACTTAAGTAGCGAGACAGTGGAGGGGGGGAGGGGCCGATCTACCCCCGCGAAAGACATTTCGGCAAAGAACCCGAAAGCCGGGGATAACTACAAATACCGTCGCGTACATGAACTACACTTCTCCAAGTTTGTAACAATTGCTTGCATGGTCTATTCTATGTCTTGGTGTTGATATCTGTATTTTCAGTCTAACCTATCTATCTCCCAGATTGATCAAGGCGCCAGACCTTTCCAATATCTCGTCTTGTTCACCTGGAACGAGGCTTGCATCGGCGTATCCGCACTGCTCGTACCAACCAGGACACTATATTCGCCCTTCTCGCTGCACCACTTGTCGCGAGCCTCGTTCCAATAACTTGTAGAAAGAATTGCATCCATCTCAATCGTGATCTGTCTCTCTTCTCTTGCCTCAAGATAGACCTTGCGGAACGCTTTGAGTTCCTTAACAGGTCGGCCAATATCAGTGGTCGATGGTGGGCCAACGTAGACTTGAATGGTTTCGGCTCCAGCGCGAGAACCCGTGTTGATTATCCGAAGTGTAACCTTGCAAATGGTATCATTAACCTGCACGATCAAGTTCTGCAGCGAGAAGCTAGTGTATGAGAGACCGTGGCCGAAAGCATAGAGCGGCTTGCTATCGATCTTCTCGTAGTACCGGTATCCCACATAAACGTCTTCGCCGTAGAGGACCCGCCCTGCCTCACTACGGAAGTTGAAGTATGTATGGTTGTCTTGAATTCGGCGGGGGATAGTCAATGGTAGTTTGCCAGCCTGTCGCCATCATCAGTGATCTCTTCTAAATATTTGCCATCGTATCGGCAGTCAAGGCTTACCGGATTCACATCACCAAACAACACATCTGCAATGGCGTTTCCTGTCTCATTACCACCATACCAAGCTTGGCACACTGCTTTAGCGTTGTCTATCCAAGGCATACCCACCGGCGTGCCTGACTGGACTACTACAGCAGTATTGGGGTTTGCCGTAAGTACGTTGGAGACAAGAGCATTGGTATGCGCAGTCATCTCCATGGTGGTTCGATCTGTACCCTCAGACTCTAGCTCACCATTCAAGCCCACGACAAGAACAACCTGATCGACAGAATTGGCTACTTGAACAGCGTTTTCAATAGCTTGGATAGGGTCGGTTCGTCTGCATGCACCAAATCTCAATCCCCCGTGTCGGCCACCAACAGGTCCACATGGTGGTAGCTTGCTCGTTTTGAAGCAGCCCCATTCGATACGGACTTTGTAATCTTGACCAGCCCTCAATTCAATGCTACCCTTTTCTTCCACAGTGCCGGAGCCGAAGAGCGTCTCCCCAGGTGTCTGATCCTCGACATTATCGATCAACAATACATCGTCAATATAAAGTTTGCCAGTGCCTTCCACTCCCAGTCCAAAGTCATAGAGACCGCTTTCGTCAGGAGTGAAGGTTCCTTCAGCCCGGGAATACCAGACTGCGGACAGATCTGGATGCTCATAATCCAAAAAGAAGCAATTTGAGTCGACAAGAACGCGCTCATCTAATGCAACTCGGTCCTTGGCTGACGCTGGCTCATTATAGGCTCTCCAAGTGAAGCCTGGCTGGCCATCTTCCGTCTTGAGCACATTGCCCATCTGAGGAAGCATCTGATGGTCTGTTGTACCCTGTGCAAAGACTACACTTCCGCATTTCTTTGCGATACCATCATATGGTGTAACACTGTAGTACGGAATCAGGGACGCGCTGCCTCCTCCGCAGTAGCGAGCAATCTTTGCGTTTGGTCCGATAACAGCGGTTGTCTTTGACTTGGCAAAAGGTAAGATACCATCGCTGTTCTTGAGAAGAACAATGGACTCTGACGCTGCTCGTCGCAAAAGTGATTGGTCTTCTGGGCGGTTCAATCGTTTCTCGGAAGCATTCTCTGGTACACTTGAGGCGAGAGAATAATTGATGAGATTAAGAACATTACGCACGCGAGCATCAAGCTGTTCTTCTGTGACCTTTTTGGCCATGACAGCGTGGATTAGGGACGAGCCTCTCCAGCGTGTTGGGCCAGGCATTTCCAAGTCAAGGCCAGCATGAATCGCACCTGTTGTACTGTAGGTACCAAACCAGTCACTCATAACAAGGCCATCGAATTTCCACTCGTCCCGAAGAATGTTTTGCAAAATTGACGTGCTTTCGGAGACGTGTGTTCCATTAACCTTGTTATATGCCGTCATGATAGCTCGAGGATTGCCAATGCTAATGGCAAGCATGAAAGGCAACAGGTAAATCTCCCGCATGGCGCGCTCCGTAATAATGACGTTGACGGCCAATCGCTCATGTTCCATATCATTGCAGACAAAATGCTTGAGCGTAGCTGCAATGTTTTCCTCTTGGAGACCTTTGGTGTAGTATCCTGACAGGATACCAGAGAGTAGCGGGTCTTCGGAGAAGGACTCGAAGCCACGGCCACCCAGAGGACCTCTCTGGATATTGAGTGTAGGACCAAGGACACAGACAGCTCCCTTCGCCTTGGCTTCTTGGCCTTGTAGATGGCCAAGCTCAGCCAGCAACTCTGGGTTGAATGTCGCGCCCAATGCTGTCCCACATGGCAAACATGACGAGGGGACACTGGCGAAGATTCTCGTGCCGCGCACGCCGTTCGGTCCGTCGGAAACGCGTATGGATGGTATGCCGTGATGTGGCAAAGGTGTCGTGTGCCAAAAGTCTTTTCCCACACAATAGTTAGCATTTGAGAGGAGAGTCACAAAGGTGACCCTGTGACTTACCTGCAAGAAGAGCCACCTTTTCATCCACTGTCAGTTTCGACAACAGCTCATTGATGGGCAGCTCGTCTACGCGAGTATATCTCATGAGGGGGGACATGATAACAGAATGCAAGAATGACGGATGATATCTGGTATGAGATACTGTACAGAAAGATAGTGCTGCTTATCACGTTTTGAACAGTGCATCAGATATTTTTCTCTCAAATACGATCGAGAACTGATTATCTCCGAGTTTCGGACTAGCTGATCACTTTTATAAGATAGCCGATAATTGGATACCGGTAATGTTGCCCGAGTCAAGATCAGCTTTACAAACTTACTACGTCTGGTAATTCTCCGCCTCCGCCCTCCCCGATAGTCAAGTACGAACATTTCTCCGCCTTTTCTCCGCACAATTGACCGCCAACACAGTCCGAGGTTCGCCAAGGCCATGACCAAAAGCTCGCTAATATGCTCATCATGGCCAGGATATTCGGTCTCCTGAGATATCAACAGGTCTGGATGTTCCCCAAAGTTCCTCCTCTCTCGGGCCAGGTGCCAGGCCCCCCCAACCCCAGATATCAGTTGATAGTCTCCACCCGATAAGGTTGAATCCCCAACTTCTCAGCGCCCTGGCCAGAAGCAACAACACATAGTTTCTTATAAAGTTGCAGGCATCCCCATGAAGGTGCTTTGTTTAGACCCAAGATCAAGATCAGCACAACACATAGAAGATCTTACTTTCTCATCATTCCTCCATATTCGAGTGCCCATCATGACTGCCAGCGAAGCCCAAGTCAAGAAGCAGCTGACCGTCGCCGACACACTAGCATCGGTGTTGCCTTCTGATGGGAAACCTTGGTACAAACAGGGGCATCTATTGAGGTTGAACCTTATTATACTTTCCCTGGTGTTGTTTTGTAAGTCCTGGCAGCGACTCCCCTTCCTCTATTGACCAATGCTTACGCCAGTGTGCAACAGCATCTGCGAACGGATACGATGGTTCTCTGATGAACGGCCTTCAAGCTCTTCCCAACTGGAACGAGTTCATGAATCACCCAAGGGATGCCTGGCTTGGCTTCATCAACGCCATTTACTGGTTCTTGAACGGTGTCTCCTTCTTCGTCGCTGCCTGGTCTTCCAACAAACACGGTCGCAAGCTAGGTCTTTACGTTGGCTATGTTTTTCTTGTCTCTGGGACCATTCTGCAAACATCTGCGCACAACCCAGCAGCTTTCATCGCCGCCCGTGGCCTGCTTGGCTGTGCTGCAGGATGGTACACCGCCGGCGCACCCCTGCTTATCAGTGAGATCGCCTATCCCACCCACCGAGCCATTGCGTCTGCATGTTTCCAGTGTGGCTTTTATCTCGGCAGCATCATCGCAGCATGGGTGACATTTGGAACCAGAAACTATGCCAGCTCTTGGGACTGGCGTCTCCCATCGCTCATGCAGATCCTTCTTCCAACGCTAGCTTTCCCCGGGTTCTTTCTGGCACCTGAGTCTCCCCGATGGCTCGCTTCTGTCGACCGTAAGGAGGACGCAGCTGCTGTTATTGCCAAGCATCACGCGAATGGGGATAACAACTCACCACTAGTCCAGTATGAGACCGAGGAGATCGTAAACACCATCAAGGCCGAGCAAGAGGCACATGCCAGCGCCAGCTATGCAGACATGCTCAAGACCAAGGGCAACAGATGGAGACTGCTTATCTCAATTACACTTGGATTGTTTAGTCAGTGGAGTGGTAACGGCGTTGTCTCATATTATCTTGCTCTTGTCCTTCAAACTGTCGGCATCACCAGCGTTACTCACCAGACGCTTATCTCAGCATGCCTGCAAGTGTGGAACCTCATTTGGGCTGTCGCAGCGGCAGCAATGGTCGAGAAGCTTGGCCGACGACCTTTGTTCCTGACGTCTGGTATAACTATGTTGGTGAGTTACATTGCCATTACTGGATTATCCGGCTCTTTTGCAAGTACCGGAAACTCTGCTGTTGGCATTGCCGTCATCCCTCTCCTCTTTGTCTTCTTCGCGGGTTACGATATTGCACTGTAAGTAAACAAGTTGCATCCCCATAGTGGTCTGAACTAACACGGATTAATCTAGAACACCCCTGATTATTGCCTATCCCATCGAGATCTGGCAGTTCCAGCTCCGTTCCCGAGGTTTCAGTGTTTTGTGGACCTCAGGTATCGTCGCCGGTATCTTCAACATGTTTGTAAACCCAATCGCGCTTGGAAGCATCGGCTGGAAGTACTACTTCACCTACATCGTCTTCCTCGTTGCCTTTGTGCTAATTGCCTACTTCTGCTACCCCGAGACCAAGGGCCTTACCCTTGAGCAGATGGCATACATCTTTGATGGAGAAGATTCTGATACGAACATCCTGGAAGGCAAGCCAGTGGAAGGCAAGACCAAGGTTTTATCAATTGAGTTGGAGCATAAGAGTGGATAAACGAGATTGCATGAGACTTGTCAGCCTTTCGGCCGAGCTTTGTTGGCAAATCTAATCATTATGCCCTGAAGGGGAATGGTTGAACTAGAGCTCAACTTGCAAGGATTGAGAAGGAGGGAGACATGAGTTCTCAAATCGCTAGTGTCTAATATGTACTGTTTACGATTGAATAGTGATTAATTCGGTTGGCCGACCCTTTCACACTACATATATCCGAACATGCCGAATTCGCAAACAACTCTGACAAGGACCACAAATGACTAGGTTTCCCCTCATTTCCCTACACATACGCGCACAGTTGGAGTCACTAGAGGCTTGGGACAGTTGACTTTGTAATCGACACTTGTTGGTGTGGAGAGCCCTGATAAAAAACAACGCGGAAAGCCGGGGAGGAAATATGTAAGCGAGGTTAGTTGTCGGCAAGCAGATATGGATCAAGGTACCTATGTCCCCGATAACGCGGGCCTTGGTTTTTGGGCCAAGTGGTCTATGCAACAACAATACACAAAGTCAACCATTGCTAGAATACCAAAGCCCATTCTCATGAGATCCAGATCTTCTCTTAGTCTAAAGATGGCACCATGGCCAATCATCACTTCATCATAGTATTGTAAAGCATGAGTCAAACACATCTGCGTTGGGCAACAGTCAATGACCTGTGCTCACACTTATTCAAGATTGATGACTTGTGCTGGAAAATTAATTTGCTAATCTCCAGACTTGCCCCATATTATATCCTCGGATTAGATAAATAACATAGATAATGATTTTTGAACTTACTGACTATAGTATCGCAGGATGAACTAGAAGTTAACTGGAGAGAGTGTTTCATTAAGTTCATAAAACAAAATATATAACCCCGTTTTAAGAGTTAATACCCTACACCACGAAACTAAACATTACCCATAATAAAATGAGCGGGATGTTTACCCGGGCATTCCGATCCACTTCCAGACAATCGCCAGTAACAGAATTGATCAATGTCTAAATGTACCGCAACCAGGCAATTATTGATGATCAACAACAGAAAAACCCACCAGAATTCCTCAAACATCATGTCTTACCAACAAGAAATTTATTCTCTTGTCGCTGGGCCACTCGGTCATATCGAGGGACTCACCATCACTGCCAACGCTACACCAGCAGTACATTACTTTGGTGGTCTTCCCTATGCAGCCCCACCAACAGGCCAGTGGCGATTTCGCTCTCCTCGCAAATTGCCCGTGGGGTATACATACGGTACGGCTTCTCAGCCCGGCCAATTCACAAAGGGAACATGGGTCTGTCCTCAACCCGCCAGCAGTATTCCTCCAGATCCCGCAGATGTGAGCGAAGACTGCCTTCAGCTGAATATTTGCATTCCAGCTCGCCCAGCTCCCCAAGAAGGATGGCCTGTGTGTTTTTATATTCACGGTGGCTTTCTCCAGGTTGGTAACGCCAATACACCGCCAGAGGCTCTGGTGCCGCTCCTGAGTGAAACCGCGTTTGGGGCCATCATGGTGCTGCCCTCATACCGGCTTAATGCTCTGGGCTTTTTGGCCGGCAAAGAGCTGGCAGCCGAAGCAAGTGTCGACGGAGATACAACAGGCAACATGGGTTTGTGGGATCAGAGAGCGGCTTTGGAATGGACATACGAGAACATCAAACATTTTGGTGGCAATTCAGCCAACATCACCGTTGCCGGATACTCTGCCGGAGCATATTCAACCTTTCAGCAACTGTCTCATGAGTTGTTTTGCGAACCAGAGAAAAGCGCAATCATCCGGCGTATCGCAATGTTTTCCAACGGCCCCGGTACTGAACCCAAAACTCTACAGGATGTGCAACCACAGTTTGACGAATTTATCACCAGACTCGGTATTCCTTCAGATCTTGAGGATGACGCGAAGCTGGCTAAGCTACGAGAGGTCCCTTATGCAAAGTTGATCGAGGTACAGAGCAAAATGAAGATATCAGAATTCCGCGTTTTGGCTGAGGGTCAATTCTATCCAGCATCTCTTTTGGACAAGATTAACAATGGGGAATTCGCCAAAAAGATGAAAACTCGTGGCATCACCCTACTGAATGGCGAGTGTCAGGAGGAACACACCATGTATCGTCGTTGGCGAACACCAACAGAATCGTACGCTTCTGTTCATCAGCGGCTATCATCAGATTTTTCACCGAAGGTTACTGAAACACTTATGAGTCAGTTTTGCGGCGCGGATGAGCAATTACCTGCTGGGAACAAGACCTGGCGAGAATTTTTTGGTCGCCTCTACGCCAATGTCCAAGTGCATCTCCTCGAGCGTGGCTTCCATGATGCTCTTGTGAGAGGAGGTCTTGAAGCTGGTAAGGATATTCTTAGATATCGCATCGAGAGACGTCTTGCATGTGTTGAAGAGAAGATACCTGCTCATCTCGGTGTTACACATCTGACTGACATTCCCATTTGGTTATGGGGCACTGGGTACCAAGGTGGCTTGACTCGGGAAGAGAAAGTGTTCTTGAAAGGGTGGAATGAGGGACTCGCTCAATTCGTAAATGGGGACGATGTCAATTGGGGGCCAGTTAAGGTAAACGAAGTAAGGCGATGGAGGAGTGATGGAGAGACGGATGTTGTGGAAGACGATTTGTGGGAGGATGGTGTTGCCTTTTGGAAACTGATCAACTCCAGTGGAGGGATAGTCTAAGAACTCAAGATTAGCGACGTTAAAGTCTCATATCTCCGGTGCATGTGAGAAAGTTATGGTAGACTGCTGATCGCTGCTAGCTAACTATATAGTAATATAGAGAGTAATTATAAACTTAAATTGTCTACACATCTAATGGAGAGTAATAAATTTCTAGTACCCCTTGAAGACTGGTTTCCTCTTCTCAGCAAATGCTCTAAGCGCCTCGTTCCTATCCTCCGTAACTACGACACGCGCAGACATCTGATTCTCCTTATCTTCTCTCGCCCACCTTGCTGCCTCTAAACTAGCCCTGATTGCAACTGGCGCTCCTTCACAAATCTCCTGTGCAAATCTCACAGCCTCACTCAATGCCGCCTTCCTGGCCAAAGACAGCACATCCTCCTTCTCACCACCCTCAGGCACCTCTTCTGGCTGTTGTACCTCAACCAGCCTATTCGCCATGCCGAGGAAGTAGGCCTCAGGGGCAGGGACGCGGCGGCCAGTTAAGATAACGTCGCGAGCGCGTGAGGGACCAATTAGAGGGGGAAGACGATGACAGCCGCCGCCGCCGGGGATAATGCCCAGGCGGGTTTCAGGGAGACCGATTACGGCGTTAGACGAGAGAACGCGGAAGTCAGTTGTAAGAGCGAGTTCGAGGCCACCACCGAGGGCGATTGAAGAGATGGCGCAGATGGAGGGGATAGGAAGGGCAGAAATGGAGTTAAAGGTGCCGCGGACGTTAGAGAGAAATTCGGCGGTTCTATTTTAGACCGATTAGCCAACTGAGTATCTTCTATGATAGACCGAGGCAGAAACCTACTCCTTCTGGGTGAACGTTTTGCGTTCCTTCAGATCTGCGCCGGCGCAGAATGACTTGTCTATGGCACTGGCAAGAACCAAGGCTCTTGTCGGTCCATTGCTTGTCGCCATAGCATGCGGCGTCTCATCACCCTCAGGTGTATATTGCTGGTGGATGTCATCAAGCTCGGCGCGGATTGCAGCTACAAGCGAACGAGAAAGAGCATTGCGAGCAGAAGGACGGTTGAGCTCGAGGACACGAATATGGCCCGACCCAGGGGCAGGGAGGTTCGTTACACGAACGAGGGGGCCTGAATCTGCGGCTGTTGAATACAAGCGGCGAAGAATAGGCAAGCGCAGAGAAGAGGTGAGACGAGGAGGCATTGTTGCGGTTTGGTTGAGTGTGATAGCAAGGAAATGCAACGAGGAGAGAGAATTGGAAAGTTTTCTAGGACCTTTTCCAAGAAAGGTTTAGTAATATCAAGCAGTTATTAGGAGTAATCCTTGCATTCATATACAAATTTAATCATTCTTAGCTATTGAAGCATTTATTATAGATATATTAAGTAGGTAAATAAAACCTTCTAGCTAATCTAGACCTATCTTTGACGGTTGTTTAAAAGCCGAGGTGACTGTAGATAAGATAAGATAAACCTCAAGCAAATTAATTAATGACTTGACTTACCCGAGGGTCACTTTATCTACAGTCACCTCGGCTAATATCTAGAGATTTATTCCCTAGGATTGTTACACTATTGGCAATTTCCCGCACTTGTCCGCAAATCCATCTAAAAGTCCCCGAACTTTATTCCCTTGCCCAGTACTGTAGGAATACTCCCCCCCACCCCCGGAGATAATAGTATTTCCCCACGTTATTAGTTCTATTCCTTATCTACTTCAACATAATCTATATCATCATTGGCCTCTTTAGCTTATTAGTCTCTTTTATTGATGACTGCCAAGGTGCATCCTGCACAGTCTACAAGGGGCTGGCTAGTCACGATATGGTAAACATGGCTGTGGTAGAAGGCTATAAGAGGAACTGATGAGGCCACCTGGATGCTAACATGTACTTCGGAGACAGTCTCTTTAATCTCTCAGATTGAAAAGTGAGGGGCTATATGGAATAGCTACTCTCCCTTTATCATTCTAAGCAGAGGATCACTAGATCATCATGGCAGACAATAAACCTACTGGTGCTCCTGCCGATGAGATCGAGCTTGTTAAGAGACAAGAACAGGAAGTAATGCCCAATGCTTATCACGATGTCAGCGACGAGTACCCAGCGAAGAAAAGGAAGAGTGTCCTCCTCAAGATGGATCTTCACATTATACCATTGCTTATGATTCTCTATTGTGAGCTATTTGACACAATTTGCAAACAAGAGGAACGCATACTCACATAGCGACAGTGCTCTCTTATATCGATAGAGCTAATATCGGAAATGCAAAAATTGAAGGCATTGAGGCAGACTTGGATCTGTCACCAAAACAATACCAGATCACCTTGTCGATCTTCTTCGTTAGTTATATTTTTTGTGGTAAGTCGTTACTCTGACCCTGAATCTTTTTTCTGATACTGATGTAAAACATGAAGAGGTACCTTCGAACTGGATCCTCGAGGGATACTTCTCGCAGAGGCCTTCGCTCTACATCGGCATTATCACAGTCCTTTGGGGTATAATGATGACACTTCACGGCGTTGTCAAGAATTTCAATGAAATTGTGACCGTCCGCTTCATCATGGGTATCTTTGAGGCCGGCTTCTTCCCAGGCGCAATAGCTGTGAGTAAAGTCACCATATATCTTACGTCTCCCGGCTCTTATCACCGTCATAGCTGCTCAACAAGTGGTACACCAAGTACGAGCTAGCCACGAGGCTAGCTCTGTTCTACACGGCTTCTGCTCTCTCGGGCGCTTTCTCAGGCTTGCTGGCTTATGCAATTGCCAAGATGGATGGTGTTGCTGGCCAGGAGGGTTGGAGATGGATCTTCACTATCGAGGGTATTGCCACTATCTTCATAGGCTTCATTACCCCCTTTTTACTTCCTGATACCCCCGAAAGAAGGCCTAATTGGCTGACGGTTGAGGAGTGCGACTACCTCATCCGCCGTATGGTAGCACAGAATGGCGGCGAGAGAGCTGATGAAGAGGGCCAGAAGCTCACCCTCGCCCTCATCAAAGATGTCGTCACCGATTGGCAGTACTATCCTCTTATACTATGCTACTGGAGCAGCACAGTCCCAATCTACGGCATGAAGTTTACTCTACCTCAGATTATCAAGAATATGGGTTACTCATCTAGTAACGCCCAGCTACTTAGCATTCCTCCCTATGTTGCAGGTGCTATTAGCTCGGTCGGGTTCAATATGCTTGGCGACAAGATGCGTCGCCGCAGTTATTTTCTCATCATCCCTCAGGTTCTTGTGGTTATCTCCTACTGTATTATCACACCTCTTTCGTCACACATCGCCGATCACATCGGTGCTTGCTTCTTCGCTGTCATACTTTTGAACATCGGTGTGTACCCGATCAATCCCGGTACTTCATCGTGGGCGAGCAACAATTCTGCTGGAGCGGCTAAACGCAGTGTCGCGTTGGCGTACGTCCTATCGATCGCAAGTATTGGCGGTATCTTTGCGAGCTACATCTTCATTGACAGTGAGGCACCGGGATATCCTACGGGCTTTGGTGTCTCTATGGCGGCAGCAATCGTGGGCATCTTTTCCGTTTGTTTCTTGGACTTGTACTACAAGAGAGTCAATAAGGATCGAGACCAGATGTCAATCGAAGAGATCTCGGAGAAGTACAGCGAGGAGGATTTGGCGAGACTTGGAAATCGCAGCCCACTCTTCCGCTACACTCGCTAGGTGTTACATCTCAGCTTCTCGACAGCTAGAGCACGTGAGTGATTCCGTTGGAATGCCTTGATATGAAGCAAGATTCTGGGAATGATGTATCACATGACTCTGTGGAAGATTGAGAATATTTTGGACATACAATCTGGAGAGATCAACCGCTGTGAAAGCTTTGATGGATAGCTATGATACATGCCTTTTCCAAGTAAGCTTTAGTTGCGGAAATGTAAAAGTCTTAAACATAAAGTATCTGGCATCAGCTAAACAGTGCAATGAAGTCCATAAGATTAAGTCACGGTAGCCAGGTCACTACAGAATCAATTTTATAAGTTAGGCTCGGAAAACAGAATGCCAGCCAATATTTAGCTTTAAACCTGCTGCTCCAAGCCAGACAAACCGGGTACTCAGACGGCTAAGCTCCCGGAAACCCTCCGGGAGAAAGTTCGGGATAAACCGAGACTAAATAGTCTTCCAATAGCTTTCTCAATTATGTCACACAGATTTTTCTTGGTGTGGCACCTCGCTCAAATCCGAGGTGCAGCATGATGCAGTGGAATCCGGAAAGTATGACCGAATTTTCGACCTCCGAGCTCTTTCTTGGTAATGCTAATGACCTTGCCTACGCACAATAAGAGGGAGGTTCTTTGCCGGGGTTTATGTTCACGATCTATCTAGATAAACGCAGTCGAAGGCATCAAGAGCTATAACAAGCTAGACGCAATCGTTAAACAAGACGTTGGAACAGTCAACATCGATCCAAGGGCAGCTACCCCATTGCGAGTTCTTTGGCCAAGAAGTAGATTGGCGTTATAGATGGCCAAATTGTCACACATGATTCTTATATAGCGGAAAATTGTGGTTTACATTTCCTGTGGATAGAGTCTGTAATGTCTTCTCTTTGGATGATATGCTGAATGTAGCGGATGTCGTATCCATACACATCCTATGCTCTGACTTGTCTTCAAGACACGAGGGCTAGTTACAATATCTACTTACTAGAAGAAGACTGCCCTTAATTTGAGACGATATTTATAGACTCTGCATATACTCTAGTACTCGAGACTGCAAACCTGCTTCTATTGAACCGTCCTTTCTCTGTGATCTTCCAGCTGCTCTTGTGTCACTCACACTGACGTTGCTAGTACTCTAGACTAATTTCTACCCTACGTTGAAGACTTCCCATATTCTGATGTACCATTAAAGTAATGATAATCGAGAGAAAAGCCATTCTTGTATGATCCAGTATCTGGTGGCAATATTGAGGACCTTATCTCCCTCAGAGTCCATTTACTAAGGTAGATACGCTTCCAGTCTCAATCTTGCGGATGATTGTGTCCGTAAGAAACAAAGCAATGATTCTGCTCTCCTTGCATCAGTATCATAGTAATTACTATCATTCGAAGTCTCAAAAGGTAAAAATCACTTACGAATGGGGACCGATTCTCATGAAGTAGGGCAGGATGTCCTGATACAGCCTGAAAAAGCCCTCCTTACGCATGACCTTGGAAAGGCAGTCGAAAGTACCCTTGTAGAGGGGCTCCCCAGAGCCAGGTCCAACAACGGAGGAGGGTTTGGCTTGGTTCTGCAGACGAGTCTTGACAAAGTCGAAAGGCTGGCTAATGAAAGCACCCAAGCAGCCAGCGATACCAGCGGCCAACGCTGTGCGCACCGGAGGCGATAGGGTGGTGTGCTCCTGCAGCTGATTCTTAGCCTCCGAGAAGGAAGTGAGCTGGCCGAAGTTGATAGACATTGCGCGGATGAGGGTCGGGCCTGCGCCTTTCCAGAGAGAGAGGATGCCCTCTTGGCTAGCAATGCGTCGCAGGGCGTCAATGGCAGATGAGTACCTCGCTTGCTGGCTCAAGGGCTTGAGTCCGTCGGCCTGCATTCGAATCAGGATGACCTCAGTCGGATTGCCAACTACCGCTGCCAGTGCTCCAGCTCCAACGCCAGCGAGCGATCGTTCGCCAAAAGACAAGGTCGTGTCTCTCTGGCGAGCTCTCCTCGCCAATTCCTTCTCGAAGGTCGAGAACAGACCCAGCCTCATTGTGCCGTACACCAGCGAACGCATGATCGCAGCGGAGAGGCCCTGATACATCTTCAAGACGCCACCTTCAGCCATCATGTCACGGGTAATACTCCAGGCCGTGACCCGGAGCACGCTCCTATCGGCGAGCTGCAGCCGGACCTTGATCGTGTCAATGGGCTGCACGCATGTTGTGGCGACCATGCCCGAGCCGCAGCCTACAATGAATGGAAGCGCGGTCTGAAGGGCAGGGAGTCCCTTGGTCAAAGTAATAGCCTCTGCATCTACCATAGTTACGTAGAGTAATCAAAGGATATGAACGATGGTCAGCTGCAGTCGAGAGTATACAAGTCAACACAATCATACACGTTGACAGTTACATTAGGCTAAAACTGAGATTGCTAGGCAATAGTATCTGTACTATACGAAAGAAGCGACAATCGACATCGTAGAGCTTTTGCGTGTCTGGGCACCGGGACTGATACTCTAGAGAGAGACCATGGGTAGTTGGGTTGCCGAGGGAAAGAGTCTAAGCAAGCCCGAGGTGATTGGGTTGCCGAGGGAGAGAGTCCGAGAGAACCCGAAGTAGCCCCGATACACGCAAAAGTGAAATGCACCATTGTCTAGGGGAAAGAACTAGTCCGACGGCAGAAGGAGACACGGACCCGTCATGACTAGACCCTGGAATGCAATTATTTCCTCCTCCTCTTACTACTGCAGCTGTTATCTACATAGTTATTTACTATGGAGCAAATGAGGCTGTTGTGAACTGGAATCTGACTGCTTTTCTCACTGTATATATATCATTCCTGGTCTACCTCTGCTTATTATTATCTTGCTGTCTATGTTTGTATAGTTGCATTGATCAAAGCTTATCACAAAAGTTTATTCTGCTCTCATATTCTTTCACAATAAGAAACGATGAGGCTGCTTTTGTCAGGCCAGCGTATGCGTCCTTCTCTCTGCAGCCATGTCTACGCGAAACCATCATCACCAGGATCTGCTACAAGAGCAGCGATGAATTACAGATACAGCTCAAGCACTGCATCACCACCGTCGCCTTGCTCAAAACAGGGCGCCCTGACAGGCATCAAAATCATAGACCTCTCACGAGTTCTGGCGGTAAGTTAACACTGTCTCGTCTTTCCACATTAGTGGAAAGAAAGACATAAGACATTATTTCTCACCAAACAATATTGCATGTAACAGGGCCCCTTCTGTACCCAGATCCTTGCCGATTATGGCGCCGAGGTCACAAAGGTGGAGGCTGTTGGTAAAGGGGTATGTATATCAAGGATTCTACAATTATGTGCGAGACAGAGACGACTCTTCTCTCCGTAACTGCAATGTGAACTGACTCATTTCTCTTGCCTCCCTTAGGATGACACACGGCACTGGATGATGACTGGTGAGAAGGCCGCATGGAATGAGTCCAGCGGTCCCATCTCCAACTACTTCGCAGCCGTGAACCGAAACAAGCGTTCTATCACCGTCAACTTCAAAAAGGCCGAGGGACGACAGCTGATTCTCGATCTGATCAAAGACTCTGATGTAGTGTAAGTTTGTTTCTCATTTCTTCATCCCTTCTCTTAGACTAGGAGCTTACATTAGAATCTCGTGTCTCTCAGGGTCGAGAACTTCAAACCAGGCACCATGGAGCGTCTGGGATTAGGCTACGACGTGCTCAAGGAGATTAACCCTCGTATCATCTATGCAGGCTTATCAGGTACGTAGAGAAGAAACATACTGGCTCTCTCTTCCCTAAAAGCCCGCGCTAACTATCTTATCTTGCCCAGGCTATGGACGGACTGGCCCCTACCGCACTCGCGGAGGCTATGATCCCATCGCCGCCGCCGAGGCTGGTCTCCTCCATGTAACAGGCGAGAAGAATGGTCCTCCTGTGCGAGCTGGTATCGGCCTGGTAGACATGTCGACAGGACTCTTCCTGCACGGTGCCATCCTCTCAGCCCTCATCGCTCGTGCGCGAGACGGAACAGGCCAGCGAGTCGACGCCAGCTTGTTCGAGACGCAACTCAGCCTTTTGACTAACGTCGGTCTCGCTTGGCTCAACCTTGGCATCGAGGCCGAGCGCTGGGGTTGCCAGCACCCAAGCATTGCACCCTACGATGCCTTCAAGACTAAAGACCGCTACCTCGTATGTGGTGCCACCAACGATGCCCAATATGCTGCGCTGTGTCGCCTCCTGGGTGTGGAGCACTTGGCCACCGATCCTCGATTTCTTACCAACCCCCTACGCGTGCAACATCGCGACGAGCTTGCCGCTCTCTTGGGCCCCATCTTCGCCTCCAAGACCATCGACGAGTGGATCGCGCTGTTCGAGCCCTCAGGGCTCCCCTTTGGCCCAATCAATAACATGGAGGCCACCTTTGCCCATCCTCAGACGGCTGCGAGAGATATGATTATTGATGTGCCTTTGGAAGCTGCTTGCGCTGGCTCAATCAAGGTTATCGGGCCTGCTGTTAAGTTTGGCGATAGCAAGACAGGCTTGCGGACAGGTCCACCTCGCCTGGGCCAGCATACAGTTGAGATCTTAGAGGAGATGGGTATGGACGCTGAGACTATTACAAAGTATAAGAAGGATGGTATTGTATAGTAAAGTATGAATAAAATAGATGTATACTTGAATCTAAAATTTCAAGTAGTAATTCTCTTTATAAACTATTACCTCCTTAATTAGTATAAATGTCTGCTGAATCATATTTAATTCTTATACAATTTTAATAAAACTTAAGAGTTTAAAAAGTCTAGCCCTATATCAAAGTTCATCAAGGCTGGATCAACGATATCCCCTATATTATACCAGGCATCTAAATCAAGTTGGATGCCAGCCATCAGGTCTGCGGGAAGTGGTATATCTCTCTCAGAGTGCATGTAGCCTGCAGCGCTCCAGATATTCATTAAGTTTGGTGTAGCGGATGGGTTCATATTTGGGCCTGCTGATGGTTGTCCTGAAGGTTGCCTACAAAGAGCATCGCCCGTTGGTCCTGCTCCAGGGATCGGCGTGGATATCGTTTCTTCTTGGGAGGCGACCGGGTTTCCTTCTGCAGGGACCGGGCTTGGATATGCGGTTGCAACTCGACTGGGCCCCGTCTCTGAAAACAGCCTCGAGTTCTTTGCTGTGGCTCTGTTTGGGCCGCCACCGGCGAACACCCTGTCGCCCGTCATTGAGCTCCTAGCCTTTGACATCGAGTTCCCTATACCAAGCAAAGGCAGCATGAAGCCAGCATTCTGTAGCATGTTGTTGATGATCTGTACCGCCTCGTCGGCAGCCGTATACATATTCTGTAGTTGATGCAATGCATCAAGGCACTGACAGAAGCGACCAATGCTGATGTTCCGCGTTTCCTCATCTGGAGAACGTATGTTCAGTAAGTGTATCAAAACCGCGGATAGGAACGCTGGGATGCTACTCGTTGGCGCGTAGCACATCTGGCCGTTGGACTGTAGATCAAAGGCAAGCTTGGTAATGGCCACGGCGGCCTCAGTTAGCTTGCGCCTTGACTCTACTTTGCGTGTCGAATCGATGCTATCTGAGCCACTGTAGAAGACCTGGGGCCGATGTAAGGCCCCAATCGCCGTGAGATATTTCATATAGAGCAGAATCTTGTGCAGCCTGATCGTGGAGTTTTCCACCTGCGCAGTGGCGGTCCCTTCATCTCGGGCTCCAGGCACATAGCGAGACTCTGACGTGAGATTCTGAAACCACTCTTGGAGATCAGCATCGCATTTTGCAAAGCTGTTGGCCTGCTCCTTCAAGCTTCTGGGTCGAACGATCGCTCTTCGCAGGTAGTTAGAGCCCCCCCCTGGCGTGCTAGCAATGGTGTACTGGGAGTGGAGAATCCGCCCAATCGTAATACACAGTTGACTGAGGTCTATACAGAGGGTGGCCATTCTCTGACGGTTTACTGGATCTTTACCCGTGTAGCTTGGAGCCACGAGCAACCTAGCGACTGCAGGTGGCGGTGGAGCCGAAATGTCAAAATCATCAAGTCGTAACAGTTCGACACTGAACTCATCCTCCCGGATTCTGGAAGGGCGACGAAGGCCGAGCCCAAGCAGTCGATCTCGTATCACGCAGGACCACCATATCCGGCGTCGCAGCCGTCTTTTCTTGGTCATCTGCTGCGGCTCCTCGAGGTCGCGATGGAGTCCTTCTATGTGCGCTGTAGTAAGAGCGAGGCCCATCCAGTACCACGTATGCTTGTCGTCACTGTCGGAGTCGTACCAGTATGTCATGAGGAGCAGCGACTGTACCAGAGTTAAACGGTCTGTCTCATAACCTAGACTATAGAGAAGCTTCACCCGGTTAAAGAAGACTTTTCGGGCTGCTCTCTTGCTCTCGAGGCCATGACTTTGCAATAGTTGAATATCAACAAACGTAACGCTGGAGAACATAATAGCCTGGAACAATAATAGACTAACAGTAGCACCCTCACTTGATCCTGTAATAGGTTCAAGAAAGTCTATAAGATCAATGGCAGGCATAAAGGGATAGACTATAAAGGCATAGATCCGGATAAGCTCATCTCGTAGCTGATTATCGGGTATAGTCAGGCAGTCCTTGCGAGCTAAAAACTCAAAGTCATGCTTGTCCAGATGAGAAGGAAAGGGGCTGATATATGATGGTAGATGGTATTGCGAATCACCTTGGTTTTGGTTTGTATGAGGCGTGTTCGCTGAGACGCCGACATCGTCTATTCTTGATGGAGAAGCAGGGGCCTCTGCAGTGTCTTGTTCAGTCCATCCTAGAGCGTACAATCCCAAATTAGACCTGACATGACTTTACCGTGATATTTTCTTCTCCTTGTATGAAGCTAGATACTTTGATCTTACCTTGAAAAGCGAGAGCCACCAGATAGTCAGATGTTGTTGGGTTGGCAGGCTGAGAGGAGGGCGTTGAGCGTATCGCAGCCCCTTGTTTAGGTTGCTTCTGTGGCTGTTGTTCGCAATGCGCCTCATGTACGGTGCCGTTCGGTTGGGACTGGGCCTCGTGTGTTAATCGT
The DNA here is from genome assembly GCF_020744135.1 of Fusarium venenatum. NCBI lineage: Eukaryota > Fungi > Ascomycota > Sordariomycetes > Hypocreales > Nectriaceae > Fusarium > Fusarium venenatum. The sequence continues at coordinate 11,751,300 of NW_027072129.1, forward strand.
GTTTGTTCTGCTTCTTGCCGGTCGTGCCAGCTGTTGTTCTCGTCTTGGTCATCTTCGCATATCGTTTCTTCATCATCATGAGCCAGTGGCTGGCTAACGTGGCGCTCTTGAGGCTGACCAGCAGCCACAGAGCTGTGGTCAGGGCCAGCGCAAAAGACAGTGGTGGGAACTGAGCCAGGTGCAGACCCAGACGCGGCTGTGTCAGCGTCCGTGTTTATATTAACGAGAGGTGAGGATGCTCTCGTAGCTGTGGCATTCAACGCCAAACTCGAGCGGTGCTGACGTTTAGAGGGATTGTGCTTGCCTCGATTTGACGCCTTTAGGACGCAGTCGACGTCGTCGAGCCGACAGTTGGTGCATGGCACTCCGCCGTTGACAACGTCGCACCGCACCTTACGATCTCGACACGAGACGCAAGCCCTGAGTGCTCGCTTCTTTACAGCCCGGTTTCCAGCTGGTGATAGGTTGTTGTCCCAAGAACCAGGTCGTTTTCGCGGAACCTGGCAATTGATAGCATGGGCAGGGGCAGAGGCGCCCTGTGCACCAAGTCGGTTATCAGGCGATACCATTAGAAGATTCTGCCCCTTAGGCTTCACATATGGGTAAATTTGGTTTTTAGCTGTTCTTATTGTGTTTGATACCGTATATGGCCCGAGTGTTACGAACCAACTGATCTGGACTACCAGGATGGTTTGATCGTGTTTTGGTGACAGAAGAAAGTCGGAGAAATCCCGGAGGAACTACTGCACTAGAGGAGGATCGGACATAGGTGGGCCGGATATAAGTCATGTGACCAGCCAGAATAACCGACACCGACATACAGTCTTTGGCCTAGGAGGATAGAACCACCAGTATATAAACAGTTCCTACAGTAGCAAATACGACGATTAATTCCTCAGTATTTATTTTGAGCATTCTATTATAAATGAATGCAGTTTATTCCTTAATAAATAAGATTATTATTACTACTTCTCGATAAGTATGTTCAACTGAGGCAGCTGGGACAGGGTAGACAGAGACACAGCTAATGAAGAGAAGAGGGAGAAAGAAACGTCTACCACACTCTCACCACCCCACGAACCCTGTATGCATACATCGACCAAGGTACTCAGCTGAGTACTAGTAGGCGTCTATACGTAGGGTAGGTGATCGCAAGTTTGTCAAGGTTCAAGATACTAATAGACTGAGTTATCAAAATGGACAAACCGGGGAAAATGTTAACGTTGACTAGACAGCTAAGGAAACCCTATCCCTACGTTTGCAATATTCATTCTCTATCGTAGGAAAAAGCACTGAAAAGCATTCGGTGTCCCGACTTAATATCCATCTGCGTCTCTCCTCTTCAGTGTCGCCTGGCGTGAATTGTAGAGTCACACTTAAGAAATGATTGCGCTTCAATTAGAGGGAACAGTGGGTGGTGAAGACTCGATCAAATATTCTGCAGCTACTACCCGAGATTACCCTACATTCCCCGGACCTTGATGGGGCAGGGGGGGGGGTCTAACAGTTGGAGCTTGTGTTGCCTCGGCAATTAGATTCTCCTCGGTTATTATTATTTGTCAACGCCACAAGTATGTATCTCATTTTCAGCCTAACATTAAGAACTATATGTGTCAAGGTTTACTCTCAGCTATCTTATCCTTTCTAAGTCGGGTTATGATATGTAACTGATAACCCTATGGGTCTAGTCCTCATTATACATATTAAAGATATGAAATTTATTTTCCGTAGATCCGATTCATTGCCATATCCAATCGTATCGATTTATTAGATAATCGGGAAAGGCTACATAGAAAATGCAAAAATAACTATCTATTGAGCGCCCCGAAGTAACCCCGCATAAACTATATGCATGGATCAGGACTAGTTTTGTGGGTGTGATATGACACGAGTCAGAGACTAAGACTGGCCCTCTCTCTCTGCCACGGTTATATCTCTCCCCGACCTCCCCGCCCCTCTCCCAATCTCCCACCCGTTTTGCTACAGTCTCCACACTCGCATCAATGTCGTCAAAGAGAATGTCAGAAAATGATCAAGAGAAATCCTCAGAGACGGATCCACCAGCGCACAAGCGACGACGCATCGGCTTGGCCTGTAATGCGTGCCGGATGCGGAAGTCTAGGTATGTCTGCTTCTTGTGCATGGTGTCATTCTTCCATTTCTGTCCCGAAACTAGACCAGGCTACCCTGCACCTTTTGACTGACTGGCTGGGGTAGATGTGATGGCCATCGACCTTCTTGCTCATCCTGCCTGTCCCTTGGAGTAAACTGTTTATATGAGCCTGGTGATTCCACCACTAATGTCATCGTCCGGAAAGACTACGTTTCAGACTTGGAACAACGTGTCGCTTCCGTTGAGCATAACCTTCAAAGATTGAACGATGTTCTCAAAGGCCATTTGTCACCATGCACTACCAACAGCAATAATCACCATAACAATCACGATTCGCCATGTCATCAGCCAGTCATCGAGCAATCGGTTATTTCACCCAGACCCAACACTCGAGACAAAAGTGCACCAAATGAGACTTGTGCCACTGGTTTGGAGGAGCCTCATGACGAGGATGCCAACACCAATGGCATGGCCATGACCTTTGTCGAAGAGAAGACGTCTGTTTACTACGGTGAAGCCTCAAACATCAATTTTACACAACTTCTCCTACGAGCCTTGGCAACCGTACATGGAGCCACGCCTGTGGCACCCTCTGCCTTGAACCAGGCTTCGGGTCCCGGAGATGGTGTAACCGCTGACATGTCTCTCAACAAACGCGCCGTCTCTGCTAGTGACTTGGCTGCACCAGAACCCTCTCCCACCGCTCTACCGTCAGTCCAAGAGATGGATAACCTGTTGGACATATACTTTGACACAGCTGGGGTCGTGTTTCCATTCATATGCGAGGATACCATGCGAAAGACGTACGATGAGTGCAGAAACAACGGTTTCACAAGAGCACGCAGAACATGGCTCGGAACCTTGAACATGATATTTGCTCTTGCCAGTTGTTTTGTAACTTGCGAATCTACATCTTCATCTGCCAAAGTACGCTTCGAGAAGTCCAACGTGTTCTACAGGAGAGCAACGGCACTCTGCGGCGAATTATCGAAACGTGTCGTCAGTCTCGAGATTGTCCATTATCTTATTCTCGTCGTTCTCCACTGCCAAGGGACGCAGCGGTCAGTACAAGCATGGAACAACCACGGACTAGCCATCCGATCGGCCATGGCGCTGGGTCTGCATTGTCAATCCAGCGGAGCGTCCCTTGACTCGGCTCAACAGGAATACCGCCGACGGACGTGGGTTGTTATATACTGCCTGGACAAGGTGCTTAGTACTGCATTTGGAAGACCGGCGAGTATTGCCGACGAGCAGATGCATTCCTTCAACAGACGCGAATCTGTCACAGGATTATCACCCATGTCTTTGTCTAACCCTGGAGTCCCGGTTGACCTCCCTGGAGACTTCTTGTCCGTTTCCTTCAGGCTATACCAAGTCATGAGCAAGTCGCTAGTAGAACAATATGGAACGAACCTGGACCACAGTGACTCGGATCACGATGACATGGCTCCATTGAAAGCATCAGGCGAGCTCCGAAAACAACTCCGTCTCTGGGCAGGAAGTCTTCCAGGTCATCTGCGTGTCTGCCAGCCAGAAGATGAGTTCCTGGCCCAGAACTCACAAGGGAACAGATTACGTGTCATCCTCACGCTTAGGTATCATAATCTCGGTATCTTGATACACAAGCCACTTCTCAGCGCCACGATACGTCATTTGTTTCAGGCGGAGAAGAGAGTGGATGCACCGCCGTCATATATGATACAGCTTGCCATGGCAGAGGCACACGAGTGTTTACGATCTGCGCAGTTAACTATTGACATTGTACATGCTGTTATTAGTACAGATCCCTCACCCGGGAACAACCTCGGCGCCTGGTACTTTACACTATACTACGGTGAGTGACCATAGTATCGCTCCACTACATGGGCACATCGCTAACCTCATCTTGATAGTTTTCACAGCCTCATTGGCTGTCAGCGGCCGTTTGCTTTGGGCACAGCATGGCCAAAGCACTGTTGACGAGGTAGCAGTAGATCACTGTAAGAGTCTACTCAGCAAAGCCGAAGAGATATTCAAAAAGCTCGATCACGAAAATAGTCTGGTATTGAGCTGCCTCGAATACATTGCTCGCCTGGCCCGAATATGCAGTATGAAAGGTGAGTGACAGATCAAGCTTGCCGCAATTGATTCATGAACTTATGAATGAATCACCGGTAGATGTCCCTCCAAACCCCCACAAGGGTAGTTCAGACATAACGTCAGATACTACGAATGCAGCGAGTGGCACAGTGGATACCATGCCGTTTGACGATGATGGTATGGATGCATTCCAGCTGTTTGCAGCCGAGATGTTTGATCCAAATATTTTTAAAGGATTTAACCTATCGCCTGAAGGGGTGGGATTTACAGACGGGATTTGGGAAGGGTTTCCTTGTGGCGGATGAGCGGATTGTGATGTAAAATAATATTAAAATCTGATACAGACTCTCTATCCCTCATTATGTGACAAGTTCAAAATACCTTGAATCACAAGTACCTGGTAAGATTGGATTTGTCATGTAATGGCTAGTCTATCAGATGACGATAGGGAATAATGCGATGCCCATCATTGGAAAAAACTGTTGAATTTTAATCGGATTTAGTCTAGTCTCTGAGGTTAGTAAAAGTCGCTCGGTAATTGACGTGAGCCGTGTCTCACGGACCTACTCCGGCCTAACTCCCCGTCTGACTCCCCCACCTTCCGTCACTGTGCTTAGAGTTTGTGATGGCGGATTTGAAGATTTCCTCCGTGGAACCGCCCTGGGATGTCCGGGTTAGATTACGAGACTTTTACTGGTATAATAATCTGGCTCATAAGCTGATCAGTTCACTGTTGGTACTGAACACACAGGATCATACGCTTATACACATATACATACCGCCTAAATACACAGACATTCGACATTACTCATCTAAAATTTACCTAACGCTTCCATTCAACTCATCATGTCGTGTCTCCCCGATCCAACAGTACTCACCCAGCTTCACGTGGATAACCCTCCAAGATACTCCCAAGCACAGCTCAAAGACTACCTGAAAGTCATCAAGCTTCCTCAGAGATTCCTCGACTCACCGGTGCTAAAGGACTCGAGCCTTGCCCACACTAAGGAACACGGTCTGCCCCTCCTCAAAGCCATTACCCGTTACCACGCATGCAATGTACCCTTTGAAAACCTTGAGCTCCACTACTCAGCACACAAGACCATCACGCTTGACCCTGTTGAGCTCTTCGAAAAGATAGTCACCCGTCGCCGTGGTGGTCGTTGTATGGAGAACAACACCTTTCTTGGTACTGTTTTTCGCTCATTTGGTTATGAGGTTCGCGATTGCGGCGGCCGTGTGGCGCGTGCCATGAGTCCTTATCCGGATGTTAGGAAAAACCAGGCATATACTTACGATGGCTGGAACCATATGCTCAACCTCGTCCACTTCGAGGATGAGTGGTATGTTGTCGATGTAGGAATGGGCTCAATGGGTCCCAACTTTCCTTTTCCTCTGCGTCATGGTTTCGAGACGACGAGCATCGCTCCTCGAAAGATCCGTCTTCAGCGCCGTGCCATTGCCGAGTCCCACGCAAGCAACCCCACCAAAGGAACAGAGCTGTGGTGTTACGATGTCTGCCTCAAGCCTACTGAGGACGGAACGGAAGTGTGGACGCCTACTTACGCCTTTACTGAGACCGAGTTTCTACCCCAAGACTACGAAGTCATGTCGTGGTTTACTTCTACGAACCCGCGCTCTTTCTTCACAAGATATGTCACCTGCACCAAGATGATCCAGGATGAGGAGAAGGAAGAGATTATCGGAAATCTCACCTTGTTCAAGGATACGATCAGAGAGACGATTGGCAGCCAACGTAAGGTTGTCAGGGAGTGTAAGACGGAAGAGGAGAGAATCCAAGCGTTGGTTGAGATTTTCGATGTTAACTTGACAGAGGAGGAGAAGAATGGACTTCCTGAGGAGAGAAGACTGGCTTGAGGGAGGCCCTGGCAATATTAATATTGATCTTGAGAATGAAGACAGGTAGTTTATTCCAGATTTTGTTAGCAACCAAAGCCCACTTTCAAGTATCTTTTCAGGCATCTTTTCAAGTTTCTATGAGATCGTGTTCTTTATCATTTGTTATCTTTCACTAGGTGAAGAAGTCGGTCAAGCTATCAATGCATCTTTTCACTGTTGGATATTTAGCCAATTGTGGATACAGTTACACATGAATACATTGGTTAGGTATGAGGGTTACTGCGAGACATGTAATCTCAATATCTTGACTTGTCATTTCTTCTACGATAACGTCAAAGAACTGAAGTATCACAAGCTCACAACACAGCATAATTTACCTAATGTAGTGGATAACACCGATAACGCACTCTTCGCTAACCCATCCACTTCTGAGCCCCCAGTATTATCTACACGGTTACGTCGTTATCCGTAAGTCCGCTAGCGTCCGCAATTTCCCCGCAATAGGTCTTTCGCCCTGGCAGAAGGGAAGACACACCTTGGCTATCCAATACAGTACGACAAAATGTAATGTCTCTACGTCGCACTGATCACCTCTCGAACACCGCTTCGCTATCCCGCAGTTTTAGAGGGGTAGAGGGGGGAGCCACAGCGACTGATAGTGCGCCCGCAGATAACCGTTAGTGGTTGATCATAATACAGTATGACCTAATACTAGAGCACCTGACAGTAGAACAGAGCACCATCAGAGGTTCAATCCGACAGCCGACCTTGTTCCCCGGATAACCAACTGCCGCCAGACTTGGAAGTCAGCCAGCTGTCTGTATTGGGGATAAATAATGGGGGAAAGTAAGACAGAGTTTTGACCTCATCCATTCACCTCAAGTCAGATCACCACAGTCATTAATTCCTGCACCTGCATCACCTTGTATTATATCGCATCGCGCTGCAGCCATGTCATCTATTCGTCTCCCACCCCCGGTAGTAATACCACAGTCCCAGAGCGTAGTCGATGTCTACATCATTGACACAACAAGCTACATGAGCAATGTCCCCGCCTCAAGCTTCGTGGAACCCCTCGTTTCTGGTTTTGAGACCCTCAACGCTGGCTCATATGCCTTCCTCATCAAACACACTAGCTCCAAGTCATCAAAACACGACACCATGGTCTTCGATCTGGGTGTTCGTAAAGATTGGGAGAACCTACCCGATACCTTTGTCGCAGCTGTCAAAGAAGAAGGATGGAGCATAGATGTTCAAACAGACGTTGCCTCCATCCTTCGTGACAATGGGCAGGACCTGAATAGTGTTGGAGCTATTATCTGGTCGCACTGGCATTTTGACCATGTTGGTGATCCGCAGACATTTCCTTCAACGACAGATCTAATTGTCGGCCCCGGCTTCAAACAAGGAGTAATGCCAGGCTGGCCGACTGCCAAAGACTCACAAGTTAACGAAACTGCTTGGCAGGGCCGTGAGTTGATCGAGATCGAGTTTAGTGGCGAGGCAGCGCTTGACATTGGTAAATTTCAGGCTTACGACTTTTATGGAGATGGAAGCTTTTATCTCTTGAACTCACCTGGTCATGCAGTTGGACACATGTCAGCTCTTGCTCGCACAACAGCTGATCCGCCTTCCTTCATGCTTTTGGGTGGTGACATTGCCCATCACTGCGGTGAATTTAGACCCTCCCCTTACACACCTTTACCCGAGATGATCTCTCCCAACCCTCTTGGACATACCCTCTCAGCGTGCCCCGGCAGGCTATTCCTATCCGTCCATCCCTGTAAGGACCCGGAGAGACCCTTTTTTGACCCCACAGTCGGACCGGGCTGGCACGACGAGGGACTCCTTGCCAAGGAAAGCATTGACAAGCTGATCGAAGCGGATGCATACGACAACATCTTCCCTGTCATGGCGCATGATATGACACTGGTTGGTACAGTCGACCTATATCCTAAGAAGGCCAACAACTGGATGTCCAAGAGATGGAAGGAAGACACGCGGTGGGGTTTCTGTGGCGATTTCACGCCCCTGGATGAGGAGATTGGCGCAAAGAAGGATCAGCCAGCAACACTTGAGGAGCATCATGAAGTGAGAGATTCTACACAGGACCCTAAGGTGGCTTCGATTGTTCATATGGAGTATACGGACGTAGATAAAAAAGCGAAACTTCACGACCTCACATTAACATAACATCTTAAATCTCTCTTAAATCTGACTTTTAATTCTATATGTATGTTTCATGCTTGATACAGTTCTGTTTACTTGTGAAAGAGCCTATACGCTAAGTATTCAAAGATGTAATCATGCCGCATCTGATGCAGGGAACCCTAGCTTTGTATCACGTCCAACACCCATCCATTCACGAAATTGCATACAAATAGGAAGAAGCACTGACTGTGAAGCTATTTGTGGAGAACAAAAATATATACCTTATATGTCTACCATTTAATTGCCAATGCTTTTCATAGCACTCTCACTGTAACGATCGCCCTGAGGCTTCAGAGCATCCACCAATTTACGCATCTCCTTATTCTCCTCTTCTGTTATCTCAATCTCTCTCGCCGCAAAGTTTTCAATCAACCGCTCAGGCTTGGTGGTACCAGGGATTGCAATCATTCCCTGGGCCGCAATCCATGCTATCGCAATTTGAGGCAGCGTGCAGTTCTTCTTTCTAGCCAGCTCCTTGAACTTATCAGCAATTCTCTTATTGGCATAGAAATTCTCTCCCTGCCACTTGGGTACTATTTGATTACATTAGCAACGGTATTTAACCTTGAGAATTTATGAAACGTACTTTGACGCCGGTAGTCATCGGGGGAAAAATCGTCAGGTGTTTCGTAAGGAAAATCCTCCACTAGCCAGCCATGTCCAAGAGGACCGTAGGCAACGAAAGAGATGTCTAGTTCGCGAGCTGTGTCAATAAGACCGTCTGTCTCGTGTAGAGTCTCAAACGCAGAGTACTCTGCTTGCACAGCGTCGATCTTGGCAACTAAGACTTAATGAGCATAGTGTTTGTTGTGCAGGATCTGTCATGCTTACTTGAGTTTGCCATACGCAATGTCTCTGCGGAACACTCAGAAAGACCAATATACTTAGTCTTTCCTTGCTTACGGAGTAAGTCCATTGCAGGAATAGATTCCTCTAGGGGTGTGTCTATATGTTATTGTCAGTATTTTGATCAATTGATAGCAGTGTATATGTTTCTCAATCTACTTACTCGGATCTATGCGGTGGATATAGTACAAGTCAGGAGCGAAGCCAAGTCGATTGATGGTTCCTTCAATGTACGTCTGGATATGCTCGGCTGAGTTGGTGATTGATCCATCTTCAAAAGCAGCAACACCGCACTTTGATGCAACTGAGTCACATCAGTTAGTAACACGCGTGATGTTTGTATTTTATTTTTTCCACGTACTAAAAAGCTTGTCGCGACAGTTATGTTTCTTGACAAATTCGCCGATAAGTTCCTCATTTTTGCCTGGCCCATATGAAACCTAATACAGTTGGTTGGTAAGAACGTGCAATTGACAGTGTCATTGGGTAAGCTGCATAGACGTACAGCAGTATCCCAAAACGTACATCCCTGTTTGAGGGCTTCGAGGAGGACAGGCTCAGCCTGCTCATAGCTGAGATCGTTGCCGAGTGCAAAGCTAATTCCCATAGCACCAAATCCAGGGACTGGGATATCCAAGTCCCCGAAGCGCAGTGATTTAACCATGGCAGTTAATTGGTAGTTTGTTGATAGTGTCGGTGTTAATGGTGTTGTAACTAATGTATAGGTATAATGTTGCAAATATTATAGCAGCTCATTAAATGCACGGAGCCAGTACAGTCCCGGGAGATAGAGGTGCCGATTACGCGTTATCAGTTACTAGTTTTAGATAAGGGGTACAAGCTTGGTCAAATCATACTAACGACGGCTGAGATCGGAAATGGGGTAAACCTGGGAGTGCCCGGCTTCGTCGGTAGTGGATACAATGGGTGATTTTCCGCGGCTTAATAAGAATCTCATATCAGCTCTTAACAGGTTACTGTAGATACCAGTAACAGTTACTTACCAGGCTTCCTGTACAATAAAGTCTCAGTGGGCAGTTCTACGCTCACTTGTCCCGTATAGTCCATCCCTTCAACTTTTTCTCTGCTGGCATCTGTAGGAGACCCAGTCCATTTTGTAATACAAACTTCGACAAGGGTTGTGACTTTTGACAATAGAGGTCTATATACTTTTTATTCCCCCCTTCTTGAATTGTAGTACTAGATAAAGATGTAAGAAACATGTCATTTTTTTTCATGTTTCAAAGTTCTTTTGTTTTGATGTTGAGTTCTGTTGGAATCACTTTTGGCTGCTTGACCTTGTGGGCTGATGATATTGCTTCACCATACTGTTGCGAAGCTGGGGGAAAAATATTTTTTATTCCAAGAAACTATTTCTCACTACCTCTCTCCTTGCCTATAGGCGCCCGGGAGCATCACGCTGAAAAAATATTCTCCTCAACCTCAAGGCAGCCAAGTCAATCACAGCACGAGCAGTTGGACCATCTCGTAGTGCCTTCACAACACAAAAAGCATGCATCTGCCCCTCAGCCTTCACGATAGATGCGTCGACCCCATTTTCCTGGAGCCTATGTCCGAATGCCACACCTTCGTCGAGTAGCGGGTCAACGGTGGAGAGGAAGATGATAGTAGGGGGGAACTGAGCCAGGACTTGGTCTGGAAGATGGGTCAGCGGTGATGCCAGTGCTGTCTCCCTGTCTTTCAGGTTCGGTAAGAAAGACTCAATCATCCAATCCATCGAGTCTTCTGTCAGGAATGGCGCCTGAGAGAAAGTCGTGTATGATCCAAGCTTCTTGTGTGTGACTGTCACGGGAGCCCATAGAACCAATTGGCCGATCTCAGTCGGCAGCTTGCGCTTCAGAGAAATCTGCATCATAGCAATAGCCATGTGGCCTTGTCGACGTTAGTATTTGTGCCTCATTTCACAAAGGGGACGTCTCGAACACACCTCCAACACTATCTCCAGCAAGAGCAATGGTTCCAGGTAGAATTTGATGCTGACTCGAATGACGAACCATGTAGTCAAGAGTTTCATAGCTCTGCTCAAGCGGGTATGGGAACGTTTGATGAGGTACACGAGTGTAGTCAGGGAAGACTATGACAGCTCGGGTACGGCGGGCCAAGTCTTCCATTAACACAGCGAAAGACTTGGCGCTAATCGAATATGAATCAGTTGACCATGTTCAGAAACACAGGATGTAGAAAAAGATGATTGTTAATTACCTTCCCATGATCCAACCGCCACCATGAGTATAGAACACCATAGGCAGTGGCTTATCAACAAGAGTTTTCAGCCTGAACAATGTTACAGTTGTCGGACCATATTTTTTGCCAACTTGAATGGTTGTTGTCTCGATATCTGCAGCTGCATCATGCTTCTGTATCTGCTCCAAGCTGTCGTACGCCTGTTGGTAACCGCCCATTTGATGGGGACAAGGCAAATCCTTGATTTGTTCGTAGAAAGCGGCATTGGTGGGGTCAAGCTCAAACATGATGGGCAATTAACAAACACGATTCCAAGTAAAGATACAAACCAAGAAAAACAAAGGATCATCGGTCTTATACTATAGGGAATGGTTAAAACCAATGCAGATCAACATTAGGTGGTACCTGTTTGGTAAGACAAAGGAGAAGCCGTTTCGGCTCAAACGGGGCATTGTAGGGAGTGTTAAGCCGAGAAATGTCTCTATCAAAAGATAGTCATTTTCCCCTACCTTTTAGTATCTCTAGACCGCGGAGATGTTCCCCGGACCGTGCTCCTCCTTAGGCAGTACAGTGTGGGAACTTCCCCGCATTCTATGACTGAACTTTATCTACAGCATTAGATCCGGTAGAAACAGTGCAGCCATCATGTTCCGGAGACTTACATTGAGCAGACCTATTGGCCTGGAACCCATTATGCAACATCGTTTACTTCTTCAACACTTGTTAGTCAGGTAGGCATTGCATTTCAGGAAATATTAGACGAAACCCGGGAAATGCGGAACTGAGTAGATATAAGACAGGGTTTAGGTTTGGTAGAACAGTGATAAGATATCGCAAAATCTAGGTAGGTCGAAGTCATGGCTGTCTCGTCAATGCAGTCCCTCGGGGGGCTTATACCGCCCCCCGAGATAACGCTCGTACTTTCCATGTCAGGCCAGGTCTGTGAGACACTAAGTTCTCGGCATCAGTTATCATTCTGGCTAGGTTTACCACTTGGGAAAGTACTGGTAAGGGCTTCCTGTATTGAATGTTCTTCTATATCGTCAAGGCACGTAGATAATTGATGTTTCATGTAACAATTGCCGAGTTGTTATCGCTAATCAAAACATTCCAATGTGAAATAACACCAGACCACTGATCGCTGCATTAGGCTTCTAAACATCTGATTCCTCAACCAAAAATGTTGAGCTTTTTCCTTTTAAACTGGGTTGCGTCTTCTGCCCAAACCCAACCAGGTGGCGAGCTAGCGTATCTGAACAGGGAGTCTAAACTCGCTATGCTTCATGGAGTTATTCCATAATCTATAGTGACTGTTATCGAATGATCTGGATTTCCAGTAGTATCTAGCCCCCATTAACCCCGCGTTGCCCCGGACTTACCTGAGAAATTGGATGAGACAAGACTGATTTCAAATATAAGTACCTCTTCTGCATGCTTCATTTTCTAGTCTATTATTGTCTCACATCTCCCTCAATCTTTCTATCACCTTCAAATTACTACGAAATGGCATCTCCCACGGGCACTTCTATTCTGCAATACTCAGGTGCTGATCAGAAAGAAAAGGGGGCTCTTGATCATGGTGATGCCCCAAGCGTTGATATCGGGAGAGAGGAGACCAGGGATGTTTTCCAAGAGAATGTTGATGGAGTTGAGTTCAGGACTGTCAGTTGGCAACGAGCTGCGGTGGTCTTCCTCAAGATCAACTTTGCCATGAGTATCCTCGCCATACCAGCAGCTCTTGGTGCATTGGGTTCCGTGGGAGGCTCTTTCTGTATCATCGGATACACGTCTCTGAATGTTTGTGAGTCAGCCAAATCCAATATTCGTCACAATGAGCTGACTAGCGTAGATACTGGCCTTATTCTTGGTGACTTCAAGCATAACCATGTAGAGTGCCACAGTATGTCTATATCTTCCTTATGATTATACCGCTAAGCGCTAATCAATTAATCCACAGCATTAGCTGACATGATGGGCCTCATCTGGGGCCGCTGGGGTCGCGAAATAGTGGGTGTCCAGATCATTGTCCTCCAAGTCCTCATCACAGCTGGTGGAATAGTCACGACAACTATTGGGTTTAACGCACTGTCAGGCCATGGAGCATGCACTGTCTACTTTGGCCTTGTTTCTGCCATTGCTATCACGCTGTTCTCATCCATCCGCACATTCTCCAAGCTAGGTTGGTTGACATGGTTCGGCTTCATCACATTTGTCATTGGCGTCTTCATCTTTGTTGTGGCCGTGACACAAGTCGATAGACCTGCTGCTGCTCCCAAGACTGGAGACTTTGATCTCGGTTGGGCGCCCATTGCATACCCTAGCTTTGTCGTTGGCATGGTCAACGCGACCAACATCTTCATCAGTACCGCCGGCTCTTCCATGTTCTTACCCATTATTTCTGAGATGAAGCGGCCCCAAGATTACCGCAAGGCCTGTCTAGTTGCTGGTTTCATTGTCGGAGCCATGTACCTGTCTTTCAGTCTGGTCATCTACCGTTACTGCGGCGTCTGGCTCTCCACTCCCGCTTTTGCCAGTGCTGGACCTATCATCAAGAAGATTGCCTATGGTGTCTCCTTACCCGGACTAATTCTTGGTGTCGGTATCTACCAGCACGTCGCGGCAAAGTACGCATTCGTCCGTATTCTGCGAGACTCGAAGCACCTTCAGGCCAATTCATTCACGCACTGGGCAACTTGGCTGGGAATTAACTTCACCCTTGGCGCAGCTGCTTTCATTGTGGCTGAAGCAATTCCCATCATGAACTACCTTCTTGGACTTGCTGGCGCCATCTGTGTTGCGCCTTTCAGTTTGGTGTTTCCCGCTCTTCTGTGGATGCACGACTTTAAGAGGTACAAGACTGGAACGACCCTACAGAAGGTCAAGTACGGTTTTCATATACTCATCATAATTTTCGGACTCTACATGCTTGTTGCTGGAGTGTAAGTACCGAAGTTTTGATTCCACTGTTGTGTCCCAGATTCTGACTCAGTTACTTAGTTATTCCGTCGGTGTTTTGATCAAAGAGGCATTTGACACTGCTGCTATTGCCAAGGTGTTCGACTGCGCCGACAACTCTGGTTTTGTACAGGACAAGTAAAATGGCCACTTCGAAGTCAATTCATCTACAGCGGCGAGGATATGGACCAGTATTGCGTATTTGTCAGTACTATAATAATGAATACATGTGACGTACGAACGATGGCTCCCGCGAAATAATGTTCTAATTGATCCTGCGTAAGCTCGAACTAAGTTATCGAACCTGGTCTCATCAACGTTGTGCGAACGGCGCTGATTTGAGAGAGCATCATGTAAGACGATACAACAAAAGCGACTACTGTATAATGCTGCTGTGTAAAGGCAGACATAACCAACGCTCGACGGACGCAATAGCTTTAAGGTACTGTCGGGGAACTCACTTAATTTGTTTACAATCTGTTGAGGATTTGTTTCTAATCAATCTCTACGGCAAGCTTCCCAACCCCGCGATCAACACATGCCTGTAAAGCGGTGCCCTTCTCCTTTTCTAATAGTGACGTGCTCTTGTAGTCAACCTCCCCCTTGCAGAGCGTCACCTTGCAAGCACCGCAAGCACCAAACTTGCACGAGTAAAGTACGTCGAAGCCAGCTTCGTTGAGAACGTCGAGGAGGGTCTTATTGGAGGGAACCGTCATCGTCTCGTGCCTATTTGTTTCAAACTCTTGGACCTCCACCTCAAACGGTTCGCCCAGGTTATCACCACCACTACCGAAATCTTCGAAGTGAACCAAGTGTTCTGGATATCCTAGCTCGGAAGTGATGCGCTGACATTCCTTCATCATACCCCCAGGCCCACATGAGAAGATACGGGCAGGGAAGGTCTTGTCTTCGGTCGTGGGCTGCGGTATAACCTCTGAGATGTTGAGTCTCTGACCTTCTGACTTGGCATATAACGTCGTCTTGTCTCTTGGAAGTTCGTGGAGGAATGGGGCATCGTTGGGGCTCGGTACAGCATAGTGAAGATGGTATGGTTGTCCTTTGGCTTCCCACTCACGGATCGATGGAAGAAAGGCTGTGATGCCAATGCCTCCCACAATAAGTATACATTCGAGATCCGGATCGGCCTTCTTGTCGTTTTCCTGTGCGCCTAGGTTATTTCCAGGTGACATCTGGATCTCGTCACCAGTCTTCATTTCTTTGTGGATATATGCCGAACCACCGCGAGAATTGCGATCTAGAGAAATGCCTAGACTGAACGTGTACAAGTCGCCATCGACAATAGAATATGAACGTTCAAACTTATTGTCAGGTCCGAACGTGATCTGCGCAAAACCATAATGATCGAATTCGGGGTTGTCCAGTTTGAGATCGTCCTTCAACCTGAATGTGAGATTTCTAACACGGGAGGTAACGAGCTGAGCTTCAACCAGTGTGTATGTCTTTGGCGAGTTCCTTAACTTTTCTTTTCCAATTTCTATCCACATTTCTGGCATTGGTAGTTGAATGGACTCTGCCAATAGCTGAAGGGAGACATTCCTTGCTCTTAGTATCCTCTGGACATTGAGAACCGACCATTTGGGATATGGTCTCTTAATCAAGGAAATTGTGTCACCCTTGCAGATATTTCCCGTTTGTAATACTCGAAAGTTCCAACCCGATCGTCCGGTTCGTATCGTCCGCTTAAGGGCTCTCGGCCACTTGAATCGGGAGTTGAGTTTGAAGCATGGGTGTCTAGGCTCGCTGACCTCGAGGACAACTTCGTCACCAAGCTTGTATATATCGCCAATACAGACGTTGTCGTCGTTCATGTTGGTTGCAACAAGATTCTCGCCAAACGTTCCGATATCGTATAGGCCTGGTTCGGGGGCATCCTCCGCTTGCCAGTCTGGGTAATGCTCTGGGTTGTACTGATGCACTGCGCGTTCGGTTCCACCATGGCTCTTGGCAGCATGTTCGTCGCCTAAAATGCCAGTCACTGTGACACATGTCGGGCCGTGCTGTTCTTGTTTGTAGATGGCAGACGTGATTTCGCCTGCCAGACCACGCTCCTTTACTTTTCCAGCGCGGACTTGAAGGAGAACGCCAGTTTCTGGGATCGGCGCGTCTTGAAGTTCGAAGACATTCTCCTTTGGAATGTTTCTTGTTGATGGAACACCCATTGTGTTGGAAGAAATTGGTAGTTTCAGTAACAAAAAACACCAAAGTGAAATGATGCGATAAGTGGTTCAAGCGAATATCCCGCAGTCCATACACCATGAGCGTAGTTAACCCACATGATATCGGAAAATCACAGTCCTGAACGAAAGTTAATTCCGCGGTTTGATGACGATTGCAACAATTCTGCAACGCGACTGGACGGCGACCGGAAATCCCGCGGGATATCCGTCGGTAATACCGATCGGTGCCAAGTTCATATTGAGTAATCTCTTATTGATGCAGTGGTGCGAGTGGATCTATGGCCTTTTCGTTTCCTTTGGCCCATCCGGGCTATCCGATTGCCTATACATACGCTATTGGAGATGCAGATCCTGCATCTCCTCCACAACTAACTCATAACGAAGCAAAGTAGCTACTCAAAATCACAATTACAGATCATAGGTTCATTGTGTAGCGAAATTATCATTAGAAATATTGATGCTAACTTAAAAAACCATTATCCGTCTGAATACGTATCGTGCACATGATTAATGCTAGAGATGGAGAAGTTCGAAGACGATAATATAATATCCTTTTTATCTGTGATCTATAATCTATACTCTATGTACTATGTGCTCTATCTGCAATTTTATTGGACTGGAGCCTCCTTAGAGGACAAGCTTTGGGGCGGTTTTCTTGGCTCTGCCGCCGAAGCCCCACGCGATCTGATGGGCGATCTGGATGGAAGTGTTCAGATCATCAGCCCATGACCAAACAAGTCCAGTGTTCTTCTGGAAAAGACGACCCGCAGCCACAAGGTCCAATGGCGTATCATCCTCTCCACCGGCGATGATCTCCTCTGCGAGTGTGCCTGTCTTGATGCTGCCGACAGTGCTGATGAACATCTTGTCTCCAACTGACTTCTTGATGGCCTTGGCAAAAGGTGCCTGATAACCAGGACCAGCAGCAACCTTTTGCATCTTGTGAATACCACCACTGAAAACATCAAGAACATCGACGCCTCGATCCGCCAACAGGTGTGCAAGCTTGATGCTCTGATCGAGAGTCCAAGTCTCTCCCTCGTACTCGGGGTTATTCTCCAACCAGTCAGTGCCACTGATGCGAGTGAACAAGGGCATATCTTCGGGCATAACAGCTCTAGCAGCCTCCACGATCTCGAGGGCAAGTCGGACTCGGTTCTCGAAACTACCTCCGTACTTGTCGGTGCGCCTGTTGGTGGCAGGAGAAAGGAAGCTCGAAACAAGGTAACCGTGAGCAAAATGGAAGTTGATGGCATCAAACCCTGCTTTGACCGCTCGACGAACACCAGAAACAAAGCCCTCCTTCAATTGCTCAATTTCTTCGAGGGTGATAGCACGAGGAATAGGGTAACCAGGGGCAAATGGCTCGTTACTAGGACCCACCACATCATCAGGCCATCCACCAGCAGCCTTTTCAGCAGCAAGTCCAGCGTCTAACCAAGGAGCAACGCAGGACGCCTTGCGACCAGCGTGACCAATCTGGATGCCAATAAGGGAGTTGTTGGCGTGGGCAAACTCGACGTGCTTTCGCAGCCCCTCAACGTGAGAGTCGAGCCAGATGCCAGAATCTTCAGGTGTGATACGGCCCCGTGCTTGCACAGCGGTAGCTTCCAACATGATGAGACCAGGCCCACGCTGGGCCAGTCCACCGTAGTGAGCAAAGTGCCAAGGCTGCTGAAAGCCGTCACGAGCACTGTACTGGCACATAGGGCTGACCCAAACACGGTTGGGCATGGTCATGCTGCGAATCTTGATGGGTGTAAAGACCTTTGGCAGCGTATCATTGGGACCATTCAGACCGAGGCCGGGTGCAGGAAGCTGTTCAGGGTTGAAGTATTCTATTCCCTTGGCGGCAACGTTCTGAACGACCTCCTTGTTTGCGTCTTGAGGCTTGCTGCCG
Source organism: Fusarium venenatum (assembly GCF_020744135.1). Taxonomy (NCBI): domain Eukaryota; kingdom Fungi; phylum Ascomycota; class Sordariomycetes; order Hypocreales; family Nectriaceae; genus Fusarium; species Fusarium venenatum. The sequence goes on from NW_027072129.1 coordinate 11,769,670, forward strand.
TTCTGGGAGGTCAGGACAGGAATGGCCTGGGACTGTTGCTGTGATTGGATTGTCATATTGATCGGTAGATGGTGTGTTTGAATAAGATTCTTTTGATAGAAGATAGAAGATAATGCGTTTGTGTTGAGTTCTGGAATAATTCTACCAAGCTAGCCCTTCTTTAAGTACGTAGATGGATAGTTTAATGGAATGCAGGAACAAAACCTGTAATCAGTGCTTTGAACGCAACGTTATGCATCAACGTTTGACAAATTCTGATGCCTTTCTTACTCATGCTTAGTTTACCGTAGCATAGATTTTCGTACGTGATGCGTTGAGGGACCACATTTGGAATCATATTTAGCACAACAAGAAAGGAGACACCGAAAATAATGATCTTGACTCGTGGTCGTCCCCACTGCCATGTTTTTCGGGGACATCTCGGATCCATCCGAGCTAAATACCGAAAATACTTTAACCTTTTAGCGCTATTATCCAGTCAAAGCAGTGCGATTCCGGTTACTTTTAGAATCTCATATGTAAATTGGAAAGTAGCTGGACATCGTGCAACGCAAGTTGTATTATGCGATGGTCCACTATTATCCACTTGATTTGGAAACAAACCTGTTCAAACGGCGGATTACGTGAACTATGAGAGTCTGTAATGCTTATTTGATGCGGTGCGAAAACCATAAATCTTGTACTGTAAACCACTTTAACCAATTTTTACAGACGAATACAAAGTCCCAACAACTCAACATACACAAACATCCCGTTTTGTCAGTACGCCTTCCGAGCCCAATTATCATCATGTCTGAAAATCTACAACACCAAGCTGCCGGCGACGCAACCCCATTCGCATTCATATGGCGTCAGCTTTTCCAATCAGTTCCCTCTATTCCCAGCGACGTGAATCTACAAGGTCAAGTTGCTTTGATTACGGGATCCAATGTTGGTCTTGGCTTCGAATCCGCACGCCAACTACTTGCTCTCAACCTCTCGCATATTATTCTTGCTGTTCGGTCCGAAAAGAGAGGAGAAGAAGCTGCAAAAAAGCTCCGGATGGAATTCCCTTCAGCAAAGGTCGAGGTCTCTATTATTGATATGTCGTCCTACGACTCTATCCTGGCTTTTGCAAAACGATGTAAAGCATTACAACGATTAGATATCTCCATCCTCAACGCAGGTCTAAGTCAACCCAGCTACGAACGTACCGAGGGAACGGGTCACGAAGTCACATTCCAGGTTAACTACCTGTCAACGGTCCTTCTCGCTCTCGTCTTGACTCCTATTCTGCGAAACAAACATGGAGTAGGATCACCAGCTCGTCTGAGTCTCGTTGGCTCTGACACTTCCTACTATGCCAATTGGGACGGCAAAGAGTCAGAGTCTATCATGGAGGCAATGGACAACCCAAACTATTTCAACTCATGGGAGGCCTACAAGACCACCAAGCTACTTCTGCTCATGTTTGCACGCGAACTTAGCAAGAGAGTATCCTCAAACGACGTCATCATCAATGTGTCGAATCCTGGCGCATGTAGAGGGACACAGTTCGGGCAGAAGGAGCGCTCCATATTGCAAGAAGCTGTTTTATACGTGGCATCGCTGATTCTTGGACGCACCCCCACTGATGGTGCTCGGCAGTACGTAGACTCTGTAACAGCAAAGGGAACTCAGAGCCATGGTAGCTTTGTTAGTGAGGGCAATATCAAAGCGTGAGCTACACCCAACAGCTAAAACGTTGAGACTAAGTATACTAACTCTTCCCACATAGTTTCCCTCCGATTATGTATGAACTGCGAGGTCTAGCCCTACAAGATCTATTATGGGGTGAGACAATGAAGGAGTTTACTAGTTTTGGCATTGGGGGATTTTGAGATTACTAGACAAGTCGACAATAAAGCAATAATACAACGTCTGAGAAAGTAAAAGTGAGATGACAGTCGGTAAAGTGATGATGGGTGACTGACGATGTAGGCTTTGTAATCAAGTTCGAAGCCGTCCCCATGCTATGTCAAACTTTGCATTGTGGTGGTAATCGCATATTTCAAAGCTGCTATATCAGCCAGGACCGCAGAAGATAAACCTTGATTGATTGACTGACTGAATATAAAAACTCCTTGTAGACAAGAATTGCTTCTTTACTGTTTTAATAGGTAGCCCTTAACTAACGAGCGAGAACTGGGTTGATTGCAGTATAGCCAGCAAAGTCTCCCGAGGCAGGGCCGAAAAAGCCTTTCTGAGCATCATTGACATAAAATTGAGAGAATCGGGTGCCACTGTTAGGTCTTCTGCATGTTCCTGACGAATCGCAAGATCCATTGGGTGCACTACAAGCAAGCGTGTCATCAGATGATGGCAAGCAGGTAAGAGGAGCCGATGAGAAGTTATCAAATGGGCATATAACAAGTGGGCTAAGAACGCCTACATCCTTGTAGTTCAAGCATAGGTAGTTGTTATTGCTGCCTGTAAAGAGCTGTCCATTGGGGAGGAGAGTAAATATTAAGGTTTGTGTTGACCCGGATTGTTCGAATGATAGAGGGATAAAGCGTGTAGAGTCGCCTTGTAGAGCAAGGCCAGCGACTGGTCCAGTACCGACAATGGAGCCAGGCGTTGCAGATGGGGCTGTAGATGAGGAAATGGTAGCCGAGACTCCTTCAGTGGTTGTAGTTGTTGGTTCTTCGGTGACCGAAGTAGGAAGAACTTCAGTCGTGGTTGTGGCCAGCGTAGTACCAGGTGCCGAGGTTTCAGTGGACTCGAGGCTGACAGTCTCAGTCGTGGAGAGACCAAGGGTTTCAGTGAGGGTGGCAGAAGCTGAAGTGGCCGATGATTCAATGGTCGAGACAGCATCTGAGTGGGAAGTAGTCGTATCTGTATCGATAGGTGTTAGCCCCGAAGACTTGCCGCGAATGAAGTTACTTGCATGCAGGTTTGCACACGCCGGCTTGGACAACTACAATGGCCGCGGAAAGGCCAGTGGCGAAGAGTAAAACACGCATCTTGGAGATAGGCAAAGGTTAAATAACGTTAACGAGAGACAAGTAACTTGGTGAAGCAGTTTCAGTTGTTTTTTGGGCGGGAACTGATCTCTTAAGGACTTGGCAATAGGGGCAAGTCTCAACTAACACTTCAGTCTAAATCGATTCATTAACTCTGAATTGCCTATTTGAGGATGGTATCTCAATAGCGTGGCCGCTACATTCGTTAGTCCGTACTTAGGTGAGATAGATTTATAAGGGGAGATCAGATTTTAAGCAGATAAGGTTCTTATCGAATCTCTTTAGCACCATTTGGGAAATTACATTATCCTGTCCTGTTTTAGGGAGATGTGGTTAGGCGACAGTCCACAATTTGAGGCGTATTATATTGTTATGCATATATCGTAATACCATTACGTTCTTATGTAGTACTCTGTACACTAGGTGTCAATGCAACTGAGGTTAGGCTGCTTCTTAGTGTATTGCCAGTTAAATGCTACCATGTTTAAAAAAGACTCTTGGATAGGTATAAGTCCAACTGTCAAAGACGATATAATTTCAATCAAGGTTTCAGGTAAGAATCCGTGAATCAGTAACCAGGCCAATCCTAACTATTCACAACTTAACCAGGAAAAACTTAAAATAACAAATAAAACAAGAAACACAAATTCCTATCCATCTCCTCCATCCCAGCCGGTCAAACCAAGTATCTACTCAAGCAAGACAAATTATACAATGGAAACGTGGAACTGTGACTCCGCACAGGAAGTCTAATAAGCCAGGTGCAGAGCAGGGTCATCTCCCTTTTTGCGCGCCTCGAGTGCAAAAGTTGGATCCGTAACCCATATCGTACAGCACTTGACTGGCTCCGACTTTGTACCTTGGGGAATTCGCCACTCGTAGTTGAGTAAAAGATACATCATGACAATCTTGACTTCCTTGGCTGCAAAAAAGCGACCAGGGCAGGCGTGTTCTCCGTAACCAAAGCCCATGTGCTCGGCACTAGTCGAAGATAGTTGGATCTTATCCTCCCTGGCGGCGTCTGCTTGTTCTCTTTCACGAAAGAAGCGGTAGCCATCCCATTCGTCCGCATTGGGGTATATTTTCTCATCGCGCATGTTGTGGCACGAGACTGCAAGTTGATGGCCTTTGGGAATAAATGTGCCATCTTCAAGTGTAATGTCCTCGAGCGCTTCCCGCACCATCGAAGCTAAGTTGAATCTGTAAGCGGGCAACCTTGTAGAAGGGACATGGGTTCGACATACCAATTTGAACAGGTTTCAAGCGTTGAGTTTCCTTAAGCGCGCTATCAAGGAGTTTCATCTTGTACAACGCTTTCGTATTCCATCCCTCCTCCTTGATAACCTCTCTGATCTCATCTTGCAGTGGACCGATGATTTCAGGATGAGCGCAAATGTCTGTTATAGCTTGACATAGGAGATCAACCGTAGTATGGATCGATACAGCAGTAAGAAACAACTGCGTGTCTGCTGGGTCGTACGGAGCTTTCGCGGTTTTCTCAAACCATTCCAAAGAGTCATTGTATACAGTACCTTTCTCCTCTAATCGACGTCGCTCAAGAATGGGATCGATGAAAGCATGAGAGTCACTGACCTGCTTTCTCAGCACTCGGCATTGGCGAGAGAAGAGAGAAACTGTGTAGCGTAAATACTGAGGCCATCTGCGTAGGCGAGCTGCCATGTCAGTACTAGTGACAGAATACTCTGAAGCAATTCGTATCCACTCTTCGTTTCGACACAGATCCTCACCCAATAATACACGGCTTGATATCCTCGTGATTAAAGGTAGCATTGTGTCTCTTAGAGGAACTTTATGCCAGTCTGTAGATAATTAACTTAGCATCAGTGCCTTATCCCGAAAGTGTAAAAGTCCTTACCTTTACTACTACCAATGTAGTCTTCGATAGCCATATATGTTTCTTGAGCCAGCGGTAGAGTAATACGGTCTAATTTCGAAATAATTAGTACTGATATAACATTGCTAAAGCCAGGCTAAAGGTTGTCCACTTACTCAATTCTTTCTTCAAATACCCGTGAACAACGTTTTTTACCAGTGCTGCCTCATGCATTCCACCCTCACGGAACGGCTCAAAACCGGGAATCGAAATATGAAAGGCCTGAAGGCTGTTTAGCTGTATAACAACAATCTATTCAACAGGTTCAACATACCGAATCGTTTGATGCTTTGATAAAACTGAGACGTGAATCCTTCTTGATACTATCGGCCATTGACGGAGGTAAAATGGTAATCTCGCCCAAATCGCATATCAGGCGCATAGGTGTTGCTGGGTGCTTGGAAAACCATTCTTCGATGGTTTGGCGTGTGGTGGTCAGGATTCTAGACACTGGACCATCATCTGAAAACTCGTAGAAGCGTCTCGGGTTGAGCAAAGGCGCACTTGGTTTTGGGACCAAGTAGCTTCGTATTGCCAGTGTCAAGATGACAAACAAAGAAACATATGCCAGCATGTCGATTCGGACCTCCGGCATGCGGTCGATGATACTCATTACAGCCATGATGGTAAGATGATCTATCAAGCGTTGAAAAATATACCAGTTGTGCTTGATTACTTTTCGGGGTTTGGATGGCATTCAAATATATAGAAGTTATCCTGTATTTATAACAGATGTCTACATATCCCGTGACATTGCGGTTAACCGTTTGAGTAACTTCTGTAACTCTATTGTGTTACGTGCCACGTTGGTAGGGCCCCAATTATCAGGCCAGTTAACAAAACGAACTCAAACCTTATGCACCGAACAGTATCAGCATTTACACCTCCACATTGGTAGACTCGTAACCATGAGACCAGTTCCCCACTTACTCACAAAACAACCTAGCATTTCTCACCGAATAATGTTGATTTTATTGCATTGACCTTCACATTGATTGGTAGATGGTCCCGACTTCCAGGACAGTTTACAAAAGACCCAACCTTCCTTACCGAATAGTATGGATTTCAGTATTTTCACCTTCCCGCTGGTATATTCTTAAGTGCCAGGTCAGCACCCGCCTCATCAAAGACAACCGAAACCTTCCCGCGGAACAGTTGATTCTGGTGTTTTGACCTCCACGTTGGTGGGTCTCAGTATCAGGCCAGCCTTTCCACTCACTCACAGACCGACCGAACCTGGTTTCTTATTGGAAAGTGATTTCGGTACAGAATACGAGATTAGTAAGATCATCACTGTTAGGCCTACTCGCAAGAATGACCCGAAATTTGCAGTTATATGCGACACAAGAAGCTTGGCAAAAAGACTTCACAATAACAGTGCTGTTTATCATACACATAGAAGCGCAGTTCGACCTTTAGAACATTATGGGTAGAGAATATAGAAAGACTCTAAGAGTTATGAACTGACAGATATGATATTAGTAAGAATTTATTTGAAGAAAATGCAATTAGTCAAAATAAAAGAGTAATTTCTCCGGACATTTTTTCTCATATTGTATGAAGATAATTAATATCTCAGTGTCTACTATAGGGTGTCTATAGAGCCCCCGATCATGATCATCCAGGGCTTAATCTCGTCTGCGAGCTGTTTTCCCAAAAAGAGAATTTGGTAAGACTTGGATTTCTCTTTCCAAGGCAGGAAGCAGGGAGCTGTTCAACCTAGCACCATTGCATGTAAGTGGAAGCTCCGTCAATCACGGCTCCGCATTTGTTGATAGTTGTGCTGTACTTATAGAATCAAATAACATCACGATGGAAATTGTCAATCTAATTCACTTCGCTCATGTTATCATCTGTTAAAAGCTTGTTTAAGATGCCGTGTACACAATATCAGAGAACCAAGATGGCGCTCCTCTCTCCCCTTGATCAATTGAACTCTTCGTTTTATTTGCGCTGGTCTCTTGTACTTCAGGTCAAGGATCTTAACAAGGCTGTTGGTAGCCTTTCAAAAGGATTAAGTGCTGTTACAACGACACTGCCGTACCTCAAAGGGCGCATCATCTACTGTACAGATAACAGCAAAGACGGGACGTCCTCTATTGCTCGAGCTGTAATTTCTGTGTCAGATGACAGTCCGAATGTATTATTACGAGAACATGGTCCGGCAAATGGACTACCTAGTCTAGCAAGGATGAAGGAAGAGGGTGGACCCGCCCACCTTTTCCCCGATGATCTATACTCTTTGTCTATCTTTATAGATGTTACTTCCAAGCAATCTCACCCAGTATTTGAAACGACATATGCACCTATCGAAGGAGGTCTGGTACTGAGCATGTGCGTTCATCATGGCGTTATGGATGCCCGAGGACTCGCCACATTGACCGAACTATGGGCCTCCTTCACCAGCCAGCAACATCAAAGGGAGAACATCGGGTTTCTAATGAACCTTCCCGATCCCAACGAGCCTCTTACACGAACGGTCAGACTTACCGCATCTGCAAATGACACTGCAAAGCCTGGGATCACCAATATCGAGACAATTTTCCAACATTATAAAAATGACAGAGTACTCGAACAAGATATCCCTTCGTCAACAGAGGCTAGCAGGCCAAGATCAAGCAAGATATTCGCTTTCTCAGGCGATAAGCTCGAGTACACGAAAACCTTTCTGGCAGAGAACAACTGCCATGTCACGATAAACTCCATTTTGAGCTGTGTGATTTGGTGCAACGTTACGCGTATACGTCTATCACGCCTGTCATGGCAGCCACCGATACAATTCTCACGGTTTTTCCAAATGGTAGATGGTGAACGGCGTTTAGGCCCAGCAATCGATGAACCAGGGCCTTATCTTGGTAATGTCGTGCTGACATCGTCGGTTGATGTCTCCCTTAACACATTAGCGACGACTGGCTCTTTCGACCAGCAGTCAATCTCCTCGATGGCTCCAGTAATGCAGGCCGTAGATGAAGCATCAACACAAGTCACTAATAAATATATTGGTGGCTTCTTGGAAATGTTGCAACAAGTTGAGGACCTTGAAAGTCTTGGTATAGGACGCATGAGTCAGCATGGGGTCGACTTCATCTCATCCAACTGGGCAGACCTACCACTCTATGACTGTGATTTTGGACCATTGTTTAGCCAGGATTATGCAGAAGGAAAGAGGGGCAAGCCAGTCTTTGTGCGGTATCCGTATATTGATTGGGCTGATGGCAATTTGATAGTGCTTCCAAGATGGGAAACGCCAACTGGCAAGGATGAGACTATCGAAGCGTATATTATGTTGGTAGAGGATGATTTAATCGCTTTAGAAGAGGACACTAGCTTTTGCAGCTGGCTGAAGGAATAGAATTCCCTCTTTTAATGACTTCAAGTGGCAGTACAACAAGAAACGTCATTCTTTAACTTGCAGAATCGTGAATATCCATTCAATACTATTCTATCTAGCCTACTTCCGCCTCCACAATACCACGATTCCCTTCCTCTATCTTCGTTACTTATACATAGCTAAGCCTTTAGTTCAGTCTGCTGCACGGCATCGTGTGCCTCGTCAAACGAATCAATCTGGTAAGAGCTGAACTTGCGTGCAGAGACACCCTTGGCAAACATAACATCAAGCTCCTCAAAGGTTCGGTTGCGGGTTTCCGGAAGGCGGAAGTAACCCCAAACGAAGACCACGAATGCAGTACTACCCCAGACAAAACCGGTGTAACCCTTGAGGTTCCACTCGGTAGGGTTCATAAAGTAGGGCTGAAGGACACCGGCGATAACAGCCATGATAGCATAACCGTTGCGGGCCAAGCAGATAGTCTTTTGACGAAGTCGCGTGGAACCAATCTCAGCTGGAAGAGCCCAACCAAGCTGGCCAGCCGAGAGCTGGAAGACGAATGTCCAAACCAGGGTCAAGACAGCTTGAGCCATACCAATCTTGTCGTTCTCAGTGCGGGTGTTGAGGATTCCAATGATGAAGAGAATAATACCCATGACAAACATGCCGTAAAGGTAGGCTGTTCGTCGTCCGACATATGGCATGACGCAGATCCAGGACAGGATAGTAGCGAAGAGAGCCATTCCGTTACCGCCAACATTGAGATGGTAAGTTGTGGTAGAGTCAAGCCCAACCTGCTGGAAAAAGTATGTAGAGTTGTATGCAAAGTACAGACCAGAAAGGATCTGACCGGCAAAACAAACAATCGCGATCTCGGTTCGTCGAAGCTCAAAGCCCTGGAAGCAATCCTTGTATGAAGTACCAACTGAAAGCTTCTCCTCGAGGTTGTTAGTGTAGACAATGAGGCCAAGAGCGTCCCGGAGTTCGTCGTCGGTGGCGCTGGGTCGGAGACGTCGGAGGTTCTTGAGGGCTTTGTCGTGGTCTCCGATTCGAACAAGATGCCAGGGCGTGTCGGGTGCGAAGCAGAGGATTGGGATCAGGACAACAGGCCAGAACCACTGCAGAGCAAAGGGGATTCGGTATGCCCAGGGTGCCGGTGTATTGACGAGACCAGCCATGACTCCGGCTGAGATAAGCTGGCCAATGATGAAGCACATGTTGGTCCAACTGGTCATGTAGACGCGAAGAGACATGGGAAGGACTTCTGAAGCATACGCAGGGGCAGTGGTAGCGAAGACACCCCAGGGTAGACCGCAGAGGAGCTGGCCCACGAGAAGCACCGTGGTGTTGGGCGCAAAGAAGGTAATGAAGATGAAGGCGGCAAGGGCGACTAATGAAGCAATGAGAACCTTGATATGGCCATATTTGGCGACAAGCACTCCATTGAGCAGTGTGCCGAAAAAGGCACCAATACCTGCACCATTGCCAAGACCAGCCTGCCAGGGAGCAGAAAGCTGGTAGTTGTTTGTCTCTTCATTCCAGTGACCGTACTTCTTTGCAAACGCAGGGTAGGCGTAGAAGTTGGAAAGCAAATTGGTATCGTAGCCTTCCATCACAACACACATGGAGACAACAAGACACCAGAACACGGTCCATGGGTATTTTCGGACGGCTTGAAGAGGAGGGAGGTTGTGTTCGGCCTGGGCACCAAGACGCGCCTGGTCAGTGGTATCGTGAACGCCCTTGGTGGGAACTCGGGCTTCGACATCGTAGCTCTCGGCGTGTGAGACCGATGCATCAAGGGTTTCCTTGCCCATCTTGATTGGGAGCGATAGATCGATTTGTAGGTGTTGTGAATGTGGAAGATGAGATGCGATGCTGGCGATGATCCTGGCTTGATCGGTGCCGCATCCTTGAGGTTATATAATGGAAACCTTTGGTCCTCACAACGGATGTATTTCCCAATCTACTGTTTCCTCCTTGTCATCCCCATGGGGTATGCAGATTCGCCCCATGGGGAGGTGGTAATGGTTTGACTCGTTTGAGATCCGAAAATTACCCCATTTGGTTAAGTGTAGTTGACCTTCCTGAAGAAAAGCCTAGGCCTGGGCTTGATGTAGCGATATTCTCATTGGTAACATAAACGAACTAACCGACTCGGTGGGTACCCCTCTCTTTCGCTGCTTTCATCGGGCCGAGAATAGCAGGTGGTAGAATGAAAAAACAAGGCCACTCCATAAGCACTTGATGAGCCGATTATATCTCCATTGAGTGAACAATTGCCCCGGTTTGGTGGATTTACGATGACTACTACTATGCAGGAAAAGCGCGGCCAAGTGTGCGATAATTGCCGCTTCCGAAAGGTCAAGTGTGATCGTGGTTTACCTTGCAAGAATTGCCACCTCGGTGATCTCCGTTGTCAATACCGTCACAGCATTCGGAGGAAAGGACCAAAGCAGGGCCAAGGAAGACGACAGGCGCAGCTTCGACAGGGCCTTGAAACTCTTGATGCATACCAATTCAGGATCGTCACGCCGGGGGATCAATCGAATGCAGCACAGCAAAACAAAAGTGAGCCACCATCACAAACACAGGCCCAAGCACAGGTACCATCACCACCGCAGCACGACTTTCAACCTCTTCCACCTCCACAAGACGCGAATTTGGGCGACACGACTCTGTACATTGGACCAGAGATACCAACCTTAACCAATGACTCTATTTTCGAAACCGAAGACCTCTGCAACCGCATGTCGCTATCCCTCGTCGCTCACATACAGCTCTTTCAGAGATTTCTCTATCCGATCATGCCCGTGGTCGACGACGACATTCTCGCCGATGCTGCCAAAATAGACCAACTTCCGCCTTCACGGTATGCCCTCATACTTGCTATATGTGCCGCGACAAGAATGCAACTACGACTGGATAAACGTGTTGACGGGTCCGACAACGACCTCAACACGGAAATCCCACCTGAACCACGGCTAGACGGAGACATTTTGGTGAGCCTTGCCGAGAATTCTCTACGACAGTACAGTGTCATTGATGATACGACTCTCGACTCTGTTCTGGTTTCATTCTTCCTTTTTGCGAGCTACGGGAACCTCAACGACTCTCGTCATGCGTGGTACTACCTCAATCAGAGCATCACTCTCGCCCAGGCGCTTGACTTGACTCGGGAATCAGGATACCATGGATTACCTGACAAGGATAGAGAAAAGAGACGACGTGTGTTTTGGCTTTTATTCGTAACAGAACGGTATGGATCCCTCACCATGTCTTTGTCTATTACAAAATTGACTTTTATTCTAGGACGTTCGCCTTACAGCATCGAAGACCAGTCATGTTACGAAGTACTGTGAACAAGCCACAAATTGTTGACTCGAACTGTCCTGTTGTCATGCACGATTTTATAAACCACATCAGCCTGTTTGAATCACTCCCATACTCATTATATGAATGGCAACCAGAAAACGACGACAGACGATTCGAAGATTTGAAACTTGTCCACAACATAAACGAGAAGCTATGTAGGGTCAAACCAGAACAATCAATCATTGAAAGCCAACGGTTCGATACCCTTATAACGCAGCAATGGCTTCGGGTATCTATGTGGCGTATTGCATTTGGACAGAACCCATCTTCTGCGTCTGGATTTGGGCTTTTACTTCCTCCTGCCCTTCCAATGGATGCAGGGAAGATCATCATGTCAGCTTTGGGGTCCGTGGGGACCAAGTCTAAAGACTGCCATGGTATCGGAATGGTAAGATACTTATGTTTTTTGTGAATCCTTTTTAACTTTTCCCAGGAACAAAAGTTATTCGATGTCGGAGTCAGTCTTGCTGACACGGCTCAAATTCCCGGCTGGACATGCAATGCACTAGATAACGGCCCTCGTGATTTACTCTCTGTAGTAATCCATGCTCTATCTACTGTTCGCGGATCACAGTCACACCTGCTACCCAATCTTCTCAAGCACTCAGAATCATTGTTCTCTCTCTCAGATCCGAGCGCACATATCGATTTTCAGTGGGATATGCTGGACGGCCAAAATTGTAAGATAGATGCTATTGTGGAGGAGATAGCGGAAGAAAGTGACGAATTTGTTGAGCCGTTGGATTGGGAACCGGAGACTGGTCTTGACCTCTTGGATTTAAGCACACCTGTTGTGACTGCCACGTGGAGTGATGCATCGGTAGTGTGTGATCAGTTTGATCCCGAGATTGGTTTGTCGTTCAATTGAGTGTATCTTGTGGAATAAAATTAATCATTTCATTGATCTAACGCAACATATGTATCATTTCCCAGAGTTCCTTTTGGTTTATATCACCATGTCTCGTATCCTCATCCTCAAAGATTGCACGAAAGAGCATGCCTCATTTTCTATACCCGTTCCAAAAGAACAACCTTACTATCATAGTCAGTACCAAATCGATACTGAATACCACCATTCATCAACGTTGCGCCAGAATAAATTTCACCTCCATCAAGCTTGTACCTTGCATTTGCGTCGAGACCCGCCAGGCGAAGTAGGGGAAAGTTGGAAACAGTAGTTGACATCATTTGGAAGGCGAAGAGGACAGCTTCGCTTCCATCTTCTGACACAAAGATTGCCGCAGGGAAATTGGACTTTTCAGGTAAGACAAGTCGCCACATGTCACCACTGATAATGATTGGGTTGATCCTTTCGGCGAGCGCAATCAGTTCTGGTATTTGCTTCTTGTCTTCCTCGGGCGTGTGGTCCGGGTCAAGTTCAAATCCAAAAGAGCCTCCCATCATAGCGACGTGAGCTCGGAAGCTCATCGGGATTGAACGTCCTGTTATGTCGTTTGGTGAAGAGCACACATGTGCTCCCATAGATGATGGTGGGTACACCAATGATGTGCCGAACTGAATGTGAACACGATCGTAGGCGTCCATGTTATCGGATGTCCAGACTTGTGGGAAGTACTGGAGAATGCCAGGATCAAATCGGCCACCGCCAGAAGCACAGCCTTCCCAGAGGACATTGGGAAAACGAGTAGTCAGCTCATCAAAGACATGGTAGATACCAAGCATGTAAGCGTGTTGGTTACCAGGTGTTGGACTTTCATGCATCGCTCGGTTGTTATCCCACTTGACGTAAGTGATAGGTGCTGAATCCAGGATCTTGGCCACTGAATTTATGATATACTCCTGCACTTCAGGAAGTGCTACGTTCAGGACAAGCTGTTGACGAGTCTCACTGCGTGCGTAGGTACCAGCGCTTAAAACCCACTCAGGGTGCTGTTCATAGAGCTCAGACTTCTGGTTAACCATTTCAGGCTCAACCCACAGACCAAACTGTAGGTTCTCTTCAGACCCTGCAGCCTTGAGCTTGGTGACACTCTCAACGAGAGGACCCAAGCCCTGTGGGAATCTCTTGGGATTTACAACCCAGTCACCCAAGCCAGCGTGGTCGTTGATACGAGGATGTTTGTCTCCAAACCAGCCATCGTCAAGTACAAAGAGCTTGGCGCCTAATTTAGCAGACTCTTGTGCGAGCTTGTAAATTGTCTTTTCGTCAAAGTTGAAGTAGAGACCCTCCCAGCTGTTGAGCAAGACTGGGCGAGTTTCGGAAACAAACTTGCTTCTGATAAGGTTCCGGCGATAGAGACGATGGAATTTTCGTGACATGTCGCCAATACCGAAGTTGGAAAAGACCGAAACACATTCGGGCGATTGGAGAGACTCGCCGGAACGTAATGGCCAAGAGAGTTGGCATGGGTTTATCCCCATGACTGCTCGGGTTAGCCCTTGGTGACTCTTCTCAACTTCGACGTTAAAAGACCCAGTGTAGACGAGAGAAAAGCCCCAAGCGTCACCGTGAGACTCGGTTGTAGTTGGGTTGACCAAAGACAAGAATGGGTTGTGGTAATGAGATGAGTAACCAGTCGTGCTTCCGAACCTTTGACTGTTAGCCGAAGAATGTGCCTGGCGCTTCATTTACTTACCCTTGCGTTCCATACTCGACCTTTCGGCGAGTCCTACTGCATTCTCTTGTCCATTCTCCCTGGAGCTGCAACATATCATACTCGTCGTGGGGGAAATCAACGCTGAAGCTAGCTAGCTTCTCGACCACAATGACATCATCACTGTTGTTGATAATTTTGACATTTCTGACGATAGCATCAGAGTTTGAAAAGATCGAGTATGAAAGGTCGGCGGCAACTGAACTCTGCTCATCACACAGATGAATCACAAGTGTTGAAACCTCGTCGTCTGAGCCAAAGGTGCAAGGCAATTTCTCCAAAGCGGGCTTGCCCTTGATGATTGTGTACGATTTGTACTTGAAATCACAGACCGTGAAACCCTTTGCGTGCTTGATGTGCACAGCAGGAGTGCGAAAGTCGCCCCGGCCAAGGTCTGGAAATTCGCGACGAAGATGGGCCTGCGTGGACCAGCCTCCGCCGTTGGATTGAATCTGGGCAATGGGGTTTTCCGTCACGCGGGCACCGAAATGATCCAGAAGAAGGTCCCCAGTCGCTAAGTCGACATGGAAGCGGTAGGAGACATTCTTCCCATTGAGGGCGAATGATGTCCCGTCGACCACGATTGCTAGAGATTGTCAGTTCAGGAGCTCTAACGAGATTGCTACAGGGGACGCACGGTCGATTTTGAAGTTTGTTGTAAGGGTCATCCTGGCTGATAGACAGAACACGAAAAAATGGCTTTAAAATACCAACAAAGATCAAGGTCTAAAGTAAAATGAGGCTCTCTATAAATATGTTGAATGGCTCAAGAGACAATTCCTTAGCACAGTTTGGTTATCTCCGTTCCCCGCCTATTTTTGTGGTAGAAATCCGAGTATTTCCCCATGGGGCTAATTGAGCTCTGATCGCGCGGGGAGATGAGACATGTCCGACTTGGCTCATTCTGCAGCACTGCTACTCCCAGTCAACCAATCGCCTAGTCCACTCGGAGTTCATCTCGTCCGAGTTTAAATTTAGTGCGGTCCACCATTGAGGCAAACCGAGAATTGGCATTGGCGAGGCCAAGAACATTGCAGTTCACTATTTGGTGCGGTAACAGGACGTCGATTGAAGATAACGTTGATTGTTTCTAATTAGATTCATGCGTACAATATGACATGATCGAATCTAGATTACACTGTCCATCTAATGCATGGCCATATCATCCACCTTCTTCTGCCCAATCGCGTTGGAACCAACCGGTGCATCAGG
The DNA here is from genome assembly GCF_020744135.1 of Fusarium venenatum. NCBI lineage: Eukaryota > Fungi > Ascomycota > Sordariomycetes > Hypocreales > Nectriaceae > Fusarium > Fusarium venenatum. The sequence goes on from NW_027072129.1 coordinate 11,785,078, forward strand.
CCCATCAAAGATCTCTGCTACTTCCTCAAGCGAATGACCCTTGGTCTCAGGAAAGAAGAAGAAAATCAGTGTCAAATGAATACCGATAGCGACGCACCAAACAATGTAGTACTTCCACGAAATCGCCTCCATTGCAACAGGGTTTGCAAAAGCATTGTACACACCCGCCAAATTGCCCGTCAGCTGGTAAAGCATGGATGCCTTTGCGCGAAGCGAATAAGGTGTTGCCTCCATGATATATGTCGCGCCGATGGGACTGATGGCGTGGTAGAAAAAGGAAAAGACAAAGATCATAGCTAGAACTGCACCCGCAAAACCAATGTGTTCAAAGTTCTCTTGCTGGTTGCGCGCGGAGCAGATTGTCCAGATGATGTACGAAGCACCCATGCCTGACATGCCAAGGAGGAACAGAGATCGACGACCAAATCTATCAACAAGCGTCGCAAAGACAACGGCAGAAGCGAAACCCCACATTTGAAGACCGCCGTTCAAAAGTAGCTGGGTCTTGTGGTCGGTGATATTGATTGAATTGAGCACTTTGGCCAGGTAGTATGAGGTGAGAGCGTTACCGGACCACTGCAACATGGCGGGAATGTACAAGGCGAGGAAGAATCGATGCCAGTTACCACGTGAAGAAACCCACTCGGCCCATCGCGACTTTTTCTGGATTTTCTCAATTTCGAGAGTTGCAGTGATTTCAGCCATCTCGAAACGCGCAAGTCTAGAGTTGGGATCTCCATAACCGTGCCACTTTACCAGAATATCCTGAGCTTCCTTATATCGACCCTTGTAGATCAACCAACGTGGTGATTCGGGCGCAAACATAACTAGAGAAGCCTGAATAACGGAGAAAGTGGCTTGTAAAAGACTGGGTAGACGCCATGCCCAAGAACTCGTCATCCGGAAACTACCGTACGTGACCCACGCAGCGATGATAGCACCAAGTGGCCAAGATACCATCATGAAAGACACGACCTTTCCTCGGTGTGTGGGGTATGTAACTTCGGATAGTAGAGGTGGTGCGGCGGTTGAAACGATTCCTAGACCGAAGCCGATGATGAAACGGGACGCGACGAACATGCCGTAGTTGTAAGAGCAGGTCTGGACGATGGCTCCAATGATTATGGTGAGTGATCCCATGAGAATGGGAATACGACGACCGAGTCGGTCGCAAAGCTGAGAGGAGATCAAGATCGAGATGAGGACGCCACCATTGGGACCAAAGGTCATGGCTCCAAGACGAGTTCCTTTTGGTTCACCGAAATATTCTTGCCATTGTGGAAGAGACTGTGCACCATTGAGCATGCCTAGTTTGTTAGTACGTTATGATCTATTTTCCATGAAGTTGTCGTGTTGTTCTTACTTGCGTCGAAGCCAGTGGCCGTCTGAGTTAACAAACCACTCAGAAGCAATAGATTGAGCTTCCATAGCGTCCAATCCGCGTACCATGGCGGGCGATCGTTTGGAATGACATCGTTAAGAACGAGGCCCTGGAACTCATTCGAGTCGGCGTCTTGAATGTGCGCTTCTTCAATTCCCTGTTTGGAGGCCATGTTGAATTGTAGGTGGGAGAGACAGTTATCTCCAACTGGGTACAGGAGACTGAAAGTGATCTCCACAGTCTTTATAACTCTTTGACATGTGGAGAGTCTTCTTTTTCGGTTCCTTTACCGAAGCGCTCGTACCAGAATATCAGGAGATAATCTGCCGCCAAAGCCAAGATTTACCCCCAGACTGCCCTCTTCAGTCCACTCAAATGACTTGTGCCGATGCCCGATGCATCTAGTCCCGCTCTTTACCCCAGATCTACCCCGGAGTCAAATGCTTCTGAGCAGGAATTTGGACATTGATTATCCTTGGGTCGGTTAGACTCGTTTTCCCCGCACCAGTATGTGGCGTCTCGGGGGAAACGGAGCCGATAAGACATGACTTTTGTGAGGGAAGTGGCCCGGGGTATTCGTCGGGTGTCCTTGGTCCGGTGCTAGCGTCATCTCCCCATTGGCCGTATAAGATCAGGGTTATGCATTCAAAGCAATTATCCACGAAGTCTTCAACTTTCGTTGCGAAGCCTTATATAGTGAATTTGGCAAACGAGGGTTCTAAAAAAAACTTTCGATTCACCTAAAGTGAGCTGCCAGTCTGGCAAGGCCTGTAAATATCTATCCAGAATACCATCAGATCTGGGCAAGGTTGAAGTGCCGTCGCATTATTCACACATGCAAAGTTAGAGAGATTGTATTTTAGACCCGAGTACCTCATGTATCAGAGTACAATAACTTTAATTCTTCTTCAGTCGCTGAGCCTCAACCTGGATCGCCTCAGGCAACCACTCTTCCAAACTGGGACTCACAGGCTTCCAACCCAAGTATTTCCTCGCTCTCTTTGCATCACCACGGCTGTTTAGTCCCCAAGAAAGAGCCTGGAATCCCAATTTCTCCTGTGCTTCATCCACATCAAGCACCTTTGTCTCATCACTGTCAAGAAGACCCTGCTTCTTAGCCTCCTTGGCAAGAAGAGTGGAAATTTCGCTCCATTTGTGAGTACCGTTTTCAGCGAAGAAGTAACCCTTTGGACCCCAGATCTCTTGTTCGTTTTGATTGTCAGAAGATGCTGCACGCTGAGAAAGGAGGACGATCAGAGTGGACAGGTCGTGGACGTGGACGTTATCCCATTCCGTCTTCCCGGCGCCAATGATGGGCCCAAAGCCCTTCTCCAGCGTAGTCTCTGCTAAGCCTGGAATTTGGCGACTGCGCTGGTTGGTAGGTCCTCGACCTGTTCCGTAGATTGTGGGAGGGCAAACAATAGCGACCTTTACAGCATCAGGGTTCTTTGCGGCCTCTTCCAGAACGATTTTGTCAACGTCGCGATGGAAGGCGGTATCGGGCAGAGATGTGACCTTGTCGATACCCTCCAAATCGTTGTATGATTGATCTGGGAGGGGTGCTTCACCGTAGCGCTTGTTGTCTTGGTCATACCAGCAGAGAATTCCTGTACCGCTGATATGAATCCAATAACCGGGGTTCGATTCAGAGTGTGTAGACTGTAAGCCGGCCCCAATAGCACGTGCTGCCCCAGCGTGATCAGAGCTGTCAGCAGTATCTGAACGGCTAGTTAGCATTATGAGTCCAGTGTATAGCTGAAGATAGACGTACGAATAACAATGTCGGCCTCTGAAGCAGCCTTCTTGATAACCTCAGAGTCATCCAGCGATCCGATGGCCAGTTTCACATCTGGATATTGCTTCTGAACATCCTTTCCCTTTTCCTCACTTCTGACAAGAATCGTGTACTTCCAGCTTGGCTGAGCCTTGGTCAAAGCATAGAATGCGTCACCGCCGATAAAACCGGTGGTGCCAGTGCTAGCCGACGTTAGAGTCAGACGAATGGTCAATTAAGTAAGACACTTACATAAAAACGTTCTTTGAAGCCATCTTGATTATTGTATATTCCAGATTCGACTGATCGATTGTGTGCACGAGAGTAATTAATTCCTTATAAATTGGTATTTGTAGAAGTAGCTTTTTCTATCGAAATATCAACGACGTCAAAGACGTCTAAATGACGTCGTATCCTCTGGGCTCCAAGCGGGGCTGACAACGCTTATTAGTTTAGATAAGATTTACACCGACAAATATGTATATACACTAACAATTCTGTTACAACACTACAGGGCTGTGGATAAGACATTTTCCAGATCTCTCAATCAGTTGCGCGATATGATGCAGAAATGACAATTATCTACCTCTATCAGGATTGTCTGGAAGCTTCTTCCCAGAGTTTTCGGACTTCGATCCTGAACGCTACATCAGACCAAAGAAAGTCCCTCAGTATCTCATACGTTTCAGTCCATGACTGCAGCACACCATATCTTTCAGACATTGCTGATCTCAGCATATTGATGTAATTTGAGCGTACAGGTCCACGGGGAGAGAATGCGCCTCCCATGTAGATAAGCCAGAGCAATAAATCTGCATGCTCGTCCCACACTGGATCATTATATGCCTGTTGAAGTTCAAAGAGCAACTGCGTGGATATGTTGGCCTTGCATATTAGCAAAGCCTTATAACAAAAAGTTGGAAAATAACTCACAGGAATTACCAAAGCGCACCATACTGTACAGCATAGCATAACAGAGCATAGATACGCTCCAAGATAACAACATCTTGATAGCTGTGTCGCCTTCGGGAGGGCTTCTAACCGTGATTGTATAGATGCTGTATGACCATTGATGAATACTGCCGATACAACGCAATCGGCCGGTCGATAATCGTCGCGGATACGTTCAAGAGCGTAGATATCTTCTAGCACTTCTATAAACTCATCACTAAAGAGATGAGATCGGATCTGGAAGCCTGGCGGTAATTGCAAGAGATCCGTAGCAATAGAATCTCTTTCCCACTCGAGCTCAGCGAAGCTCTTGTGATGGAACATACGCTTTGAACCGACTAGAATCGAAGAATTTAGGTCTTGCCTGTTGAAGAGGTTAATACGATAGCAAGAAACGCACTTCCAAGAACTTACCAAAATATCGCACGTTTAATCCCCTCAGTGAGACAAATACCTGAGTTTTGGCAGGTTGTAAGTAGAAGCTGCACAGCTCCCATATGCAGGTCTACCTGCGATACCGTTCCTAGTCGGGCCTGGCACTTTGATGTCAGCTCAGCACATGGGCATTCGGTCCAGGTTCTCATACCTCAACTCCAACTAAAAGTAAAATCGCACCAATTGTTGACTCTGAGACACTATGGTTGAACATCATTGTCTCGCGAATATGATGGATGGCCTGGCCTCGATAGATGAGACATTCCTTATTGATGATGCCTCCACTAGCTGCAAACGCTAACGATAGCATCACCGCATTTGACAAGGCAGGGTCAACAAGACCAGCACGAAAAACTGACTGAAAGTTCTGGAAATCGAGGTCTTTAGAAACACTGAAGACTGGTTCCGGAGCTAATCGGGCTTCGTCTGTTCGTCTTCAGTTAGCTATTATTAGATTCTATTTGCAGCGAGTGAGAGGCCCACAATTGTTAAGGAAATGTTGCAGTCTCGTTCCTTTAATTGCAAGACTGTCGAATGGATCAATTGTACTCGCGCTCAATGTCGCTGGCGATGGGGCTAAGTATCTATCATGGTTTCCTTTGCGTATGGCTCTTTTTATGCTGTTTCCATTCTCCGGAGTGTGGATGCAAAAGTTCTCCATGGATGCTTGTTGAATATTTCTCTTGTTCTGCAACGCCTGTTTGACTGCGTGTGAACGGGCCACTCGTTTCGTGGTCTTGTCATTCTGCTCTTCGGGAGTTTGGAAGGTGATAAATTGAAATTGCACCACTGAAGAGGTTAGATATTTTCAATTGACATATTTTTCATAATTGCTTACTTTTTTCTTGTGCATAAATATGTCTCTGTCTTCTCGTCTACTGAAGAAAATACATTGGGTTGTCCAGGCATGAATGGGAATGGTGAGATTGGCCGAGCTCATTATCTCATCAACTCTGCTGAGAAATCACAGCTTCGGTATTTTCCGCTAGCGTAGATCGGTCAGACTTAACTAGTCCCAGAAAAGAAAAACCTCGTTTCCTGATTAGGAAGTATCTCATTGCTAGATGTATAACAATGAATCTCGCGATAGCCTCATTTCCCCACAAACATTAGCGCATCTAATAATCAAATATCAGCATATCAGTCACTATATTTCTAATCATCATTGAAGACAAATTACATCCCAACGTTTGTCATCAAGATCAGAGGTATAAAAGAACCAAGATGGGACTAGAGGGAGATGTCATTGCTATCACTCAAACACTCAACCAACACCACAGTTCTTATTGTCTAAACAACACAAATTTGTACTCTTTACTCTAGTCTTAACCTTCAACTTCACCATGTCAGACTCACGCCTTTTCCAGCCTATGAAGATTGGCAACATCCAAGTTCAACATCGTGTAGGCATGGCTCCCATGACTCGGCTTCGGGCGACTGTGGACCGTATTCCCAATACCCTCATGAAAGAATACTACAGTCAACGCGCTTCCACACCTGGGACTCTCATTATCACTGAGGGAACTCTCGTGTCACCTACCTCAGGTGGTGGGTTTGCCCGAACACCTGGGATCTGGAACCAGGAACAAGTGAGTGCTTGGAAAGCCATCACAGATGAGGTGCATAGCAAGGGCAGTCATATATTTGTCCAGCTTTTCGCTATGGGTCGAGCTGCCACTGTCGAAGTTGCAAAAGAGGAGGGAATTGACATTATATCAGCGAGCTCGCTTTCTTTCGAGGGGAGTAATGCTCAGCCTAGAGCTATGACTCTTGAAGAGATCCACAGCATGATCGATGCCTTTGTGACTGCGTCCAAGAACGCAGTGGCAGCTGGTTTCGATGGTGTTGAGATTCATGGTGCAAATGGATATCTTCTTGACCAATTTCTTCAAGATGTCAGTAATCATCGCAATGATGAGTTTGGTGGAAGCATCGAGAATAGATCGCGCTTTATGAGCGAAATCATGAAGTGCGTCGCCAAAGCCATTGGGCCAGAGCGCGTTGGTCTCCGTCTTAGCCCATGGAGTACCTTCCAAGGCATGCGAATGGAGGACCCCATCCCGCAATTCACAGACATCATCAACAAAGCCAAGGCTCTTGATCTGGCCTACCTCCACCTCATAGAATCACGAATCTGTGGTAGCGTTGATGATATCAACAATGGCCAGGAAAGGCTTGACTTTGCTTATGATCTCTGGAAGGGTGCTTTCCTCATTGCGGGAGGGTATAAGCTACACGGTGCAGAGGATCTTGTCGACCGTGAGCATCCAGACAAGGAAATCATGGTCATGTTCGGGAGGGACTTCGTGGCAAACCCTGATTTGGTATTGAAGCTGCAGCATGGTTTAGACCTCAATCGGGGTGAGAGGAACACGTACTACACTAGCGACTCCGTTGGATACATCGACTATCCATTTGCTCCCAAGGTAGCTGTTTCTGCTTAAAGTGGTTTCAACATACTTTCTTTTTCTGTTTTCCTTAGTCTTCAACAATATTTAGATAGTCTCGCCTTCTATAGCCTTCTTCAAATCCTGATTCATCCTCACATATCCCTCTCTCAACTCTTCCAACTTTCCCATCGCCCCTACGATAGGTGCCAACATTCCAGAGAACCGTTCACCCTGAACAAAACGTGTCAAAGTGTCGTCCCCGTCAACTCTTTCTAGTAAACACCAATGTTCTGTGTCAATGAAGGCTGGTGTAAGAATGCTGCCATTCCATCGAAGTTCTTTTTCTGGAATAAGCACAGAGACGGTATTGGTATATGATTGGCTCTTGTTGATGATTATAGTTTGCTTGCTGCCGACAGAGAGCTCAGAATGCGGTGGTTGGATCTCGATTGATGTAACAAAGGTGTTCCATTCGGGCCAGGATTTGAGATCCATTAGGAAAGCCCAGACTTTGGCCGGAGGTGCTGAGATGATTAGGGATTCTTGAATTTCAGGCATTTCAATTGACGGTGATTATCAGAGACTGCTGTCCCATATCATCAAGACGCGTTGATACTTTTTATTGTTTGTTATGGGAATCACTCCTGTCAATATCATCCGAGCCCGGTGAATGGTGAGTGTTGTTAATCCGTAATAGGCACGGTACGGGGCGTCTCTCTCCCATAATGACGTAGACTATTTGGACGGAGGGATTGTTGACCCGCGACTAACGCAAGCTTATCATCTGCATCACAAAAGGTGTTTCGCCCTAGCCCAGCAATGCTTTAGTCAAAAAGTAACAGAGGTCGATAAATTGTTAAAAAGCGATAGGTTTGTTGGTCTGATGTTATTACTCCGTTAATTCATGAATAAAAAGATAATCGCTGGCTCAAGATCGTATGCTCCTCCATCCATTTGCCATCTCGCGCATGCCAATCCTTCCGTTCTGTCACACTCCTGTCCATCCCAGCCACTCGTGTTATTCTTGTCGCGTGAATCGAGCGATGTCTAAGGGACCGGCTCGTAGCCTCCGCTTCGCATGTGAGCCTGGCGGTTGGAGAATAGGTAATAAACGAGCATTCCGACGATGGGGAAAAGGAAGACAACGAGACACCAGAGAATCTTGTGGGAAACGGGGCGGTTGGACTGGAGAACCTCGACTACGTCACAGTTAGCGAATGATTAACCATACAACAGGATAAAGACGTACTCCAGACGAGAATGTCAAGCACTAAAACAATGAATCCAATGATTCCACCACCAGTACCGTAGTGCCAGGGCTTAGCAGAGGTCGCGCTGATGGCATCATCAGCGATGGGAGCAGCAAAGGCAAGCGTCGCGAGCCATAGCTGGAGGAAGGAGATGATGGCGTTATTAAACATGTTGGTGGATTGGTGTGTTGCAAGATTGAACTTGGCAGAGACAAAGAGAGGAAGAAGAACGGAAAATGCAGCCTTTTTGTGAGGCGCACTCGACATCAAAACAGGCTCCCATGGCACATGATACAAACATTGCGTCATTGATTGGTGTCCTGTCACTGTCACTACCCGCTTCCAGACAAGGGTGGTGGGTGATCCACGTAGCGAGGTATTTACCCTAGATATTTTTTGTTTGTTCTAATTAAACACCTATGTAGACATCAATTCCACAAAGCTATGGGGTTTTTTCCATCAGTAGTTTTGATCACAATAGCTTTTTCTCTCTTCAACATTTTTCAGTTTGTCTGAGTGAAGAGCTAAAGCGTGGACAGACGACTGCGTTCAGTACAGGTTATGTCGATTCTACAACCAGGTTCTCTGGAGCTTCGTTCACATACGTCACATAACAAGACTCACTTGTCGCATTGAGATGCGTCAATAAATGTACGCCAAGGATGTTTGAAACGCGCGTATATACTCTGAATACATCTACAAAATGTGAAGCTTGGTTGTAGTCTCTGTTGTTCCAATAGTTATCTGTCAATCACGAGTAAAAGTCTGTGATGGGCGGAAGCTACAGACCGCTTAGTCATAATTATGGAGAGACTGAATATGGCGCTTTCAGCGTCATGGCCTGCCGTAACAATCTTGCCGTACCGTTATCCCGGTTGCTCTCACGTGATGTTTTTCACTATGCCCAAGATAGATCGGCTCGCAGTGTTAGCGTTGTTCTCTGATCAACCGCTTAGACATTACACTAAGCTACATGTGTACTCAATCTGTCAATCCAGCACCACAATGTTGCAGATCATTAACAATTTGCTATAACCTCTATCTAAGGCAAGCTGAAAAATGATGTCGATCGTGCGGCAAAAAGCGGGGTAGTGTATTGACCAAGTCTCATCATTCTCTCAGAGATTTCGTTTAAAAACCTTGGCCTTCTTAGTTTAGCCATAAACGATGTCTCTAGTTTTCATTGTCTGCAATCTTTCAGAATGGCTACCGTGGCTTCACAGTCTGACCCTCAAGCCAACAACCCCACTGGGAAGACGACAATACAGGAGTCTCAAAGCCTAGTCCCTGTTTGCGACTGGACTGAAAAGGCTGAAACAAGACTGAGAAGAAAGTCAGTAACTCTTAACCCTCGAATTACCTGCTGACTACTAACACAACACATCAGAATTGATTTCACAGTCTTACCGATTCTCATGCTCGGTCTCTTTGCCTTACAGCTTGATAGAGGAAATGTGGGCTATGCCATGACTACAACCTTCACCGAAGATCTCGGTATAACTAAGGATATCGTCAACTATGGCAACCAGCTCATGCTAGCCGCCGTTGTCATCTTCGAGATTCCCTTCAACATGGTTTTGTCCAGGATCGGCCCTGCACTTTGGCTTATCATACAGGTATTTGCATGGGGAACAATCGCAACAGCTCAGGCAGCTATACACAACAAGTCAGGATTTTACGTCACACGCTTTCTGCTAGGAATGTGGGAGGCTGGATACTTGGCTGCTGCGCTGACGATCATCGCGTCATTTTATACGCGGAAAGAAATGGCACTGCGAGCTACGCTGGTTTATGTTGGGAATTACTGCTCAGCTGGCGTGAGTGGGCTGCTTGCCGGCTTGATCTTCAGAATCCCAGAGACAAATGGTTTGAAACGATGGCAGTGGCTTTTCCTCATCGATGGCCTCTTTACTATAGCTGTCGGCGTTGTTTTTATCTTTATCATGCCCCGCTCCACGACCGACACGCTTCCACTCGCCGGCATCAAAAGGTTCGACGTCTTCACCGACAAAGAGAGAGATATCCTTGCCAAGCGCGTCATTCTTGATGATCCGCGCAAGTCAGTGAAACTCTCTGGAATCAGTCCCATGACTGCGCTGCGCATTTGCTTCTCAAACTTTCCCATGTGGGGTCATTTCAGCATCAACGCTGTTAATATTACTCCCAAAGGAGGGTTGGTCTTCTATACGCCTACCATCATCAAGAATCTCGGCTTCTCTGCATCGACTGCTAGTTTCTTGTCAGCTGTTCACAACTTTGGAGTATGTATCTTGTCAATCTTCGTGTCTTGGATCAGCGACAAGACATTGTTACGAGGCCCGGTTTGTCTATTGTCTGGCGTATATTCACTTGTCTTCTCAGGGGTTCAATACGCTGTCGTCGGGAGTAGCGATGTCTGGATGAAATACGCCATACTGACGCTTCTTAACTCTGGTGTGGCGATAGCTCAGGCGCTTAATGATGCGTGGTTCAGCATCAACACTCACGATCCTCAGATCCGATGTATTGGTATTGCACTGGCTGTTACGGGTTCCAACGTTGGAGGACTCGCTGGGCAGAACATATTTCAAGAAAGTGATGCACCATACTACCCAAATGGCTTTCTAAAGATCCTATGTCTTTATGCAGGGAGTATTGTACTTATTGCTGGTATGATACTCTACTACTGGAATGATAACCGAAAGATGAAAATGGCGGGAGAGCTGGAAGATGTGGATGAGGTGGAGGGATCTGATAGGGGACAGATAAAGAAGGTTAGGAATCAGCTTTAGGAACTACCTTTTTTCCAATGGCCGATAAGCGAATAGAAAGTACCCTGAATTGATTTGGTCAGCATTCGTGATTAAGTATATTGAGTGAAGCCGGCACAATATGATCGACTAACACAGGGGCAGGGCTGCCCTCAAGTCAAATAATCAAACCCGTGGTTATATCGGTGAACGATACTTATTTGTACCCGCGGCTCGATCCATTGAAGAGGCCTGCTAATGCCAAGGCCTACCAGACGCCATGCTACGAACACACGCTCAGCCTCGCGACTACCTTCCTTTTTTGCAAAGACGCCGCGTCATTCGAGCTGGAGTCTAACATCAACAGAAAATGTGGCCTTGTGGAGCAGGATCACGAGATAATCCGGCTATGCGAAGAACCCACGGCCGAGCTCGAGGTTATCATGAACAACAAAACGCGTTAGAACTCCACTTACGTGATGATTGAGAAGGCTTTGCGAATCAGAGACTGCGAGAGAATAGCAAAGTACAAAGCAGCGCCACGGACAATAGGTCAGATAATTAGTAATCAACAGGATCTTGAATTGGCTAATTCCAGTTTTATAGAGTCAACAGAGTCTGAGTTGTGCTTTTTGGGCATTGAATCTTCTTTGGTATTTAACAACCCAGATTTAGCATTCACTGAAAACTGAGCCAGATGTCCATGACATATGAGATTTGTGACCATGAAGACGCGACTACCTCGCCCTTACGTATAAGCGCTTTTTCAGTGGTAAAATACTGAATGTCGTCAAATAGCTTATCCGCAGCTTCTCCCTTGGAAGCAGCAGAGAACTGATCGAGATCTTTTCACCTTAACACTGTTTGGACTTGGTAAGGCGAGCCGGGAGGGAAGGTAATAAACTACCAACCTAGAAGCCCAAAGGGACCCCATAACCTATATAGCCCGTTGTTAGACACTGATTCTGAGAGCGCTCTCAACGAATTATGATGAAACCATAGGCATGTGGACTTTGACATAGTAGGCCAGGTTAAATGGGACATCTGAGGGGTAAAGAATCTACACTTGTGCTATTGAGACGATTTATTTTATAAGAGTTTCTTAACAGTTGACGCGGTATGAAACGAGGAACAGTTGATGATGGCACCTTTTAGCGACGCATTGAAGAGAAGTCGGGTTCCTTATTGTAAAACCTGGGTTCACGGGGTCATTAGAAAGAGTTACGCCAAGCAGAATAAATGCCAGCAAGGTCATTCTCAAAGAATTTAGTACATACTAGGGTCAGCTTTCTAGAAATGGCATTAGGATCACGTTAGCTTTGGATAACAGTTATCCGGAGATCAGATAATGTCTATCCATTAATAATACACTAGACCGGGAATAAGAAATGCAGAAGAAAAGCATAAGGAAGCCACGTCATGTTGTCCCCTTCATTGGGTCCGGTCTGATCTCAGAGCAAGATGGATTCAATTAGAAGATGTTTACTCTACCCATAAGCGGATTGTCTAGATCAATGAATCGGTCACGTGCGAGCTTAATGACCAAAGAAACTTCTAGGTTCTATAACGTTATCCTGTGCTTTGGATATAATTAAACCCTTCTAAAATTTTTGAAGAATTTACCGGAATGACTAATGTGCATCATACTAATCCACAATATCTTGTAGAATAACATCTTAGTTGTTGATGTATAGTGAATTATATACTGCCACAATGAAAATTCCTCCAGTACTCATCTTCCAACAACCATCAACACCATGTCTGACACAACTCTTTTATGTATTGGCTCAGGGCCAGGAATTGGCCGTTCAGTTACCTCCCTTTTTGCAACCAAGCATTACAAAAATGTTGCATTGATCGCTCGACGCCCTGACCAGCTGGAGATCGAAAAAACTGCCGTGCATGAGGCAGCAGGCCAGAGTGTCAACGTGCAAACATATGCTCTCGACGTCACTGACACCGACGCATTATTGCCTGCTCTTAACCATATCGAAGAGGATCTGGGTAGAATCGAGTGCGTTTTCTACAATGCCGCTCGAGTTCAAAAGTCTTCTTTTTTCGACTATGATGTTAAGGAGATCGAGTACGACTTTAAGGTATAGCACTGAAACCTTCAACTTAATTGCTTATAGTAGTTAACCAAACCCAGATCAGTGTTTCCGCACTTTACACCATCACGCAGTACTCGATGCCCCGTCTTGTTGAACTGGCAAACACCCCATCGCAATACAAGCCGGCATTAATTGTAACTAGCTCTATGCTTCCATTAAAGCCGATGCCTGATCTATTTGCCTTGTCACTGGTCAAGGCTGCGCAACTCAACCTGGTCCATAGTCTAGCTATGGTATATAAACCACAGGGAGTTCACGTGGGGGTTATTAATGTCGCAGGGTTTGTTTCTGAAGAAGAAAAGGAACGAAATCCCAAGAACATTGCGGACAAAACCTGGGAATGGTTCACATCGGATGGAGAAGACATGCCCTTTGAGGTTCGAATTTGAAGTCACGATAGTCTCTTACATATTGAATCATCGAAAAATATCAGAAATGGTCTTTCTTTCTTGAGTGATTGTCTTTGAGAAATGTATTTGGATTATTCGCGTTACAACAGCTGCCTAGGGCAATAACGGTGTAAGATAATGATGGGATAGATTGATGTGAGAATAAAAAGACTAACTACGTGCAACACATGTACATTCAAGATATATAACTAACAGATCGGATTATCCACATACCACCCTGTTCAATCCTCAATCTTAACAATCACATTGGCTGTGGTTACAAACCACAAAAGCGGGCATTATTACCACAGCCTGCTTTTGCTCCTCCACCAGCTTTGCGTCTGAGAATGAAACGTCGTCAGCATTGGCGGCTCATCGTTCATTCTCATTCGCCGATATCTCATCCCAGGCGATTGACAGTGGCCATCTTACTTTTTGGTAAGAGCTTGGTCGCCATGTTCGTGGCCAAGTAGTTTCATTTCTAAGCGTCTTTTATTTAATTGGCCTACACCTCCATTGGCGCTTCGTCATCTGTAGTTCATGGTGGCGATAACCGCCAGCCTGATATTTCTCATTATGAGCATTTGGCAGCATATTCTTTTATGTGATACCATTATAATGTTATGAATCACTCATAATATTTCCAATTGACTCAAAGAATAACACTGCTTAATGTCAGAAACTTGCAAACGCCATGGTCGATAAAGACAGCACGAGACATGAAGGGAAACTGTACGAACCGGTGCCACAAGGTTGGCCCACTGATGTAGCCACATTGAAGGACTCTTCTTTACCCAAATGGCACAATGTTCTTCTGTCTAGCAGCTTATTTCTCATACCAACACCATTTATAGGTACGTTTAAAAGCATGACTCAAACAGTTGATCTAACTTTGTCTGCAGTACTCGCAGTGTACATCGTTTCTCTCAACCAGCAACCTGAGTCGCAACTCGGAAGTCGCGTTTTAGAGGCTGCGAGCATTGCCGCAACGTTATGGCCCATCGCATTTGCAGCTGTGCTTGGTACGGTGTTAAGAAGTGTCGCACTGTACAGTTGCGAGAGAGGGACAACACTTGGTGTGAGTACATATCCCTCATTCTTGTTTTGCTATCTGTTATTGATGATAAAGCGACATATCAACTGACAATATGTAGACACTTGAGACCTTACTCGGCAGCCTTACGTTGACGAATACCCTCAAGTCGTTCTTCTGGGTAAAATTGTTCAGCTTTTGGTCTCCAGTCCTGATGTTAGCATGGACTTTGAGTCCTCTGGGTGGCCAAAGTGTGCTTCGTGCTGTGTCTCTGCAAGCTGAGACAGTTTCTTTCGACTTTCCCACCATCTCCTACCCGTCCACTAACTTGAGCGCCGGGTTTGATAGACTACCAGCTCTGTATGCACTGCCTTTTGGTCTGCGAACAATATTTGGAGCAGCATTCTCATCGTCGGCCACCCGTTTAATGCACGTGAATGGGTCAAGCCCTAATTTCACAGAAAGCTTGGAACAGGTTGG